>NC_139633.1:25651307-25853807 GCF_964638095.1 Poromitra crassiceps
CTGACATGGTTATGATTGATGGTCGACCCAGGTTTTACATTACCTCCCAATCACTGTGCAGCCTCCCACACAATGTGGAGCTCTCAATCACACACCTGTGTGGACTAAAGGCTCACAGTGCCACTTCATACAGCATTGTGTGTTTCTTCACCTACATAATGAGTCATTTATTTGATAAAGGGAATAAAATGTACTTCGTGTGAAATGAATACAATATACTGTATTACTCATTTCACACCAAACTGTTAAAAGTTAGTGAGTGGATTTTCATTGTTTCTCCTACTTCCTTGCATCAGTCATTTTTGAAGTTTTGAATTTTAAAGCCTCAAAATTTCTACGTTTGCTGCCGGGGGGGGGGGGGGGGGGGGGGGGGGGGGGTATGTTTGTATGTGTATGTATATGATTTTGCAGGTGTGTGTGGTTTTTGTGGTTTTCTTCTTTTGTGTTGTGTTGGATATACTATTAATAAAAACAAAAAGTATGGACCTTTGCAAAAATGGAAGTCAAATACATATAAAAGGATTTAACTTTTTCTTTTTTTTACTATCAATGTGACTCTCTGGCTAATGTGAGGGTTGACACGGCACTCTTGTGAGTCATTAGCACAGTAGAAGACCATGCATATACATTATTTTCTGCTTAGTCATGTTTTTGTACCTGGGGAGGTTGTAGAGGGGAGCCATCCTGAGGCAGGCCACCACTGCTCTTTTCCTCTGCTTGGATAAGACCTTGTGCCATGCAGCAGTTTTGCTCCTCTGCGGGTGTTCCACCTGAACCCGGGTCAGCGAGGTAGAGAGTGTCATGAGGTAGTGTCATGACATGAGGTAGTGCCATGAGGTAGTGTCATGACATGAGATAATGCATGCAAAGTTCCAGTCAACCAACAGTCTTTTTGTGTGGCAGCCATTGTAGAAGTTCTCCATCATGCATTTGTCCTGAAATTCATCTGCATTAATAATACTGCAGACGGTTCTTTCTTGATTGTTATGTAGCACAACTAAATTAGTATTCAGATTTCCAAACACACATTTTTCTTTATCCCACTAGCTCCCAGACCCTTCCTTCTAGGGCTGCGTACCTGTACTAGTTTCGACTGAAATGACCCAGGCCAGTACCAAGTAGTATACAAATTTCTCCAGTCAAACAATATCTGCATTTGATCCTTTTTGTACACAGATCTAGAAAAAGATATATTTGTGTGGTTTTTGCTCGCAGCCAATCACCGCAAGCGACAGCAGCAGCTACAACCCATGCAGTCTGTAGTAGTAACATTCCAAAAGTATTATTACACACCTGTGGCGTCCTAAAATGCGGAACGATTATCTCAGGAAAAACTGGGAATATGAGTAACATGACAAAGCACACCATCAAGCATGGAGAAAATGATATATGATGAAGTACTCCAGGGGATACTCAACTTGCTTTGCCCGGGGGCCACTTTCGTGAAATGATAGGAGGCCAGGGGCCAGTTAATAAACAAACAATATACAGTACATTTTTCTGTAGCGGATTGTAGGTTTTTGGGGTGTCAGCCGGAGTTTAGTCTGACAGTGTTGTGCACACCGGATAGTTAGTTAGGTTAAGTTAGTTAGGTTAAGTACATACATAAGTGCCTGGGTAGCGAGCAGACGGCGGTATTTCACAATTTAGCTAGAGCTCAGTCAAACTTTATTTCACGTCAGTTTTGATTGTGAATTAGATTCTAATTCACAATGAAAACTAATGTGGAATTATTGGAAAATGGTCGGGGGGCCACTCTGCACCCTGTCGCGGGCCGCATCTGGCCCCCGGTCCGCATGTTGAGTTTCACTGAAGTACTTTAAGGGTACTGGTACTGGTATCGTAATTTAAATGATCCTCAGCCCTAATTCCTTCTGATATCTAAAATCTGAAAAGGGAGCAAAACATGAATTTCCAAAACAATTCCTCTTCGAGGATGAATCCAAAGCGCAGTAGTTCAGTGAGCACGCAGTAAAATCGCGGCTTCCACCATGCTGCATTTGTAAGATGATCAACTAAGGTCATTATTAACAGCAATGCAGGGCAATCTAATCATGTCATCAATCACCAACAGGCTGGAAATCAAAAGGTCTCCCGGCGCATTACAGAGAATGTTTTGCTCATAAGCCCACCTGGTCCAGGTGATAAAGGACCCGAGCGATTCCGAGGATCTTGTCTGCTCTCCTCTGGAGGTCGGCGGTGGCCCCTGGCTGGCTTGGGAGCTTTGGATAAAGGGCCTCCTGCCATGAGTACCTCGGGGCCTCCAGCTGGAGAACAGAAAAGGGACAATGTGTTTTGTAGTGAGGTGCTTATTACACTTCAAGGATACATACAATAACAATTATTTTCTAAAAAGACGGCTGAAGGGCTCAGTCCAGGGAACTAAAGTGAATAGCAATGGCAAAAGAGATTCAGGACAAAAACTTCATCCACTTAATATGTTGATTGAGTTTCATGTGCGTGAATGAATGAAAAATAATGTTGTCCAAAACGTATAATCCAACAAATACAACGAGGGGATCAAGTTGGCGTCCTGAATCCCCCCCATTGCTACCAATTTCTTTGTTTGAATCGTCCGGGGGAAAACAAGAATTAGACTCAGTGGTAATTATGCAATATTTGGTTTTAACAAATCAAGAAATTGGAACTTTTCAATAGAAGTGCACACGGAGAGTGCAGACCTCCGCCAAGGCCAATACTCCAGTCTGCTATGATATGCAAATGTTGTGAGTCGGATCAGAACCCTGAACCACCCACATCCCCCCAGCCACTCCCCCTACCCGCACCTCGAATCCCGACTCTCTCCGACCTTCCTATCCCTAGCTACAGCCGATTTTCCCTAGCCCCGCCCCTTTCCTGACCACGCCCCCTGGCACGGCCCAGATACACCTAGACACTCCCCCTACCTACCCCTCAAAAACAGCGTGATTTCTAACCCCACATAGGATAAGCAATAACCACGCCCTGTGGCGCCTGGATTGGCCAGGAGCAACACTGGAGGGCACGCAGCCCAGCGATTTCATAAACAAACTGAATAGCTCTCGAGAACGGACAGCGATTTCGAGAGCGGACATTGAAATTAATTATGGTCACCTACCTTCCTTAGCATAGTAATAATAATAATAAGCATAATAATTGTAATCTACACAATGTACACAATCTACAAAAACATGCAATAATATAAACGGTGTTGTGTTCACGTTCATAGGTCATATAATATAATGTATCATATCGTTAATTTCAAGCTCAATTCTTACCCAGAGAAAAGGTACAGCACTGAAAATGTAACAAGCAATATTTTTTTAAACATCTTTATTTTAAAAGATGAAAAAACCCAGGCGCTTTAGTCCCAAGCTTCAATGCTCCTGGCCAATCCCGGCGCCACAGGGCGTGGTTATTGCTTATCCTATGTGGGGTTAGAAATCACGCCTCAAAACAAGACTCTCTATGACCTTCCTATCCCTATAGCTACGGCCCCTTTTCCCTAGCCCCCCCCCACCTTCCTTGCCCTGTCCCCGGATCCACGCCCAATTTGAATGGGTTCTTCCTTGGCCTCTGCTACACCCTCCCACCAAGTTTCATGAAAATCTGCCTATAGCAGTTTTTCCATCATCCTGCTAACAAACAGACAAATGGCATCGAAAACATAACCACCTTGGCAGAGGAGCGATCCAGGGTTGTGCATGTGCATCAATAATGAGCAACCTGTTTCAAAAAGTTAATTTAAATGTGTGTGTGTGTGTGTGTGTGTGTGTGTGTGTGAGTGAGTGAGTGAGTGAGTGAGTGAGTGAGTGAGAGAGAGAGAGAGAGAGAGAGAGAGAGAGAGAGAGAGAGAGAGAGAGAGAGAGAGGGACTGACTTATGAATATAGATAGTGTTTCATTATGCCCATGTGTCTCTGGTACATGGCTCTGGTGCAATGAGTCCCTGATGACTCTGTGAGATGATTGTAAAGACTTCTCTGGATTCTGCAAGTTACAAGAGCGCACTACACTTCAATTCGTGTTCATGAATATGTAAAATATGTACAGAATGAGCGCGCATTTAATTTCTGCTCAAATGCACTTAGCAATTCTACAGAAAACAAATAAGCTCAGGAGACATTACAGCCCAAAGTGAAAATGGAAATAAGGAAAATGCTTCTCATTATATAGACGGTGCAGAATTCCTGATTGGTCGGAAACCCCAAAGGATTTTCTTTTTCAGTTTTTAAATCTGAGACGGTCAGTTTTCAGTTTTACCAAATAAATCTGGAAAGCTCCTTTTGCACGACAATTGCCTGGCAACCCCTCATGTTGGCACATCATTTGTGAAAGCTAACTTGTTATTGCCCGTTTCATGTCTTTCATATGAAGTATCGAGCTAGAGCTACCATAATCCTCCATCTTTATATTATTTTATCTTCATTTAGCCAGGCAGTCCAATGTGTGGCTATGGACAGAGCATTTTTATAGTCTGTACTCTGTACTAAGCTTTTCTACTCTACGGGCTCTATTCTCCCACAGGCCATCGGCGCTATTACGGGCCTTAACCGCAAAAAAACGTGCCTTGCGCCTGTTTCGGCAAGATAGCAATAGGCTTTAGGCTGCCAAATGCGCTTTAGGCCGAATGGGCGTGGCGCAGTCCCAAAGTGGGCGTGTCGGCGCTAAATACCAGCCTAGTGATATCTTGGGACCCTTGCCTACATTTAGCGCTTTGCGCTTTTGAAAAGCAGGCCTATTCTTTGCCTTCACTGCTTCTTCTCTGTCACCCTTCTCTCTCTCTCTCTCTGAGTTCCCAGCATGCATTGTGTTTCTTCATTTCGCTACTAAATAGCCACCAAATGAGCCAAAATAGATATAAAAGGTAGTTCTAAATTAATGTGTAATGGTAACACAGCCTGCCATTGTCAACATTTCAATATTGGACCAAATAAAACATGAAATGAAAACACCACCCTATGTGAAACATATATGTCCTCCTGGGCATATATATACCCCTTGTCGAGTTAACGTGATTTAGAGAAGTAACAGCGGAACGCGCTTCGGAGCGCGCTTCTAATGGCATCTGCTATACTGTGATGTCTCTCCAATAACTTGGCCCTATTTCACATTTAGTTTTACAATAAAAACACATTTATGCAATGACTTGACATAATGTAGGGTATATTTATGTGCATCATCCTTCCTGCAGCAGGCGAGAGAAAATGATATCTTTCTGGACAAACTTTCACCAATCTAATAGGCTATATTTTTCTAGCTGATGCATAGAACATTATTTTCACTTTGATCTTGCTATAGTGTAGCGTATTTACATGCTTGCAGTATTGAAACTGCAGTTAGATTGGTTTGAGAAGCATAATAATATGGAATAATAGCCTATAATGCAGACAGACAGGCTGGATGAAGGGAGGGGGGGGGGGGCAGAGCGTTTGGCTTTCGTCTGGTTTTGCGGGATCACTGGAATTGGAGCTAAAAAGGCAAGCGTGCGATTCGTTTATTGCACTTATCCAATGAGCATGACGGTGCATAATTTTACGCCTAAAAGGCGTGGTTGTAATGCTTTGGGCTGCATCTAGCGCCAGCATGACGATATCAAGTGCGCCTTTCCACGCCCACTGCTTTGATCTGCGCCTGCCGCTCGGCCTAGAAACTGCGCCGATGCAACGATAGGGGCCTACGACTCCATTCATTTATAGTCACTATTAAGCAGGAGTGGGGGAAAAACATAATAAGGTTTTAGATTCCATTTGCTATTCAACGATTGTCTTACCTTGCTCTCAAGATGCACAAGGCCATCGCAAACATGTTCCCGAATCTCATCTTCAGTGTCTTTCTGTGGAAAGCAATCCACATTCAATGTTAAATCCAACAGATAGAGATATCATCATGAGTGACTTAACCTTCACCATTGTCATGGCATAAACTAGTGGATTGTCAAGGTCATTACATTTCGATTCAAATTATAGAAGGTTTAGTGATGGGAACTAGATGAACACAGGCATTGTGCATATTATTCCCTCGCTACCTGAGTGAAGTGGCTCTTAGCCAGCACGATAAGGCTCTGGTCGCTGGGAGCACAAACCCTAAGGCCCACAGGGAGCAGTCTCTTCAGGGAAGCCAGAATGAGAGAGGTGTGTGTGGAATAGCGATCCCCCTTCCTCTTCGTCTTCCTCCTCTCATTGTCCAACTGGGAATTGAAAACGCATGAAGGTGAATGAGCTTTTTACAGGCATAAATGTGAACGTCAATTTCCTTCTGATTACAATTTTTACTATTAGGTAAGTGGTGACTATAGCCTAGAGTTCTACGAAGTAAATCTTTTTGTTTGCATCTTATCAGAAGTCTCCTTCTGTATTCATGGAAATATCTTTGATGGTTTCCAATATATGTCTGGAAGAATGAAAAAGGTCATATCATGGACACTCGGCAGTGCACATATTGGTTATAAGGCCAATTTATGTATTGCTAACCTTGGACATTTTATTGTTGTTGACGAAGAAAGCCAAGTTGTTGATGGCATTCTGGACCACATAGTTCTGTTCCTCCCATTTGAAATTCTGTTGTAGCAAACAGGTGCAAAATAAATGTTAGATGTTTGAGAAGACAGGCCATCACTTGGATAGTATTCTGGCAAGAAGAATAAATAAAAAATACTCTCGTGTCACCCTCACATGAGACTTAGCCCAGAATATAAAGACCTCTGCCACCATGCAGAACAACTGCTCAGCTTCAGGGCTCGACTCCTTCAACCAGCTGGCCCTGAAACAAGACAGCCAGCAACCCATCATATTATTATCGCAGGATTTATTGCTTTAAAGTTCAATGTGGGCCTGGAAAAATAACTCCGTAATAACCGCTCCGCATCCCACACGTTTCTTCTGTCCCGCAGAAACCTTGTACCTCCAAAAAATACACCTTTCAGAAATGGAGGAAAACTGGTCAATTTTCTTGTTGTTTTGCAAGTTACTTGTCTACATTCTTCACTGTTTACAATGTATTATCAGTCGTCTACCTCGTGTGTTTTCGTTAATTTTCAACCAAACCAGAAACCCGGTCGATAGTTGCTGCCCTCTGGTGGGCTGATATCAATATAAATGACAGCAAAATAATTGTCACTGTCAATCCACAAAGCCCCCTAGCAGCTCAGCTCTTCACACCCCGGCTCCACGGCAGCATGCCTTACCAGGGACACGGGAAGTGGGGGTGCTTAGGGTGCTGCAGCACCCTCTGCTATTGCAACGTCAATTAAAAAAAAAAATATATGATTAAAATGTGTTTTATATGCTTTATACTGCGATATTTAGGGTTTAGTTGAAGACTATGAGCAAAGCAAAGAGGGTGGAGATATTATTTTTGATGTTTGGTTTATAATATTAAGATAATAAAATATTATAATAATAATAAGTTCAGTGTTTCTGCCTGTGTTGCCGTATGTTGTAGTGTAAAACGACTAAAAGGGACAGCAGGTGGTGACATGAAAGTGAGTGAGAAAAGGAGAAAATACTGAATAATGACATCACAACAGTATACAGTAATCCTAATGTTAATTTAAAATGAGATATTCCTCTAAATATGGCTAAAAAACATCCAAACGCCCAAAAGACACACCCCCTACTTAAAAGGAGTTCCAGCGTCCCTGTGCCTTACCGATTACAATCCACAAATGGGATGAGGATGGGGTAGAAGGCATAGAGATCTCGCACCAGCACGGTGAACTTCTCCTGTATCTGTAGCTCCGCATCGGAGTGGTTATGCTGCCCTTCCACCTTCATCTGCTCTTCCTCCAGCAGCACACACTCCGCCCTCTTCCTCAGCTTCTCCATCAGAGGCAGGAAGTGGCTCTTCAGCAGCTCCATGCGGGCCTTGCATATGATTGGCTGAGAGAAAACTAAGAGGGGACATCACTGACGTCACACGTGCGAGTCGAGGGGAGGCAAGCGAGAAGCAATAAAAGATCTCTATTCTCTTGTGTAAGTATTATATCAATACGCCACACGCCACATTGTATGTGATGGTACTACCTGCCAGCTGTTCCATCCAGTCACCCTGGCTGGCACCCAGATGGTTGTGGATGATGCGGAGGACGTGGCCAAGCAGGTCGCTGGCATGCTGGGGAACCAGGGAGGTGCAGATTGGGCTGTCTGGCTGCCAGTGGCACCAACGGGACGTGTAGCTGCACAGCATGGGCAGGGTGACCTGTGTGACATGGATGTAGTGGGCCTGGAGAGCCCCAGCGCCAGCGCCTGCCAGCTCCTCCACTGCCCCCAGTGCCTGTTCGAGAGAAGGCAGGAGGGGGCACATGTCCTCCACCTGATCTGGGACCCCCAGGTCTGACAGAAAACATAAGGGGAGAGAGGCTGAGAAAAGAAGGGTGTGGGATTGGGGCTAGTGGCCTGTTCAAGGACATAATTAAAGGAGAAAGCCCATTGGACACCCATGCAAACGAGATGGTTCATCTCCAGGGGCTATCCGTTAATAAACTTCAGAAAGACGTGTGCATGATTGTTACCCTCTCTCTCTGTGTCACTCATGGTGTTGTAGATGGAGAAAGGGTTGTCTTGATTGAGTGCAGGCTCCAGGAAGCAGACAGGGAAAGCCCCAGTCAGGGCTGCCAAACAGGCGCCTGCTGCCTGCCTCTGTCTGTGTGAAAACATGGAGCTTCACAATTACAACAGGAAGAGCAATTAAGAAACAACATACTAATGAAGAAACAAAAATAAAATAAATAAGTAAATACATAAAAGGCAAGGAATATATATATATATATATATATATATATATATATATATATATATATATATATATATATATATATATATATATATATATATATATATATACATACATACATATATAAGGGGGGATTAAGTAAGTTATGGTTAAAAGTGGTCGTAGTGCAAATATACAAAGGTCAAACATGTCAAGGTCTATACTAAATCAAGAGGGGTTAGATTGCTATTTTTTAACCAAGTACTTGCGAGCAGAGTTGTACGGATTATGCACAGCAACATTTTGAGTAGTAGTATAAAATAGAAGCAAAGGTAAAACACTTCTCATTAGCAGTTAGCACAAAGTGTGAAATCACATGGCAATAATATATCTAGACAGTACCCCTCCACATAGATGCTGCTGCTGGTGCCAAGAGAGTAGAGGCCGTTGAGGATCCTGTAACAGGACACCTGGACGCTGCCCACTGGAAAAGACAAGGCGATGCTTAAGAGCTGCAGTCAGTGTGACATGCCAAGGACACCGAGACGGGAAAGCCGACACCATATAATCCCAGGTAGATGGAACTAGGTGGATGGCTCTTGATTAACGTAATGAACGATTCCCGGAAGGTCACGTGATCAGTGAGGGAGACAATATGGCCGCTCGCTGCGTGCTCCGTGGCCATGAGAGACTTAATGAGACCAGGGCTTCAAGCTGCGGAAAAGGTAAGGGAGTTGAGGGCCGGGTGTCCCCGAGTGATTTAGGGGCTGTGGAGAGCCAGCTGTTCACCCCTCGCTGCTTCACATATGGAGGGGAAGTGCATGACACCGTTGAAAATGCATGAGGGGAGGAGAAGGGTTTTTTCTATACACCCTGATTGTGCGATGATGATACAGCCGGTGTGAAGATAAACCAGATTCGATCACATGTAAATGAGTCAATTTCAGGTTGAAATATTGTGAGATTGGAATCAGCGACGGTGTCTAAATGCAAAGCTGAAGGGAAAACCACATTCTCATAAACACTGCTGGCACAAATATATTCTGTGTGGGAGATACAGGGAGTCAAATATATATCACTCATATGTCACTATATCAGACACATTTCATGTTCTTCAATTGATCTAGAGGTGAGAGATGAAACTCTGAGATACATTTAGTGCCACGTTTACCTCAGTGTAGTGGAGTGGCAAGCACAATCGTTCAACATTTTGTGAATGCACACAACATGTAACGGGAGATGTTCTCCTGGCACAATAGCGTATACCCTCTTACCCAGGAGGTCCTCTCCATAGTTTTGGCTGCTGAGATGTTGGAAGAGGGCAGTGAGGGTGGGGAGGAGGGTGGAGGTGGTGTAGCTGAGGACCTTGGCTACTCCCCGGGGCTGCTGACTCCTACTCTGGGGTAAAGCAGCCAAAGTCACAGAGAGGTTCTCCACCGTCGTCTCCAGATCGACCGCAGCTGCCTCAAAGAAGGAACGGAGAGACGCCAGGACGGACTCCGGGGCGGATTTCATCAGCGTCCTGGAGACGGTCAAAAATGCCTTTTTCATGACTTCCAAATAATATTGATATATTATATAATATGTATAATATGATATATAATATATCAATATTAAGCCTTGATATATTATATCAAGGCATATGAGCATGATATTGTCAAGAAGTTTGTGTGTTCACTAAGAACAATGGTAAATAAGAAAAGTAAATGTGTCATAATATATCTTTTGGCTAGCATTATAATAAATCAGTTGTTTCTCTGTCCACCCAGAAAAGTCTGAGTGACATGAATCTCTGCTAAGGGAAGATACTACTTCCAGTTTCATGCTTGAGACAGAGGCATTGCCCCCAGGGACTAAAAGTGATATCAACCACAATTAGATAACATCAGTGTATCGGTGGCTCAATTACAGCAGTCGTCTCATCCTCAGACACGGTGGGGTGACACTAATGTGACTGCAGGCAGAGCGGGGACATCGATTTAGGCAGAGTGTGACAGCAGTGCCACCTAGCTACCTGGCATCCACAGACTGGGCCAAAACATGGAGACAGCTGGTGATTGACGAGGTGTCGTTTCCTGGGAAAGCAGGCAGAACGCAAACACGGATAAAAAATTCATACAGTGAGCAGCACTGAGCACACATGTACAGACATAAAACATGGGCAGCCCCACAAAACACAAAAGATTAAACTCATCTCGGACTACAGTATGACTCAAGAATTTCGAAAAGACAAAAAGAATGGGAATGAAGACACAATAGTGGACATACCAAACAGTGAGATCCTGTGTCTGACGAGAGCTCCAAGCTTACAAAAGAGGCTGACGGTAAGAGTGGAATAGGGAGGTGAGAGAAGCATAAGAAAACAACAACTTAAGAGCCAGAGGATCAGAAAGAGACATCAAGAGAAAAAAGTAATTCTAAGAATGAGTGTTCTTCAATGAAAAACCTTAAAATGTGGTCACATATTATGCTAAATCTGTGCAGAGCGCGTTGGCCTACAAAGGTAACATTAAACTCTGACTCATTTGATCAAGATAGGTTCTGCTGGGTGTGACCCATACCTGGTGACCATCTCCTTCTCCTTGTTCGAGGCATGACCTCTAGTACCATTGGAACAGGGCGAGGTGGACAGGAAGTAGAGACGGTGGCTCTTCAGGTATTCTTCCAGCAGAGGCAGTACAACCTGTTGAAGAGGGTTACTGAGATATGGGCACAGATGCATAAAAGCATGCAAGAGCAGTACTACTAATACACCTGTAGGGACAGCAGTCAGGTAAACACAAAAGCGACAGTACTTCAGTATGCCTTAACAAGTGCCTTGATATAGGAGTAAATATACTCAGTATGAGTATGTGATAATATTAGAGTTTACCAATTCCAAGCAGATGTATTTGGATTTCCACTTATATTCTACACATTCCTTAAATACTTTACAGTCTATTACACCTACTCTGAAGCAGAGCGATGTCAATGCAGTAACGACTTTTGACTTCCCGCTTCATTTGCTGTTGTGGACATGATCAAGGAATTGATCTCTGTGTACAGTATGTGTGTGTGTGCTGTGTGTGTGTGTGTGTGTGTGTGTGCGGTGTGTGTGTGTGTGTGTGCGTGTGTGGTTGAGTGGGTGAACGTGTGGGTGTGTGTAGAGAGCTGAGGCATGGCTGTTCACAGACTTGGTTGACTGGGTCCGACTCAGGGGGCTGCATCAATGAGAAATGAAGGCTTTTCATTTGCTTCTGCCCCCCAGCACTACAGACACACAATCTGTTTTACTTTAACAATTTTTCTGCAACATTTCCCAGTTTTTCCAGCTGCAGTGCACAAAAATATGAACGCGAGTTCCTGTTAACTATTAATTCATCTACGGGATTAAAGTGATCAGAGGTCGTGATCACATATTTTTAAATCTTTTTCACCAAATAACTACATGGAATACACAATGCATCCTTACACTCTAGACTGCCATTAACTGTTATAGAAGAAGCTAAAAAAAATAAAAAATGACAGAGAAATTGTATGAGACAAAATGACTTCAGTCGGTGAGTTAAAACAGCCAAGAAAACAGAGGCTCAGAGTGTTAATGAAGTGCCAGCATTGAATGATTCCCAAAAAAACAAAATTCACCCCTCGACCCCTTCCCCTCGACCCAGGCCCGGCTCCAGACCCAAGTTACAGAGGGGGCCTGCCCCTAGCTTGGGGGGGCCAAGCTACCCAAGGGGGGTCCGGGGGGATTCTCCCCCGGAAGAAGATTTTGTACATTTTAAAGTAAAATTCGTCAACCTGGTGCATTTGAGAGCAAAATGAAGAGGCTAAATCTGTGAAGAACTACACACATCTCTAATGTGTTGTGACTTTACAAATAATTAGGCCTAAACAATTAATATTAAGTGTATTTACACATTGTGCACAAATTGCATTAATTGTGACAAATTTACAAGTTAATATCCAGCCAGAATCATTGCAAATGGATGTTCAAAGTACCGTAACAGTTAGCAATAGCATTCAGTTAATCAATGCCTAATGACAGCCAGATTCCATGTTAAACTTTAAAACAGAAAAACGGAAAAACGTTTTTAGCAATTTTTTTTTTTTTTTTTTTGAATGGGGGGGCCAGTTTGTTGAATGGGGGGGCCCGGCCCGGTCAGGCCCGCCCCTAACGCCGGGCCTGCCTCGACCCCTTCCCCAGCCCTGAGGCTCCACCACCACCATATCCCAGCTCTTCAATCTCCCCCCCGGCCATCCCCCTCGCCAATGCCCCCCCCCCCCCCCTCTCCAACTCCCAGACGTCCTCCCCCCTCCCTGCCTTCCTCGACCTTCATCCATCCTGAAAGCGCCAAGCGTACTATGTCACACCAGCATTACTGATATCAACACCAGAGCCGTGTATATAGAAGAGTCGCGACATCTCCATTCACTCCAATGGACCAGTTTTCTTTTACTCTCAAGAGTTCCAGGAAGTAAGGTTCTGGATTAAGCAGCACTGTCGAGTTGCAGCAAAATGGACAGTTTGTGTTGTACTTTGATTTTTTTTTTTTTTTTTAGATTAGAATCAAATTGTACATTATCAGCTTTATTTTAGCATTCAAAAGTAGCGCGAGACCCCTTCCTGGCTGTTCATTGGCTAATGAGTCACACATTCTGGTCCTCTGCTGACGCCACTCTCTCTCTAAATTGCTCTGATCAACACCAGAGGATCAAGACTAAGACTAGACAACAGGACATATTACACCAGTCCTTCGATGGCTGCATTGGCTTCCAGTGTGCCATAGAATTAATTTGAAAATTCTGCTGCTTGTCTATAAAGTGCTACTGTAAATGTCCTTTGCTCCAAAATACATTTCTGACCCGCTCTTAGGATACGAGCCACCCAAACCTCTGAGGTGATCTGGGGCCGGTCTGTGAGTTGTTCCCAGGGTGAAAACTAAATCAGGTGAAGCTGGTTTTAGTAGTTACGCTCCAAAATTACTGGCATACGCTTCCAGAAGAACTGAGACGTGTTCGCACTGTCAGCTCCTTTAAATGTCGGCTCAAAACATTCCTTTTCTCTGTGGCCTTCCACTAAATCATGTGTATGTAGATGTAACAGGTGTTATCTTTATTGATTTATTTTATGTGCGTTTTACCTATTTTATCTTTATCCCTACCCTTATTTGTTTTTTAATGTGATTTTAAATAGTCTGTGTATATATTTTTTTCTGTTTTATGTGAAGCACATTGTATTTGCCTTCTGTATGTACATCATATTGTAAATAAAGTTTGCCTTGCTGCCGCCCTGGAGGCAGAACTGTGTGGGAGTCTTTAATCAATGTTCTGACGGCAATCGACACGCCCACATGGATTTCCAAAATGGCTAAATAAATTACACGGCCACAAAGGCTTTCACTTAGTGGGGTTGCCCATGGCAACGATCCAACAAAACTAATTAGTTGGCCTAAATGAAATGAGGAAAAAATGGCTAAGGAGATGTAGGATAATGCCGTTGGAAAAGGGGGAATTGGAGGAGGGCTGGATCAGGATCAGCGATTCCCTATCAGTGAGTGGATTTGGATTTGAATGCAGTTTTCGCCTGTGGCAAACCTTGGGGAAAAAATGTGTCGGTTGCTGATGTGGAGCTCTCTCCCCTTTGGATATCTGTCCTCTGGCTTGCATCACCTCTGGAAACAAAAACACCAAGAAATATGATGCACTATATGCAATCAAAGATTAAAATGATAAAAATATACACTTTGTTTTGTCTTTACATTCATGAACACAATAATGTTACCAAGCTCCAAAAAGTGTTCCTGGGCCTCCTCAGTGTGAGACAGCAGCTGCTGAAGGAGCGTGTAGCCAAAGCAGCTGGCCATGGCTGGAAAGTCCATCTCCACTGTCTTCCTCTCCCTGCATATGAAGTGAAATCAACCAGGGCTGTTCATAAATAAACACAAATAAACACCCCTACTACTACTACTTTTAACGATTATTAGCTAGCCTGTAACCTTAAATATAAATCTTGTTTTCTATATAATGTATCTATATGATAAAGTTGGCGTGTGTGTGTGTGTGTGTGTGTGTGTGTGTGTGTGTGTGTGTGTGTGTGCGTGCGTGCGTGTGCGTGCGCATGCGTGCATGTGCGTGCGTGTTTGCATGAGTATCTTTAATGCATGCCCATCCCCCAGGTCGAAGTTTGCTGAAATTTTGCATGGGGGGGTGGGTTATGATCCAGGGAAGGTCATGGGCAGGTAGAGTCCTGGAAACCATCTGGGAAGTCCTGGAAACCACCTGGACACCACCATCATTTCCAGCCAAGCAAAAGGCGCAGTTGTATTGCTTTGTGCCACTGCCTATTTAACCTGGGCACGTCCAAGTACATTGCTAGTACTGTAAGCCAGTGGTTCTCAAACGTTTTCATCTCAAGGACCCCTGAACTGACACAAATTAGACCACGGACCCCCATTTGATAAGATTTTGTCCCAGGGACCCCCATCTGATAAGATTTCTGCTTTTAGATGTTTTATTACAGATAAAGTATGAAACCCATGACCAAAATAGTTATACATTCTGTCATTGTGTTACTTATCCATGGAATTATAGTGAAAATAAATGATGCCCCTTTTTGCTGGGGACCCCCTGGAACCCCCTCAAGGACCCCTGGGGGTCCCCATACCCCAATTTGAGAACCACTGCATGTAAGCTATAATTTCAAGAAAATGTCCTCCTGTTGTGGGAAGTCTAAGAGGCATGGCTATTATCTTACTCACTGCCAGTGCTGCACTCGAGGTAATGAGGTTATGATCTGAACTGGAGGGAGTCTGGGCGCACCAGGGTCTGATTGCTAGCCTTATAGTATCAGGCTTGCTTAAAGATGTTATGGGAGCAGTACCCTTAAGACAGGCTCTGAACCTGAAAGCCCTCATTACCTGCCCACTTGATGCACATCCCTATTACAATCATATACTGGGGTCTTCTTAAAATGCAATCTCACCTCCACACAGTGTACCCATTGAGCTGCAGGAACTTCAGGACATCCTGGGCTCTTTCTCGGAGTTTGCTCTTATCCTTCGTAGTCAGGGTTTCGTAGGGCACGAGCATTGAATGGCCACCTCCTCCTGAGCAGAGAAATAAGTCGAATAATAAAAATGACTCTTGTACGTAATGAAGAGTGTTCTGTGCTTTTTATTACCTAACAAAAACAACATTGCTCAAGGTTCGAGAGAGGAGAAGACAAGACAGAACATGACAAGAGAAGAGCAGAACAGCTCGGATCAGAACATTATATTATGCATCTGGGCGGTTCTTAAGGTTCCTCCAACCTTTAGCCTCCAGTTCTAGTTTCTTCTTCTTGGCCCAGGCATTGTGGTAGTTTTCAGCCAACTGTTCAGCCATTGACTATAGAATAGAATAGAAGTTCAGCTGCAGCGAGTGCATAATATAACATAGAAGACGTGTATACCTAATTAGTGTATAAAGCAAGCATATGACGACTTACACACTGATGCCATGACAACGTGACACTGCTCACATCCATAGGTTTGGGGCTGAAAGTTGACGCACCTTCAAAAGATAACTACACAGCAGACAAAACGGGTTGATTACATTTTTCAGTACCAATTAAAAGCCCAGTAGGAGGACACAAGTTTAGTTGTGAATGTGGACTCTTGTACTGGTACATGGTACACCTACCTGTCCAGACTGAGAGACCCTGCGTGCACAGGTATGCAGGCTAAACGCCTCTCCTTCTTTGGTCCTCTCTATGGTCCATCCAAAGGCCAGCATACTCCTTACTGTCTCTTTAATGGCCCAGCGGTAGGCCTCTTTGTCCTGGATATGAATATATTTGCATTTATAACAAGATTCTAAATAATAAACAAAGTGAACATGGCTCAGGCATACGTTTGTGGACATTCATTGACTTGTTAGGGCTTCAATTAGTTGGGCGAAGACAATTCCAGAGTGGAACTATTCATCTGAAGTAACTTCACACACCATCTGATCTGTCAAGACTGTGATTGGTGTTCTGTCTGGTTTCAACAACAAAGGGCTCCTCTACACTGTTGTCTGAGGACAACGGCAAAAAAATGGACTTTTACAATAGACCAGAGGGCTATAATAAAGAAAATCTTCCCAGCGCTTCCAGCAAGCAATTTCAACCGTCGGAAAAACACTGTCAAGAAAGCGAAGGTAAATGGAACGGCAGAAGACAAGGGGAAGTCTGGAAGAAAAGGGATGGAGTTGATGGATTCAACTAGGTGTCAACACATCCTAGAAGCTAATGGACCACTTTCAGGCAAGACACTGACACCGTTAGATGTTGAGGGGTTTGTTGTCGTTCTGAAATATCCAACTGTTACGTACGTACAGAAAAGAAACCTGAAAGGTTTTGGAATGGCTGTCTCAGTACCCAGACTTCAATATGAATGAAAGTCTGTGGGGAGATCTCAAACATGCAAGGAGCCACTTTCTGAGCTACAAGAGTTCTACATTGGAGTGGGGGGGGGGCAAGTCCAAATGCAAGAACAGAAAGACTTTTAGCTGATTACACGAAACATTTGTGAGCTGGGGCCAGGGGACCCAAATTGCAGTGTTCATCTTCCTTTATTATTTTGAAAAATGGAAAAAAGTAACCAAAGATGTTATGATCAATTTTGTACCAAGTAGCGGTTGGATCACCACCTATTTACTTAATTCACTGTACCATGCACTTTTACCAGGTGCCCAAACTTTTGCATATGATTGTATAAACCATTCCATAAAAATGAACTGAGCTTATTATAATCAAAGAGGAAATATATCAGAATATTCATAGCATAGCATAATTAGTGCATTACAGACCTTTAAACACAGTAAAGTGGAAGAACTATTCACAGAGAAAATTAAATCAAATGAGATGCACCTCATCACAACTTTTTCATTCATTTGAAGTGATTATGAATGGATTTTTCCCAGGCTTTGCCATAATTTGCATTCAAAGCGTGAATTATTCAAAGAATGCAATCAGAAGCAATTAAACTGTAACCACCTCACTCCACCACACCAAGTTTTGTAAGACAAATGCATGGGGAAATGATTCCAAGACTATTAACAGAGGCATTTTTTAAACATTTCATACACCAAATTTGGTATGCAAGTGTCTCTGGGATTTGCCAATTGACTGCTTTCTTCACTGAAGTACACACAGTAGAGATTCATGTTGTGTTTTACCTTCTCAGCTAGAGCCCTGTATGGCTTGAGGAGAGGGTGAACCTTGGTGTTTTCACAAAGCTGCTCTCCGTGAACCCAGCCATTGGCAAACTGACAGAGACAACACACAGATTCACTCACAAAACCATACATTAGAAAAATATGTAGCCAGTAGGCTGATCTTTCTGTTAGCTCCCAGTCCCACGACACACAATACAGACTGATGTTTGCACACTGGCAAACAGACATTCAGCCCTGACCAGGATATCATACATCAACCTGTCAACTCTAACAGGCCCCTCAGAACTGATGGATGATTATCAAGATATTACCTTGTCCAGTGACCACTTCTCATGAGTATGCTCCGCATACTTATTCACTACGAACTCCAGTCTCTCTGGTACTGACACGCTAGTACAGGGAAATGAAATGTATAATTTAGCTCGGTTAACATACAGTAACAGATTTGGGCAATAATAGTTGACTAATCAGGGCATGATTCATCAAGAATATGCAGTGTTTCCCCCCTGCTCTCCCCAAAATTTCAATAAACCTTTATGGCATATTATTACAATAAAACAATACTGGTGCTGACAGTGTTGACAGTAATAGAAGATGCCAAATCATTCAAAACAATAAGCATTTAAGCATTTTGCTTTTAGGAGCATCCTGCCAGCGCTGTTCCAAAACGTGTCAACGTGTGTCGTTGCCTGGGGAACGCACATCCCATAATACAACTGTTCGCATCGCATCCCACAACAGTATGATGATACTTGGGATGCCATTGCGAACATCGATGCGAACAGGTTAGCAACGTACCCCTGACCGTAGCGGTCGGGGTACGTTTCGAAATCCCTTCAGGCCTGAAGATTTTTCTAGGGGAAACACTGATACAGTATGTAAATGAATGTTCATATTCACGCCCCGAGTATGAAACAACATTTTCTTGACGTAACGCAAGCAGTACTGTAAGTGTAATTAATCCGGTGGCAAATTGTCTCTACCAAATTCAAACTTATACTCGACCATAAATCTTATGCCACTTATCTTGGAAATCAGAACAGGTTGTCTCAACACTTTTTTGGGGGGTCCATTTATCATTAAACCTCTGTGGTCAGCAGCTTACTTGGAGGTATCTACAGGGTGGGGGTCAAAGTGTCCATCTGTGTCCATGGAGCCTTTTGTCTCCAGCCGGGACACACAGCATGGGTCCATGTGGTCAGGAGGTAGGGCCCCGGCTAGTGCAGACAGGGACTGCAGGCACAGCCTGAATAGCTCTGGCTCATAAGGCTGTAGAGTGGGAGTCAGAAGGAAAGTGGAAGAAGAGACACAAAGAGATAAGGAAAGACAGTCAGAGGAAGAGGGCAGACAATGAAATGGTCAAAGTATGAATTGGTTATTATATAGTCTGCAAAATATTCTAGGGATTTCAAAGATCCAAATTTAGATTAGTTCATTAGTTATCAATCCTTCTCCATCAATCTGTTCATTCCTCTGTCCTTACATCACACACATAAGACACCGATGACAATTTTGGCCAAAATCCCAGATTTCCCAAAGTGAGTGGCCCAAGGGGCGTGCTACAACGCTCTGTTCATCTATTTTTCTCATCAGTATTGTTGTGCGTTATCTCAAACACTGCTGGTGCCATTTTTTCCACTGAAAGATACATTTTCAAAAATTCACTCAAAGGCCCAATAAGGGTGCTGCAATTACAGGGCAAAAAAAACTGAAAACATATCATATATCTCCCCCTACCCACAAGAATTGGTGCACATATCCAGCTATCCTTGCCATACAAAATTTCCTCTGGGCAAATCAATAAACAACAAAGACAAGGTACATTGCATAAGAAATGAAATACTGCTGTACTAAATTTTGATATAACATGTTTTCTGCAAAAGTCATATAATTCTGTACAGTACTGACTGTGGTCTAGACTTCTGAGGCCCTTTGATGTGGTGCCTCATGAACCTAGGTCTTTGATGTTCTCATGATCTGGATCAGTGCGATGTCAGTCAGTGATATGCTTCCAGTGAACTCTGACAAGAGTCCATTATATTGATTACATCTGTCCTCTTTCCAGCAATTCTGTTCTAAGTAATGGTGGGGAGGTTTCATACCGGGATATGAAACATTCAGTCTTTTAGTTTCAACAGTGTTGCATCTTCAACAGAGTTCCTTCTAAAAGAACGCTTAAGGAGGAGATCAAATGTTCATCATCTTCCTGTTGCTACTGAAATGGGCTTTGAGGAGGATGGAAAAATAAAGGAGGCAATACATCAATGATAAGATTTGGCTGTGATCAAATGTGTCAAAAATATGACACATTATTTTCGTGCAACGTTTCTGGTGCTCCAGGGAAATCTTCTTATTTTAAATAATTTGAATACAACCTTGAGATTGATCGTGTTATTAACCCTCATGAGGTGTTATTTAATAATACACCACTCTGGAGCCAGTTTATTGAGTGACCATTTTTGGTCACTCATTATATGCTAATATTATTATTGTTTTACCTTCTTTGCCAAGGCATTGAACACCCCCCAGAACAACCTTCTAGAGAGGTGGAGCTCCTCCTCGGAGGCCGAGCCCTGGTCCCCCTGTCCCGCAGTTAGACTGTAGTATTTCCCGCTCTGCTCATAGTGAATGGTCAACAGCTGTTGTGCAGAAGGAGTGATGAAATTCATCAGTACAATCAGGATCAGTATAATATTGTGTACACACATCATAGATATCTTCATAGTATATTGCAATGTGGTTGACCACCTTGAGTGGCATCTTGGTATGGTTTGTGAGCTGGGGAACATCGGAGACGAGACGTTGAAGGAGAGGCTGCATCATGGATGGTCGGAGTTTACTGAGGACAACCGACAAGTGCAGAAATAGACACACATGAACGCATGCACACACACACACACACACACACACACACACACACACACACACACACACACACACACACACACACACGTTTTGATTGAATTTTTGGTAAGTTGTATCTGAATGTGGCAAAATTGTACAGGGGGTGGAAAGTGATTCATAAAATGTTATGAGAGGGCACGAGAATGTATTGATATGCCTGCTTCAATTAGCAACACTCACTTGTTGTTCCTCTTATCTCTTGTAAAGCAATCATGTGTTTGCGAGGCAACAATGACAGGCTTTTACTAAAGACAGGCTTTTACTAAAGGCTAACAGTGTTTTATTTATTTGAAATGGCCTAATGGAAGCAATAACACCCTGTATCTGATAGCTAATATAATGGAATTAGCGTTGGCATAATAACTCAGAGATGAAAAGAGCAGACCTCACAGAAACCTCAACTACCAAAATAACATATCATAACATGTTGTAAGAGCGAGTTAATGAACAATTAACCTCCCCTATCTGCAGACAGCAGCGGCATTTTTTTTTCTTTTTGTATGAATAACTGCATTGGGAGTAGGGATGTCACGATACTAGAATTTCTACTTTCGATACCAATACCCAGGAAAATATCCCTTTGAGCTTGTTGTAGCAACAGATACCCACCAATGACAGGGGGGGAGAAATCAGTAGTATGTTTGATTTTTCATTAAGAGAAAGCACTGCTGGTATCCATAGCTGTTGCAAATGAGTATTGTATCCGTTTCAAATTTTTTGTATTGATAATTCTCGATAATCGCTATACCTGTTGCAAATGAGTATTGTATCCGTTTCAAAGTTACAGTATTGATTTTTATCGATACTATCGATACTTTTGACAACCCTAATTGGGAGTTGAGCTCCTCGCCCAGGAGGTTCTCCACCATAAAACTAAATAATGTACCTGCAGACAGACAGCAAGCAGTCCTCAATGGAGTCTCTCTGGGCCTTGGTCAGGCTCAGAGCCCTGGAGAGACGGTAGACAGCCTGGATGAGAGCATCCACCAGCACAGCATGGCCGTCTGCAGCACACAGCCGAGCGGAACACTTGGTGAGCAGAGGAAGCACGGCCGCACACAGGTATCTGTTGAGGGCCAGGGCCATGTCCGTGGATCCCAGCTCCGCCTGCAAGTAGGAGAATAGGCAGCTTAGACAGGGTCATAAGGTCACATATCATAGACATTGTGACATCATTGTGATGCCATCGGTGAGTGATGTCAGTGTTGATTGAGTGTTGATGTCATAGGCATTGTGAGATCATCAGGCTCAAACCTCTGGTATTGCCGCTTGCGCCTATATTTTCTTTTTGCATTTGTGGGACGGAAATGAATTAACTCTGGGTTTTTTACACTATAAAAACAGCGCCAGGATGTAAACAAACTGGCATTTAAAGGGTTCAAATGCTGAGTAGGAATAAAATGTTGGCCTATGATGAGGGCTGAACCTACTAAACAAAGAAAAGAAGAAAAAGAAGAATGATACATTCCACACATTCCAGAGGTTCCACAATGTGGAACCAACTTGGTTTTGGGAACTGTTATGCCCACACAGCATGAGAGCTAACCCAGCCAACCAGGCCCTACATGTATGTCAGTGCACGTTTCCCCGTTGATCAGAGTCATGTTTAAGAGGCTTTCCCAGTAGTTAAGAGTTGATCACTTCAGTGATAGTGGGGATCCTGGGAGCAAGAAACAGCGTGGCGGATCTCCCTAAGTGGTGATAATCAATAGGTAATCAAAGCTGAGTCACAGCTGGAGAACACGGGGAGGATCTTTGCATCGATGTGAACATCACAGTGAGTCACTCCTGTCATGTCCCACTGCATCTCTACTGCATCTCCACTGCATCTCTACTGCATCTCCAGCAGCAACAACATGAAAGTGTCTCTGCTCACTGTGTCGAGCGAGGCGGCTGCCTGAAGGTCGGGCAGGAAGCCAACTTCTAGCAGGCGAAGAAGGAAGCTCTGGTCCTGAATGCCGTAGACGCGGTCCAGGAACAGGACCATAGCTGCTTTGTGGTCCGGGCAGAACACAGTGGACGGGTCAGGCTCAACCACCGTACCATCTGGACAAATGTAAGAAGAGCAGGATTTGAAATAATGTTCTCTCATCCAAAGTTGTTTGATTGCAGAACTTGTGTGCTCTAACTCTAGCTCTAACTGGAAGGACTCCGAGATCCCAACTTAAATGCAATGCAATACAGCACATGGCTCATTTACAGCTAAAGATTACAGCTTCTTACTGTGAAAAACAAACAAACAAAAACCCATCAAGGACAGATCGTTCGATCGATACACAGACAGATAGATAGATAGATATATAGATAGATAGATAGACAGAAAGATAGATAGATAGATATATAGATAGATAGAGTAGATAGATTAGCCATGCGACAACGCTAACATAAAAGATTAGTTTTGAGATGCAGACTGCAGAGGTTGACCAGAAGCCCTCAGTAACCTTGCAGCTTTGCGGGCGGTCAATAGTTACTACCGGTAATATACAATGGAGCCAGACCATTTAATGCATTATCAATATTTAAAAGGATCGTAAAATCAATCTGGAATTGAATAGGCAGTCACAGCAGGGCAACCAGTACAGAACTAATGGTTTCTTTGCACTTGCTTCAAATAGGCTGAAATGAATGCAGAGATCGGAAGATGACAGGCTGATCTGACCTTTAGCCAGTGCAGGGATTTGAAAGGGGATGCTGAGGACCCCCTTGAGGTCCTGGATTGGGATGAGTGACCTGAGGATGGCCCGGATGCGGATTGCTTCCCCTTTGCCTGCATGGATCAACTAGACAAGATTGGAGATTTTTTAATTTATGGTAATTCATAGAAATTGTCTCATCTGCTTCTCTCTATCTGCACATCTCCTCATGTGGGATTGGGCATAGATGTAATACAGGAAATCAGAAAAGAGTGAATGGCCCTAATATATTTTGTACATTCAGTGTATATTAATATATGCTACAACTGCCGATGTCTCATTGTTGTAGAATGTCATTAGAGATTGTGTTTTCGCCTCTGTCTGTCTGTCTGTTTGTCTGCAGGATATCTAAAAAAATTATGTAGGCCTACGGATTTCCACGCAACTTGGTAGATTGGTAGCCAGGTCATGGACCAACTTAAAAATACACCAACTGGCCAAAAGGGGGCGTGGCAATGGGTGTGTCCGATCACAAAAAGGTGCTTAACTTGCACACGGATTCACATAACACCACAAAACTTTGTAAACAAGTAGGTGATGGGGGCCAAGGAAGAACTGATCAGCTTTCCACGCCCACTGGCCAAAAGGGGGTGTGGTAATGGGCATAGCCAATCACAAAAAGACACCGTGACACTTTGTAGAAGGGAGGTATGCACTTTAGTATTAATAATATTGTTTTTGCTGATATTGATTGCTCTCACATTGAATGTTATATTATCATGCAACCAATCACCGTCAAATATTCTAGTTATTCATCTCTGCACGTACTGCCATTCAGTTGAAAAGTAAAAGCAGCAAACTGTCTCATTCTTTAAGAAGCTGTCATCCCCTTCCAGTTCCTCACTTCTGTTTCTCCCCATTAGACTCTCTTGGTCTGATGGCAGTAAATAAAAACCCTAAGACTTCACTGAGTATTGACTGGGGAGGGTTCCTGAATGCTAAAACACACTCACGTGCATTTCGGGGGCGCAGCGGCCAAGCAGATCGATCAGGGCCGAGTAGAAGGTCATGATGGCATGTCCCATGTGGATGAGGTCATCGTCGTCGTCCTGGACATTTCTGCAACAAGGAACAATCGTAACAGTCAAAAAGTTGTCAAAAACTCAGTCTGGGTTTTTTTTTTTTACCCAGCTGTCCCTCTCACACTGATGAAAAGTTTATGGATTTTTAATAGACCCAAGTTGGTGCTTATCCTTAAATAACGCAGCCCATTCATTAGCCAGACGGGATACACAGCAGGCGACTGCCAGCGTCACAGTATTGCTTTAGATAAACAACAGACTATACACACCCACCCACACAACAAAAATAAATGTCTCTTTTATCAAACATTCGATCGGAATGATGAAACATCTGACAGGGAAAGGTTTTTTATTAACATTTTCTAAACTTCCCATCATTTAAAATTCTGTCTATATTGTGATGGGAGAGACAGCACAAACACAGCAGGGGCCAGCTGCCAAATTAATATGTCCAACATCAAAGCTTTGTGCACCTTAAAAAAATGCATTGGGAATAAAACAGTGTAATAATAATACAGTGTTGAACGGGCTGATACCCAAAAAGGTATCTTAATTTATAAATGACGGTGAGTTTTCACTACCTGCCTTTAAAGAAACAATGTGAAAGCACATGAAATGGTGAGTAAATTCGGAAATATAAATTGGTGGATTTCCTATATTACATACACAGTATACACCAAATATCCTTGTCAATACTATCTGTTTATTGATACGACACCAATAGTCTGAGGCTGTCAGAGAGGAGGAACGAAAAGGTAGAGCATCAAACCTATTCTCTGTTTGTATCATCAGAAATTCTGCTCTTTGAGAATATTAAAATCATGTGTGTGTGTGAGATGCGCCATGCGCTGCACACACACAACACACACACACACACACACACGCACGCACGCACGCACACTCACACACACACACACACACACACACACACACACACACACACACACACACACACACACACACACACACACACACACACACACACACACACACACAAACACACAGTTCTCAATATCTAATGCATTCTGACTGACAGTGTCCTGGTGGACTGGTAGGTGGTGGAAGGTCCGTCCATGGAAAGGTCCTCTGAGATCCTAATGGCTTCCTCCATGGCTGCCAGGAGGCCGTCCCCGCCCTCACCTCGCAGGGCGGGCCCAAAGCACTCGGGCCGACGAATCAGGAGCCTCAGGACCACGTAAGCGTTCTCCTCGACGCTCTCACCTGTAGTTAACGCACAGGAGACAAATCACTGCTATTCTGGATGAAATTATGGATTTTGTGTCGAAAGAGGAACAAGGTGAGAGCGGGCACAATTTTTGAGCAGAATTTAAATGATGGAAATTTTCACAAATTATATCATGACAGCAAATCAATAAAATCTATAACAGACTGAGGAGCTTTAGTGAAAATAATAGCCAGGTTCGAGGGACAAATCACTGGCATGAGGCATGTGTTGAGGAAAGTCAATGCCATTTGACTCCTCTGCCAACCTCTTCGAGGAGGGTTTGAGCCGATGCCCTCCGGACGCCGCTTCAGGTGAGTCCAATCAATAGCAGAGGAACCAGGGAGTCAATAATCTCAACTGCAATTAGATTGGCTAATTTGCACATGAAACGATGTCACCTCTTGTGTCATCTTAAGCACTTTGTATTTTGCACTTATTATTTTTTCACTGCAGCAAAAGATTGATTTCCTTTCTGGTTTTATCAACTGTATGGTTCATGATGATGACCATCATGATGGTGATTTGTGGAAGTGTTTTCATTTCAAACCCTTTCATCAAACCAAACTTCCCGTATGGAACAATCATGATTTGAAGTTAATTGAATTGATTTGGTTAAACCAGTTTACCATGCAAGCCTACAGTAATTCTAAGCAGAGAGTTTTCTTTCATCAACAACTGAGATTTGAGCTGTTGTGTTTTGCTGTTTCATTGTTTGAACTACCAAAACCACTTGAAGTCTGATCATTATATTTATGGATCTAACAGGCAGTGTTGGGAAAGTTACTGAAAATTGGTAATTAGTTACAGTTAGGGCTGTCACTTTTCATTCGAAATTCGAATGCAACTTCGAATGTGGGGGAGGGGTTCGTGTTCGATATGTAAATTGACTGTTCGATTTTTTTTTTTTTTTTTTTTTTTTATTATTATTATTTTTTTTTTTATATGAACCAAAATTAACCAACTGCTGCTTGCTGGTAATGTTAATCCCATGTCAGAAAAAGTCTCCAGATTTGTCGCGTTAGTCTCTTCTGAGAAAGATTGTCTCCAGGGTCTGAAAAGTTGTCTCGAGTTGGATGCAGCCAAGTTTGTGAGGCAGTGTTGTGACTGTGAGCGTCCAAGTTGGATGCAGCCAAGTTTGTGAGGCAGTGTTGTGACTGTGAGCATCCAAGCTAACACGTCGGGCTGATGCCCGGTGGCCTGGACTGAAAAAAAAAAAAAAAAAAAATGTTTTTAATTAACCAAAAAACTTCGAATATATTCGAACGAATTTCGGGCAATTAAAGTTTGTTCGAACTTTATTTTGGGAAAAAGTGACAGCCCTAGTTACAGTTACTAGTTACTTATCTCAAAAGGTAATTTAATTACTTTAAAGTTACCAGTTACTTCAAAGTAATTAGTTACTAGGGAAAGTAACTTTTGCGTTACTTTTAAAAGTCCGCTTCGATTGTTATTAATGCACACATTAGTGTTGCTGTGCCACAGTGTGGCATTGCACCTTCGCTTATTGGGGAGGCTTATAGCCTATCAAGGTCATTAGCCTCTGGGGCTCTGGCTGCAGCTCTCTCCCCGGACTAGGTCTGAGGATCAGAAACTGGGTAATCCTCTGAAGTTGTCCGTTATTTTCATGTCCTAAAGTAACTAGTAACTAGCCCAGTTACTATTTTAGTAACTGTAACTGAGTTACTGAATTTGAAAAAGTAATTAGTTAGATTACTACCGGTAGTTACTGAAAAAAGTAGTTAAGTTACAGTAACTAGTTACTTAGTAACTAGTTACTCCCAACACTGCTAACAGGTTACCATTACAGAAGACAGCAAAGCGTAGGAAGTCCAGGTAACGCTCGCCCTCGACAGGGTTCCATCCAATATCAGGATAGCCTTTAGCCACCAGCATCGGACAGCTCTGGAGACCACAGCCAGCAAGGTACTGGACCACCTGGAGATTAGATTGGATTATAGTTTAGTTTAGAAAATCACAAGATACAGCCAAGATTTTTTTTGTGTGAATATCAATAAGAGTAGACCAAATGGGATTTCTCAAACATTTCACATCTGGCATTAACATATGGAACATACAAATGTAAAGCATATTAATGAAAAATAGTAAAGTAGCGGTATATGAATGTACAGCAGAGCATGCAGGAGAGAGGCAGAAGGAGAGGGGGCACCAACACACGTAGAACCACAACAGCAAAACATCTCCTCAGACAGATACACACATACATCACAGAGTTGACTGAAAAGATGCATAGACATTACAAAAAAATACATAAGCATGTTCTTTACAGTGCAGTACGGCCATCCATGAGTACATTAATGTACACAATATAATAGAGACTATAAACAGAGAAAAGAAAAGAGGAGGAAGCAGAATATGAAATCGATTCACCTTCTCTAGGTCGGGTTCCCTAAGTGCTAAAGCCAGTTCATTGTTATCCATGACTGAGGCTGCAGCCACATCCAGAGGGGTGGCCCCACGCATGGACGGAGTCGCTATGAGGGAAAGGCATACAACCATCAGCACAACACAAACCATTTATAATATCAGGTTGTTGGGAGTTAACTTCTTAATACCCTCATATGGTTGTTATTACACAACTAACAAGAATAAGCATCCAGGCTAAGAAGACAACCTACTCTAATGCTGGACAACCCATGTCCTACTCAAGTATAAGACACAGAGCAGCGACTGACTGACCTAGTCCAACACTGCTGTTCTCCAGCAGGTAGCTGAGATGATCGAACAGGGCTCCCTGATTGTGGCGGCTGATGCGGCAAAAATAACACAGGAAGCGACAGCAGTGGGCCACCATCTTGGGGAAAGTAATCTCCTAGCAGAAGAACACGCAAGGATAAAAATAGAAAATCAATAGTAGCAGGCAATGCACAAAGATTAATAGAATTCCTCTGATCATAGGTCTGATCTAAGAGGCCATTTACACCTGGCGTTAACATGCGTTTTCTGCCACCCGATTGCAATCAGATTGTATTTTATCGCTTCAGCCTGATTCCATTTACACCTGGCGTTAACATGCATTTTCTGCAATCTGATTGCAATCAGATTGCAGAAATGGTTGTCCTCTCAATCCGCATAAAGTTGCTGTATCCAGATTGAGAGGACACATTGCATTTACACTTGTGTTCAATGTGTACACACAATGCATCCCTGACCACCTCCGGAGGTGGTTTGGCCGTTTGCAATCCTTCTTCAATGCGTTTTGGGGGTGTTTACACCTGTACTTTCAAGTGATAAAACACAATCTGATTGCAATCTGATCACAGAAAACACATGTTAACGCCAGGTGTAGATGGCCTCATAGATCCTGCTCTGATCAGCTAGAATCTTTTTCGTACTCAGCACTAGACTCACAAATGACTGAAGTGACTGATTTGCTCTCTTGAACAACAGCTGAACAACAGCTGTGCTTAATGAAGTTGCTTAATGCACTTTTTATACTCTTTTTTTTAAGTTTTGTTGTGATGCTTTTAAATGTCCATTTTACTCTCTTCTTTTCTTTTCTTTTCTTTTCCTGTCAACCATTTTATGTGAAGCACTTTGAATTGCCTCTGTGTATGAAATGTGCTATACAAATAAACTTGACTTGACTTGACTTGACTACCGTACTTTGCTTGGTTACACATATTTTCCCCATGTTGTCAATATACGGTTGTATGCATCTCACCTTAGATTCTCCTCCTCCCAGTACATTGACCATCACCTCCATCACCGTCTCATGCATCCCCAATGCTCTCATAAGGTTGGGGTGCTGGTAGAAACCTTTATTGTTCATGATGTCTCTGTACATGGGACAGTGAAACCAGAAGAAACAAGACAGAAATGTGGGTAAAAGTATTGTCACATTTCTGCCTCATTTCTTCTGGATGAATGTGTCATGCATTAATGAATACAGTGAATTGCACAAGGGACCAAGTTCACACTGATCAAAAGGTGTCAAAGGAAGAAATCCCATCGCATTTGCAAATGTCTCCCTACCCTAGTCCCCTGATCATCAGCCTCTCCTCCTCTTTCCCCATCCGGACACTGAGCAGGGAGCGGATCTGGCCCAGGGAGGCCAAGAGGGCCATGGTGTCCTCCACCGAGGCCTGGCTGATGGTATACGCCCTGCAGAGGGGTCCTCCCATCTGGCCCCCCAGGCCCTGATACTGCCGGTGCAGCAGTGAGAACATAGCCCTAACCAGGTCGGCGTCCTCCATCACGGTCTCCTGGGCCCAGCGCACCATCGTCTCAGAGATTAGCTGTTTGAGGGACACTGAACAAGTACCAGCAGGTGAAAAGTGGTGATAAAAGTAGGCGCTGGAAAAGTGAGTAAACATAATTTACCCCTTCTCTAAAAGTGTTTACAGCTTCAAGAAATCGATATATTATACGATGAACTGCTGAGTTGGCTGTTTCACACCAGCAAGCTCAGCTGTAACCATGGTGAGATAAGAAAGGATCAGGGGTATGGAACTAGGACACTAGGGGCCCTATTCTCCCACAGGCCATCGGCGCTATTACGGGCCTTAACCGCAAAAAAACGTGCCTAGCGCCTGTTTCGGGAAAATAGCAATAGGCTTTAGGCTGCCAAATGCGCTTTAGGCCGAATGGGCGTGGCGGAGTCCCTGAATGCGCCAAAGTGGGCGTGTCGGCGCTAAATACCGGCGTACTCTTATCTTCCGACCTGCCGTTAATTTAGCGCCTTGCGCCTTTGAAAAGCAGGCCTATTCAATGGGCCAGTCCGTCCCCTCTCTCCTCTGTCACCCTTCTCTGTGTCACTCTCTCCCTCTCTCCTACTGACAGGAGCAGGCATTGGTGTGCGTTTACCAGTTTATTGTGAAATAAATCCTTCCGCGTTGAGTTACTGTCACAAGCCTGTGTGACAACGCTTCCAGCCTGGGTAAAACAACTCCGTCCGTACCGCTTTGAGGCTGCAGGCAGTCTGACAGGCACAATACGACTGTCTCTCTCTGACTGCCTGTGAATGCCCCAGCATGCAATTGGGTACTAAATTTCGCTACTAAATAGCAACCAAATGAGGCGAAATAGATATAAAAGGTCGATCTAAAATAATGTGTAATGGTAACACAGCCTGCAATTGTAGAACATTTCAATATTGGACCAAATAAATCATCGAAATTAAAACACCACCCTAAGTGAAACATATATGTCCTCCTGGGGCTATATATACCCCTTGTCGAGTTAACGTGATTTAGAGAAGTAACAGCGGAACGCGCTTCTAATGGCATCTGCTATACTGTGATGTCCCTCCAATAACTTGGCCCTATTTCACATTTAGTTTTACAATAAAAACACATTTATGCAATGACTTGACATAATGTAGGGTATATTTATGTGCATCATCCTTCCTGCAGCAGGCGAGAGAAAATGATATCTTTCTGGACAAACTTTCACCAATCTAATAGGCTATATTTTTCTAGCTGATGCATAGAACATTATTTTCACTTTGATCTTGCTATAGTGTAGCGTATTTACATGCTTGCAGTATTGAAACTGCAGTTAGATTGGTTTGAGAAGCATAATAATATGGAATAATAGCCTATAATGCAGACAGACAGGCTGGATGAAGGGAGGGGGGGGGGGGCAGAGCGTTTGGCTTTCGTCTGGTTTTGCGGGATCACTGGAATTGGAGCTAAAAAGGCAAGCGTGCGATTCGTTTATTGCACTTATCCAATGAGCATGACGGTGCATAATTTTACGCCTAAAAGGCGTGGTTGTAATGCTTTGGGCTGCATCTAGCGCCAGCACGACGATATCAAGTGCGCCTTTCCACGCCCACTGCTTTGATCTGCGCCTGCCGCTCGGCCTAGAAACTGCGCCGATGCAACGATAGGGGCCTAGATACCCAAAAATGCTAATTATATCAGATCCCTTGTGCTGGTAAATTAAACATAGTATTGTATGTAGTATGGTATGCAATGATGATGGCATGTGGTTATGGCAAAAATACACAAAGTGAGACAAAGAAAGTGGGGAAAAAAAGTTTGCAATACAGCCACACTTACTGGGACTCTGCGTTCTATAGTCCACCTCAGCTTCTGTGGGTGTCCTCTTCAGTCCGATGACTCTCGCCACAAGACTGAGGAGTCGATCTTTCATGCACATCTCAGCATCCTCCTCTTCCTCTGAGTCACTGTCCAATTCAATGCCTACCCGACAAGAGCAAAAAAAAAGCTATGTGCTATGTAATGTGCTACACACATCATAGTTAAGTGCATTGATCTCAGGGCCTGGTCATAGTCCCCGATTCAGTGACGATTTACAACGGATCAATGAATGTGTCAAAGATAAGACACGGTTTTCCTACCACAGTGTGTGTTGAGGAGGTGGTGGAAGTCGAGCAGCAGCGGTCTGATCTCCTCTGGACATGAACAGTTCTCCTGCTCATGATCCTCTCTGAAGCTCAGCAGCATGTTCATCTGAAGGAGAAACCAGACCTTTACACATAGGAACGATATTACTAGATACTGTATGCTACAGTTTCAGTGTGAACCATGGAGACAGACAACAGAGGTGACTTGATATAGCTTGGTGACTTTTCGAAGGATATTGATTATTGAGGCAACATTAGCAAACTATTTTGTAACTTCTATTTTTATTTTCTATTTTCTAATTTTGTAACATTGAAAAATGATTCTGCTCCACTCGAATATACAACGGTTGCATTTTACAACACAGATGTATCACATTTGTTCAAGCAACACCATTCCCAGACTGTACAGGTCCTGAATCACAGCGACAATCATGCTCTTTCAGCTACCCTCCCACTTCACTCCATCCCACCTGCTCCTGTGGAGGAGAGCGGAACTCCTTTGTCTTGCGGGCAGTGAGGGCAGCGGACATGTTGAGTGCCTGCATGACCTGGTCGTAGCGAGAGCGCTGGTTCTCCTGCAGCTGACCTACGAAGGCATCGGAGAAGGCCACCAGAGCCTCCACCCTGTGGCGCACCTGGCAGTCACACAGGTAGGACAGCAGCTGGCAGAGCTGGAGAGAGACAATTACATCAGGTTTCTTTATGATTCATTTTCAACTGGGTCTAGGAATATGACCACAGAGCATTTGACATTCCATAATTAGAGCCGATGGAAAAATAGAAATAGAGACATGTCAAATAAATCTGCTGGTTCACCTCAAGTTTGACAGCTTCTGGAAGCTTCATCTGAAGAAGTCCTATTTTGGGAGTGGCATCTTCTTTGTCACTTCCCCCTTCACACTCTCGCTCAGATTCATCATCCCTATCCTCCTCTTCCTCCCCATGGGTTTCATCTTGTCTGGAGAAGACTCCAGGTTCTATCAGTCTTAGCACTTTCCCGAGGTCCTCATCCCCAAATACTCCCATTACCAGTAGCGTATAGAACAGTCTAATCAGGGGAGCCAGGAGAAGCTCAATGCTGCCCCCTTCAGGATCCCTCACACTCTGTCCCACGGCCCACACTGCTGCAGTCAGCATCTCCACAGTCAGGTTCTTCAGTATATCCAGGTGGATTTCCGGGCTGCCAGTACAGGTTATCTCAAAACTAGGACTACTACCACCACCATCACTTTCACAACTAACTCCTGGCATCCCATCGCTCCTAACAAAACAAGGAGTGGAGAAGTGCATCCGTGGCTTGAGGGAAGTGCTGCGGCCGATGCTGGGAATGCCGCGTGGAGGTCGACTGCCCCCTCCGATCACATCGTTGGCAGGGCCGGGGTAGAGGGTGATAGCTCTGGTCTGGTCTGTCATAGGGACAATGTACTCCTGGTTCATCATGAGACGTGCTGTGGTGTGGGCGGTAAGGTGAACCTAGAGAACAACAATAAAAGTACTCATTTATAGTCCTCCTAAAACCTAAACGTTTCCTTGATCAGTTGTGTTTTAATGAAACCCCAAAATAAAGCGTTGACTCCAAGGCACCAGTACCTGAATGAGCAGCTGGTAGAATGCTGAGCGGAGTGGGCCAGGGAGGTGGGGACTCTGAATGGCATAGAGGACTTGCGATTGGTCGAGGTGACTGCAGAGGGCGTGGCAAACTCTGGTGTTGCCAAGGGCACAGAGGGAGCAGTAGAGGAGGAGGGTGTGGCGGTGAAAGGTCAGGAGGTCATGACGTTCTGACAGCTCCAAGATGTCGACACACCTACGCATAATATCATCAAGTCATACATATATCATCATAATATCATCAAGTCATACATTAGATCTCATGCCTTTGTTTTATCCCGCATACAATGAGTCAAGTTGACAAGAATGTTTTTGGCTTTAGCCTGGGGGACTAGATGCAGGGAAAGGGGAGTTTAAATCATCCCCGCACACGTTCACACCTGGGAGCTGCAGCCATAGTCTTGAAAAGTGGGCTACCAAGCAATTGGGGATTGAGTGCTTTGCTCAAGGACACCTTGATGGTAGATGTTGAAGGAGGGTCCAGCGAGATTTGTTTAAACACATTTTCCCAACTGGTCCAGGGATTCAAAATGGCAACCTTATGCATGCTTACTTCTCTAGAGATTAGGCTACCACTGTGTCCTTGATAAGTATGAGATTTCACATTTTTTGACTTGAGTTTTTATATCGTCCATATAATTTAGTAGCCCCCAAAAAACACGGGAAGATGCTAAAAATGTATCATGCATTCTGTGCTCCTCTAAGAGACAAATCAGCACAGATATTGATCTGTTATTACATTTGTAAGTCAAATTCCAAAAGTATTTTTCTTTCTGCTCTCTGACCTGTTTTCATCGGGGATGTGAAGAATCATGACCTGCAGGTGCTCCGAGCATTGGACCCTCCAACCATGGTGATCATCTGGTCGGTCTACCAACACCCTTAATGCATGGCTGGGTACCCGGGTCCACGAGACCGGGATGAGCTGCTGGACCTGCAACCTGGGAGGGCACTGGGGAGTGGCATTCCTCCTCTGGCTGCGGAGCACAGCCGCTGACAGTGGCATCACATTCTGGAGAGAGAAGGAGATACGAAATGCGAGAATGGAGAAGATCATCAAAGAGTCAATCAGGCACCATTAAAAGCGAGAAGACACTCAGTAGAGCACAAACCTCCACCAATGCTGAAAGATTCTCCAACTTGTTTGGCTTCTGGGTGCGATTTTCAAATTAAATAGCATGCGAATGCAATACTGTTAGCAGCAGATTCTGCCTTGTGACCACTGACCAGCATATCAAAACAGCATAATTAATCCATTGATACCTGATGCAGCATTTGTGTGTATATCCCTTTAAGACCACGAACCGCGTCACACAAATGAGGGATATACACGCAAATGCTGCATCAGGTATCAATGGGTTAACAATAATCATGGGGCGTCTGGGTAGTGCAGTGGTAGATTCCCTGCCTACCAACACGAGGGTCGCAGGTTCAAAAGGATCAATAAAAATCATCCAATGGCAAAAATCATTGATCCAGATCATCACCAATCTCTAATAAACTGATTTGTGGGTCAAGGGCAATCTGTCCACAAAATTTCATCCAGATCCAAACTGTTTGAGATATCTTAATGAGAGGACTACGTGCCATGGCATGAGGGCAGATTGGTGAAAACATAAAATAAAGAATAAGCAAAGTATATGAAAAATATCATTACCTTAACACTTCCCAGCTCAAACTGAAACATGTTGCTGGTGGTGGGCTTGACAAAAACCGCAGGGAACAGCCTTGTACTAGCCTCCACCTGGTTATAGTGCAATAGCAACACCTCAGTTATGTAATGCAATGCAACAGGAGATACATTCTTCGCTAAAACTAGCTATATATGATCATATTTATGCATATTATGTCCAACACAGTGTAATAGAATAAATAAAATAATTCAATATCTGTATATTTTATTCCTAGTGATAGTGAAATACTGTTATGAATAGAGAGGAAAAACACATCAAATAGTTTCCTGTGTGACCTACTTGGTAAAAGGTGGCCATCTCTACCCCGCTGGAGGTGAAGGAGAGAAGGCCAGTGGCTGTGTCAATCAGACAGCCTATCTCCAGCCCTGTGCTTCTCCTGCTCTGAGACAGGCCTGTGGCCTCTCCAGCACACACCATGTAGCAGTTACACCGCTTCACACTGTGCAAGAGGACAGGCAGATGTTAGAGCAGATGTTGGTCATCAGAGCAACAACTGAAGCACCAGTGAATTTAAGCAAAGGAACGTCCTCTTGTACATGAGCTCATTCAATATTGAGGTCCTCAATATCAAATGGAAGCTCATGAAACAGACTTGGATGACTGTAATTAAGTATAGTATATGATTGCGTATGAGTCTATTGCATAATTATGACAAAAATCAAAAACATCTGGGTCTGTCGTAGCCATTTAAAATGCACGGTCTGCCATGCCAATGATCTAGCTGCACACACTGACCTCTCCTGGACTTTGCCACTGTCATCTCCCAGGGTGACAGTGACGGTGCGGGATTTGTCGGGGTCAAAGGTCAGGTCATGTTGGTGGAAGTCCGAGGTCACCCAGCCTACCCACACATTGAACGGTTCCTGGCCTGGAAGCACCCTCACCGAGTAGTAATACTGAAAGAGACAGACCCATTTGGTGTTACTCTTAAATCACCATTTTACTTTTTCACTGTGACTAATTAAGCATTGAAATTACTATCTACGTACGCCCGGCACAGCTGGGATTTGTGTTTCTATTATAACAGGGCTGAAGATGTGTCTTCTTTAATGATGTGTTTGTCTCGAGTCGCAAAGCAGCACGGTGTCAAAAGAAAAGTCACAGCTCAAACGGTGGATAAACATTGCATTTCCTTGTAGGTCCTTCAAAATAAAATTAAAAAATAAAATAAATGCCTTCCGTTATTTTGTCAGTGGAAATATGAATTTCAGTACGAAGGAGTCGCAGCAGGAGAGACATCAGCTCGGCAGTGACTTTACACAGCGGGTCCGAGCGACGAGGAAATGTAAATAAGCAGCTATGATAGCTATCTGAGATATCCCCTGCAAAGCGAAACACAGGAGGTAAACTAAACCTCGAACCACAGAGATTCAGTTAGAAGCTACAAAAGTACTGAGAGCTAAAACCACAGAGAGGCTTTTAAAAACGTCTTTCTCTCTGCTCTCTTCAGCAGAGACATGAGTTTCACATCGCTCTGCTCGCAGCACAGCTAACGGGGGTCGTCACAGGTTGGCTGCGGTTGGGCAGCTCACTTGGAGGCGGGTCCGACATGCTTTGGCCCCATTCTGGAGGTAGTCCATCTCGAACGCAGCACAGCAAGAAATGGAATGGAAACCAAAATCGGTGGCATGGCACGACGTGGACTAAGGTGTCCGTGGAAAAGCCCCACATGAGGGCCAATAGTTTGCCCTTACTGTCATCAGAATAACCAAAGGATCCATTCAAATACATATAACTACATTCATTCTTTCCTAATACACAAATTCCTTAGTAAGCTTTGTATTCTTGTATGTTCTGTGGCTAAGAGACAATGAGACGATGAAGGTCTTACTGTGGCGCTCTGGATCACATGATCTTTGTCAACAAGGACATCTTCAAGAAGACGGGCAGATGAGTTCATGTGGACTAGGCCTGGTTTGGTCTTCTTCAGCATGAACCTTACAAACCAGGAATACGCACACGCACACATGCACGCACACACACACACGCACGCACGCGCGCACACACACACACACTCACACACACACACCACAGAGTGCAATTGTGAGACATTAGAGCCTGTTTTATATCTCCCTCTGTGTATCTTTTTAATTCTATTGATCTGTTCTGTTTTCTGCCATTTCTGCTGTGGAAACTTCATTCCTGTGTTGTTTTATAACTTCTCTCATTTTGGTCACCTTGGCATAGAAATACAGACAAAAATACCAAACGCAACATTTTTTCTGTTACAGTAATAATAGGACATGTTATCCCGAATAAAATAACACTACAAAAGCAAATGTTAATGTGTTTTATGTTTCTCCTTGCTTATTAAGAAGTGCATACGCTATTCATTGCATTTATTCCCCCCCCATCATGAGCATCTCTTCAGCCTATACCGCTGTTTGAGTCTGGATGTCTTGTCTTGGCTGTGATCTTTGTGGTTGAGCTCATCTCTGGAGCCAGCAAAGCCGTGAGCCGACTTCATCAGCACAGCAAAGTCAGAGTCCACCTCCTCCATCTCCTTCCTGCCTGAAAGGACACTGGCAATTAATTACATCAGGCCTCTGGGGAGCTCAAGTCGAGCAATTCATCAAGGTCATAACTGTAAAATATCAGTAATCTGGATTAATTGCAAAGAAGCCCTAGACAAATCTTACGCATTAATTATTTCGCTCAATTTCCATCCCATAATAGCCCTATGATTTTTACATCCTGCAGGAGAGAATGTGATTTTCTATTTGAGCTATGATAGCTCCAAATTAGTTATGGCTAAGTCGAACAATACCATATGGCAGGAAAGTGGATAGTCCATTGAAAAGTCTTCTCAAGTGGTACTGTGACAATGTAAACATATTTGATATGTGAGGTAATAAGTTGTACTGTGACAATGTAAATATATTTGATATGTGAGGTAATAAGTTGTACTGTGACAATGTAAACATATTTGATATGTGAGGTAATAAGTTGTACTGTGACAATGTCAACATATTTGATATGTGAGGTAATAAGTTGTACTGTGACAATGTAAACATATTTGATATGTGAGGTAATAAGTTGTACTGTGACAATGTAAACATATTTGATATGTGAGGTAATAAGTTGTACTGTGACAATGTCAACATATTTGATATGTGAGGTAATAAGTTGTACTGTGACAATGTAAACATATTTGATATGTGAGGTAATAAGTTGTACTGTGACAATGTAAACATATTTGATATGTGAGGTAATAAGTTGTACTGTGACAATGCAAACATATTTGATATGTGAGGTAATAAGTTGTACTGTGACAATGTAAACATATTTGATATGTGAGGTAATAAGTTGTACTGTGACAATGTAAACATATTTGATATGTGAGGTAATAAGTTGTACTGTGACAATGTCAACATATTTGATATGTGAGGTAATAAGTTGTACTGTGACAATGTAAACATATTTGATATGTGAGGTAATAAGTTGTACTGTGACAATGTACCGTAATTCTTACCTGGAGAGAAAGAGCTGGCGGCGGCTGTAATCACACCCCCTGCAGGGCAGGTGAGGGTAGCAGCACACTGGACGGGCATGCTGAGTCGGTAAAAGCCCATCTCACTGCCTCCAGCCTGGTGTGCAAAAGCCCGCTGAGAGACCCTCAGGCTGGACGAGGCCTCGGCTGACCCACTGACTCTGCTGACCTTAAATGACAGTTTCAGAATAAAAGACTGATTAACCAGGGCTAAGCAACCCTGGCTCTCCAAGTGTTTTTATTCCTCTCAGAATTATTCCTCTCCTAGAAGCCCGTATCTCATTCACCAAGCCTCGCTAGGCCCAAAAGAACCCGTATTAAACTGTATCAACTAACCAGTAAATTGTGATGATCAGGCAGTATGGAGGTGAACTGAGGCTGTCTCCAGCTCATCCACAGGGCTGGGTCTCTGGCCATGTTGACAGCAAAGGGCTCGTAGCCCTCCTGAAGGCCACACACAGTGAAGTACTGCAGGGTGCCCACCTGGCGGCCGAGGTTCAGCCTCCCTACCTGGTTCACCCCAACACTGACCACTGGCAGCAGGCCTGGGTAGAGATGAGGAGGGAGAAATGGAATTACAGAATACGGTGAAAAATCTTTTTTTTGTCTTGGATAGTTTGAAATTAAAATCGAACTCTGGTTTGAAAGTCTGCAACCTCTGTGCGGTACACTTTTTTTCTGTTCATGATTTTTCACCCACGTGAAAAGTCATGAACAGAGCGGCCAACTGAGCGACCAACAATGTGATCCATCATCCATAGAGCCCCTACTGTCACAGGGATACAATTAACATCAATATCTTGCGGGACTTTTGTATTTAACCTTTATTTAACCAGGAAGTCTCAGTTGAGATTGAAATCTCTTTTCTGAGGGAGACCTCTTGAGTGTTTTAAATTAAACTGTTCCAGACCGTCGCCGACATCAAAGTCCTTGGCAGCCAGCTCTGATCCTCTGTGGTTAAACAGCACTTCTCCGTTGAGCGTGACAATCATGGTGCGTTCAGCCACGTCCGCCAAACAGCCCACCACATCACCTCTCTGCCAGGGACGTCCCAGGGGCTCGCCTCCCTGATGGTACCACTGGGCCTGAAAGAGAGAGAGAGAGAGAGAGAGAGAGAGAGAGAGAGAGAGAGAGAGAGAGAGAGAGAGAGAGAGAGAGAGAGAGAGAGACAGAGCCAAAGGGGATTTTTTTAATCTACACTCTAAAATAATAAGGGTTGTCATACTGTGCTTAGTTAAATATTAAAGCTGGAGCAGGCAACTTTGCACATTGGTGGCTCCAAATGGCCCAGAAATCATGTAACACTGTCAGTGAAGTGAAATCATGTAACACTGTCAGTGAAGTGAAATCATGTAACACTGTCAGTGAAGTGCACGTAGCACACTGCACATTTCTCACCTTGGAGCCATCAAAGACATAGGCCTGGTCATCTGAGCCGAGCTCTCTGTCTGAGGTACAGCCCGGCCGGGCCCAGCCCACTCTCATGTTCCCTACTGTCACTACCTCAAACTCAAAGTACCACTTCCCCCGGGTCACAGCGTACGACTTATCTGGCCGGAACACTCGCCACTTCTCAGCACAGGTGCGACACGGGTCTGGCAGCGTGGCTGCGAATCCAAGAAAGGGGATACAAATATGGATAACTGATTTGCACAATTCAATTCCCAATGAATAGACTGTATGTATGCGTATGTATTTGCATGTTGACAAATGTTGCAATAGTCTAAACATTCTACCTCATATGTGTAAAAAATGCGGCAGCCAATGCACACCTCATTTAATGTTCATTTCATTACAAACAGAGCTGTAACTTGATTCATTCATTCATATTAGCACAAACTGGTTACAATAAATACAAGAGAAATGAAATGTAAGGTATAGCTGATAAGGGCAGTGAAAGGGTTTTGAGGCATACTCGCTTCCTGGTTGAGGGGCTCAAGACTGTAGCCATAGGCTAGGAGCATACAGACAGTCTCTCTGAGACCCTCCCTCCCCAGCCTCCTACTCTTCTCATCAAGAAGTCTGTAGGGCACGAGGCGTGGGCTCCGCTTGGCCTTCACATCCTGAAAATGTAGGGGCAAAGAGTCAGAACTGGTAGGTACATCTAATGGAGTAAAGTATCAATCTTTTTTGGATGCCAGAGCAAAGTGCTACTGTGTGGACTAGTGTGTTTGACTGAGAGATCATGTACTGGAAATGTATCGATTTGACTCCAGTTTGCTTCAAATCATCTCCTTTCTTTTCCATTTATATTACTGTACCATTGGAAATACTTAGAAGGTGTAACGATACATTTTGAGTTTGGCTACATCTAATGACTGAACGTAAGGACACTTCAAAAGGACAGGGTATATCAAACAAACACGAAATGCAACATAAACCTGTTGAACTCCATACGTCCATCCCTGCCTGATGCGCTCCCTGGCCCATACATTGTGGTCATTCTCAGCCAGCAGGTCCACCACCTCCTCCAGGGCTGGGCTCAGAAACACCTGGCTCAGGTCTACTGGGGCAGGCCTGTAGCCACTAGGCTGCTGATACCTAAGGAAGGAAATGGAGAGCGGACATGAATGTGTCTAGATTACAGCTGGTATTCCAAAATGACTGTGTAAGTGAATACGTGGCGAGGTTGTAGTTTTGCTTTAACAGTTATGAAAGATGAAATGATTGAAATAGTGCTTGTTGTTTATAAGCCTTTGCAGGTCATCTGTTAAAATATCTCATTCAAATATCTGACCCTTTTTTTTAGCATAGTTATACAACAAGTGCAAACCTTTAAGCACACAGCACCACTCATATCACCCTAGCCACTAATCCTATCGCCCCAGCTCTGTACTACAGACTATAACACCATTTGGACGGGATGCATCCTTCTCATAATAAATCTTGTGTCTTCTAAGTTCTTCAGCCAAGTTACTTATTTTGTTGTGGACTTGTGCTTTGGCCGTCGGATATGATGTTAAATGCATCAAATGTAAATTGAGAAAGAGACATGGGTTCAAGACGTGATGTAATCCAACATCATCTTCAACATGTCAATGTTACATACTTGGTGGGAAGCCTCATGAATGTCACTCCTTCGTCAGCGTGGTCATCAGCTAATCCGATGTGGAAACCAAGAGCAAGGAGTGTCCTCCATTGGAAAAACAATAAAACAAGCATTCACTAATCATGGAAAACAGTCCTTACTACTGTACATAGGCCATCACAGACACTGACTACAGTATATAGTTGACGTCTCTCAAGTTGAAAATTTCAGCGAGAGACAGATCATTGTATTGACATGCATCTATGTATCTGAATACGTTTTTAACTGAAAAATGAGAATCTCAAATAAAAAAATGAATAACTAGATTTAAATGACCACCGTGACACTTGTTCATTGCCTGACAGAGACAATGGAGCTCACCTCAGGGTGTCCTGAGCCATCTGGAGGTTCTGGTTCCTGTCCTGCTCTGGCAGCTTGGAGAACTCCACCAGACCGGGCTCCTGCCGCTTACCCTCATCTCTCACCTGTAAAACAGACAGGCCTACAGGTTCTACAACAAAATGACTTAGGACTTAGACTATCATCTGAACTTAGTGGGGGTGCCGATGCACTAGCAACGAGTCTAGCCACAGTGCGGGCTGGCAACAGCAAAGGAAAATAGTGTCGGTGTAGCAATGGTCCCCGATGAACAGATGAGGTCCAAGTTTTGAAAAATGGTCTCACTACAATGAAATGCTACTATGGGGACTTACATCATCACACATGAATACAAATGGACTACTTGAATCCACACGAGTCTCAGCTTTCCAGTTATACCCAATTTATGCACTTCCAAGACTGTTTAGGGACCCCAGTATGCAGAAATATTCTAATGGAATAGGGAAAAATAACACATTTATACTGCATGGGGAAAAAAAAGTTTTTTATTTTTGCCAAAAACTGAATGGGATTAGCATAAAGTGGACATGTCTGTAAAGGGGAGACTTGTGGGTACTCATAGAACCCATTCTCATTCAGCTATCTTGAGGTGAGAGGTCAAAAAAAATTAAATGAAAATGGCGGTGCCAGTTTATCCCTCGCCAAGATTTTGCCTAAATTTGGAGCGAGATATAATATATAGATAATAGATAAGATATAATATGATACCAGTATCTTCACTCTAGCTTTAAAAATGATTCCCGCCAGACTCTGAAAGACGGTAATATCGGCGGCGGACAGCAAGCCTATTATTCAAATTTCAACTGAGGGTGAAAAATATTCAAACTGAGGGTGTAATGCATGGTCTTGCACCCCCGTAGAACTGGGCCTGTACAAAAGCTCTGCAGCCTGTTGCACCAGCTGAACGGAAGTTCTGTCTTAAGTTAGGGTGTAAAGTCCACACTAACTGCTACGTTCAAACTAGTTAGTTTGACACTAAAGTTGTGTCTTTGTTTGGTTGCACCACGGAGACGTAAGGTACATCTTAACTAGTAGACCCTAAAGTCCATACTAACCAAAATAGTGTCGCAGACAATGACGTGTACAGTATCTGTGACCAATCAGTGAAAATCACGGTGGAAACGGTGTTTATTTACGGTTGTTTAAGTAAGTGGAGTGAAAACAGGACATGTTGCCCACCGCAAATTAGTGCTTTCATATTTCATCAACACTAATCAAATGAGAACGTTATTGAGTAACGTTCGTTTAGGTTCATATTAGTGTTAACGTTTATCTGTGAGCTCTTCATCAGTATTGTAGGCTATACCACCATCCTGCCTCACTAAATTGTTGCGGTTATTTTAATTTGTATGCAGTGCTGCAGCTTGTGGGAAACAAAAGCGTGAGTCATAAATATCAAAGGGTGTAATTTATCACGGAGAGCGCGTTGCGGACGCAAAACAACGATGCGCCACGGTGCCAAGTTGCAATCCGTGCCAAATGCTATTTTACAGGGGACTTTACACCTAGTAAGACGTAGGTGTAAATTTTAAGTTCTAACTTATGCCTACGTTGTAACTATTTCACTTGGTGCAACCCAAATATTTTTAGTAGTGCGTAAACTCGGACTTAGTGAGACTTTACGTTCAAACTAGCTTACGTTTCAACTTACGCACAGCTGGTGCAACCCACTGCTGACATCGTTCACACTGTTTAACCAAGCAAAACCCAAGCAAGCTGGACCCGGCGCAGCATGTTAGTATTAAGTGAAAGGGTCAATTGGTACAAAATAAATACTGATTTAACAAAAAAATAGTGTTCCTGCTCTTTTCTTACAGGTCCATGTGTCCATCCAAGATCGATCTTCTCCATCACCCAGCGCTCGTGGATATTCTCAGCCAGTCTCTCTCGGATATGCTCCAGTTGTGGGAGCAATACTACCTATACAGGATTGACAAGTGAAGAAAACGTTTATACAGTTATAAAGTACGTATACTGTTACAAGTATAGTGACATGGTAACATCAGCTGTCCACAAATGGTCAGCTTCAAATGTGATGTAAATTTAATTGGATTAAAAATAAATAAATAAATAATAATAATAACTTCGCTATAAATAAGCAATGCCCTTTCTGTGAAAGAAACAACATCTGTTTAATTGTGCTGATCCATACCTTGCTGATGTCTACTGGTGTGGGAGTGAAGGTAGTCGGTTTGAGGGGTACTGATGGACCAATGAGCTCTTGTGTCCCGTCTCCATAGTCCAGGGTGTATCTCTGACATGGCTCTACCTTCAGCTTGACTCTGGGGAGCAGAGCCTCAGAACATGGAGCAAAGCTTGGCGGGGGCAGGAAGCGGAACTCCCCGTGCCTCCCGCCAAACAGGAAACGAACCCTGGTTTCAACAAATAAGACAAGGAAGTATTGATCTCATGACATGATAGAAATGCATAGGTTCGATGCTTAACTCAACTGGTCTCAAGTCTTTCATATTCAGAATTAGTTTGATGTACTTTGAGAGAAACCAAAACAAAACCATGGAGGAGAGCTAAACACAAACACATCATCGCCACTGACTTGACTCCAGCAGAGAAGCTGACCACAGGATAAAGGAGTCCGTCGCTGTTGAAGTTCTCCAGCATGCCCTGGACAGGCAGACCGTTGACCCGGAAGGAGATGCAGGGAGCATGGAGGTCAAGGCAGCAGCTGACCACATCCTCATCTTTCAGCAGGTGAGGGAAGGGAGAGCTCACTCTGCGACCCACACAGCCTGAGATTTAGGAGGGAGACTCTTATCCTTCAGACATGTTACACCTGTCCTCTCAAACACAGTTTTTTTTAACCTTTATATTCCTACATTTTGAATTCCATTTCAATGAAAGAGTTTCCCAGAAGTGCACGGACATGTAGCACATGCACTGAATCAGCTGTTTAAATGTCTATGGTTTAAACGCACCCTCACCTGACCAGAGGTGAAGCCCATCAAAGCCGTAGGAGCAGAGGTCGTCTCCCACCCCGGCGGACCCCCAGCCGTCTCCTCCCGTGGGCCTGGGCCGGTAGCCCTCTGTGCAGGCCCAGCCAACGCGCAGGTGGGTGGGCTCAGCTGTGAGGAAATGGTCCACATGATCCACAACCAGCTCGTAGTACCACCTCCGATGCTGGGCTGAATCTTCCCCCATAGCCAGGAAGATGTTGGGCCTCATGCTTTGATGAGCAGAGCAGAGAAGCAGAAAGGAGACAAGAGAAGACAAAGAGATGGTGGCTTTCTGTGGCCTTTAGTATTCAGCATTCATGATGGCTATCTTGCTACGAGCAAGATTTTCGATTGTTATTAAACAGTCAAAATTTAATATCGATGCCTCACATCTTACCTCTAATAGTAGACGAGACCAACGCCGAGTAGTCTCGCTTGAACCCCGAGTGAATCGGCCAGTGTTGTCTTGATGATTAGTCTGTCTGCGGCCGCGGCAGATCAGGAAGTGAAATGAAACGGTTTGCGGCAGCCACTTGGGCCATAACCAGAAAATAACAAAATAACTTCCAAACAAATGTTCGCAAGAGTAGCAAGCCCCTTGTTTATGGTCTGTTGCTAGGCAGAGCGAAACGGTTGAAGGCAGGCAGCTGCCATAAACCGTTTCGTTTCACTTCCTGGTCTATCCGGCCCGCCGGACACAGACTCTATAATCATCAAGAGAGCAATCTCCGATTCACACGGCTTTGGTCTCAGCTACTATTATAGGTAAGATGTGATGCATCAATATTACATTTAGACTGTTTAATAACAATGGAAAATCTTGCTCGTAGCTGCTTTAAAGTAAAAACAAGTTGTATTGGTTGTTTGCTTTGTTTACTGTATGTTCTTTAATACCTTGATTCATTTCAAATGAATTTAGCATGATTGTTGAGAAAACCAAATGTTATAAACTTGCTCTTTGAGAGACCAAATGAATTCCTGTTGCAAGTGGAATACTAAATTCAAATCAAGACACATTTACAGTATCAACTCATGTGAAAATGACAGGTGTTCAGGTGGGGAAAGAGGGTTTGCATGACAGGGGTGAGAGAAACACTGATACAGTATGAAAAACTCCACCTGTTAAAAGCAGCTACGGGGAACTTTAACTTTCTGTTTATTGTAGCGCCGCCTGTGGACAAAAGCGGTACTGGAACGAAAACTGCATTTCCTGAACACTGAGTCAGCGAGCTTCACCACTGTTCTATTTACAACATAAGGCTAATGTCACTGCTTAATTTGCTGGCTGGAACAAAAATTCCAACCAGTTTCACATGGAGGTGACACGTGACAGACGCTCTGCCCGGACAGCGTACCAGCAATAACAATATAGAAATCGCCAATCCCCTCTCCAATGGTCTCATTTATTAGTATAGTATTCAATTAAAATGTCCGTTTCATAACCAGTTAAACGTTCCCCCGTGGCTGCTTTGACACCAAGTGCCGCGTAGTCCAGTATTGTTGTAACAAACAGAATCCCTGAGAAAGAAAGAAAAATGCATTGACTTAGCCATTACAGCTGGGAAATCACCCATGCACACACCACCTAATAACACATGATGAAACGGAAATCGCAAAGATAATTTGATAGTAGCGAAGGATGGCTATGAATCAAAAACAGGACAAACAGGTCGCATCTGGGAAATTAATGTCAGTTCACTAATAATAGCAACACTTACCTTGCCCTGACAAGAGGTCTAACAGCAGTGGACATGAAAACAAAAGTAGCAAAATTGAAAGAATGGAGAAGTCGGGAGAGAACTATGAGCTGGTGAAAGATAATGAAAGAGATGAGACCGTATGAGAAGATGGATCAGAAAGAAAGTGACATGTCCGAAAGAGCATCTCGGAGAACTGACCGAATGAAGGCGAGGAGAGGATGGAAGAGGAGAGGATGAAAAATGAAGAGAGAAAGGAAGAGAGAATGAAAGTAGAAAGTAGAGGGATTTAGCAGAACAGGAGGTCAACGTGAGCTGCAAAATGGATTGTGCAGAATGTGAAGAGTGAAAAGGAAAATGAGAGAGAAGGCCTGAGGATGAAAACAGGCTGATGGACAGAGAAAGGAAAAGAAAACACGAGACAAGGAGGCAGCTGGTGAGGAAGAAGGGACAGATGGAGAAAAAAAAGACAAGCTGAAAGAACAGGCCAAAATGTTGAGAGACAGAGAAAAGAAACGGAAGATGATGAAATCAATGAATCCAAAGTTTGACCAAAGAGGAACGGAGAGAAGATGGAAAAAGTTGGAAACTTTCAAAGAAAGGTCGGAGGTCAAAGCAACAGATAAAAAAAACCTTATGGAGACATGATGATGGAGAAAATCCCTCAAGATCATGTGATGATAGAGCAAAGGCAATAAACCATACCTCCTCAGGAAGATGTCAAATTTCTCAAATCCCCCTGGAAGAGGGTGAGAAAAGGACATAACTGCTTTGATATCAGCATTTCTGGTCTGTTAAGAGAAAAATGGAACCGGTACAGCGAACAAAGACATGACCCTGAAGGACAGAAGCAGCTCTTCAACAAAAGGATGAGCCCTATAAGTGCAGAGCGACATCATCACGGATGACATCGACGATAACATGAAATTAAAGATAATAATAATAATTCGCCTTTTGCAGACAGCCCCTCACTTTTAGTTTCTGTGTGGTGCTGATGGACAGCTTCTTTTTATCGTTAAGATAGAAAGTGCTCTGAGAACGCACGATTTGGCCTCCGTAGTGTTTGAGGTCGGATGTGGGACGCGAGCATTTTTTTGATTTTCAGGCGGGCCTCGACTCGGAAAAGGTTAGGAACCGCTGTGTTAATCGTTAGCTGTTTGAGCAACTAAAACGCAAATACTGCAGAAACAAATTGAAATGAATATAAAGAAAGAGACATAAAACAAAGAGAACCACATCTGAAATAAACAAAAATGAATTTGAGAAGCAAAGAGAAAACAGAATAAAACAGCACAGAATGTAACGGAGAGGAATGAATGGCTCAGAACAGATTACGATGGAACAGAGCAGACATATTAATAGACATCAATCCAAAGAGTACCTGTTAACCTTGTTGACCAGGCGTGTTTGGAGCAGCAGGTCTCTCTCTGGCAACAGACTGTCACAGATGAGGTTCTGGTTGGAGCGCACTGCCACACCATGGCACACACACAGAGAGCTCAGCACCTCCAGCACCTGGGACAAAACCAGTCAGCATGGCACACACAGAGAGCTCAGCACCTCCAGAACCTGGGACAAAACCAGTCAGCATGGCACACACAGAGAGATCAGCACCTCCAGTACCTGGGACAAAACCAGTCAGCATGGCACACACACAGAGAGATCAGCACCTCCAGTACCTGGCACAAAACCAGTCAGCATGGCACACACACAGAGAGATCAGCACCTCCAGTACCTGGGACAAAACCAGTCAGCATGGCACACATGTCTGTGGTGGAGTGGGGTACAGTATGGTACACTGTAGGAGTGTTATTTGCGGTGTGTGTGTCGCTTGTAATTTGCTGTAGCCTACTCGATTCTTTCGATTGTTGGGATGTTGATGTTGAGCACTTTGTTGTTAAATGTCTGCCTTTAATTGTAATGTTTTTTTCAATTGTGGTTGTATTTATCTGACTGTTGCCACAGATGCAAAGAATATTTCTGAAAGGATAAATAAATTAAACTATACTTTTGCATGGTTGCATTTTTGGCATCAATATTTCACAGATAAATTATATTTTATCGGTGCATTTCATCAGTGCAAACATTAAAACGTCCCAATGGCATACCTTTATTATTTTCTTAGAAAGCAAAATTTGGGTGAGCTACAGTACTACATGTACATCCCAGTAATTGGTTATTTTTGCTCGCCAAAGACATAAAGCATTTAGATAAACACATACCCTGCATACACAGAAAACCTCGCCTTATTACCTTATGATTGCGTCCATGTTTATCCAGGAGAGAGATGATGGAGTTGATGTGTCCTTCTTTGATGACATTGAGTGCTTCAGGACTGTCTACCAGGACACTGTGCAGAACCTCCAAGACTCCTATACATGACGGACAAGTACGACTGGTAAATAAATGTCCTGAGTATATTGTGTACAAACTATACTGAGATAACGATTGCCACGTACAATCCACGTGAATCAACACATAATAACACAGCTGAAGAATATCTAAATTGCTGCTTCTATAATAACTGACATATATGTCTACTCCACAACTAAATAATAGGGATCAACATTTGTAATAATTTGTACAAATTGTAAATCGGAGGAGTAATTGAAATCCAACCAACCAGTGGAGGCCTCCAGCCTGTCTAGCCTGCTGATCAGCCAGTCTATAGAGCCTGAGAAATGGGCACAGTTTTGACGGTTCCCTCGGATCAGTGCAGCTGAAGGGAAGAAGAACAGCAGATCAATTCACATGGAGTACTATAGAAAACATGACCTGTCTACATATACTGTATATACAATCTGTGTCTGGATATGCATCTGAATTCTCACCCAGTAGTTCATAGAAAGAGTTGAGGATGTTCTCCCACTCCTCCCCTGTGTCTCTCTGAGCAGCCTCAGCCAAATCAGAAGCGCCACTGTGTCGATGTAGACGGTCAATACAGTCCAAGGCCAAACCTATCACACCCTGAGAACAAAGAGAATATACGAGAGGGTGTAGAAAAATGACTAGCATATCACACATAGGACAAATTCATTAATTTGTCCATATTATTTACCTCCTCTTGAAACAGGTTCTGCCGGTTCTTTAGGGCTCCCATGCTGTTCTGCTTGGCCTCATGACTTAGCCCCTCCCCCGGAGGCTGGAAATAGCCAATTAGGTCGTGCAGACTAAATCTCACTATCTCCATCGGCAGACTGACAGAGGGGATGTTCCCTTGTTGGATTAAACCATCCAGTTTCCTACAACAAAAAAAGAAGGTGAATAAAGAATGTAATGTAAATGTAACGTAAAAGAGTGTTGGAGGGTCTTGATGTGGCCTACTACGGTACCTGACAAAGCGAGTGAACAGGAGGACGGCACTGCGGATGAGTCTGGCAGTGTGAGACTCTTCCCTCTGAGAGCGAGATAGGGTCAGCCCGTCGTCCATGTGACCCTCGCTGTGCATAATGGCCTAGAAAGAAGATAATTTTCTGTTTTTATCTTGATTCACACCGTATGCTATACTGTCATTTAGTACATTTACAACATACGACGAGGCAGTCAGTACAAACAATATGCCTTACACCTCTGGTAGATCAACGATGATTCATTAAGGTTCACCTTTCGCTGCGCCCCTCCCATGCGGGCGCTCATGTCATCGATGGTTTGGTAGGTGAGCCACAGGCCAGAGTCTACATGCTGAACGTAGCAAATGGAGTCTCCATACTTGATCTCTGGGGTCCCCATGCCATCCACATCCATCTTTGTGCCATAGTCGAGCTTCTCCTATCGGCAGAATAATATGTCAAGTCAAATCATATCCTATTTTAAGCCTGTATACTGAGCAGCTGCCTTGGAAAAAAGTTGAGCGTCTGTAGCATTTGACCCCTGACCTGTGAGGGTCGGAAGCAGAAGGAGGTTGTGTTGACGTCCGCCTTGTCCCGCTCCACCAGATGCAGGCCTTTCTCCTCCGTGAGACTCAAGTACCTCCCAGTAGTCACATGGTGCAGTCGGAAGGGCTGTCCCCAGCGTGTGTGGCTACCACTCCACCTGAGGAACATCAATAGCGTGGTAGTTTTTGTTGTTGTTAGTGTTTTAAGGAAACTGGCCAGAACCACTACGTTTAGCCAAGAGGAACGCAGAGTAGGGAGCGAGGATTTGATCCTAGGTCAGAGGTGGTAAATATGGTTCCCGAATCTCTATATACAATATTCACATTTTAACATTAGATGTTGAGGACAGAAATTACGAGATTTGATATCAACCCCCTTTCTAACCTTATCAACTGGTACGTTCTTGTTGTTTGACGGTAGGGTACATGATGTGACGATTTGTTATATTTGTGTTTTTGTCTTTTATTTTAAGACCCTCTGCAAACCAAATTTTACTCATGAAACAATGCAAAATTGAATTAATTGTTTTAATGGGGTTTCCACATAATAGGTTTGACCTATAGAGCTTGAACACCTTTCTGCCTATGTAAGGGGCTAAAAGTGATTTGAAATTATTCAGATTCAGATTCAGAAACACTTGATTGCCAAATGCATCACAAGGACACATGGGAATTAATTCTAGCGTAACAGCACAACTCAACAAGATAGAAAAACACAGACAGGACACAGTCAAGACACATTCAGGACATAGAACCTGTACGTAGTCAAATGGACAAACAAATATAAAAAGATCATTTTTGAATAAAAGATACGCAGCTAAAAACACCCCTCTAAAAGTAAAGTGAAAGTGAGCTGATGATTAAATTCCATGTATACTTACACAACACGCAGGATCTCCAGCCTCCAGAGAGAGCGGGCATGGCTGGACACTGCTCCAACCTCATAATGCACCATCCTGAATGGAAAAAGACGTCATTACCACAGAAGAAGAAGAGGATACCGATTTGTCGAGCCTGTACAGACAAGTCTCTTTAACTGACCTCCGTAGCTCGTCCCCCTGCTCTGTGGACGGAATGGTCAGACACGCGTCACTGTGCCCGTGGAGGAGCCGCAGTGTGTCTCCCCCTTTTAGGTATCCTAGGATTTGAGAGACCAGAGAAGATCTCCACTGAATGAAACATTTCATGCAGGAATAACCTTCATTGACCTCTTGGAAACAAGTTATTTGGTGGCTATAACTGCTACCTAAACAAGACTAATTATCGTAAGCCGCTTTCAGACATGCCTTGGAACTCGGGAGTTATCTAGAGCAGAGGTTCTCAAATGTTTTTCAGCCAAGGACCCCTTACAAGCTAGAAAATATACGGGGACCCCCTCATTCTGATTTGTGATTTTGGGCTAAGCTTAATTGTTTCCACGGTAACGTTCTTGTCTTTCAAATTGATAGGTTTCTTAGATTAGAATGGAATCCATGAACCATTTTAGATTTAGCTTTTGCAAAAAAAAAGTTTTTAGTTTTATTTTCCTTTAAACTTTTCGCGGACCCGCTGGCAAAGTGCCACGGACCCCCATTTGAGAACCGCTGATCTAGAGGGCATCCGGATGGCGGTGTATGTATGAACTCATTTTGGTGAGCTATGTGCGCTCCCCCGCGACCCTCCTATTCTGCTGCTCTATGACCAGCTCCGACCCTTGTATCAGGGGCGGATTGTTCCCCCTTCCCCTCCAGAGCTCGGTGAAGTAGCCAGCTCAGTGAGTGCATGAGGCGGGGGAGAGAGACAGAAAGCCAGCGTGACAGATTATTATTATCATATAAATAGTCGAGGTGAATGAGCGAGTGGAAAAAAAAACATCATAACACAGTTTCAGTTTTTCCAAATGAAGCTCAAACCTGCTCCGTGTGCGTCAGCCAACCGGCTACGTGCTTGCTGGATTGAAACGCTCATGGCTTTGATCTTATTTCATTTCTGCATAGCTTCGCACAGCACACACACATTTAATGAGCATTTTCGGACGCGAGGGTCGTCCCGCTTCCCAGTATTGGACATCGTTAGGTAGGGTATCTGGATCTGCTTGCGTCCATGCCTTTGATTTAACGTTTACACAGTGTTTGTGAAGATTCACGTGCAGAAATGCAAATTCCAAGTAGCGTCAAGTCAGGCAGTATAGAGCCACCATGTAACAGTGTTAGGTACAGCTCTTGCACTGAGTACCATTGGCATAACCAAAGTCTGCGTAATAATGATATTCAATAACACCCTCTTATGTATTTGTATTTGCACCAGTGTAGTTGTTCTGTTTGCATTAGTAGAAAGACACTCAACATGGCAGGAATGCCTCTTAGACCAAACAGATTGCTTGGACAGAATAGGATGGAATAGATCAATGGTTTGTCTCTAAATACTAATGCAGTGCCCGGTCGCCCCCGGTGCTGCACAGAACACGGTTTGCCTTTTTTAAATTCAAAGTTTATGAATACTAAACATGTCACGTGTCCAAATTGCGCCAAATCCAACACTGCACGTCCTTGGGTCCCCAGCAACATGGAGAATGGTTCTCGAGATATGCGAAGGACACACAGACACTCACAGACAGAGATTTTGCTGAAATGAGTGGAGAGATGTTGAGATTGCAGCAAAAGAGACTTGCCTTGAGCGACGCCGCCCCCAGAGCAGATAGGAGCGACAGTCCAGAGAGTCTGCTGGAAGGCTGCATCGACCATCAGACTGCCACTGAGGCTTCTGTTGTCGACTGCACTGCCAAGGGACAGGTGCTGCGAACAAACAAAATCACAGTGACAAAAATTGACTTACAGTAGCAACTGTAACCTCAATTCCTAATTGTTCTCCAACAATAGCTTTTTTTTATTATGCTTTTAAACACAAACACAAACACAGACACAGACAATACAAACAATACACAACACAATGGCCACAAAAAAACAAAACCTCTGAATTAGATCCTTGAGATGTATAAGAAAACACTCAGGCCATTACCATCGACAGAATACTGAACAGCCTTCTTTGATGAGAGCCTTTAATGTGAGGGCTGGGTAGTGGTACATGAAAAATGAGGTTAATGTTATCAACAATTTGAGCCCAGTAATCCTCAATATGGATACATGACCACACACCTCCAGCTCACATTCTGAGCACATTTCTGTCAGACTTGGATTCGTCCTGTGTCTAAGTTGGGGGCTAATTTCTAAATGATGCCATTTCCTGAATTGACTTACTCTGGTTCTATTTACATATCAAAATGTCTTTCGCAAATTACCGATATGTCTGCCCCACATACGTTCATCTATTGCAGGGATGTCAGAGATACGGCCCGCGGGCCGGGCAGGTTTCATCCGGGCCACGCGATGTTTTGGAATATTAAAAAAAATAAAAAATAAAATAATTATTATTATTATTAAATTCGCACCCCATTATCATGAACTACGTGTGGCTAATAAGCAAGCTAAGAGTTCATTCATAAGTTAATTAACCTGCACTACAAGGAAGTATGTCAGTAGGTCATCAGGTGTAAACAAAGCCGCCATGATGCCACGCTGGAATTGAATCGCGCATTCGGCTACCTACCAAAAAACAAGAAGGAATTGTAGGAATCAACAAGATGCTGTCGAAAAAGAGAAAGGTTGACACGGAATGCAGGCAGTTTCAAGAGAAATGGAAAGAGCAGTATTTCTTTTGTGAAGTAAATGGGTAAATGAGTCGAATTGATTTTAGTAAAAAAAAAAAATCCGGCCCCCATGAGGTCTCAGTTGAACAAATCCGGCCCTCTACCTAATATGAGTCTGACACCCCTGATCTATTGTGAGATTGAAGTCATTATTCGATCAGAGGATTGGGACTAGCAAGGTTAAGTTCAGCATCCCCCTGACTAAGAACTGATTTCTTGCTTCTCTTAAGGAGTAAAGGTTCTATCTGCGAAGTCGGACAATCAAAGAGGTGACCTTTATCAAATAGGTGGCCCAAAGTTAAAATCCCTCTATCTCTCCAGATATTAAATCCTCCATCTGACCCTGGAGCAAAATCAATGCTACATCGTCTGGGAGCCAGGGAAGAAAGTGTTTCTGAGCAACCATCTAACATTCTTATGGCCTGCCAAGCTTGCCGACTAGTTCTGATGATGATGCTATTATCCATGAACTTTACTGTAGTTACTAGTTTATTCAATCATTGAACACAATACAGGCAGACAGGACACAGACAACAGATTGACAAGCAACTAGGGCTGTCACTTTTTCCAAAAATAAAGTTCGAACGAACTTTAATTGCCCGCAAAATGTTCGAATATATTCAAAGTTTTTTGGTTAATTTTTTTTTTTTTTTTTTTTTTTGCAGGCCAGGCCACCGGGCATCGGCTCGACATGCCCGATTATGCAGTCTCCGCCTGCCGGTTACATCGTATAAATATATATAATATAATATAAAATATTAAAAGAATATAAAAAAGAAATCCTCAGCTGTCATGGTCCAGTCAGTCAGCTCCTCTCCGCTGCTGTGTTAGCTTGGACGCTCACAGTCACAACACAGCCTCACAAACTTGGCTGCATCTAACTCGAGACAATGTTTCAGACCCTGGAGACTTTCTCAGAAGAGACTAACGCGACAAATCTGGAGACTTTTTCTGACATGGGATTAACATTACCAGCAAGCAGCAGTTGGTTAATTTTGGTTATTAATAAAAAAAATAAAAAATAAAAAAATCGAACAGGTCAATTATACATTCGAACATGCCCTCCTCCCCCACATTCGAAGTTAAATTCGAATTTCGAATAAAAAGTGACAGCCCTACAAGCAACTAGGGGTGTCACGATACACTCAGTTCACGATACGATACACGATATTGGTTTCACGATAACGATACGATATTTTAACAATATTTTTTTTGCGATCAATTTGTAAGTTGAGGGGGCATCCTCCACGCTAATTTGAGTAATTTCACCATTTTCATCCTCCGTGTCTGTAACGTCCCTCGTCTGTTCAAACAAACCAATGAAAAGGAGAGCGAGCATGCAATCAGATGCAGATCAGTGCCACCCTGTTCAGCTTCTTTTTCTCGCGATATGAGATTTAATCTCAACGATACATATTGTCACGTTTTGATATCGCGATATATTGTGGGATGATATATTGTAACATCCCTACAAGCAACACATTAAGTCAAAGGAAATAAGAACAGGGAAGTGTAACACGTAGTCTGGTTCTGTGGGTCAGAAGTGAGGAGGTACAGTAGACATAAATACTATATACTATGGAATAAAGACGACAGTCCTAAATGTAATTCCATATTCAAATGATCAACTTCAAATTTAAATCAACATTATTACCGTATGTATTTATTTTGGATGTCATATAAATATGGCATGACAACCTCTATAAATAACTACTATTGTTTAATTCCATGATATAATATTAAATAGGTGACGTTTGAGGTAGTATGTATGTGCAGCATGTTGCAAATGGGACGTACTTTAAGCATGGTTTATCTATCACTAGGCATAAATAACTGTGAACCTTGACCTAAAATATGAACTGACTCACCAGGTATCTCTCTGAGGAAACGTTGACCAGTATGAGGTCATCTCCAACACGCACCTTCTCACCCTCTGACCTCTGTCTGGATGCGGGGTGGACTGTCCACCAACAGGCCTCGCCTGAACCACACGTGCACACACACACACACACACACACACACACACACACACACACACACACACACACAGACACACACACAGACACACAGACACACAGACACACACACACACACACACACACACACACACACACACACACACACACACACACACACACACACACACACACACACACACACACACACACACACAGAGAATACATAGCAGTTCCAAATGCCTTACACATCAGTTATATCACTACGAATGTGGTACTGTATAAGTTGTGTGAATATCTCTGTAGATACCAAAAAGTACACAGCATAACAAAACACAATGAGCTACTGTATTGATATTATGATTTATCGCCCATTTAAAAAGATAACCACACCAAATACCTGTTTTATCCTCTTGCAGACCAACATCAAATGCCAGCTTATCAGTTGAAGACTCGGACGATGATAAGCAGCTGAGATACTGGGATAAAATGTACAGTGGATACATATTTCAACACTAAAAACTCTTATCACATCCCCTATAATGGGAAGAAGACAAAAGTCAACTCTCTCATCTTTATTTGTGGTATATCAAGAATCGCTCACCATGCTACTGTATGAGTGTTGGAACACCACTGCCTGGCCGTAGAGAAGGGTGCGATGACCACCTCCAAGTCCTGCCTGCAAAACACAAGAGCACTCAGCACATTACAGGAAAGCAGGTGTAGTGTGAAGAGTGAACTCACTCAGAGAAGCCCTCAGAAGAGACAGAAATAGAAATGAGTAGAAATACATCTAAAACAAATAGATGTGCATAATCATAAGACAAAAGCCCAAAGAAAATCTATTTCAAATAGGAAAGAAAGGACTGCATTAGATCAGGAAGAGGAGAGGAGAGGAGAGGAGAGGAGAGGAGAGGAGAGGAGAGGAGAGGAGAGGAGAGGAGAGGAGAGGAGAGGAGAGGGGATCAGAGGAGAGGAGAGGAGAGGAGAGGGGATCAGAGGAGAGGAGAGGAGAGGAGAGGGGATCAGAGGAGAAGAGAGGAGAGGAGAGCAGAGGAGAGGAGAGGAGAGGAGATGAGAGGAGAGGAGAGGAGAGGAGAGGAGAGTAGAGGAGAGGAGAGGAGAGGAGAGGAGAGGAGAGGAGAGGAGAGGAGCTCACCCCTGCAGCTTGGTCAACCCTGTTGGCCAGCATCTCCTGCAGGGCTCGGACAGAGAGACACTGGGCCAGGACAAAGGCGCACACAGAAAGATCTGGTGGAACATTCTAGTGAAAAACATAAAGACAGAACATTTTAAGTATAGCCTCCCCATTAGGTCGATGGAGGCAATATTTGTTTGGCCATCAATGACCACCATTATCGATCATCGTCTCTACTGTATGATGTACCATCTCACGTTAAATTGAGGCGATGCAGAAGAAGACTGATAATAATAAACCAATACTGTACAAAAACAAGGCTTTCAGTCCTGCAGGTTTGAACCCCTACAGTACATATAACAAGTAATTGTTGATGTTTTGCCAAATTTTCGAAATTAAGCAAAGATTGGTTGTTTAGTGACGTCTATACAGAAGATATTTCTGTATGGGTCAAATATTTGGAAATTCTTCATTGATGCATTTGCATCATCTTGCATATTGCTTATTGAGACATCATGGACTGTGTTTCCCATCACAAACGTGACGGTCAGCTAACAAACTGCTCTGGTAATGGTGGCGAGTCGAGATGTTTCAGGTGGATCTATCTATACCTTGCAGTTGGAGGTGGGCTCAAGGCAGCAGAGTCGGCAGCCAAAGCCCTCAGCAGCAAGACAGAGCTTCACAAGCTCCTCCTGGGAGGTGACGGTGCTCTGCAAAACCACCTCATCCCCCTGACACACACACACACACACACACACACACACACACACACACACACACACACACACACACACACACACACACACACACAGTTCACAGTAACACAAAAATCACTTGTCCATAGGGCTATTAAAGATTTCAACTTTGACACATTATGTGTAAACGTAAATGGATGGATTTTTAGACTTAAGTCACCCATAACCAATATTCAATACATCTAACCTTTTCCATGCTAAACAATTTCCCCCTGAGTTTTATTCTTGTCAGTAACACACAATTATGTTATGTGGGTTGTAGCTCTTACAGGCAGGGTGACCTGTAAATACATGTAGAGCTACCATGGACTGTATATAATATCGAGCTACACATACTGTAAATACATGTAGAGCTACACAAACACTATGTACAAAAGCACAAATGCAAGCAAAAACACACACAAGCATGGAGACACACACCAGTGCTATCACGCACAACTCACAAATTCATTCTTATCATTATCTCAAATGTCGAATGAACCAGGTCAAAGGAATCACAATCTCCACAGTCTATTTACGGATGGTGTGGAGAGGGAGAACAGACGACTGGTCTCCACTGTCCAACCAGGGCTACTAACACCTCTCTGTACCCAGGCTGCATGCCACCATGCTGGGGTGATACTGCAATGTCTGACCTCAGATTCACCCTCCTCCTGACCACTCTCCTCCATATCAGCAGTGCTCTGGAATCAGTCAGTCACACGCTTCCTGTTAGGCCGGGGTCAGGTGGATTCATTCGCAGACAGACACATGACGGCCGTAAAAGGCTTGCAGGCAAACAGGAGTCAACGTGGACTGGCCATCTTTGATTCTACAATCTGAATGTGTGAAGCTGGCAGAGCTGAACTCTTATAGCCCTCGAACGTGACAACATTACCGCATGACATCATAAGTGAAATCACTAAGCTTCAACAGTGACATGTCAGCCAGGTGTAAATATGAACTTATTATGACAATTATGACATCATCACTGTTGACATCGTCTTCAACGATGACATCATTAAAACCTCCGACAGTGACATGATCACTGTGACGTCGTAACCTTCAGTGAAATCATCAATCATGACATTATCATCATCCATCATCATCATCGGTGACATCGAAGTACAGTCGTCATCATTGGTGACATCATCCAACACTTCCCCCAACGAAATGCACATACATTCAGCTCACTCAGGACTTTCACAGGAACTTCATAGAATTTGAAACTGACAGTCAGTGACTTATGTTTTATGATGCATTTCAATCTGGAATGTTCATGTAACTATGAGGAGATATCTCAATCGTGCAAAACATATTTGCACCGAAACTGGCTGGCACAAAGTGGATACCATCTCTGCTTGGCAAAGTGTGCGTGATCCAGTCTCAATCCCCCCCCCCCTCTCTACCCTGCCCCTGTGTGTGTGTGTGTGTGTGTGTGTGTGTGTGTGTGTGTGTGTGTGTGTGTGTGTGTGTGTGTGTGTGTGTGTGTGTGTGTGTGTGTGTGTGTGTGTTACATCCAGCACTCTCTCCATTATCAGAGGGCAGAGATAACAAGCTGTGTGAGAGGAGAGGACTCACAACTAGGGAACACAGATAAGATAAGAAGAAGAACCTCCGTGATCTCGCAGCAATGATGATAAAAGTTACAAAATAAAATCCATCAGTGAGCTTCCTTTACTGTACCTGGCTGTCTGGCAGGGATTAAACAAAACTATTTCAAACATAGCGAGGTTTAGAGTCTGAGATAGAGGAAATGATGTCGTTATCTGCTTTTAAGGATGCATTTTGTGCCACAAATCAGAACTCAGGAAAATGTTTTTAGATCATCGACAACCGACTTGCCTGCAACATAAGGTCACATTTTATAGGCTACTAGTAAGTTGTGTCACTAAAATGTCTACTGAGTTTCAGGTGACACAATAGTGTGAAAAGTACTAGTAGCTAGTATAGTAAATATCCAATGGCAGGGGTAGGATTAACCCTCCCAGGTCTAAGCCATTTTTTCCTATTTTTGGTGACTACAACCCCATTTTTAAACCTAAACTTAAACCCCTAGCCCAGACATTGAATATGTACTAGTCTAGACTACTTTTCACCTAGCTAAGCTAATACAGCATATTATTATGTATAAAACATCACTTTAATCAATACACATTTAAAGAACTTTTAAAGCTATGACACCATCGCTTCAAACTGGTGAGCGCCATCATCACTTAGCAGGGAATACCCACACACAGCACATGCAACAGGTGACAGGTCCAGCCCTGAGCTACTGTATAGCGTTAGCTCAATTGACTTTGAACGGACTGTAACGTAGTTTCAGGTTCATGGGGGGCCTACTTGTATTCAGTTTAGTAGCTGACTGACTCACCGTTCGCAGAAACTGGATTTCATCTTCGCCCTCGGAAGTGTCGGTCATTTTTTCAACCCAAGCTAACAAAGTGAGGTTGGGACAGACGGTGCGGCGACTAGGAGGAGGAGGAGGAGAGGAGCCAGGCAGGAGATCGGCTCCTCAGGGCCGCCGTGGTGGGCGGAACCTAAACCATATAAGGTAGGCTACTGTATTATTGTGTTTGTTTGTTTGTTTGTTTGTTTGTTTGTTTGTTTGTTTGTTTGTTTGTTTGTTTGTTTGTTTGTTTTTCCTTACATTTACTCAACTTATTTGTATCACTGATTAGTTTAAATTAAAAGAATCAGTCAATAGATAGGATAGAGTAGGCTACAAAGACTGACCAGACTGCACTACACCACAATAGAATAGAATAGAATAGAATAGAATAGAATAGAATAGAATAGAATAGAATAGAATAGACCGATATCGGCCAGGCTTTGGCCCAGGCCGACCGATAAGGACAGCAGTACACACACACACACACACACACACACACACACACACACACACACACACACACACACACACACACACACACACACACACACACACACACACACACACACACACACACACACACAGTGGTCCTTGAAGGGGCTCTAGGGGTGTGTGTGTGTGTGTGTATTTAATAAATAATCTTTCATTTCAACATTTTTCTCTTTCTTTGTGGAGGGCTGGTGCAATATTTTACCACTGGGTACGCTTGATGTATATGTACACTGTAGGAATTTAATGTTAATTGTCATCTGATTGCACTGTCTATATGTCAATATGTATATGTCTAACGCTGTGTCTCTTGATGCCCAAAAATAATTTCTCCCAAGGGAGACAATAAAGGCTTATTCAATTCAATTCTTCAGGAGGTTCCAGGGGTCCTTCAGGGGGTCCAGAGGTCCTTAAGTGTTACCGATACAGAGGTCCGCCAAACTAGATTTGATAATTGTTTTGGAAGACATAAACACAAAGTGCATGGTGTCTGCAGCACTACTGCAAGCTGGTTGTCACACCAGTAGCAATTAATGTGCAGCTAATTAAAAAAGCTGTACAAAGCACGATGAGGTGAAGCACCATAGCCTACCAGTGATTCTACACAATCACAGAGGCTGTGGTACTTAACTTATTGGCAATCATCTAGACTGTTCCTGTTGTGGTACTGACTTTTATGTTTGTGGGGATAAAAGAAAGTCCACTCACACAGTAAAGTGAGAATTAATTTCAAAATCAGAAAGGTAACAGGGATAACACTGAAGACACAAGTTTATAAATTCTGGAAGATTTGTTCCTTTACACCAGTGGAAATGCAGTATAGCTGGGGGAATTATAGATGATTGTAATTGTTCGAGTGACATCACTGGTGGTGACATCATCACTCATGACATCACCAATGATATCACTCACTGATGACATCGATATCACAATTGCTTGAGTAACATCACTGATGACATCATCATCGAGTGCTCAAGTGACATCACTGGTGATATTCTATACATAACACGAATTGTTGCCAGAATTCGCCCTGCTCAGCATGAACACTGCGAGAACGTACTGCCCGGGAGTGCGAGTCCGAAACTGGAACGAGGACCTGTGCCTGGACGAGGCTATACTGAAAGAGTTCCTGGAGAGAAAAGAGAGGGGTGAGCTCACTGTTCAGAGAGTCGCCTTCCTCAAAGAGAATATTTTGAGCCGGGTGAACCTCTCCGTATCCAAGGATGGTGGATTGTGCTTCGGAGACGTTGTGATGTTGGTGAACATGGGAGGGCTGAATAGGGAGTGCACTGCGCTCAGCATCAACGCAGACATCAACAGTCTAACAAAGGCTCCTCACCCTGTCATTCACGCCCCGTGTGGCGTCAGTGCAGGCAGAAGTGTGCAGCCCTGCACACGCACCGCCTTCATCATCACCAGTGTAGACGGCAGTCCCGAGGGATCGGCTCTACATTACGAGCAAAGCTTCGCACTGAGAACCACAAGCGGCTTCGCCGGAGGATTGTATTTGACCAGCGACCTGCGGACTTTTCAGAAGTACGCGAAGAGGTCCCGCCTCCAGGAAGTGAGTTTGGAGGAGGAGCGTTCTTTTTTGTCGTGGTGGAAGATTGTGCACTTTGACTCGCAGGAGAGGCTCGAGTATGAGGGTGAACTTGTTCCCGCGAATGTGACGCTGCTTCTCATGCACTGCAAGACCAACCAGGCTCTGGCTGTTCTGGGAGATCAAGTCCTTTGCACCACATATGGCAGTGAGTATGAGGTGACCGCCCACACCTTCTTGCACCTGGACTCTCACAGTGTCGAGAAGGACAACAATCACTGGGTGCTCTTCACCTCTGACCACGGAGGAGAAGAAGGGATTTTTCTTTTCGACACCCCGCACTCGGCGGCCAAAGCCACCGAGCTCACACAGGCACACACAGGGGTTTAGTGTAAGGTGACCGGACGTCCCTGATTTCCGGAGACAGCCCCCGTTTTTGGTGATCTGTCCCCGGCTGGAGCTGCCCCCCGAAAATGTCGCCGATTTTGTACTCGTCCCCCGAGATTATTGTCTTTCAGAGGCTCTAGTGGGCTAATTTTTAAAGGAGAATTTCGGTATTCAACCTGGACCCTAATGTGGGGTGCAGTAGGGGCATGTGGGAAAAGCAGCTGCCAACTGCAGCGATCTTGGTCAATACTGCACCAATTTCAAATATTTCTGTTCACATTTTAGTTATACATAAAAAAAAATATGAAAATAGGGTCCAGGTTGAAAAATACCGGAATCCTCCTTTAAAGCTATAGTGAAGATACATGAAACTAGAAGACCTAAGGCATCCGTTGGTCCCATGTCATGCTAGCTTGTTGGGGAGGGTCTAAGTAACGCACCAAATCAGGCTACATTTTGGCGAGGAAAAAACTGGCATGGCCATTTTCTGTGAGCACACTTTCATCATTTTTAGCTGCGGCCAGCTATGTCCTTGCTTGGTTGGTTGGTTGGTTGGTTGGTCCACAAGATCTATGTCAGTGGAGTGGATGACATCACGCATATCTGGTCACAGCTCAACAGTCATGTGACATTTCTTGCCCCGGAAGTGAGTTTCCCATTCTTCCCATTCTTCCGAGCATAAGTGTGTGCGGGTTCTATTATTATTTCTACTGAATTTGTATTTAACCCAGCACCCCTCTCAGTGATGAGCGTATTTTTTCACTTTTCATTTAACATAATCAGTGATGTCATAAATCACTGATGATGTCACAATGACAATGTCCAGTGAACTGATGTCAATTGTCCCTTATGCATAGACATTCTAACATCAGTGACATCTTCAGCAATGTCATAAATCACTAATGTCATACCCACTGATGTTGGAGGAGCACGGGGATGGAGATAGCTCCAAAGGAACAGGAATGGGCGAGGAAGACCTCCCTTTTACCTGGTTATATGCAAGAAGAGACATCGGAGACCCAAACCTCCTCAGTCCCCAGTGAACAGAAGACGTCCTTGTTATCTGGTGTCCGGATCAAGCAGGAGACCCTGGGAACGAGTGTACCCTGCCCTTCTGCTCAGCAGCCCGGCAAGACATAGCTGCAACACCCCGGGCAGGGCCTCGGACATCAGGAAACCGTAGTGTGTCCAGTCACAGCAGGTCCAGTAGATGTTCAGTGGCCTCTGCCAGCCAGTCTCTCTCCAAGGTCCGATCTGCACTCTACGAAGTTAGGATGACGCAGTTGAAGCTTGAAGACCTCCGCCAGATCAAGGATGAGGGCGATGCTGATATTGAAGACAAACAGCGAGACAAACAAGCCAAGGAAGTTCAGCGGGCCCAAGGAGTAGCTCAGCGGGCCCAAGGAGTAGTTCAGCTGCGCCAAGTAGAGACTCTCAAAGCTACAGAGGCGGCCCAGTTTCGTGCCTCTATACTTCGTGTTATGACCCTGGGGGTCATTATGTATTATTATTGATTTTTATTTTAGTTTATTTAAAATGATAAGTGACATACATAATATACAATGATCGCATATCATAATAGCCAGTGAACCACAAGCAGCAGTGATGATAAAAAACATCATCATGACCACCCCCCACCCCCACCCCCCCTACCCCAGGACCAATGACTACAACATAAAACAAAACAGGTAAGATATGGCTAGATACACTCTTTCAATTTCTCAGCTGCCAGCACCCACAAACCAATGTGGGATTCTTTAACTCCAAGGACACGATCAGTGGATAACTCCAGGTAAACTACATCAAGGAAAGTGAGAAGCCACACCCAGGGGGTCATATATGTATTTTTATCCCTATACTGTGATCATCTGCATTGTGTTTCCTCCTGTATGTTGAGTAGATAACTGCTGATGAGAGACTGATGCATTCCAGCTTGGGTGAATGATGATTGCTTGTGGTGTGAGTTTGATTGGCTGGGCCCTAGGTATATCCTGGCTGGTGATTGGCTGGGGACTCGGCACCTGGACTATAAAGCTTGCTGAGAACCGGCTATCATCGTCTTCCTCCTTGCCAGCTTCCAACTGGTCAACTTCAGTGCTGTACTTAGTGATGGGTTAACTGGATTAACTTGAGATCTGGGCATGTTGCTAAAGTGTGACAATAAATCACATTTTTGGGGCTTTAACTCTTTGTTGGCTGGTTGTGTTAGAGCTGGGAAGGAGCGGGTCTGCTTTTCATGTTACACCTGGTACCCCTATAGGCTGGGTCGTAACGTAACACTTGAGAGGACCCTGCAGCTTCATTGGCACCTCCTGGTACATCAGGCATTTTCCTGGACAGTAATCAGGCCCTCCAGTACCCACCAGGTTAATCTCTCGAGATATGTTTTATATTGAATAATCATTTTGCCAGGCAGCTAGCTGGCTGCCAGCCTAATCTGGCTGACAACCCTGAGGACAAATTGTCCATCATCAGAGACCAAAACATCCATGTCATAAGTCCTACATCAATTACATCATTAGTGATGTCATAAATCCCACACTGACTGACTGACAACCCTGAGGACAAATTATGTCATCAGTGGCTGGCAGCAAACTGCCTGGCAGTATTTTTGCAGTCAGATGACATCAATAACACACGCCTGGCATATACAGTACTGTAGCGTATTCAGAATCGTTAGACTTGTATTTTGACTTAATAGGAGGAAAATTGTGACTTAATTGTTGTGTTGTTGACTGAGTGAAAATGAAGAAGTGATGGACAATATACAAAAAGAACATTCCTCCTCTTCCTGTGGCAATAAACCACATTAGAATATTTCCTAGGTCAGATTTCTGGGAGCTGAAAGCAGAATGGGCAAGGGTGAGAAATCCTATATACCATACAATCTATTAATACAACAAATACAACTCATTTCAACAATATATCTTCTCCCAGTCATACAGTATTTTATTTTGCAGACATGACTTATCAGGTTGAAAAACTTTAATTTCAATTAATCATGAATACTTTATTGAATGAATTCATTACCTTCAAGTACAAAGTTCACCTCACTGAATTCACCAATAAGAGCCACCAAGTTTCTACAACCATTTCAAGCAAGGTGTATACTGACAGAATAGCTTCCTCTGCCCACAAACATACCACATAGCCAAACTCTCCACTGAAATGGGAAACTATCTTGCAGCAAAAGGGATCAGTATCTGAGGCAACATTGCTAATGTGATTAACAGAATAGAAAAACCTCAGTTCCATTGGGACATTGTACAATGTGGAAATGCCTTGAATGCCATTTTTCATTTCATGCTAATTTTTTTTTATACATTAACATTATGTCAACGTGCCAATTGAAATCGTGCCAATTGAAATCAACCTTCAGCATCTCAAAATCCCTTATAGCGCGCATTCCCAAAAACATAGACATTGGAAGGAAACATGAAAACAAAACATGACAGTGCTGGACTCAATCGGACATCTAATCGCTGCGACTATGTTCCTTTGCTTTATTGATGCTCCTCGAGCTTTTGACAGGATTAATCATGCCAAACTGTTTCAGAAGCTGCTTGATAGAGGCATTCCTAAGCACATTGTGCGTATACTGCTGTTTTGGTACGCAAATCAGCAAATGCAGGTTAAATGGGGTAATGTGACATCTTCCACTTAGCAATGGGGTCCGGCAAGGGGGGATTTTATCTCCCATTTTATTCAACGTTTACATGGATGATCTATCTAGTGAATTAAATGAGTGCAATACGGGCTGTCTTATGGGTAACTCTATCATCAATCACCTTATGTACGCTGATGACCTGGTCGTTCTGAGTCCATACAGTGGAGGGCTACAGCAACTATTGAAAGTGTGCTCAAATTATGGCAATGAACATGACATCATTTACAATGCAAAAAAGAGTAGTGTCATGATAGTGAGACGCCAGGAGGACAAGAAATTGGCTTTCCCAGCCTTTCACCTATCCGACAGTCATCTTTCTGTATGCCAGGAAATTAAGTACCTTGGCCACATCTTCACAGATAATCTCCATGATGATAGAGATATCTATAGACAGTGCCACAAACTTTATGCTCAGGCTAATATGTTGCTTCGCAGGTTCAGTATGTGTTCTGGTCCTGTCAAGTGTGCACTTTTTAAAGCTTTCTGCACTCCCATGTATACAGCTTTCTTATGGTGCACATATAAGAAAGGTAGCATGCGGAGGCTTAAGGTGGCCTACAATGATGCCCTGAGGATTCTACTTGGGGTCCCTAGGTGGCATAGTGCCAGTCACTTGTTTGTGACGTGTGGAATCCACACATGTGAGGCTCTCTTAAGGCATTCTATGTATGGATTCATGTCTCGCCGGGATGAGTCCCAGAACAGTATTATTGAGGATATAGTCAATCCTGGGAAGAGCTGTCTTCGGTTATCGTCCAGGCTGCGTAAACACTGGAGAGTCAGCCTCTATTTATGATCTTATGTTTGTTGTTTTTCTCTTATTTTTTTAACTGTATAATTTGTTGTGTGATGTTGATAATATGTATGTACTCTATGGACCCCCTGTGTGTCTGGAATAAAGTTTAAAGTAAAGTAAAAAAAAACAAAAAAAACTACCATAACTCTTTTGTTGATATACTGTACCAGTACTTCTAAGTGATCTGTATTTTTGATGGGGTAAAATTCTCATCACCCCCTAGTGGCCGTGGCCGAGAATCCATGTCGGGAATTAAATATTAAATATTTATTTATAACACTAATCTTCTATGCCTTGCTCTAGATAAAGGGTAGAATAATTGTGTGACTGACTATTTTCAATGTTTATTATAAAACAATATTATTCTGGTCTCATTTCCACGGTGGGCAGCCGGATGCAACCGCCTGCATGGGCATCTTGCATGCGCACCCATGACAGGCAATTAAATGTAGGCTAAACACTGCTCAGTGCTCAAGCACTCATAGCTCTCTCCTTTTAGCAACTTTCTCTCTTGTTTAGCCATACACGCTTTTCAGATCTGCTAGTTATGAGGCTACTTATCGTTAGTTTGCTCCTCTCTCTCGCTCAATCCTCTCCCCCCACGCATCCTCCAGTCCGAGTCCATGCATGTGGACTCCAGAAACTAACAGAACTACATGTAGCCTACTACTCATCTGTGGTGTCCACAGTGGCCCATGTGTATTCCATCACTCATTGACATACTAGTCGGGATATGAAAATGCACCTTCTGGTATCCTAATTATTAATGTTCGTCTAGATTTTTTCTGCACCCCCAACCTTAAAGTTCAAACTTCGCCTATGATTCTCATCTAGTTTCACTTGAATCACAGAGAACACTACCTTAGGTGTGACTTTTGTATCACACTGCACTGAAGGCTATCTCAAAATATGGAGGGAACATGGCAAATGTCTTTCAAAATGTAATATACTACATATTACTAGTTACTTTCATTTGAAAGTAATAATTTACTTTACAATATTACTGCCTGTGTAGAGTAACTCGTTACTTATTACACTACTTTTTCATTACTTTCACCAAAATAACTGCAGTAGCAGAATGACATCGCTGGCCCAGAACCATCCCGAAAAATAATTTAAAGTCTTAAGTCAGTGTAAACCGTCCAAAATTCTAAATGTTATCCTTTTCCTTTGTGATTGTCATCTACAGTATAGTGGTTGTTTGCATAAAAACACACAATTTGATTAGGAAATGATTGTATCTTTATTTAAATATGGGGTTTGATTTATTTTTTTTACTCAATTTGTAACTTGTGTTACTTGACAAAGTACGGTAACTGGTATAATATTACTGAAATCCTATTGTAACAAGTTATATGACTGAGTTACTGCTAAAAGTAATATATTACATGTACTGTAATACCGTATGTTACTTTTGTAATGAGTTTCCCCCAACACTGACTATAACAGTGTGTATTTCCTTTAGGGGGCATCTTTCATAAAGACTATGAGGAGCGGACCAACGGACATGACAATGCAAAACATGACGTTGACATACGAATGCATCGGGAGACAAATCTATAGAAATCTAATGCTTGCAAGCATATTTTAATTAACATATCTGATCCTCCCCTCATTATAGATTCCTTAAATTCATCCAAAGATGAAGGGGTGGGTGATACACTTGTGGTTGGGTAAAGGGTCATCTTGGGGGTTAAAGGTCGCTCTCTCCGTAGAGGGCGGTGGAGAAGGCAGTGTAGTCTAGCGCCCCCGGTGTCGCTCCGTGGCCGCTGTAGGGAGGCATCCTCATGATGCAGTATTCTGCCTGGTCAGGGGGTAGCTCTCTCCTCAGCTCCTCCACTAGGATGTAGGGCTGTGGTGACGGGGAGTAGAAAATGTTGATTCAGAATGCTGAATGATCTGAGTCTAATGTGATTCAGAATGCTGAATGATCTGAGTCTAATGTGATTCAGAATGCTGAATGATCTGAGTCTAATGTGATTCAGAATGCTGAATGATCTGAGTCTAATGTGATTCAGAATGCTAAATGATCCGAGTCTAATGTGATTCAGAATGCTGAATGGATCTGAGTCTAATGTGATTCAGAATGCTGAATGATCTGAGTCTAATGTGATTCAGAATGCTGAATGGATCTGAGTCTAATGTGATTCAGAATGCTGAATGGGATCTGAGTCTAATGTGATTCAGAATGCTGAATGGATCTGAGTCTAATGTGATTCAGAATAATGAATGGATCTGAGTCTAATGTGATTCAGAATGCTGAATGATCTGAGTCTAATGTGATTCAGAATGCTGAATGGGATCTGAGTCTAATGTGATTTAGAATGCTGAATGGGATCTGAGTCTAATGTGATTCAGAATGCTGAATGGATCTGAGTCTAATGTGATTCAGAATGCTGAATGGGATCTGAGTCTAATGTGATTTAGAATGCTGAATGGGATCTGAGTCTAATGTGATTCAGAATGCTGAATGGATCTGAGTCTAATGTGATTCAGAATGCTGAATGGATCTGAGTCTAATGTGATTCAGAATGCTGAATGGATCTGAGTCTAATGTGATTCAGAATGCTGAATGGATCCGAGTCTACTAGCGCTTCTATTTCAAATGCAGAGCTGTGTTGAGGGAATCCAACAGGGTAACATCGTAGTGCAGAAGTAAACTGGGTTTGTGAAAAGCTGTCTGCTAAAATCATCTTTTTCCAGTTTAAGTTGATGCACAAAGTTATAGATCATAAATAAGATGAGCTGAAAATAATGGCTAGACTAGACATGAGTCCATGTGCCAGTCTACAGACTAACACACACACACACACACACACACACACACACACACACACACACACACACACACACACACACACACACACACACACACACACACACACACACACACACACACACACACACACACACACACACACACACACACACACCTTGTCAGCTGCCAGGATCCGGAAGGATGCCACCACCTGCTCTGCAGTGTCCGTATCGGCGGTCTCTCTGGTCATGAAGTCGATGAAAGACTGGAAGGTGACCGTTCCAGTGGCACTGGGATCCACCAGCAACATTATACGGGCAAACTCCACCTCTCCCTGAGAAAGGAACGGGCAGTGGACAGCGAAGGCACAGTATGTGTCAGGTTAGAAAATAAAACCAAACTTTTTTTTAAGAATTATTTCCATAAATCTTTGCAATTGATAAAGTAGCCCATCCATCAATTTACAGTGCTTAACCTCCTACCAAGTCATAGCCCATGGAGATGAGACAGGCTCTAAAGTCATCAGTCTCCATCGCCCCATTCTTCTTCTACAGGTGGAGACCAAAGTCAGAAGGTAGAAACAGGAGGATATTAGAGGAAAAGGAGGGAAAGAGGAAATTTTTTAGGAGATGTATATAAATGTACTAACAGAAGCAAAGCCTGTTGTTTAAAATTAGCATGTCAAATTTGCATTAAACATGATTCAAGATTCAAGATATTTACTCCGTTGTACAAGTACGCACGTGTGAAATTCTTAAGCTACCTGTAGGGGGCTCCATTACAGGTCAGTGCAAGTTACTACAGTGATGCTAAGACAATGGGGAAAAGATTATTCTACTGCTGTTGGGAAACCAATTATCCGAGAGGTAAGAGAATGGACCACGTCTCCAGGAAGCAGCCTCTTGGTTTGTGTGAGTCAGTTCCAAACTTCCTCCAAGATCTAACATTGACAACTGAGAATGTTGCACCACTGCAGGGTGGACATCATGGGGGATCTATCCCAGTGTTTCCCCTACCATTCTACAGGCCTGGCGGGCCCGCCAGGCCAACGACGCCCCCGCCAGGCCAGAAGAGGAAATGCAAAAAAAAGAGAAAAAGAAATATAGAGATTGTTTTTCCTGCTCTCCCCAAAATGTCAATAAACCTTTATGGCATATTATTACAATACAACAATACTGGTGTTGACAGTCATAGAAGATGCCAAATCATTCAAAACAATAAGCATTTTGCTTTTAGGAGCATCGTGCCAGCGTGCAGTGCTGTTCCAAAACGTGTCAACGCGTGTCGTTGCCTGGGAAACGCACATCCCATAATACAACTGTTCGCATCGCATTCCATAATAGTATGATGATACTTGGGATGCCATTGCGAACATAGATGCAAATAGGTTAGCTAAAAATGTTGCGTCGCCAGCGAGGGCCCCCACCGTTGCGGTCGACGTACGTTCCGAAATCCCTCCAGGCCTGAACAATTTTCTAGGGGAAACACTGCCCTTACAGTTAGCTACAGGATCATCTCTAAATACCAGGCTACCCCCCACTACTCTGCTGATGTTCTCACACTGCATCAGCTGGGCTATCTCAAATGGATCTTAACAGAGTGCGGGGAATGGGGGAACTGTGTGAGTCCATCACTGTACCCGGTCAAAGTGGTTGAAAGAGGATCTGAACTCATTCATCTGCTGCTGGCTGATGCCCTTGGCGTCCCTGGTCAGGATCTGGGTCTCGATCTCGTTGATGGTGCGGGCGATGGTTGTGAGAAGCAGCTCCCAGCCTACACGGATGTGCTGTTGATGTGATGACAAGGCAAGCATATTGTTAACACATGAAAGAAATACACCTTATATACAGAATATTGTATATTGAAATATGAATTGAATATTGTATATCTAACTGCATATTTACATGTGTGAGAGTATCCATTGCGCCGATGTAATGAATAGCCATTGTAAGCACAGTGTCTGTATGTTTTTGAGTCTGTATTGCATGTTTGTACATATTTTACATGTGTCTGTTTGTTCAAATGCATGTCTCAGCATCTATGCATATTTGCAAAACTGTCCGCCATTTTGCCCACGTGCTGTTACCTCCATGGTGTAGTTGGTGTGTTTGTTGTCAAACACCAGTGACTCTTGGATTAGCTGGTGGTCTCCCTCCAACTTGTCAATGTTGGGCTTGTAGGCCACAATGACGTGCTCGCACTGCTTCAGCTGCGTCATCTGGTCCTCCAGTGTCCCTCCTAGCTCCAGGGCACAGCGTCCAACCTCCTGCAGGGCAGCACACACAGGACAGCCAACTTGGTTTTGGACCAGTAGATTTGATCATAGAACATGTTGGTGTAAGGATCAGTTGATTTGCTTGATTTGGGGGGGGGGGTCGATGATCTGTGTTGAAGAATAACTTCTGGAATTGTAGCACTTCATGGATGAGAATTGTATGTACATTATATTCCAATATACATTAATTTTAGTGTTCTATTATCATTACAATAACTGCCATCCTGTTGGCCTTTATGCACGCTTGGACCCCAGGAAGAGTAGTCGTTCACTTCGGTGTAGACTAATGGGGATCCTTATAATAAACAAATAATAAACAAATAAACTTAATGTACAATGAATTTGTATTTTTAGGTCGTTTTTGGTTGACATGGAAATAACCATGTGTCTAATAATTGCTCATGAAGCCTGCATGTCTAACCTCCATCCTGGTCTGTATCCAGGGTCCAATGAGATTGGCCTGGGCAGCAAACTGCCGTCTCAGCCTTTCATGGGCATGCTGATGTGCCATTTCCTCCTGTAGGGAACCATCCCTCTGAGGAACCAGCTTCTTCACCTAGAAAACACACACACATGCAGAGGGGGCCTAGTCAGTATTCAGAGAGGCTAGCGCCTCCTGGAGGGATCCATTTACATCAAAAAGAAAGTCGTACATCGCAACTGTGTGCTGAATACTCCAGATATACTGTAGCATTTTGACTTGTTCCAATAAAAAAATTATAAAAATAAAATAAAGACTAACTGCACCCCAGAGTGTTGGCTTCTAGCCTGGAAATTCAAAAAATGCCTCTAGCAAGTGAAAAAAGTATTGATTTGTGCAGCGCTGGGAGGGAGGGAGGGGGGGGGGGTTGAGACCAGACAACCGCAGAGAGACAGAGAGAGCTTATCAGAGGATTTAAACGTTATTTTATGATTGGTTCACAGCAGTTACATTCTGAAGCCCAAACAAGCGCAGCAAACACAAAAAAACACAAACTCAGTTCTGAGTCTCTTATCTGCTGTGAGATGCAGCGTTTTTAGACTCAGTTCTTCTCAGTCTCTATCCGTATCCGCGTCGCTCAGGAAACTTTCAATTCAATAGCCGGGTTTCAACCAGTAGAAGGCAGTCGCTACGCATATTTAGATATATGTAGAATTCAAATACTTTGCACTAAAATGTCAGGATTTGGACCTAAATCCATCAACACCACTACTAAATTCCCATATACTTTGGTTTTAATCTGGGGGAAAAAAGTGGTTTTGGTGTGCAGTTTCTCTATCTCTCCTAGTTCTTTTTGTGTGGTAAATATTATATGTCCAGAAATATCAAACTATATATTTTTTATATATATATATATATATATATATATATATTTTTTTTTTCTTCTGTTTTTTATAGAACAGTAGAAATGCCAAACTCTGATCTAAGACTTGATTCCCTTGGTGTAAGTGTGTATGCCAGAGTGAAAGCTGTTGCTACCTTATCCCACTTGTTGAGAAGTTCTTCGATAGTGATGGTGCTGTAGGGGTTGCTGATGTCGGCCTTGATCCCGTAGCTCTGGGAGATCTTCTGCACCTCGTTGTGGACTCCCACGATGGCCTGTCTCTCTCCGTCCGCCTCGGGGAGAGTCGCTTTGAACTGCTCATGAGCTGCGATGAGACTCTGGAAGGGACGGTGAGGGTGACAGACAGTGAAGAGAAACCGGACACTTCAACTGCAGTACATCCATTTCCTATTTCCATCAATCTGTTGAAATTGTTGATTGTTGTTTAGATTTCTTGGCATACATCACAGACACACATACACACATCACAGACACACATACACACATCACAGACACACATAGACACATCACAGACACACAGACACACATCACAGACACAATCACATGGTCTCTCAACACCAACTGCATCCTCAAGAAAGCACAGCAGAGACGGTGCCATGTCAGATTTCAGATTTCAGATTTCAGATTTATTTCGCCCCCCACACACACAAACAGTTGACATGTGGATCAACATCAAGATACAATTGTGTGGAGTGCCAGGTCTCCAAAGAAGCTACTTAAAGCTTATAGCAGGAGCCTGAGCAGGAAGACTTAACACAACTTAAATACAAGTTACTGCATACAGTATAACACAACAACAATTACACAACAGGACAATTAACAGACAAACAAAACAAACAAAACAATCCCAGATCAATGGATAAGTATAAGTATACTTATAATACATATTATTACTATATATTATATTATATATCATATACATTATATATTATATATACTATATATTATAATATACTATATTATTATACATACAGATTAAGCAGTTGTTCTTTCATTTTTTTCTTGAAAACAGAGATGGATGGAGATGTTTTCAGGCTCTCATCAAGCCCATTCCAGATCCGCGGCCCTCTATTGGTTATACTTAGACTGGTGCATTTCAGTCGTCTTTTCTTACCATAAATAAGATGTGTATTTCTGGTATTGAAAGAATGAGCGGGACGGTTGACTGGGATGAGCTTGGAGAGTCTTGGATTTAAATTATGGACAACTTGATACATCATTGTTGCGTTTTGGTGAATATTAAACTCAGCAAGCCTCAGAAGATTATAGCTATGGAAGAGGGAACATGTGGGTGCGTTGAAGTCCGACCAGGATATGGCTCGTATTATTTTCTTTTGTAAGCTTTCTAATTTCCTCAGATAACTGGGGAAGGTGTTACACCAAATAATGTTACAGTAATTAATGTGTGGCTCAAACAGGGTTTTGTACAAGATCAGGAGAGCAGATAAAGGAAGAAAATGACGGAGTTTGAAGAATAGACCAACATATTTAGACAGTTTTTTTAACAGGTGATCAATGTGACATTTGAAGTTGATTGACTCGTCTATGAGGACCCCCAAGAATTTTGTTGACCTTGCTCTTGTCAACTCCCTTCCATCTATATTGAGATGGATATGATCCACTGATTTTTTGTTAGAGTGGAATATAATGAAGTCACAAGTCCGATACCGCATGAGTCCAGAAAACGAAGCATTGGACAAACGGCTCAGTCTGACAACTCGTTGGTCCGAAAATATACATAGTTCTGCATGAGAATTAGCCATGAGCTTTTTTTTTTTTTTTTAAGATCATTCTGCATAATGTGTTTGTTTGAGAGAAACTATGGAAGATTCAATGTGAGCAATGGACAAATAAAGAAAGACAAATTTGCCTCAGACTATTCATTTCATTCTAATTATTATTTTTGAATATTAGTTAACCAAATGTGTTAATTGTTGCACATAATAATGATCAGATTTTCATTTAATTTGTTTTTGATTTTGCTTATTCATTGACTTCTTCTGTTTATCTCTAGCACAGAATTCATTTTCATTTTTGTTCCCCACTCAGGCAGAGTCCATTTTAAAAAGTTCAAAGATTGTATTGTGAATGTTGAATCAAGGCAGGGGCAGACAGCACAGGCAAACAGATAGAGATTGATGGATGTGGCTGTGTGATGACTTGACATGGTTTCTGGAATGGTTTTCTCAAACAAAGATTGAAATCTTTTCTCAAACAAACAGAAGCTCATGGCTAATTATCATGCAGAACTACGTGCATATTTTCGGACTAACGAGTTGTCGGAACAACAAGCTTTTTCACTGTCGGAATAACGAGCAGTCGACCAGCCGTCTGTCCAATGCTTCATTTTTGGGACTCATGAGGTGTCGACTAGGCCACTAGGGGGCAGTCCCCGCAGCGACTGTACTTTCTGTACACCACTCGCTGTAAAAAGAAAGCCCAGAACATCATTCAGGACACCAGCCACCCCCGCCCATGTTCTTGCTCCTTCCATCTAAAAAAAACAAAACATTATTGGATTCTGGACATCCAATCACAAACCACCCATCTCACTAACCGTTATTTCCCCACAGGCAGTCAGGTTGCTGAACAGAACCATACGCACCACACTTTGTTACTGTATGTTATCGTGTGCTCTATTTTGTGTATTGTGCTGTGTGTGTGTGTGTGTGTGTGTGATCAAGGCAAAATGTGGTCCTGGAGACACCTATTGTAGGGGGAACTACCACAGAAGCAGTTTTGCTTACTTTGCGCCAGGTGTTGTTTATATACCTGTCTGTGGACAGACTTTTGCGAACGTGATAGCGTCAAAACCGTGCAAGACGCAGTCACGAAATTTTACAGGTGTGGAGGTGACGTCAAAATGAAGGTTGAGTTTGAAAATGGGTGTGATTCGAGCAAGGGCCCCACCCACATTGGGCCCCCCACTTTACGCCCACACTCGTTTTACAGTTAGTGGCAGACACGCGTGTGTGTGTGTGTGTGTGTGTGTGTGTGTGGAGGGGGGGGGGGGGGGGGGGGGGGGGTGAGTGTGAAAAACCTATTGTATAAAATTACGTGGACTTTTCCCACAGTGTGCCAACATTACTGTGAGAAGTCAAACTGTGTGAACCTACTGTGGGCGGGGCCTACCTGGACTTCTTCGATGGTATGCACTATAAACATATCCTGCAGGTCCTCCATGGCTCCTTCCATCCAGTTGTTGAAAGGCGCCGACCTTTTGGCAAACTCCAGGAACAGCTGATCGATGGTCTCCAGCAGCTTCTCTGTCCGCTGGGAAGACCGAGCAAAATGGAGTTACATCAATCAGATGTTTTCGCTTCATAGTTCACTCTGTTATTGCTTATGATGCGACTGTTTATTATTGAATGTTATGTGTGTATGATTTGTGCTGTTTGTTTCTTATCCATGCTGGATTTTAAATACTGCACAAACACACGGCTTACTGGGAATTGAACCCAGACCTCCAAACCCAAAGTTCAATGCTTTGCTCTACTCACACTGACCTACAACAGAATCATATTCATATAAACAAACCGCGCCACCTGTTTGGATGGCTAATTCCAGGATGCAACACATTGTTATGGGGACTTGATTAGGGAGCGCCTCCCCCTCAGGGGTGAGGTGGAGAGAACACAGATCCCTGTCCCTGTCATTCAGACTAATCCCTGGCCCTCTTCCCAGGCCCTGACACAGTCACAGGTCCGGAACGCCCAGCGCGGATCAGAGGAAGTGGCTCGTCGGCTTTCTGCCAGACACATCCAGACACAGAACCTCTTACATCTATTTCCCCTTCATCCCCTCCACGCCTCCATTTTAGCCTGTTATCTGGGTCAGGGATCTTACAGGCGATCCAATTACCTCTCCCTCCTCATAAATCAGTTGTGTCTCCGCTGCTCAGATGTCATCCACAGACATTCAAACATGTACGTTTACATTAAAATGTTGATTCAGGTGACTATGGAGGCCACTTCATTGCTGCATCTACTCGTCACTATGGAACTTTAGCAACCTCTTGTGGGAGTTTACTAACATAGCATATTCAGGAAAATCATCCTCAAATTGAATAACCAATTGAGCAGCCTATGCTGGTATGGGAGATTTGAGGGAAAGTGGACTTGAATGCTTTTCCATCTTAACCAGTTCACTGACAAGAGCCCCATTTTCTTCTGATGTTTTGTGAACAACCTCGACGGTTGCCCCTCACCTCCAGCGCCTCTCTCCTCTTCTGAGTCAGGGTTCCCAGACTGTCCCACAGGTCACAGATGCTCTGGCAGCGCTGGTTCACAGCAGCCACATCATGGTAGTCCAGCTCACTGGAAAGAACAAGGCACAGACCACAATTTGTTTCAACTGTAATATTTCTTTCTTTCAAGCACCATTTTCAATGCATTTTAAAGTGTCTACCCTCTGTCTCTCTAGGCATTTGTGGTGGACCACAGAGCCAATCTCTGAGCCAGAGAAAAGTGGTGAATGTTTTCACTCTTAACATTGTGACCTTTAACTACAAAGGTCAGTCAATGTAAACTCAAGTTAAAGTAGGAACACCTAAAGGAGAACTTTAATCAAAATGGACATGCTCACTGTTTGGCACCTAGTAGTGCTGATGTCTTTGGGCTAAATTGGCTGAGGAGAAACCATGCTGTTGTTGAGGCATCTGGCCAGAGCCAGTCACCGTCCGGGGGCCTCCTGGGTCTCACTGTGCGGATTTGACAGCTATCTCATAGTGGTCATCTTTCCATTGGTTTCCCGCCCTGCTCGTAGTCAGACTGATGACAGTGAGTGATTGTGCCAGGAGGAAGCTGACCAGTCAGGAGGAGGTAGTATTAATGAGTTTCCTGGATATGTGAGACTGGCATCGACTGCCTGAGGGCAGCGCCAGACGGCTTCAGGTGAGCTGGCTTGCTCAGTGGGCCTCCCGGGCAGGGGAGAGCAGTAACCCCAGGCAGGATATTCTCGACATCCTCAATTTTGCTCTCATAAGCTCCATGCTGGTAGCTGGAGTCGTACTTGGCCGACACAGCAGACTTGAAGCCGGGCTTACGAGATCCTGGGAAGGGTGGCAGTGGGGATTTAAGGGTGAAATTAATTCTGCCGGTGTGATTTGGAAGGGTGAACTTCATTCTACTGTTTCACTTTCTGAATCTCCGCGCTCAGAGCTTTCTCCGATCCAGCTGACCCGACTCGAACCCGTGAGTGAGGAGGAGGCGGGGAACCGGGGAGGTAGCTGGCAGCAAGCAGACATACTTGAGGGGTGGTGAGCAGGGTTTGTAGCCTTGCTGCATGAGCCTCAGTTTTAGCGAGGAACTACTCCCACATGCAAATCACACCGCAGACAATTGAAAGACAACCACTCTCATTCTCATTCATCACATTTAGTTTTGTCCTTCCACCGTCCCAAGTGTGGAGATAAAAAGCAGCATATAGGAGCAGTGGTGTGGGTTGGAATCTGCTATGTGTCCTTTGTTGGCTCTATCTCCAGTCCCCACTGTATGCTGTGTACAGACACTGTATAAATTATGTATAAAGCTGAAATGCCATAAAAAAATAATATTTATAAGAAAGAAACAGAAAACATCACTGTAATTTGACTAGTTAGTTCCCCCCGTCTCTGGTGTGAACTTCTAGGCCTCCTTCATGGCACATGAGTGAAAGGCTCCGCTACAGGGAGTTGTGCGTACTTTAGCTCCTGTGCGATGGCTGCGATCTGCTCCACTCGGTCCTGGTGGGCTGCCAGGTCGCTCTCAAAAGCCTCGTGTTTCCGAAGCAACGCACGTATTTCTGTCAGGCTGGCCGTTTCATAGTCCTTCTGGGAGAGGATGAGTTCTTTACCTGAATATCACGCGCGCGCACACAACCCACGGACAAGCAGAAGGAAGAGGAGGTAAGAGAGATAAGCTAGCCTAGTACATTCCCACACATTTTTACCAATGAATTTTCTAAACTTTTCCAGAACTTTTCCAGAATATTTTACCCATTTCCATGACATTATTTCATATTTTATATAGCGATCATAGCTCTTACTCCAGTGTGCTATGCCCTAAGAAAGGGCAGTGTAGCATGGAATTGGGAATGGAATGCTTTTGTGTCTACACATACAGTAGACTCAATTCCAGTCTATATTCCGTGCCACATTTTTGCTATTATATTCTTTTATTTTCACTAATCTTGCGTCAATGCGTGAATGTCAGCATTTGCCGCATTTATCAATTTAAAAGTAATGATGCGTAGTAAAGTAGTCAATTACATTTACCCTTTCAACAGTTACCTGTGCAGCGCACTTTAAATTTGTAATACAAGGAACATATTTCACATTATTCGTTAGACATGTTTTTGAGATTAAACGAACATATTTTAAACAATAGCCAGAAACAGTGTATAATCAAACATTTCCAAAGAAGTCTGTTAATTCCAAACCATTTCCAGGGCCTGGAAAACAGTTTTTCTAATTGCATAACTTTTCCAGGAATTTCATGACTGTGGGAACCATGTAGTACTAACACAGCTTTTCTTTGGGCAGGAAGGATTATAATCTGGAAGGATTAAATATCATTATATTCCATCTCATAAGGGACACATCTGCACAAACCACATGGCTAAAGGAAACACAGAACAGAAACAGAGTGGACAGATAAGCGCAGATAAACCGAAAACTAACAGACGTGCAGACCTTTAGATCAAACAGAGAGAGATAGTAGACAAATAGAACGATGAAGCACACAGACAGCCAAACAGCCAGATGCATGCAGGACTGACCGCTGGCCCAGCTCTCATGGTTGGTGGCCTTCTGGCGGAACTTTTCAGCCAGGTGGTCCAGTCTCTCCAGCCTACGGATCTCTGTGAGAAGCCACTCCTCGTAGCCCTTCTCTGCCTGCTCCAGGCCCTGCCATGCAGTGGCTATGTCCTGTACACACACACAGAACATCAGTGAGAAATAGCTGATGCAAATTAGATGGTGGCGAGTCTTTAAAAAACATTTGGATGGGGGGGCGGGGCGTCTGGGTAGTGTAGAGGTAAATGCACTCGTCTACCACTGGACCCGGGTTCAATTCCCGGCAGCAGTACTTCCTGCTCGGTCAGACGTTCATACAGGCACAATTGGCCGTATCTGCGAGTGGGAAGCCGGTGGGGTATGTGTCCTGTCGCTGCACTAGTGCCTCCTCTGTTCTGTTCGAGGAAGAGGGGAACTGGGGGGAATAGCGTGATCCCCCCATGCGCTACGTCCTGCCCTCGCTGTCAGGTGAAAAGAAGCGGTACATGTATCGGAGGAAGCATGTGCTTTCCCCAATATCAGCAGAGGGGGTGGAGCAATGGCTGGGACAGCAGGGGGAATTTGGCCAAGTATGGTACAATTGGGGAGAAAAGTAAAAAAAAAAAAATATATATATATATATATATATATATATATATAACGACAGTTTTTTTGTCACAACCAAGACACTTTTAGCAATATAAAAACTTCACATCCCCCCCCCCCACTAATATTACAGTTTTTCTGTTCCTGTTTATTTTATTCAGATCAGTGTAAAAGATCTCCCCAAAGAAAAGAAAAAAGAAAATAAACCGTCATTTCAGGGGGAGAACCCAAACATTTGCCCTAAGATGAGACATAAACAATTATTCATTCGATAACAAACATGAATACTCCTTTGATCGCTCAATTGGGAGCTGAGCCAAAAGTGATACTCAAAACGATAACGACAGTATAGGAAGAATCTGGAGTGACTTACAGATATACTCAAAATGATAAAGACAGTAGGAAGAACTTGGAGTGACTTACAGACACCATCTTCCCCTCAGAGGGCATGAAGGCAGGGCGATTGCTGATGCGCAGCTTGGTCTGCAGGGTGTTGAAGTTGATCTCCAGCTGGCACTTCTCCTGCACCTTGGGGGGCTTGTGCATGCGCCTGTAGTCCCTGAAGTCCTCCAGCTTCCTCTGCATCTCCGTCATGGTCTTCTCCGGGGTCCGGTTCTCCAGCCAGGGAGTGGTGCGGCGGATCCACTCCAGAAGCTGGGGGACACAAAGGGCCACTCGGTGGTAAGTGAGGTGGCAAGATGGTGTCATTAAAGATCACAATGTGACCAAAAGACTGCAATGAATTATTATTATTATTATGATAATGAATAATGAATACATTATTTATTATTATTTATTTGGGAAATGGGTCTAAGGTATAAGCAGCAATGGGATACGTGAGGAGGAGATTTATGACGTTTTTGGAGTTAAAGTACTTGTTCAAATTGAACTCAATTACACCTGTATTGGGTTGTGGCTTTGAAACAGTCATTAACTACTTCAAACTAACTATGTGTGAAGCAGAGTACTGACTCTAGCGTAATATTTATAGTCTACCACACTACTACAAAATGTTCTGCAGTTTAATCTCTCTTTCAAAAGTCAAAGGTTTCAGCACAGTGTCATCATCTCACAGGAGGAGGTGCTAGTTTCAAATCTTTTTTTAAATGGGAAAAAAATAAATCTTTACCTCACTGGCCAGTCTCTCATACTCCTGCATCATCTTCTCATTCTCCTGGTTCACGCCCAGCACTTTAGAGATCCTGTTTGCAGCCGTCTCCGCCTGAACGTGGGAGAGGGAAGACACGGCAGCAGGGGAAAAGAAAGTTATATTAGCAAAGTATGGCTGGACGATATGGTTGAAATCAGTATCATGATAATCATGAGGATATTTCTCGATATCGATATATACAACGATATGGTTCATGTATGCAAAATCACATTTAGTATTATTATTATGAATACTACTACTACTACTACTAATAATAATAATAATTGATTAGATTTATATAGCACCTTTGTAGATACTCAAAGTGCTTCAGGGAGGGGGAGGAGGGGAGGGAACACAACTCATCCACCACCGATGTGTTCAGCCAGTTTGTGCCAGAAAGCACACCACACATCAGCTATCACAGTGGAGAGTTGAGAACTGACTGTGCCAATTAAGTAATGAGGATTGAGTAGGTGGCCATGATTTGAGGAAGGCCTTTGTGGGAATTGAGCCAGGGCACCGGGGTCACACCTCTACTCTTGTGAACAGTGCCAATTGGATCTTTATTGACCACAGAGAGTCAGGACCTCGGTTTAACGTCTCATCCGAAGGGTGGTGCTCACTCACAGGACAGAGTCCCTGTCTCTGCCCCCTGGGGGATTGGGGAGATTATTCATGAGACCAGAGGGAAGAGCACCTCCTACTGGTCCTCCAACACCACTTGCAGCACCAGTCACCCATGTCCCCTCCAGGTCCCCTCCAAGAAGTATCCTAGGCCAGACCTGCTTAGCTTCCCCATGAAAGCCAGTAATGCAAGAGCCACTGGTTCTAATCAAATGAATGTACATCTCATTGAACCGAATAGTAATGTTAGGCGTGATGTCAAACCAAACTGAAAATTTTAAATAATATTCTACCATACCAAATTTTATTTATTATTATTATTACCCTGTTATTATTGTTATTATCATCATCATCATCATCATTATTATTATTATTATTATTATTATTATTATTATTATTATTATTATTATTATTATTATTATTATTATTATTATTATTATTATATGATACCACTGAAAAACAATAAATAATTGAATTATTGTCCAGTAAAACAATATGCCATGCTCACAATCCATCATTCATATACTGAATCTCTAACATGATCCTCACAATGCAAAGATTTGCATATAAAAACCATGTCAAAAATGAAATTGACTAAATAATTCTACGACTAAAACTGCTAAAACTATTCTCAAAACCCAAATGGACATGAGAGAGACATATAGAGGCCATTTACATATGCGTTTTCTGTGATCAGATTGCAATCGGATTGTGCTTGACCCCTTGAAAGTACAGATGTAAACGCCCCCAAGACACATGAGGACTGATTGCGATCTGATCAGTCAAACCACCTCCGGAGGTGGTCAGGGACGCATTGTGACCAAATTGAACACAAGTGTAAATGCAATGCGTCCTCTCAATCCACATACAACAGTCACCGCTGTTTTTCTGCTGCTCTACGCTATGGAGCTTGCCTGATCTGATCGCAACAGATCTCAATATGGAAACTGGAGACACATATTAATACCAGGTGTAAATTGAATCAGGTTAATGTGGTCAAGGACTATCCGATCTTTTAAAATAAAATATATATATATAAAAAAAAATACTATCCAATCTGATCCAAAAAACGCATGTTGGTGTCAGGTGTAAACGGCCTCTAATAGCTATGTGATTTTAAAATTCAAATCGGTAAATGTCATACCTGCTCAGCTCCAGCAAAAGCATGGTAGAAGCAGGAGACGTAGGTCATGATAGCTCTCTCATCAGGCTTGGGGGTGTTGATGATATCTGTAGCATGGAGGGAGGAGGAAAAGGCAAAGTTTTACACGTTTTCTGAAGGAAAATGGAAACAGCACATCCATGTGGAGTCTGCTCTTATTCTAAGCTGCTTTTGGGAATAATGGTTTGTTTTCGATTTCATTTCAACACAAGGGCATCATCATGGCTGACTGACTGAGGTGGCATTCAGTTAGTGTTCAATGAGGGAAAAGCAAACCTTCTGGCAGGATTAAATGGAGCATCCATAACTTGAAATGATCAGGAGTGACATTTGTGGGCGTTATTATTTAAAGTCCCCATTGTATCTAAGGAAGGTGGCAGAAAAGCTTTTCTGTTTCGGGCTCCTTCTGATTGGAATAGGTTACCGTTAAATATCTCTTCTCTATCATCATTTCACTTATTTAAAAATGTTTCGTTTTCTATTTTGTCGCGTGAGCATTTGTTTGGCACCCCTCGAAAACGAGATGATACATCTCAAACGGGGGTTATCCCCCACAATACATTTCCTTCATTAATTGGAGTAAATCAATTGTTCTCAGCTTCTGTAACCCTATGTGAAAGCTGGACATATAAGTCATAATAGTCGTTTGAATTTGCTGGCTACATTTGTGTGACAAGAGACCAGTGCAAAAATAAGCCCTCCAATAATACACACGTGATGTTCATATTGTATCAGTTAGACAAACACATATCACACAGAGATCTATGTAAGAAAGTTAAAATCTTTCATCCATGATGGCTCTTGTTATTCCATACAACATTACCTTCTGCGTCCAACATTTTGGGAATGTCCAGGTGTTTCTCCGCAATGTCAAAAGCCAGGTTCAGGTTCCCCAGGGGATCATCCTATATAAAGAAACACAATGCTACATCACTGCACAGCAATGGCGGACTTAAAATGCCTCTGTGGTGACCTCTGCGCTATGGTGGACACTGGACACATTATACACCCTGACCACCTAAATGCACTTTTATTATGATATTACACATTTCAAATGTCTATTTTATTGTGTCTATCTATTTCCCCTCCCCACATGAACTGTTGACACATTTGTCATTCCTGGACCAACATTATTTCCTAGTACTCATTTGATTGGTCGCCGCAATTGTTTATTCCTGAAAACATGCGACAAGTAAAAAAAGATGTGGTTAAGATTAGGGTTAGGGTTTTCTCATCTAACCATGACCATAACCAAACCATAAGCACATTGTTGTACTTGCCTAAACCTAATGTCTTATAAATATGTGGGTGGTTCTACCAGGAATCGAACCACAGTCCTCAGATTGGAAGGCAAGCACCTTACCCATTTAGCCATAGGACCAAGCACATCCTCTCAGCTGCACTTTTTTCACACCATAACCCTGATCTTAACCACATTTTTTTCCTTGCCACACGGCGACCAATCAAATGAGTTTAGAAGCAGGATTTTCCCGGCCTATATTATGAAAAAATGTTGATCAGGTACGACACCAGGAGGTGCTGTTGATTGCATCCTTCACATGCTGATTAAATATCATCACTCTAGGACCCATGAAACCAGATTAAAACCTGTATGCATATTTTTGAAAAAATGCATTGGGTTTCAATGGGAAAATATTGTTTTTTTTTAACAATGTTTTTTTTTCCCAAATCAAGTTTCCCCCGCCGCATTCTCCCCAATTGTACGTGGCCAATTTCCCCTGCTGTCCCGGTCATTGCTCCACCCATCTGCTGATCTGGGAGAGTTGTAGACTAGCACATGCCTCCTCTGATACATGCGCAGTCACCAACCGCTTGTTTTCACCTGACACCGAGGAGTTTCACCGGCAGGAGGTAGCACGTAGAAGGCTCACGCTATTCCCCGCAGTTCCCCTTTCCCACTGAACAGGTGCCCTGACCGGCCAGAGGAGGCGCTAGTGCAGCGACCACAGACACATACCCCTAAACCAGCTTCCCACCGACCGATCAAGCCGGAGGCAACACGGGGGCTCGAACCTGCGACCCTCACAATGATAGCCAGGGAATCTACCACTCTACCGCCCCCCCCAACCAACCATTTCTCAATTATATCTTCTTCTTCTTTTGGAGATATCAGGCTTTAATCTGACAGGGTATTTGAAATTCTCGAACTTTACACTAGCGCCTCCTCTGGTCAGTCGGGGGCGCCTGGTCAGGGCGGAAGGGAACTGGTGGGAATAGCGTGATCCTCCCACGTGCTACGTCCTGCCGTCGAAGCTCCCCACTGTCAGGTGAGAAGAAGCGGCTGGCAACTGCGCATGTGACGGGGGAAGCATGGTGCTAGTCTACGGCTCTCCCCAGATCAGCAGAGGGGGTGGAGCAACGACCGGGGCAAATTGGCCAAGTACAATTGGGGAGAAAATGGGGGTTAAATCAGAAGAAATAATAAGAAAAGAAAAGAAATTCTCAAACTTTAATCATGGACGTTTGTTTTTCTCACACAAGTGAATGTGACAGGAGTAATGGCCAGCGTTTGGAAACAGTGGGAGAGGTGCTTTAGGCCAACAGCTGACAGTAAACCCTCCCGCGCTCACGGGGCAGCGTGAGTCAGTGAGAGTGCTTAGGGTGCATGGGGGGGGGGGGGGGTACAGGGATCATGCTATCATGCTGCTGCTATTGTCTTCAGCTCGGTCTCCACTGGGGCAGGGAAGGGCGACACACAAGTGACAAGGCCAGCTGCACACAGGCCAGATAGACGATGGATGGATTGATAGATTGATGGCAGGATGGATGATAGAAGGATACCCCCAAGGCCTGTGTGTGTGGTGTGTGCGCGCGCGCGTGCGTGTGTGTGGTGTGCGTGCGTGCGCGTGTGCGTGCGTGTGTAGTGTGCGCGCGCGCGTGCGTTTGTGTGTGTGCTGGTACCTCCCTGTTCAGTGGCGTTTTAGCAGCCTGTAACACTCTGAGCTTAACGTACACGCTCACCTGGAGCCAGACTCAACAGCTGACTGGCGCACGACGCAACTGTCGAGGTGTGACTGAGTGTGTGTGAAAGAGATAGAGTGACAAATAGTAGTGCAGAGAGAGAGAGAGAGAGAGGGGGGGGGGGGGGTGAGTGAGTGTAGTAGCCTCCCTAACTAATGCTTGGCAACAACCCGTGACAACGACCGCTAAATATCACAGTTGCCATTTTGTAGGCTTGTCATGTCTATTCCCATTATTCTCAATCAGGAGGGGTACAGTATGTGACAGCAGAGGTAACGCTGACCCCCGGGGCTCTGCAGGGAATAGGCTCGGGTTTCTCTCTGGGTCTATTCGGGGTCAAGACCACGTCAGGTCAGTGGGGAAAAGCACAAAGGAGTGAGAGAGCTACTCTGTTTCCAAAAACAGATGGAAATGTCACTCCTCGTTACCAGCTATAGTGTTTATATGCTATATGCATAGTGGACGGGCCCCATCTGGACTGCGTCAAGTTGGCAAAGCGAGACTGCGATCCAAACAACTGAGATTTGTGCATTCGAGGTGAACAAGCCCTTGAAGCCCACGACTAGTCAGACATTTCTATATGTTTGCTATTAGGATAGATAGTTTATTGATCCTTTGCATGGAATTGACTTTGTCACATGATGCAGCTGCATTCAACAGTCAAGACAATTGGTATGGTGAAAAAATCAGGCCGTGACCTCTTCTCATTTCTCACGTCTTTCTGCTGGGACGTTGCTTTTAAACGCCATGTGCTTTTAATTTAGGTTTTGGTGAGGACAATAATGGCACACGATACCTACCTACTGTAGGTACCTTGATTTGCTTTTGCAACATTAAGTGAATAAAAACATAATAAATATCCTTTATCAAATCTGAAATCTAGTCAATTGGGAGTTTTTGCCTTTAAGAAATCATTTAAATAATTTGATACTACCAAATCAAAGTTTGATATCAAAAGGACTTTCTTTATGACGAGTGCATCCTACTCGCCATAAAGACAAGCCGCCCTCAAATTGCATTAATCACTTGTTATGGTCACGTCTGCATCACACTGCATGCTGATTGAATATTCATGAAATGTCGTCTCTTCATATTTTAAATAGATAGTTTGTTCCTGCCTCCTGATGGTGACAAGTGTACAGTTGAAGGGATCTAAGGCGTCGGGGAGGCTACATGATGGATTCTGTCCTTGCACTTCAGTGTCTGGGCAATATATCAAGCTATATTATGGTCATCGTTATTAAGAACTATGCGGGGAAATAGAGGAGAGAGACTTGAAATATTCATACAGCATCCCTGGCCAGCCTGTCTGGCTGACACAGCACCTGTCAGTCACCAGGATGGTACCTGTAGAGACACATGACAGCTGTCACACTCCAGCCCACTGCCATGTCTGTGAGCACTAGTTTACATCATTTTATGTATTTTGCATTTAGTATTATGCAAATATTAGATCATGATCTGATGAGAGTGCTAAATCAAAAATCTAAATCCATATATCATAATGTGAAGGTAGACACACTTTGATTTACATATTATTCATCACTTCAAGCCTTTTATCTTGCAGGAAGCGTGTTTCCCCCCGTGAGTAAATCAAGCGTGGAAAGTGCTGCAGGGAACATAAAAACGAACTTGAGTAAAGGTCTGAATCAGGCTTATTATGATGAAAGGATACGAAAGTAATGAGGGAGGAAAGTTAAACTATTTGAATGCAACGATTAGGAGAAACAACATCTTGCAGTGAAGTAGACACGTAATATCCATAGAGTACATTAAGAATCTAGGCAACATCAACATTAAATGCTATTCTAACTACAGCAATCCACACTACACACAGTAAACTGCTGCACACTACAAAACATATGGGTGTGAGTGTCTCTGGACTTCACTTCTACAAGCTGTGGACCAAACACGATGCTGCACTGTTGCTACAGTACCATCCGACTCTGGTACAGCACTTGATGCGCTCTGTGTTTCTGGTTTAAGGCACAAGAACGCCAGTCCACCCTTCCTCGCTTAGAGAGTCCAAAACAGACAAACCAGGTGAGCATTGCAAAATGTAAACGTGTGCGGCGGAGAGAGGACGTGAGTCAAAGACGGCGTACGACTACTAGTCCTACAATTTTCTTCAATGTTTCACAACGCAGGTAAGACGACTTCATCTACGGCAACGGAAGTCATTCTTCTGATTCCAGTTTGTGTTCATTTCTGTTAATTGACACTGTGAAAGGGAACAGGAATGTTAATTGTGTGGAGATCAATCTGTTAGTGTTTGGGGTTGAGACACAGCATCCCGGTTACAAGTGAGGCCACACTGGACACCTTGTTGAGCTTAGAGTAGTCGATGAGGTCGGGTCTGTGTCTGTGAATCAGGGCGCAGAAGGCCAGGCCGTCCTTCCAGCTTCACCGGCCAATGAGCAGAAAGAACCAACATGTCAGACTTCAGAGGTCAAAGAGGCAAATCTGCTAGACTCAGAGGTGAGGTTGCCTCTGAGTGAAGAACTTCCCATTAACTATTTGGGCTAAAGGTGCCACAGTAACAATAAGTGTTTTGCTGGTCAGCTTCATGAAGAACTGACTACTGGCAAAATGCTATCTGATTATGCTGAAATTATGCTAATCTATCTGCTATAGAGAGCCGCAGTAACAAGTCCGGAAATCATCGATGCTAACAGTCCTGGTTCTTCACAGTTTTCGCCTATGGGAGTTTTGAATGGGTTTTTGGCGCGATGCTTCTAATAATCTCTCTGGGCAACGCTGGCTTAATCAAACGCGAACCAGTGTTTAGTAACATCATCTTCACACATGAAGACCACTTTTATGAGTTTTGAAGCTTTTATGTGCCGTAAAAGGGTGGCTAGCTAGCAAACGGCTAAATGAGACTACACTGTTGAGTCGATGGAGATATATACGTCAATAACGTCACCACTCAAAGGACGAACACAGAAATTCTCTTCCCTCACCTGGTTCAGCCCCGTTCAGCCCGGGGTAATCAGTGCACACATCCAACAACAGTCCAGGTTGAGTGCTGACGTGACGTGGAAGCCTATGCGACAGTGTGTAGTTATGGATTAGCTTAGCTCGAGCTTTTTACTTCTAGGGCTCGCATTTACGCTACAAAACTCATGAAAGTGGTGCTCATGTGTGAAGATTATCCCGCTGAACCTTGGTTCGCGTTTGATTAAACTTGCGTTGCCCACAGACATTATTTGAAGCATCGCGCCAAAAACCCATTCAAAAATCCCATAGACAGAAACAGTGAAGAACCAGGAAGTTCGGGACTTCCGCATTCAGCCTACAAAAATACGTCATCCCTGCGGCTCTCTATTTCCTTCTCCGGTGTTGTGGCTACCTTGCCGTGGCGTAGAGGCTTGTATGTCTCTGTGACTCTGAAAGCTATACCGGCGGGGGTCTAACCCCTGGCAGGTCCTACCAAGCTGGGAAGGTTTGAGAGTGGAGGCCAGACTAAATCCAGCACCTGGTCCTCCAGGTTGGGGGTTGGACGTGGGGCCAACAAACAAACCCCGTAAAAAAAGATCTTGTTACAGAAACTATGAGGATGACAACTCAAACATAGATGAATGGCGTCAGACCGTCACAGCCTTATTTCCCAATTGGGAAGAAGACGCCTAATAAGTAATCTGCAATTTTGCTAAATGTGATGCGACATCATATGAGGATGCCATTCAATTTGATTCACACCATGGGAGAGTGTCGTTTGATTTATTTATCTGTGCAAATGCTTTTCCCCTCAAGGTGTCTGGCAAGACAAATTATCATTTTACTTGGCATTTCTGACTGCTCAAAGCTAAATATCCATATCGCTGTCTCTAAGGCATCAAAGTACCATTTATGTTATCAATCCTGAATACAAATGCCCTTTTCTCTGTCTCTTTATTGAGTTGGCCTTTACTAATCATTAATTTACTTGAAATATGTCATTGACTTGTAAATAATGAGATGAGAACCTGAATCTCCTATCAACCACATAGCATGTCACTGTAATTATTCAGCATTTAACACTCACCTGACATGGAAGTTTTGGACATTGACATTCCTGTAGGGGGCAGTCTTTCTCTGGCACCACAAGAGAAGACCTTCCTTGGCAGATGTTTCTGAGGAAAGAGTGGATGACCAGAAATGTAAAGAGGTGTACACCATAGAGACACTGCATGAAATAGGCCACGCCCATCACGGGGGAAAAGCTCCATTCATTTCCACACGCCAGCGTCATTTTCCTTGAATTAAACATAGCTAAAAGCTGTGGGCTGCGCAGACAACAAATGTAAAAAATCGTCAGTTAAAGTTTTTTTGTACTCCCGAGGAAAACAAGGAAGCCATTGAGAATTGGCGAGAAGAAAAATGTGGATGTTGTCAATGAAGTAAGTTGGAGTGTTCATCTTCCGTATATACGATCTTTTTGTGCAACACCCGACCATGCACGCGACATAGGAGAACGCCATGATTGGACGGGAGTTTTGTTTCCCCCCATTTTGGGTGTGGTTTCTGAATGATGACGCACCCCGCAGTGTCTCTATGGTCTATGATTTGTTTTTCTACAATTCCCTGTTTTGCTGTATTCCAAGACGTGTCTTTGCTCAGGTGGTCACAGGTTGCATGAGACCTAAATGTACATTGAACAATTATCACATGTTGCCATTCAGCTATTGTAATTACCACATGTGGTTGCATGTCCCACACATCCTGTGGCCACAACATCTTATAGAGAGGCAAAGTGAACGTCACTTCCTGCTTCAGCACTGTACCAGAGATTTTCTTCTGCAATTTATTTTCCCATAGACATTTCGTAAAATGCTTATAAAAATAGTTTTACTTGGTCAAACCAAACGGTTCAGCTATATTTAGAATCGGGGGAGACCATAGAACATTTCACTCGGACCAAAACTTAAAAAAACAACATTAATTTATTTTTCTCTTTAAACCTGCATTTCCCCCCCGTTTTGGTCTGAGTGGAATGTGATGCAATCTCGCCTGTTTCTAAATATATCTGAACCGTTTGGTTTGAAGAAGTAAAACTATTTTTATAAGCATTTTACAAAATGTCTATGGGAAAATAAATGGCGGATGAAAATCTCTGGTACAGTGCTGAAGCAGGAAGTGGCGCTCCACTTTGGCTCTCTATAGAAAACCTATCAGTGACACCTGTCTCCCTAGATTTGAATCTTAGAATGTCACCTTCCACAGAAATGTCCTGAATAGCGAAGCGAAGGATGATGGTCCAGATCATTCCGAGAGTCATCTTTATATTACCGTCCACAATCTCTGAAAAAGGAACAATCTGTTAGCATCAGATATCACCGAAGGGTATAATAAAAAGATTAACTCACAGTCGGCCAACTGCCTTCATAGATATTATTCTATGTATTCTATGCATGTACTCTACTACCTGGAATACGTTCTTATGTGCAGGAAGGGTTCAGGTACCTTCAGCTCCAATGGAGACCAGTTTTACTCCTTTGCTTGTGATGAAATCCAGCGCTTTGTTGACGTTGGCAATCTTATGAAAACGCATCTTCCCTCTATCTGGCTTGGGTAACCGCTCTCCTGCAGATGGACCATAATGTGGCAGAGCCAATTAAGTCATTCCATACGCTCATTATTACAATATAAATAAAATAAACCACAGCAGTGACGACTACGGTGATGAGAGGGTAGGATAATGTCCACCTTTTCAATTCACTGGTACCGAGTGAATTAAAAAAAGATTGACAATAACCTATTGGCATAACATCACAAGTGATCAAGGATAGATTCTATATCAACTAAGAGTTATGATAGAAATGTCTCTTTTAGCAGGTTGAGCCGACATGCTCTCTGACCTGAGATCACTTCCAGCAGCAGCATGAGTTTGAGTCCATTCCTGAAGTCCTCCTCAATATTTTCAATTTGAGTCCCTGCTTTCCTAAGGTGGGAGTTGCACCAGGCTGTGAAGGTCTACCAGGGAAGGGAAGCTCAGGTCAATCAAGTGTGGAGTTGACAATGACAACTGTAAAATGTCACCATGCCAATCAATATATTATAATATTCGGTGTTTAAAAATACTCTGCAATTCCTGTGAGGTTTGGCTGAATTCTATGAAGTTGAGAGACCTGTAACTTCTGTAAAGCACAGATATGAGAATGAGTGGCAGAGAACAGAGCAGACAAAAACAGGTATTCATTCAGACATGGAGTGATATCCTTTCACCGCTACGTTGTTATGAATGTATAAAAACATTTTGAAAAGCTAACTCCTAAAAACAAGTTGGGCTTTTGTTCTACTTTAACTGAACATCTGTTTATACTTTTTTTATGGAGTGACAGCGTCTAGAAATCAAAGTCGAGCGATGATGGAATGTTGGTGACTTTTTCGCGATCATAAATCGTTGTGTAGTAGCCTACTATAAACTGCCCTTAACAGTACATGGATTACTTGATAAGCATTATATCCTTCTCTGCAGTGGATGTAAAACAAGCTGAAGTAGATATTAGCTTAACAAGTCTTTGCTAAAACACCACATATCATAGCATCGTCACATTTTGAGATTAACCTATGTGTAGAGGGTAGGGCTGCACGATTAATCGTATTTTCATCGTCATCGCGATATGAAAATGCGCGATGAACACATCGCAAAAGTCAGGTGTTATCGAAAAAAATAATAATAATAATAAAAAAATTACAGTGCACCTGAACGCAACATGCAAGATCCCGGCTGAATAAATGTCCAAATGTTCATGTCATTCTGGCAAATACATTTCAGTCTGGAATATGGAATATCTTTCAATAATCGTTATGACTAAAAGGCTAAAAGTAATCTCATGTGTAAGAAATTGCTGTTCTACATTGAAGTAAAAATGTAAATAATTAACTTGTTGGTTTTGGATTTCTTTTAGCTTCGAGTGCATTTTTGTTCGTATGACCCTCAACACAGGCTTTGAGAATCCCGTGCCACTTACTGATACGTATGCTTAAATTAACACACTCATATTGCAAAATGAATTTAGGCCCTCACTGTAATACTTCAGAAGTTGAATTTGAAGTTCAGCATTAATACATTTGTCATTTTTTGTCTTAGATTTACCTTTGTGTGTTATTGCAATATAAAACTACATAATTGAAAATCGATTCTCGATTCTGGAATCGAGAATCGTTGGAATCGAGAATCGATTCTGGAATCAGATCGTGACCCCAGGGAAACAGATCGGATCGTGGCTTAGCCCCTCGGAGCACCCCTACCCATTAATATTTTTGTTTATAGCATTTTTTTTATTTATCGCAGGTCATATCGTCATCGCAATATTGAACAGTGTTATCGCACATCGCAGCTTTTCCTCATATCGTGCAGCCCTAGTAGAGGGTCTGCTGACCTCTTTGTGTTCGATTTAAACTTTTTCCTACAGTGGCATAGTATACATCCTGTTTTAACATGCCAGTCTTTCCCAAGCGGACGGCGAACAATCATCAGAGCTACAGAGTTGTAATATGTGGTCCATCCATGTCTAGTACTGAAATAATGTAGACGGGTTTAGATATAGGATCATTGTCTTTTCCTCCTATTTTTACACGTAAGTCTTTCAATAGCCAGCAGGGTTCACGGACGATCAGCACTGTACCGATGGAAGTGGCCAGCAGACCGCAGAGCGCATTCCGACTGATACAAGGTGTTAAATTTAGACCGGGTCTGGTCTGCCTCATGATAAGAGACGGGAAGGAAAACGTCAAAACGTCTCGCCGTGTCAGGAGGAGTGAAAATGTCACGTGGATACGGACGCGTGCTACCGCCCTCGTGTCACTTTCGCTCACTGTTTTGGCACTCAAAATATTGTCAGCTGCAAGCAGATAGCGTTATCACAATACTTGTAGTATGCTGTTACACTCATTACTGTGTTAAGGTGCCGGTGTTGGGCAAGTTACTTTCAAAATGTAATATACTACATATTACTAGTTACTTTCATTTGAAAGTAATAAGTTACTTTTCAATATTACTGTCTGTGTAGAGTAACTCGTTACTTATTACACTACTTTTGCATTACTTTCACCAAAACACCAGCAGCAGCAGAATGACATCGCCGCCCCGGAACCATCCCGAAAAATCATTTCAACCGTCTCGAAGTCAGTGTAAACCATCCAAAATTCTAAATATTATTATTTTCCTTTGTTATTGTCATCTATAGTGGTTATTTGCATTTAAAAAAACAGTTTGATTAGGAAATGATTGTATCTTCATATAAATCAAATATGTGCTTTGATTTAAAAGAAATGCACTCAATTTGTAACTTGAGTTACTTGACAAAGTAACTGGTATAATATTACTGAAATCCTATAAGTAATAGGTTATATTACTGAGTTACTGCTAAAAGTTACATATTACATGTAATATGTTACATTTGTAATGAGTTACCCGCAACACTGTAAGGTACAGTATGGACAAAGGTAGGCCTGGATAACGGATGGGAATATAATCCCAAATTCCAATAAATAGGTCATTTCACAGATATAGCACATAGGGGGATGAATAGAAATGTCATATCTATATTGTTGAAAATGTTAAGCATAACTCCTAGAGAGCCGTGTGACTAGGCTGCAACACATGCCATCTCTGTGCTTCTACTGTAGGTGCCCAAAGCAGTGAGCTAATCAAACACATACAGCAACAGCAGCAGAGCACACAACAATGTAAAAGACATTGATCACAGTCACCACACTGTAAGGTGGTAAGCTGCCTTGATGACATTGTGCTCTGCTCACCCTCACACAGACCGATGGTCTGACTGACTGAGAGAGTGTTTCCAATTTCCACCCTGCCGATCCCTCCACACACCATCATTGAGCCGGTCCCTCCACACACCATCATTGAAAACACATGCTGCATGGCCATGCTTTGTAGTAGCCTACAAACCCACAGAACTTTATTTTAAGATCCCAGCTTTCCAAATATACCAAATTATTTATGTCACGTTGAATTACATGGAAATATGAATAAAATGATGGGGAGGGGGTGGGGGTATTGCATTTCATAGTGTTGGGTCTTGGGTTGGAATGTTTCACTCAATATAAATTATAAGCGTGATGTAAATCCAATGGAGTGTTGAAGTGAGCAGATACAGTACAGAAGATGCATGTGACATACTTTTTTTTCTTCCAACTTTGAAGCTAGTTAAGGGCCAAATTTAAGGTGGAAATCAGAGTTCAAGGGGTTAAGACCTTAACACCTTCACAGTTCTTACACAGCCTTGCACCCAGGAGGGCCGGCGTGCTAACGGGTCACCCAGCTGCCTGCGCACGCTTCCCCTTTGGAGGTCCTGCTGTGCAACAAAGGGAATATTTGAGGCTTTGTCATATAAAGGCCATCACATTCCAACCTGAGAGAGACCCCCGGCAGGGCCCGGGTGTGTGTGTGACATTGAACCGCTGCCCCTCCTGTCCTGGCTGGCCTGCTGCTGGCTCTTCATATCTGACCCTGGCTGCTGCAGTCACAGAGCCCTGCCGCCCACTTTCCAGCACGCCCACTCGCCTTTAGCAGCACTGCTGACCCCCCCCCCCCCCCCTTTAGCAGCACTGCTGACCCCCCTGACGATTACAGCTAAAAATATGTATGAATCACATCCAGAGAGGACCATCACCCCTGTCACTGAGCAGGCTGATGCCTTTTCATTGCCTTTGCACTAGGTCAGAGTCTGGCTGTATATATATACGGCATCCAGGGGATGGAAAATAAACGACGACTGAGTGTTTGACTGCAATTCCACCGTTATGATATATGAGGGGATATATGACATCAGAAAAATGCATGTGTAAAGTGCTTTGAATTGAATTTGTGTAGGAAATGTTCTGTAATAAACTCGCCTTGCCTTAATGAAATATACATCCATGTCACACTTTTTACTTGATCATTTATCGTAGCCTGGCAGCACAAACTTGGCTGAACTCTCCTCTGAGTTTATCCATTACAATTATGACTCTCATTTACACGTTTACAGCAGTGGAGGCTTAACTTTTAGCAATGCCCTTGATAAACCTGTCAGGTAATAAAAGCACACCTGATCGCATGCACTTTGGCATAATAAGAAGCAACGAGAACTACCGCAGCCAACAAGACAATAAACGCTGCATGATTCCAGTCCTTTGTGTTTATAATAGGACCACACCCCTCAGAGGTCATTTAACACAAGGATGTCATTTATCGGAGGACACAGGGGACTTTTTTCAACTCCTTGGCTCACAGCCGACTGTATTTCAGAGGCTGTACCGGGCTCATTTTTTAAAGCCAGGATGAAGATCCTGGTATCATATGAAACTAGAAGACCTAAGGCATCCGTTGGTACCAACCATACCATGCTAGCTTGTTGGCAAGGGGGCTAAATAACGCTCCAAAGTTAGGTTACAGTTTGGCTAGGGAAAACTGCCATTTTCAAAGGGGTCCCTGGACCTCCCACCTCAAGGTATCTGAATGACAATGCATTCTATGAGTACCCACGAGTCTCCCCTTTACAGACATATGCTACTCCCATGCAGTTGCTGGCAAAAACCATGCAGTTTTTTTGACATGCATTATAAATGCGTTCCCCCCCGCTCTCACTAATCTATTCGGATATTTCTGCATCCTTGGGTCCCTAAACAGTCTCGGAATTGCATAAATTGGGTATGACTGGAAAGCTGAGATATGAGCTCATTTGGGATTCATGTGTGATGATGCTAGTCCCCATAGTAGCAATTTAATTTTTTTTTTTTACTTGACCTCACTGTATAAAATGACCTATTTTGACGTGCAGGGTAATCACAGCCTGATGAAACTTTACAAGCACAAACTAGAGACATTCAGAGGATGTATGGCTTTCCTAGGGTTATTCTATAAATATAAATAAAAAATCAATAAATTAGAGAATGAATTGGGATATATCAAAATGATGAAGAAAAAAACATGGTCCTGTTTAGTTCTACATCGGATAGGGGTATCTAAAAAAATGAAAGCCCTTTTCAGGGCCTGTAGCTACTAATTGTGCATCTTTGAAATCTCCAACTCTCCAGTCATTTTGCTGCTGTGTGTTACCAAAAATACTGTTGTTTGTTGTCATAGGTCATGGAGCTCCAGTTGTTTAAAGAGCTGCAGACTTGAAAGCCCTAAAACCAACTGACAGAGTGGCTGGCAGCAGTGGCAGGACTACTAGGCTAGGCCTATATTCATCAGACGGCTGCTGCTGCTGCTGCTGCTGCTGCTACAATATTTTTGCGCGGTTTCTATAAACAAAAGAATTCCGCACCAAGGACACTGGATTAACCCTACTATAATGCCTTTTGGTCCCGAGGTTAAAATTAGATATAGCCTCCATTCTAATCCCAAGAGCGTCATCATGTGTTAGGAGCATCTGTTGACAGCTCGCATTCCGGGCGTATCAGTGGAATGGCAACAGTTTGGAGAGATGCACGGCGCGCAGAGCTATTTTAGCTGGTACCCACCGCATCCGTCCGTCAAGTCCTCTGGCTGCGTCAAGTCAGCCACACGCAGCCAGAATAATACCGGAAGTTAGGCGTTTTTGCCTTCAAAGTAAAATCGAAAAAGTGTGTTACTTGGTGAAGAAAGGAGAATGTATTTATATTTACATATATTTTTTTAATGTACGCATAATCTTTATTTTCAAATTGTATTCGGCTACTCAAACAAGTTTGTCAATAAGACCTTTATTCTGAAAATCGTTGCCAGAAGTTCTATTTTATTATTCTGGTCGGCTTGACACTGGTCCCAAGAGAGCTGTGGCGCGCCTGGCTGAATCCACATACAATAAACTAGAAGCTCACTGACACTGACAGTTTATAATATCATGTTATGAGTTCAACAACAGGAATGACGCCTAATCCAATTAATGTATTTCTAGTTCATACAAATAGCCTAAATGCAGTAGGCTAGGCCAGCTACCACATCTCAGGCTATAATCTGGTGCGTAAAGTAAATGTATTCAGTAGTTTTCTTACTTTCCTTTGCTGTTTCTCCCAGGCGGGGTCCAGCAGCATGTCCCTGTCCCACTCGTCCTCCTGGAGCATGTACTCGTACTCGTCGTAGCCGTTGTCATAGTGAACCACGGTCTCCACCTGGGTCATCATTGTGCCAAACTTTTTAATTCCCCCGAAACTCTCAACTGTATTATCCTTCAGGACTCTTTCTTTATGCTGGACGGACGGCTGGCTGGTTGGCTGTAATGTTACGGGCGTAGATCTGCTTCTTTTCTCACGCTTGCCCTGCCTTGTCCTCCCCGACCTGAGAGACGTCTGGCCCAGTGGTCTGGCCCCGGTTACCACAGTGCAGCAACGTCACCAGCAATTAGTACTGGCCAGTCACGTGGTGGCACCATCATACCCCTACCAGCTCTGCCCCTTGACTCTGACTTTTCTCTTTACTGGGAAAATGTAGCGTTTAGTACTGTTTGGTTTCTTCAATAACAATAGCAATACAATTAAAGAATTATATAGCCTATCATCAATGATGATTTTAACAAAAATCTATTCATAATCATAAAAATTTTGCCATTCTAAACTTTTACATACACTCAGGGCCGCCCAGAGAGATGGCAGTGCCCCTGGAAGGGTGGTGGCAGGCAGCCACTATGCCCCCCCTTCCCCCGCACGCGCTTTACTCATATCAATGCTGCAGCTTTCGGAGCTGACTGAAAAGTTTGTTAACAGATTATTATTTGGGTCTAAAGCCCTTGCCTGCTCCCGCTTTTTTTTGCCTTGCGATTTTGGCATCCTGAATTTTGTTTTGCTCCTGGCATTTTGCTAACCTATCACCGGTCTTGTTTTCTTTGCTATCACCTGTGTGTTGTGTGTTACACCATAAATGCTGCTGCCCCAAGCAAAATGGTCCGCCCCAAGCCTGCCTTGTTCTTCTTCTTCTTCTTTTGGCTTTCCGGCAGACTAGATGCCTTGCGGCACATTGCTGCCTCTCACTGCACTGGTCGGATGGGGGATTACATCAGAATGGCACTATTTTCCACAGGAGCACTCCTGCCCAAGCATGCCTTGTTACTGCTGCTGTGTTTTGTGTATTTGTTCGACTCCTTGCAAAAAAATAAATGAGTTGCCGCATTTTCAGGATGGGAGATATATTTTAGTGTAAAAAATTTTTTTTTGGCCTGGCTCCAATGCCCCCCCTAGTGGCGATGCCTGTGGAAGCTTACCCCTTTACCCCCCCTTATGGGCAGCCCTGCATACACTAAGAAGTTGACTGTCCCCATGTGCTCCAAAAAACAATTCTGCTCTGAAAACGGTGTCATAACATAAATACATGTGATGTTTGTTATCTAGCTATGTAGCTACTGTCTGTCGGTCAGGTGATGGATCTGTTGTTGGTCTGTAGGTCAGTGTGATGGTCTGTTGTCTGTCGGTAGGTCAGGTGATAGATCTGTTGTTGGTCTGTAGGTCAGTGTGATGGTCTGTTGTCTGTCGGTAGGTCAGGTGATAGATCTGTCGTTTGTCTGTCGGTCAGGTGACAGATTTGTTGTTCGTCAATCATATTTTTCCAATCACTTGTGGAGGTTTAAGGAAAAATATATTTCGGTCAGAGAAGGGTCACAGCTTTTTAATTCAGAGTGCCCCAAATCCCTCCAGTGACCCCACCCCCTTCTAAATAACGAACAGTCCCTTAGCATCACCAAAACAGACTTTATTGTAGAAAACAACAATTTCAGAGTTTCAAGACAAAAACCAACACAAATATAAATAAAACGCTTCTTCCATCTTCCCTGGAAAACCCATAAAGTCTCACACAGAAATGCATTGGTCATCAAACAATGGATCATAAGGGACTTTGATAAACCTACCAGGAGTTTCTTTGGTAAAACCATGATCACTCTCCGTAAAACATACTTAGACTTGTTATGATACAATGTAGAATATCCAATCCACCCTTTCATTTTCTATTGTTCCTGAATTTATTTTGCTGGTTAAATGAAAGCAAACGCCCACTTAGATCCATAGACAACACTGGACAAATAAAAAAAATTGTAAATATAAAAATATGAGCGTTTCTGTGCAGCATATGGGAGGACTTGTGTTCCTGTATTTGTGTTCATGTGTAGGTGTGTGCCCATACACCGCAGCATGCATCTGTACTGTACATGCTGGTATGTGCATGTATGACAAACATAACAATATGATGTCATGGTGTGAGCAGTCACAGAGGAGTTACAAATAGAGACTATGGCTTTGACGATGGCAGATAAAAGATTTGTGATATGTAATAATAATGTATTGCATAGATTTAGACTTAGTTGAACACCCATGTTTGCCATTTCCCCCCTATTTTTGAAGAAGTCTGTCCATTTAATCATGGACTGGGAGTCTATTCAAATAACACTTTGGTGTTTTATTGTTGAGTTATTAGAAGCAGAGGTTAACATTCCTGCGCCATCACTGTGAAATCAATGAACTGAAGCCCGTTCTTTGGGAAGTCTATACGTGCAGCAAGTCCTTCTCAATAGTAAATTGTGTTCTAAACAGTGAACAAACTGTTTTAAAGGCACTGCATGTGATTATTATTAATATTATTATTTTTTTTTAGTTTACCGTTCGAACGACTTTAACTCGCATTGCTAACATTCAACCAAAACTCCATTTACTTTCTGGATGGACTGAAAGGAATATGATGAATCTGACAGGCTTCTTTAAAAAGAAAAACTTGAACTGTTCCTTTAAGGTTCAAACTGACAGTGAGGAAACCGGTCCCTACTCACTAGTAACCTACTTCACCACAGAGCGAGAGGTTCACACAGAGTGCAAAGAAAGACACACGGGGGAGGTGGACAGGCCCATCCGTCCAACATCCTGAAGAACATACTATCTGTCACGGCAAAGCTAATACTGTCCAGGGACTTGACATGAACCCAAACAATCTCTGGGCTCAGAGCACAACCGCTTGTGGAAGGAAGAGAGTGACTGAAGAGGAAGAGCGAGCCTTTTGGACCACATACAGTATATATCTGATCTGTCCTCTGTAGCAGTGTTCTTTGGTCCCGATGGTTCACTGAATGGCCGAGGGGGGACATGAACAGGAGGGGGCTTTCCACTTCCAGATCAGATCCCATCAGATTCGTTCAGGCCACAAGGCCGCCGCCACTCCTGCCCTCTTTCATGGATCCATTTGTTTGAAACTACAAGCAGAGAAAGAGACAATTATCAGAATTGTGATCTAGTCCGTTCGCTACTTTTGTCACATACAGAACAAACGTTCACCTGTCACATAAACCCAAGGTAGATCTTATAAATGGTCAAATGGACTGCATTTATATACTGTAGCGCTTTCATCCAAAGCGCTTTACAATGTGCCTACATTCACCCATTCACACGCCGAAAGCGGCAAGCTGCCACGCAGGGTGCTGGTACAGCCATCGGGAGCAATTTGGGGTTCAGTGTCTTGCCCAAGGACACTTCGACATGCCTGGACTGGAGGAGCCGGGGATCGAACCACCGACCTTCTGATTGGTGGACGACGCGCTCGCTCTACCTCCTGAGTCACGGGCGCCGCCATCTTATACTTGGTTATGAAGCACTTATGCCACTCAATAAAATTTGGTGTTTTGGAGAGTCTCCCAGGAGAGTCTGAGCAGCAGTGGTGGAAAAAGTACTAAAAACCTTTACTTAAGTCAGTAAAAGTAGCAATATCATAATGGAAAAATACTTTATTAAAAGTAAATGTTCCGAGTATATAAGTATTAGCAGTAAAGTATACTCAAGTATCAAAAGCAATAGTACTCAGTCTGAAGAATGGTCCCTTTCAGGGTGTTAAATGATTGATGCATTAACCTGCAAGAACTACTTCAATGTCCATATTCACCGTATGTAGCCCCGCCCACTTGACCCAGTTGTGTTATGACTTCCTGTTCAAAACACCATCTTTTGTTTTACCTGCTCACTAGTGCTGTACTGTCACAGGAAGTGTAAACACAATAGGAAGTAACTGGCTGACCCCTGTGTTGGAACGTAAGGTGAATACTGTTAACTCTAACAATGCGACATATTTAGCAACATATGAGCTTATTTTTTGCAGGTAAAACCTTATTAAAAAAGTGTGTGTGTGTGTGTGGGGGGGGGGGGGGGGGGTAATAAATGGTGTCCAGTGGGTGCCGGGCCCACCCGCGTGCCCGGCCAACACACACGGGCGGCGCAGCAGGGGGGCACGACCGCACGACCCAGAGACAGGAAACGAGAGGGGCGATCAAACAAAACGGGACGACAAGGAAGGACCGAGAAGGGGGGGGGGGCACGGGTCAAGCTCTAAGGACAGCAGCTGGAGGCAGGATAGCGTGGTCCTGCCCGGAGGTGCACTCGTTAACTCATTAGTGAGTTTTGTTATTTTTGAGGAGAGTGAAAAGAGTGAAGGTGTTTTGTGGGGGATGCCCCAGTGGATCACCCCCCCCCCCCCCCCCCCTTCAATTTGGTTCTCCGTTCGACCAGCCCAATCCCTGTCCCTCCCTGCTGCTCAAAATTGTACTTAAGTACAGTTCTTTAGTCAATGTTCTTAGGCTACTTTCCACTTCTGCTGATCAGCAAAAGACTGTTGGGCCACAAAGGTGCTTCTAAAAAGGTGTCTGAAGTCCGTTTTATGCTTCAGAGAGATGTAGTCAGGTCCTCAAACATCTTCACGGGGAACCGGACAAGGAGGAACTCACCCCACTTGTTGCCCACCAACACTGGGCAAGCCGCGTGTCGCGTGCTGTAGTCTCCCTCTCCGCTGGGAAACAGATTGTACCAGAACACCGCAGAACCCTGGAATCACCACACAACAACCAGCACCGATTAGTGGGAACAATTGCTCTCACCTGTCATCATAAAACAGGCTTGGCCCACATACACTTAGGTCTCAGGCCCAGAATGTAATATCACTGAGTCCGTTTTAATGAGTCATGTAGCAGGTACCTTTTTGGGATACACTGCTGCTCCAACATCTGGGAATACTGTGGCTCCACCTGCTGCTACATCGCTCATCTGCAACACATCGAGAGGTAAAGACAGATCAACATTTACATAACATCAAGGGCAGGGGTGGCCAAACTGTTTTGGTTGTGGGCCACAAACAGAAAAATATAAGGAGTCGCGGGCCAAATAATATTAAGTTTTCGCGGCAAAAAAATTGGACCAGAAAACCCTTGTGCCATCAAAAATTTAATTTCTACCTAAATAAATATATGACACATAGTTTATTGATGCGCTCACCTATTACAATAGGTATTTCTGTATGTTATCAAATTTTCTTTTCCTGTGCCGACAGGTTAAGACAGAGATAATTTAACATAACATTAGTATTAAACATTAATTCAGTATATATATATTTTTTAATAAATAGACCATGTCAGGGTGCCCAAGTATAACCCATTTTCAATGGTTTTAAATTGAAAAAACGAAATGGGGGGAATCCGTTTTTTTGTTTTTGTTTTTCAGTTTCTTTTTCTTAATGTTTTTGTTTTTCCGTTTTTTCCCCCGTTTTCGTTTTCCGTTTTAAACTTTGAAACAGAAAAACGGAAAAACGTTTTTAGCAACAAAAAAAAAAAAAAAAAAAAAAAATCTAAATTCATGGCGAGCCACTTAAAAACGGGCAGCGGGCCGCAGTTGGCCCGCGGGCCGTAGTTTGGCCACCCCTGATCTAGGGTGTTCATCATCATCTCCCATCAAATGCTTTATTATCATAGAGGAGGTCCTACCAAGCAAAAGTGTGTGAAGCATAGGAGGCTTCAAATGGTTGCTAAAGGGATAGTTCGGTTTGTTTGAAGTGGGGTCTTATCAGCTAATTCATACACTAACTGAAATAGGTACAGTGTTCTAGACGCTGAGCGCACCGTTTATCGAGACCCGGCACTCTGAAGCAGCAGCCTCCAGAGCTCTCTCTCTCTCTAGTTCAGGCGGCCAGGAACTAAAACGTAATTTAGCCACCTAAAACAACGCCCATCTAAACAAATCAATATCAGTGTACATGTTCGCTCTATTTTGACAATTTTCAGCGCTTTACTTTTCCGCCAAACAGCCCTCTCATTCTGCACTACTTTTTCTCCCAACCGTACAACTGCCGTATTCCTCCGCTAAAAGCCTGCACAGAGCCGCGGCGTTGGATTACTCCGCAGATCAGCTGTTATTTTGGGTTATTTCTCCCGGCTTGTTAGTGAAGACAACAAATAGAATACACGAACGAAAATATGAGTGATTTTGATAGCGAGGACGATATGCCATTCACCTTGGTGACAAGAGGATACAATTATGAACCAGAGAGAGTAATATACAGAAGAGGAACTTTTGCAGAGAGTGAACAGGCAGAAAGAGAGATACGAGGAACTGCCATACTATGCTGCCTAAATGCCGGGGTGTCCTGCAGACCTTTTTCACCATTCCCAGGATAAATTGGGGAAAATGTCCCAGACCAGAGAGGCCAGGTGACTTGTCTCTAAAGTAAGTCCATGTTTTGTCTCTCTTTCTAAGCCTTCCTGTTTTGTAAACCGCGGCTCTGTGCTCTGTGCTCTGTGCAGGTTTTTAGCGGAGGAATACGGTAGTTATACGGTGGGGATGGAAATAGTGCCGAATGAGAGGGCTGTTTGGCGGAAAAGTAAAGCGCTGAAAATTGTCAAAATAGAGCGTGCATGTACACCGATATCGATTTGTTTAGGTGGGCGTTGTTTTAGGTGGCTAAATTATGTTTTAGTTCTTGACCCCCTGTACTAGAGAGACAGAGCTGTGGAGGCTGTTGCTTCAGAGTGCTGGGTCTCTATAGACGGTGCGCTCAGCGTCTAGAACACTGTACCTATTTCAGTTAGTGTATGAACTAGCTGATAGGACCCCACTTCAAACAAACCAAACTATCCCTTTAAGGGCCCATAGAGAGCCGCAGGAATGAGTCCGGAAAACATCGATGCTAACACTGGGTTTTTGGCGCGATGCTTCAAATAAGGTCTGTGGTTAACAACACAAGCTTATTCAAACGCGAACCAGTGATCAGCAGGATCATCTTCACACATGAGGACCACTTTTATGAGTTTTTAAGCTTTTACGTGCCGTTAAAAGGGCGGCTAGCTAGCAAACGGCTAAATGAGACTACACTGTTGAGTCGACGCCGACGGGGATATTATACGTCAATAACGTCATCACTTCAAAGGACGAACACGGAAATTCTTTCCCTCACCTAGTTCAGCCCGGGGTAATCAGTGCACAGCAGCGCACACATCAACAACAGTCCAGGTTGAGTGGTGACGTGACGTGGAAGCCTATGCGACACTGTGTGTAGTTCTGGATTAGATTAGCACGAGCTTTTTACTTCTAGGGCTCGCATTTACGCTTCAAAACTCATGAAAGTGGTCCTCATGTGTGAAGATTATCCCGCTGAACACTGGTTCGCGTTTGATTAAGCTTGCGTTGCAGAGAGACCTTATTTGAAGTGAAGAACCATGCAGTCCGGGACTTCCGCGTTCCGACTACAAAAATACATCATCCCTGCGGCTCTCTATTACACTGAAAAATACCTTCTAGCTTGCTGTGAGGTTTGAAGGCATTTGGTTTGTAAATGGGCAAAATAATAATAATAATAGTGAAAGTAGGGGGGTTGGGATATTTTAAATAAACTTTGCATGACCAAAACCTACGCTTGGTCTTCATAGATTCATAATCGGCAAATTTCATTGGCTGCATTTCTGTCCACCTTTCCTCGTCCCAGCAAACACACCGCCCTTGTTTTCTCTGTGAGACTGTAAACAGATGCTTGTGACTCCAAACTAGAGAGTGACTTTTGAGAAGGTAATGATTAGCAGCCGCGGCGCGACAGCGGCGCTGGTATGTGTGTGTGTGTGTGTGTGTGTGTGTGTGTGTGTGTGTGTCATCAAGGCAAAATGTGGTCCAGGAGACACCTATTGTAGTGGGAACTACCACAGAAGCCGTTCTGAGGACTTTGTCAAGCTCATCATAAATTGTCCTCTTGGTCTTTGTGCAAGTTGACAGCCTGTTATTACACAGCGATGACTATCTGACATGTTTGATTACCGTTTTTTTTTACAATGTGCAAAACAAGAGACCATCTTATGATGGGACACAACGTTACACCAGTCACAACGCCCGTCTGCCTGTCTGTGGACAGATTTTGTTATTGCGATAGCACCAAAACCGTGCAAGATGCAGTCACGAAACGTTACAGGTTTGTAGTTGAAATCAAAATGAAGGTCGACTTTGAAAATGGGTGTGATCCGAGCAAGGGGGCCGTCCCCCCCACATTGGCCCCTCCCCTTCACACCCCCTGGGTCACATGCATTTTAAGTCGCCGACGTTGCGGTTGCACCTTGTTAACACTTTGAGTGCCACGGCCCTTGGGCAAAAGGTTGCTTGCTGTGCCACATAGGCCGCAATGCATTTTAAAACAGTCATATAATTTTTTTAATAATTACTATGTAAACACTGAACACGCACAAATAACGATGAGACTCTCTTCTATCACCTGCAAAAACAAGTTTATTGATCCCATTTTCCGTTCTTTAGTTATGAGCCGGAGAAGATAGCTTGATTGAAGCAAAAACATCCCTTTTTTTCTACGAGCTGAGATAATGAGCCTTTTGTGAAATTAAACATTTCAAGCACATCACTGACTCTGAAGCTAATTTTCTGATGTCTGGGTCTGTCTGGGTGAAGTGTATGCTGCTCTGCTGCTCTGCGTGCTCCCCCCCCCCCCCCCCCTCAACTGCACACGCCTCCTGGGTGTGTCTTATGTGTCTGGTGGCTCTCAGTCTCTGCTGAGTTTGCTGCGCACACACAGTGAATGGTGCGCGACATTCAGCTTTTTGGTTCCGCGTGTGTTTGTCACGGGCTGGCATGCTTCCAGTTCGGAATAATAAGGCTGATTATGTGAATGTGCTGTTGCAGCGTACATGGAGGTGCTCAGTTGTGACAGCGGATGCTGCTGCTGGGGGCACAGCTGGCGTTGTGCTCGTTTATGGAGGCACGTCGATGCATACGGACGGATGCGATGCGATTTCCTCATTTTCCCCAGTGACTATTTCTGTGTGTTTGGCTCCTTTTTCTCTGATCAGGAGAGTGCTGTCGCCACCTAATGGGTTTGTAAAATAGGTTATCGACCTCCAATAGCTACAATATTGTTAGAGGCGACGTAAGAAGCTTAGATCGACACCCCCCCGTCAAAAAAACAATTTGGAGTTATGACGCCATTTGGCGTCGCTGGCACTGTACGGTAAATTTCTAATGACGCCATATGGCGTCGCTGGCACTGAACGTGTTAAAAACGGTAATCAAACATATTCAGATAGTCATCGCTGTCTACCAGGGTGTCAACCTGCACACACAGCCCAAGAGGAACACTTATGGTATTTCATTGGCAAGCGTGGGTCTGCTCAGTTGACATTCTTATGGAGTGGGCATTTCCACAGGGACAGCTTTCTGAATTTGACACTCAAGTTTGCCAAGTTGACAGCTGATGCCGTTCCTTCAACCGACTCAAATAAGCTACAAGCTGCAATAAGTCACAGCTAGATAGTGCTATCTTTCACACTAATGGCTGTATGCCCTCTCTCATCTCACACCTAACGTTGTTTACAATTTACACGCCTGGTCGACCAGTTTGGCCGTCAACTTGACAATCAAAGCTGTTATGAAATGATACGTCCAGGATTACTGTATCAAGGCAGGTGCTAGATGTTGTAAAAATTAGAGCATATTATCGGCCGATATTGCCGATAACCGATATATCGGTATCGGATATTGCAGATATTTTTTTATTTTACAATAAAATAAAATAATTTATTTTATTATACAACATACATTAAGTTATGTTGTGTATATTTGATCTTTTTTCTTAACTCAAGTTACCGGTATATCTTATATTTGTTCTATTTGTGTTGTTTTTTTCTAGTTATTTATAATTATTAAATTCCCAGTGAAGTTTACCGTTTCATTGCATTGATGTCTTTTTGGACAATAAAGTTGATTGATAAGCTGTGAAATATCCTCCCTGCATTACATATCTCAAGTCATGTCAAGTCATATCTTTGTCAAGTGTTTGATATTTGAGGGATCATTGCAAAAAGGAATTGTAATATAATGGGTATTATATATAATACATGAATATCAGCCGATATATCGATATCGGGATTTTTTTAACTCCCTAATAATCGGTATCGGCCTCAAAAATCCAGTATCGGTCGGGCCCTAGTAAAAATGTGGGTCCATGAAACAGTATTGTTTTGGTGAACATGAAGGCAAAAATGTTTTAGTGAATGTATTGAACTTTAAAAGGTGATTTGCCAACAGATCAAACCGGATTTAAAGTCACCAACATGGGTCTTTAAGTGTAATTAATTAGAAAGCGTGATGGGAGGGAGCACAAAGAGGACTCACATAGAAGAGCCATGTTGCTATCCGGTTCCCAGTGCCCAGCTCTTTGAAGGCATCTGGCTCATCTTTCTGTGAAGAGAATAGCTTTAATGCCCTGCCCTATTAACACAACAACCTGCTATAAAAGTAACGGGGAGGTTGTGGATGACAGAGGTCCTACCCTTCCAAAGTCAAAATGAGGTTCATATTGGCCTCCGACGCCGTAATTTGCAACCTACAGGGAGCAAAAACATTGAATAAATGGTAAATCTCACAACAGAAATATCACTCTCACCCAAAGCCATGCACAAATGTGAGCATATAAACACATGCACTAACAAAATACATTTATGTTAGGACACACTCTTGATTCAATAAGTGACAGAAAACAAAGAAGATGAAATAGACATGTCTGGTGCATGATATAATTCAATTTGTGAATTCAACGCCACAACTCTCAATAGAATATTGACCTGCAGCTCTTCTGCAGTGTCCATCTCCAGTCCAGTGAGATCTTCAATTCTCTGGTTGATCGTTTCAATCATTGGATCTTCATACTCAGTAAGCCAAGCGCTGGAATGCAGGGGAAGAGCAGAGAGATTGATAAAGGAGGGGAATATGTCAGTGTGTGATGTAGATATTTGTCCACTAGATGGTAGTAAAGAGATGTCTTCTGAAAGGGACGACGGAGGGCGATATCATGCTGAAAAAAAGCTGAAAAGTGCACTTATGTGTTAAGATCAGATGAAGAAGGGTAGAGAAATGAAAGTGAGGCTTAAGGAAATTGAAAAACTAGGAAAACGGCCAAGATTCAGAATCTCCAATCAGCTCAGGGTACAGAGATTGTCAACGTTAAGCATTGAAGTGCATTGTTATAGTTGTTCTGCTTTTCAAACCGAAGTGTGCACTTGCGTCTGTGGAGGTTGCAATAGGGAGTTGGCGAAGTAACAAGAGCCTGGTTGACGACTACGGGAGGAACCTCAGGAAAAAGTGTTTTCGTAGATTTAGCGCTCCTCCCGACACACTACCTGCCTTTCACCACGCTCACACTCACCGACACACCCACAGCCAAGAGGGCGGCGCTGTTACAAAGAGCTCTTGACCGTGCCAAAGAACTCTTTCATGTCATCTATTCAAACTAGTTCTGCACGCCACATCAGACAATTTAAGTGGCCATTTTTTTCTGGGTCGAGCACTACAAAGCACAGCATCCATATAAAAAGGAAACTGTCAAACCACACAGTAAAGTAGCAGACAGTATCTGGGCTAACATGGCGTTTCCCGTTTGAAGGGAGAGACGGCGACAGCAAGTGAAGTTCAATCTTATTGCTACAGGATCAATTCCAGGCATCTGTTCTCGACTTTTTAAAGACGTCGCTCAGCCAATGGGATCACTCCCAATCTCCCGTTGCCTCATTGGAGTATTTCCTGAGAAGTCCTGTGCAAACACTTTGAGGCAGAGGGACAGGAATTCAGGAGTCAGGATTAAACGTGCACCAACAGTTCTTCTCATTTTCTCCCCTCATGCGATAATGGCCTGACTGTGTAGGCAGCTCAAAGAGAGATCAAGCCCTTTGATTTCATTTAACCTCTAACACTTAAGTTTGTCGCTACATTTTCACATTTCGTACGCAGGATTTTTTTTTTATAAATTTTTTCTCCCTTTCTTTTTTCTGAATTTCCTCTCATTTTCTCCTCAATTGTACTTGGTTGGCGCACGCTTCCTCCGACACATGCAGTCGCAAGCCGCTTCTTTTCATCTGACAGCGAGGAGTTTCACCAGCAGGACGTAGCGTGTGGGAGGATCACGCCATTCCCCCCAGTAACCCCTCCCCTCTGAACAGGCACCCCGACCGGACCGACCAGAGGAGGCACTAGTGCAGCGACCAGGACTCACAGCCCACTGCTTCCCACCCGCGGACACGGCCAACTGTGTCTGTAGGGAACGCCTGACCGAGCTGGAAGCACCGCTGCCGGGAATTGAACCCGGGTCTCTGCGGTGGTACGCGAGCGATGCGAGTGCTTTTACCTCTGCACTACCCAGATGCCCATAGACAGCCAAAGTGGAACGTAACTTCCTGCTTCAGCACTGTACCAGAGATTTTCATCCACCGTTTATTTTCCCATAGACAGACCGCATAACATTTCACTCGGACCAAAACGTTAAAAAAATGCGGGTTTAAAGAACACATTTTTTCGATGTTTTTTTTTTTTTTTAGTTTTTGTCCAAGTGAAATGTTCTATGGTCTCTCCCGATTCTAAATATAGCTGAACCGTTTTGGTTTGACAAAGTAAAACTATTTTTACAAGTATTTTACAAAATGTAAAACCACAGAAAACGGTGATGCTGTGCTGTTATTTTCTAGAGTGTGATATTTACGTTCTACGAGAGATTTAACATTCTTGATTTCTGCTGATATGGAAGTGGAAGAAGGATAGAGCAGAACCAGAGCAGCTCATACACAACACATGAGCCTGGGGGGGGGGAGATACAGATTCATTCCAGGAAAGAGCGATGGGCCAGATAGAGGTCCCAACCTCGGACCGTCAAAAAAACCTGGGAAAACCTGGGAACAGTGGGAAGGCCGTTTGAAGGGAAGAAAACAGTCGGTCACAACCGTGCAGTACCATCAAAATGACTGAAACATCGGGCTAAACTGGAACAATAAACGAAATGTACAGCCACACACACAAAAACAACAACAACAGAGGATGCTTTACCTTGGTTTGGCTCTGTTCTGTGTTCTGGCAGAAATCCAATGGAGGCTTACAGAGAGGCAAAGTGACCGCCTACTTCCTGCATCGGCACTGTACCAGAGATTTTCATCCGCCATTTATTTTCCCATATACATCTCGTAAAATGCTTATAAAAATAGTTGTACTTGTTCAAACCAAAGGGCTCAGATATATTTAGAAACAGGAGAGACCACATAACATTTCACTCTGACCAAAATGTAAAGAATATACGGATTTAAAGAAAATATTTCTTCAACGTAGTTTTTTTTTAAAGTTTTGGTCCGAGTGAAATGTTCCATGGTCTCTCCCGATTCTAAATATAGCTGAACCGTTTGGTTTGACAAAGTAAAACTATTTTTATAAGCAATTATACTAAATGTCTATGGGAAAATAAATGGTGGATAAAAAATCTCTGGTACAGTGCTGAAGCAGGAAGTAGGCGGTCACTTTGCCTCTCTATAGTGCACAACAATTACAGAAAAAAATACATTGGTTTTAACCAAATTAAAACATCCTCTGATGTTTGTTTTCCAGATGTGGCATTTTTCATTTGGTTTCCATGGTGTTTGCTGGGTGCAGGGCTGAATGTACAGGTGCTGGTGCTTCAGCCAAGGCACAAGAGGTGAGGATGGAGAGATGGATGGAGGAGGAGGAGGAGGAGAGGCGAAGCCCCATCCAGTGAACCCTGTGACCCCTTACCTCTTGGAGACTCTGTACAGGGCCGTGGTCAGTTTCCCAGTTAGGGGGTCATGCACCGTAGCTCGCTTTAACTAGCTCCCCCCGGACCACGAGGACACCGGTGATGGAGGGAAGGACGACAAAAAAAAAACACACGGAAGGAAAGAAGGAGGACAGAACGTGAAAGACACAACAAGAGGACGAGTGGGAGAAACGGTGGAAGTAAGAGTCGAGAGAGGAAGAAAGAGGGAGAGAGAAGAAAGGGAGATCTGGTCACTAGTGGTCAAGGATGGCCAAGAGAGCGTTTACCCGAGGCAATGGCCGAAACCAAAGTTCCAGCACAACCTCTAAGGAATTGAAGACTGCCTCTGATACACCCCCGGTTGGCCAAAAGCAACGCTAATATCAACTAAGTAGAACAAGTAACACCTTAAAACGTCTCCCTCGTCTCTCTCCTTGTGTTACCTTTCTACAGCAGAGTAGCGACCCCTGAGCCAAAACCGTATCAATAAACAGATGTGCCGGTAAAAGTTCCAAATGTTCCAAGGTTCCGATGTGCTTTTCAAAGTTTGAAAACTGGAAAACTTTGATTCCTCGTGCTCCAAAGCACTAAATCTCAATTTGATCAAAGACTGCATTCTTCTCACTTCCGCTGCAAAAATGCCACAAAAGTACAAACTAACAAGTATTATATACAGAATAGATGATCATAATTTAGATGTTGTGTTTCTGCTCAGGAGTCGTTAAGCTATGGCAAGGAGGGGGGAGTGGAGAGAGGGATGGACAGGAACACAGAGGAGGAATGGGGTGAGACTGAGGGGGGACAGGGGAGAAGACCTCCTCTGTCCCCCCCCCTCTCCTCTTAGGCTCTGCGGTGGCTCCTGGCTGGGCCTTACCTCTTGCTGATCCGGTATGAGGCGGTCTCCAGCACGCCAGTGATGGGGTTGGAGATGGTGGCCCTGCGCAGCTGTGAAGCCAGGGACATGTTTTACGTGCGTCTGTGTGTATGTGTGTGTTAAGTTAAGTTAAGTTATCCTTTATTTATCCCCATGGGGAAATTCATCCTCTGCATTTGAGCCATCCTCTACTAGGAACCTTCCTAGAACTAGGAGCAGTGGGCAGCCGCTGGGCAGCCGCAGTGCAGCGGCCGCGGACCAACTCCAGTTCTTTTGCCAGTGCCTTGGTCAGAGGCACTGACAGGAGTATTAACCCTAACATACATGTCTTTGATGGTGGGAGGAAACCGGAGCACCCGGAGAAAACCCACACAAACACGGGGAGAACATGCAAACTCCACACAGAAAGGACCTGGGACGGACCGGGGTTCGAACCCGGGACCTTCTTGTGTGTGTGTGTATGTGTGTGTGTGTGTGTGTGTGTGTGTGTGTGTGCGGGAGGGCGTGTGTGTGCGTGTGGGGCTAACTCAGCCTCAACTCGATAAACAAATAATATCCCATAATGGGGGGGGGGGATGAAAAAGCAGGAAAGATTCAGAGTATTTACAGCCTCCTTCATAACTTATCTCAAAATTGACAGATTTGATAGATATCTATATACAGTATATATATATATATATATATATATATACACTATATGTCATAGAGCAGAGGTGTGACCAAGTCTACTTTTCTCGAGTCCCAACTAGTCAGTTTCCTGAGGCAGAGGTCTCAAGTCTAAATGTAGAACACCGAGTCCAAGTCAATTTACACAAAAGTATTTTCTCAAGACTTTAGAAATTGTTTCAAGTCATCAAAGTTACAAGTCAAAGTCAAGTTCCGAGTCACCAAGTCAAGTCGAGTTCCAAGTCACCAGAACCCAAGTCGAGTCAAGTCTCAAGTCTTCTCTTCATGCAAGTCAAGTTTCGAGCAAATACAATTGTGACTTGAGCGTGAACCGAGTCCACGTCACGTCATATGACTTTAGCCCCCAGCTCTGTCACACAGTCTAGCTGTATTGGAATTAAGACACACACAACAAACACAGAATAACTCACTCTAGGTTTTGCCAGCTGCTTGACCTTCTCGACCTCTTTGTCGGACATGATGTTGTGGTAGCGGACGATGTACGGCCGGTCCCACTCGTCCTCCTGCTTGACCGGACCCAACAGGTACTTGGGGTGGTGGTTGTTGTCGTAGTAACGGCAGAACAGCCGGCTCTGCCTGCGCGGAGTCTGCACGGGTCGAGAGGGAAGAGAAATCAATACGGCTTTGACCAAGATGGATGATTTTGGAACCTACCATAAATAACTGGACATCTTCATACGACACTGGGGAAAATGGCTGCAATATTGTCAAACCTCTAAGACCTGATTTTGTTACCATAATGATTTGAAGGAACATCCATAATTGTATTTTTGATTTATTTATTGTTTTCCTTATTACATTCTCTTTGGTGTCCAAATATGTCACTGTGACATGTATGGAACTGTATAAGGCCAAACTGCTACAACCATTTTTATTTATTGTATCCCCCCGTTACCTAGTCTCTTAAAACAGACTGTCTTATCTACATCCGGCAGATGCAGCTATATACAGTCTGTACTTCGTGGGGGAGAATCATGCACCAAACGGAAGAGGAAGTTGAAAGGCGGGACTTCCGCTCATTCGTCCAATCAGAATTTAACATTAGCTAACTAGCTGTATACTGCTGTAGCTATCGTTAGCTAACGCTGATTAGTAAGACGAACGATAAGCTCAGTAACGTTAGCAACTTACCTCATCACTTTCGTTTAACTCTGGAATAAGTGCACGTCTTGCACGAGGTTCCTCCAAGCCGCGGATACATCGTTTACGTCTATCAGGGTCTTATTTCACCGGTTTCGTCGGCGTAGCTTCCATGGTAATTCTAAAGCACTGCTAGCATTAGCAACCTGCATCGGTTTAAGTTTCCGGGGGGAACATATTTTTCGTGGACACGCGTGTCGTGATTGGTCAGATTCCGTCGAACTTCCTTCCGGTCTGAAGGTTTTTTTCACTACTTCCTTGTGCATGTTCTGGGGGTCTGACGTACAGACGGTATGGCGAGAGCATTTGAAAATTGCGGAAGCCAACTCGTCTGTTCTAAGAGACTACCCGTTACCTCTCTCTCTCTCTGGATGTATATAGCTATGTTATGTCTCATTTTCTCATGCTTATCCCTTGAAAATGAAACGAAATAGACTATGAGTCATGCTAAAAGATAATAAGGCAAAGAGAATATACTTTTAGTTACTTTCTTGCTGCATTTTTAAAATTGTATTCTTGGTGTTGAAAAAGTACCATATTTCTTTTCTCTTATTACTTGTATATCCGTTTGTATTGCCTGTGGATTGTAATGACATTGCACTTTGAAATAAATAAATAAGTAAATAAATAAATAAATAAATAAATAAATAAATAAATAAATAAATGAACAAACAAACAAACAAATAAATAAGAAATACGGAGAGGGAAGGAGGAGCTCCAAGTGAGGTATCTTGTGCACTTGTGTTTCTGTGTATCTGAATGTGCATCTTACCATTTTGATGCCTTCCCCTCGACAAAGCATCTCGTACTTCTTCCTCTCGGGGACGGGCTCCTTGAAGCTCTTCTTCGTTTCTCTCTTCTCTCGCTGCTTCTCATCTGGAGGCATCGCCTCTTCTGCCTTCCTCAGCTTCTCCAGCTGGAACTCAAAGTACTTCAGGTTGCCCTTGGCGCGCTGGTGCTCTGGGTCTGAAACGGGAGGAAGGGAGAACACCATACTATATAATACATATATACACTATATATATATATATATATATATATATATATATACTATATAATACATATATACACTATATAGAGCAGGAAGTGACGTTTCACTTTAGCTCTCTATAGCAGTGGTTCCCAACCTTTTCCAACTCAGGGCCCACTTTTATGTCTCAAAAATGTTCGCGGCCCACCTCCGACCCCATAAATACAAAGGCCATATAATGCGTTCTCAGAGCACTTTTTTATTGAAAATTGAACATAAAGGACTGAACTGAATACAGGAGAAACATGTTGGAAGCTCCACAGTCACTAACACAGCACCTGTAACATGTTGTAACACCTTCAGTATTACAGTTTTCAAGGAGCTGTCCACACACACACACACACATACACACACGCACACACACACAGACACACACACACACACACACACACACACACACACACACACACACACACACCAATCATTCAAGGAGCTGTCCATCAGCACCACACAGATGTCAGAAATGACAAGCAAGGGGCTGTCTGTAACAGGCTAATTAACAAATGATTAATAAATAACGGTATCCTTCAACAATGGAAAAATGCATTCTCATAACAATTTGACATCCAATATCAGATCCAAACAAAATCCAAATATCAGAAGAAAGCCCATTAAATCGATAGGGTTACAAATAAACACAAACCCAATATAAAGATGATGTAAAGATGAAACTTCAATTCAAGCAAAAGCAATAACATCAAAGAAACAAAAATCATACTTTTTCAAGTATGATTTTTCAAAATCTTTAAAAAAAAAAAAAAAAAAAAATCTTTTTTTTTTCTTCAAAAAATCATACTTTTTTGGAAATGATTTGGCGGCCCACTTGCAATACCTTCGCGGCCCACCAGGGGGCCGCGGCCCACAGGTTGGGAATCACTGCTCTATAGGAAAGACAATTCAAAGTGCTTCTTTGCTCAGGTCCTTGTAGTGTGGAGGGGCAGGGGCTCACCCAGTGCAAGCAGCCTCTTGGTGAATTCCAGCGCTCGTTCTAGGTCCCCCTGCTGGTAGATGGCGTAGCTGAGGTAGTCCAGCACCGTCACCTTGTCTATGGAGGACTCCTCTCCCTGGTCCAGCTGCCGCAGCGCCTGGGCCATCCACAGCTCTGTGTGGTAGTAGTCCACCTCCGAGTACGCTATCTTCCCCAGCTCGTAACAGTCCTCCACGGTCATGGTACTCTTGAATGTCACTCCTAGTACGCAGAGAATACAGGAGAATATAACGGAACAGAATAGGATAGAAAATAATAGAACAAAATAGAAAAAGATATTAATCCATCAGTGAAATTATAATCTAAGTTGGCTGTCAAAGAAACTGACGCTTAATGCAATGAAGAATCGTGGAAGAGGATGTCAATTATCTCTCATCCCTTCAGTCATGAAAAAATTCTGTTATCAAAAAATATTCCCTTTGTAATGTAAATAGCCATACCATAGCCGTATGTAACAGACATACTGTACTACTGCCGTTTCACGAAAACCTTGCAATTTTAGGTTTTCAATGATTGATAATGTAACTGAAAGCACACATGGTCAACTATGCAAGAAGCAACTTTCATGGCAGCGAATCCCATTAAACATGTCCAAGAACCAGTGTTTCATTTCAGAGGGCATCAAAGTAAAACATGGAGTCAGTTATTGCCTTCCTTCCTGAAACAAATAACAACAATGCTGGAGATATACATTTCCCATCAGGCAGAGGTGGTGAAATGCAGTGCTTGCGGGGTCCTCACCTGGCAGGTTGCCAGTGGAGATGGTGTTGGCGTCCAGTCTGTAAGTGTCCTGCAACCGGAGGAGAGCCTTGGCTGCCCCCGTCTGGTCCTCGTCTGTGGGGAAGTGCTGTCTCTGGATGGTCAGGTTGGAAATGAAGACTGAGAGAGACAAACAGGACAGGACAGATAAACATGTGGATGCTTGAGATGCATATGGTATGCATAACAAAAAGACTAGTAGGCAGTCAATACTATCTACTCTTAACAGTCAGTGAGACTGGTTGGAGTGACTTCAATCTTGAGTGACAGAAGAACTATAAAGAGCCAAGGACACAACTGGACTAATTGCACATCTGGTTCAATTATTAAGTTGACTAATTAGTTGGGAATATGTAGGATGGTATTGATGTGCAGCAGATAATTATTTGAAAAGAGCATGCGTATTCAGACAACTTTCCCTGGATGAGTAAAGCTTAAAAAGGTGTCATCCTTTTATAAGCATCTGCTGCAGCCTGCCAAAGTGTAAGTGCAGAATTGGCAAAGGTTTCCACACAACAGTGTCCACCTGTTCCACTGATGAATCAGCTGTAAGATGAATCAAGGAAAGGACATTTTGGGCCAGACCTGAGTCAAACATTATTGGAGATGGAGAATCCTTCTTGTGTTTGTTTTCATCTCCTTAGATTACCAAATCATCAGGACAATTCTGATAGTGTCAAGCAAGTTGTCAGTCACAGAAATGTTTACTAAATTGAAAATCATACTTTCATATGAATGTGTAAACTGTGTGGCACTAACTGTACCACTCCTATGTGGCAAACCCAATACTGCCATGATGACTTCTTTCTTTCTCTCCCGGAAGGGAGGGAAGTCTGGCAAGCGAGACTAATTTGCCCCTAACCTTGTGAGGCAGCGAGATCACAATCATAGACATAAATAATATGGACGTATCTATCCAATTAAATTTCGTTTTCCTGGCAAGAGTTCAAACGGTGGGTGTCACCATCTAGATTTTTCGTCAGCAGAGTGGGAGGGAATGGGTTGAGTGCTTACGCACTGCTGTTGGTCTGTGATCGGCAAGCTGCGTGATCACTGGACAGGCGATGTGTCAATCACCCCCTTTTCTATCATCTATTTTACTCCAAACAGGCGAGTTATATAAAAATGTACCCTCCTACAGGTGTTATGAAAAGGTGAAATTAGCTATATAGAGCAAAACCGTGTTTTGCCCCTCACTGGAAAGATGTTTGTAATCATGTTACAAAGTCGGGCATTTTAACATGGGGGGAATACCTACTGCCCCCGACGCCTAGTGGCCATTCGAGGAACTACAGCTTTTCAATTAACTTCCGCATCCTCAGAGGGAAGGGGGTGGGCTCGCCCACTGATCACGATCATGCGAGAAATCCATCTTGCCGTGTTCCAACTACTGTAGCTATTGAGTAATCAAAAGTAGCTATTGGTTTAACTCCGTCCAAGCAGTTGGACGGACCAATCGGCATCCAGAAGCCGCTATGGGCGGGATTTAGGTGTGACAGCAGCGAGACACGAGCCCATGATAAACGGGGATAGACAGATGGTTCATCCAATCACCCGTCAGGTATTTTTTGGATGTGTCTGCCCCTTTTCAAAACGGTTTCAAAAAGACGCCGTCGCAGACAGAGCATGTGAGCGGAGCGGGGGGATTTTGGCTTGAGCGGTGAGTGGGGACCAAAGCGGTACCGGAGCGAAAGTTGGAGCGGTACCGATCACCCGCTCAGTCCCACTCCAGTTTCGATCACAACATGTTCGAACCAGAATGCATCGGTGCGTGGCCATGTGCACGCCCACTATTTTCTTGCCAGCTGCTGCGAGACGAGAAGGAAGAGAAACGAACATGCAGCCGACTCTGCTGAGCTCATGTTATTTGTAGTGAGCAATGCCCATTGCCCAGGCATTTAAACGCAAATTAAAACACCCTGGCCTTTTTATCTTTTTGATTCTTTTGAGCGGAGCGGAGGGGTGAGTGCGAGCGGGTGAAATCTGTATGGAGCGGGGAGCGGTCTGGAGAGGAGCGGTCGGGAGCGGCCGTGGCCGTGAGCCCTGGAGCGGGTGGAAAGGGCTGCTCCGGGAGCGAGGAGCGGTAATTATCACCGCTCCACTCCGCTCACATGCTCTGGTCCCAGATGGTTCAGTGTAACAGACCATCTGGCAGCATCAGGTGAATTTGCCCCAGGTCTGCTTTGGACTGGATCCTCACCATCAGCGGTGTCCTTGAGCACGAGGCTCTCCAGGTCTGCCCACTCTGTGTTGAGCCTCTTCATCAGCTTGAAGGCATTGACAGGATGCCCCACGAAGCCCTCGGGGTCCTGCGTGGCTATGACTGACAGAGAGTCCATCTTATCAGCCCACCTAACACAAGGGAGGAGGATACAGAGTTAGTTACAGTTACACTGAGGAGGATACAGTTAGTTACACAGTTACACTGAGGAGGATACAGAGTTAGTTACAAGGTAGGAGGATACAGAGTTATTTACAGTTACACTGAGGAGGATGCAGAGTTAGTTACAGTTACACTGAGGAGGATACAGAGTTAGTTACAGTTACACTGAGGAGGATGCAGAGTTAGTTACAGTTACACTGAGGAGGATGCAGAGTTAGTTACAGTTACACTGAGGAGGATACAGTTAGTTACAGTTACACTGAGGAGGATGCAGAGTTAGTTACAGTTACACTGAGGAGGATGCAGAGTTAGTTACAGTTACACTGAGGAGGATAGTTAGTTACAGTTACACTGAGGAGGATACAGAGTTAGTTACAAGGTAGGAGGATACAGAGTTAGTTACAGTTACACTGAGGAGGATGCAGAGTTAGTTACAGTTACACTGAGGAGGATACAGAGTTAGTTACAGTTACACTGAGGAGGATACAGAGTTAGTTACAGTTACACTGAGGAGGATACAGAGTTAGTTACAGTTACACTGAGGAGGATACAGAGTTAGTTACAGTTACACTGAGGAGGATGCAGAGTTAGTTACAGTTACACTGAGGAGGATGCAGAGTTAGTTACAGTTACACTGAGGAGGATACAGAGTTAGTTACAGTTACACTGAGGAGGATGCAGAGTTAGTTACAGTTACACTGAGGAGGATGCAGAGTTAGTTACAGTTACACTGAGGAGGATACAGAGTTAGTTACAGTTACACTGAGGAGGATGCAGAGTTAGTTACAGTTACACTGAGGAGGATGCAGAGTTAGTTACAGTTACACTGAGGAGGATACAGAGTTAGTTACAGTTACACTGAGGAGGATGCAGAGTTAGTTACAGTTACACTGAGGAGGATACAGAGTTAGTTACAGTTACACTGAGGAGGATGCAGAGTTAGTTACAGTTACACTGAGGAGGATGCAGAGTTAGTTACAGTTACACTGAGGAGGATGCAGAGTTAGTTACAGTTACACTGAGGAGGATACAGAGTTAGTTACAGTTACACTGAGGAGGATACAGAGTTAGTTACAGTTACACTGAGGAGGATACAGTTAGTTACAGTTACACTGAGGAGGATACAGAGTTAGTTACAGTTACACTGAGGAGGATACAGAGTTAGTTACAGTTACACTGAGGAGGATGCAGAGTTAGTTACAGTTACACTGAGGAGGATACAGAGTTAGTTACAGTTACACTGAGGAGGATCAGAGTTAGTTACAGTTACACTGAGGAGGATGCAGAGTTAGTTACAGTTACACTGAGGAGGATGCAGAGTTAGTTACAGTTACACTGAGGAGGATGCAGAGTTAGTTACAGTTACACTGAGGAGGATACAGAGTTAGTTACAGTTACACTGAGGAGGATACAGAGTTAGTTACAGTTACACTGAGGAGGATGCAGTTAGTTACAGTTACACTGAGGAGGATACAGAGTTAGTTACAGTTACACTGAGGAGGATACAGAGTTAGTTACAGTTACACTGAGGAGGATACAGAGTTAGTTACAGTTACACTGAGGAGGATGCAGAGTTAGTTACAGTTACACTGAGGAGGATACAGAGTTAGTTACAGTTACACTGAGGAGGATACAGAGTTAGTTACAGTTACACTGAGGAGGATACAGAGTTAGTTACAGTTACACTGAGGAGGATACAGAGTTAGTCACAGTGCTTCATTTGAAGGGTTTAGTGTCCCTGACAATGCGGCCCTCCGGAGGTGGTTTGGCCGATCAGATTGCAATCCGCTTTCAATGTATCTTCTTGGGGGCGTTTACACCTGTACTTTCAAGCAGTCAAGCACTATCTGATTGCAATCTGATCACAGAAAACGCATGTGACAGGGTGTAAATGGCCTCTGTGTTTACCCTGCATTTTCGAGACAAAATGGCCCCCGTGAAAAGAGTCTATAGAGGAAATCGTGAGTAGCGTAGCGTCTGTGTGTAGTGTATGCTTGTGTACGTGTGTGTGTGTGTGTGTGTGTGTGTGTGTGTGTGTGTGTGTGTTCAGACACGTACCGTTTGAGCTGCTCCAGCTTGCTCTCCTCTGCTCTGATGTAGTCCTTTAAAGATGTGACTAGGTCCTTTTCTGTGTAGAGCAGATCTGTCATGTGGCCTGAGGGGGGGCGCATCACAAACAAAACATCATTGCTACTTTGGTCCTACAGGACATTGTTATTCCTAGAGAGTACCGCAGGAATGAGTCCGGAAGACCGGGATGTTAGCACTTCCGCCTCTCGCGTGTAAAAGTCAATGGGATTTTTGTATGGGGATTTTGGTTACATGCTTGAAATAAGGTCTGTGGTTAAGAAAAGTTTAGGAAACAGCTAAGATTGTGTTCAGCAAGATAATCTTCACAAATGAGGACCACTTTTATGACTTTCGAAGTGTAGAAATGTGCAGATTATCTTGCTGAACACAAACTTTGCGGTTTCATAAACTTTTGTTAACCACAGACCTTATTTCGTGCATTTATCCGACATTTCCATACAAAACTCCCGTTGTTGAATTTTACACGTATTAAGAACCAGGAAGTGCAGGGACTTCTGGGTAAGCCTACAAAAATACATCATCCCTGTGGTACTCTGTGGAATGAGGACCTGAGCTTCTGCAGGTAAGTGTGTTAAAAAGTAAAAAGTGTGAAAAAGAATAAATGGGGTCAACATAAAACAGATAATTTATTGCATGAGAAAACTATGTTTCATTAATAATAATAACCAAATAATTAATAATATATATAGACCTTACACAGCAGATTAAACCTGCTCTAGTCATCAGCCTATCATAACACAGCAGATTACCCCTGCTCTAGTCATCAGCCTATCAGAACACTTTGAGCTTGTTGAAGCAACAGATACCCACCAATGACAGGGAGGGAGAAATCAGTAGTATGTTTGATTTTTCATTAAGAGAAAGCAGTGCTGATATTGATACTGTTGCAAACGAGAGTTGTATCCGTTTCAAGTTTTTAGTATTGATATACTTATCGATACTATCGATACCTGTTGCAAATTAGTATTGTATCAGTTTCAAATTTTTAGTATTGACTTTTATCAATACTATTGATACTTTTGACACCCCTAGTCTTACCTATGGAAGTGAAGAAGCTGTCAACTGACAGAGACTGCTGCAGGCTGCACAGCAAGAGGAAACACCAACACTGTAGCTCCATGCTGAAGGAGGAAAAAGAGTCAGTTGTTGGTAGTGTTGGGGGTAACTCATTACAAAAGTAACATATTACATGTAAATATATTACTTTTACCAGTAACTCAGTAATATAACGAATTACCGATAAGATTTCAGTAATATTACACCAGTTACTATGTCAGGTAACACAAGTTACAAATTAGGTTACTCTTTATTTTTATTTTTATCAAAGCACATGTTTAAATAAAGATACAATCATTTCCTAATCCAATTGTGTGTTTTTATGCAAATAACCACTACAGATGACAATAACAAAAGTAGTGAATAAGTCACTTTTTACTTTCAAATGAAAGTAACTAGTATGTAGTATATTACATTTTGAAAGTAACTTGCCCAACACTGGTTGTTGGTACACACTCCCTGATGCATCACAGCAAACTTGAATACTGAATACATAATGTCATCAGAGTGTTTCTCAGAATTCAGTTCATGGAACCTGCGTTGTCAATACAGCCTGCATTGACAATGTAACTATAGTGTTGTTCTGCTGCCTGTGTGCCTCACTGGAGATGAGAAAGGCCGGTCAGTCAATATGTCCTTCTCAGTCTGCCAATTTGTTAAGCTGAGGAGAGAGATGTCTTTCAAGGCAAGTTGAAATACACAGTGATTAGAAGCTTAAAGAAGGATGGCCCATTCTACTCAGATTGTGCTTTCACTGAAGCACTCCACTCTGCTAGAGCTTCTCTCTGTTCAATCATCATCCTCCACACCTTGCTGCCTTTGACACCTTCAACCACCAAACCTCTCATGCTTTTGCTCCCACCGGTCGTTCCATGCTTATCCATTACTGTGGAAATGAACTCTTAATATCTTCACGGTGCACTCTCTTCACTGAGGTCCCCCCCCGGCTGGGTAAGTGCTGAGTTCCTCCTCCTCTTCTCTCTCTACACTAGAAAACTTGGCCCGAGCATAACATCTTCTCAACGTCTCCTATCACTGCTATGCCAATGACAACTGTCGTTTTTGCTGATATCCAGATTGAGGTACGCTATCTCTGCCTGCCTCACTTACATCTCCAGCTGGATGTGAGGCCAGGCCACCACATCAAACTCAGAACATGGCGACTCCTACCTAGCCTGGGTAAACCCAGCCTCCATGTGACCTCTATCTAGACTAGAGGTCACGTGGAGGCTGGGTTTACCCAGGCTAACTCCTACCCACAGTGTGTGCAACTCCAGACAACTGACTGTCAGATCAGGTCAAACTCAGACCATGGTGACTGGTGACATGGTGACTCCTACCCACAGTGTGTGTAACTCTGCAGAAACGGACCTTTCCTCTCCAGGGACTAAGACATGAACATTGTTCCAGCTTTAGCCATCTCCTATCTGGACTACTGCTGCCCTTTTCTGCTCCTCACAAAACACACGAGCACCCCCCCCCCCCTCAAACTCACCCAGAACCCCACAGCCCCCCCCTACTCGACCTCAACCTCGCCAAATTCTCCTGTGTTGTTCCCCTCCAACTCTGCCTCTAGTGGCTGTTCATATGCAATGCGTGCGTACAACACTGTGAAGTGATTTGCTAAATAGACCCTTCTCACGGGGCCCATTTTGTGTCGAAAAGGCAGGGTAAACACAGGTGCAAGCAAAACACTAATGAGGGTTTCCAACTTGCACGATTGGAATTTGGAAACCCTCATTAGTGTTTTGCTTGCACCTGTGTTTACCCTGCCTTTTCAGCACAAAATGGCCCCTGTGAAAAGGGTCTATTGTTCTACGGGTTATCTTTTCCGAGCACTCACTCTTACCTGGTCATTCAATAGTCACAGAAATGGGGACTAAAGACATTAAGGCCGCGACATTTGCAGCAAAAATTTCGAACTTAAGTTTGTTTGCGTGCACTTTTGGTTTACTTAGGAATTGAAGCTTATTCTAGAAATAATAATAATACATATGACTTATATAGCGCTTTTCTAATTACTCAAAGACGCTTTACATATAATATAACATAAAACGTACAGACACAGAACTAAAACAAATATGGGCTGTACAAAATGAAAAAGGAGGGTGGAGGCAGAAGTCAGACATTGTAGGCTTACTTGAAAAGGTGGGATTTGAGTTGGATTTTTGAAATCTATCGGTGTACCCAATATACCGGTAAGTCTCTCGGCAAAAGAGCGCCAGCTGTAAAAGCCTAAAATGGAAATGGAAAGCTACGGAGGCAGCTAAAGACCAAAAAGGTATGGATACATGTGTCTGAAACAGACACAGAGAAACAGAAAGAGAGAGAGAGAGAGAGAGAGAGAGAGAGAGAGAGAGAGAGATAGATGGACTGTCATGAGAGACGACTGATAATAATACTGTAGTGTGATAGTGGCCTTCAACTGGTGAAAGTGACCTAACTTAGAGGATTTCCTTAATCCTTTTAGGACCAGCCTCCCACCCACCAGCCACCACACAAGGCCAAATATAACTGCGTGGTTGCTGGTTGCTACCACGGTGTCCTGTCTGCCTCTGGAGCTGGCACACAGCATCACTGCTGCAGGCAAGGCAGCTGGCCTCTGAGGCAGAGGTGGGTGACTTGTGACTTGAGTCGCACACACAGTCACTTGAGACTTGACCACTTGAGTCACACACACAGTCACTTGAGACTTGACCACTTGAGACTCGTCCTCAAAGGACTTGAGACTCGACTCGGACTTGGGATTTGGGACTCGTGAACAATCTTTATTTATTTATTTTTGCCATTAAGGACATTTCTACTATTCATTTTGCATTCATGGGATGGAAAATAATTCACTTTTTGTGCTTTTTACACTATAAAAAAAACAGTGCCATAAAGTAAACAAACTGGCATTTAAAGGGTTAAAATACTGAGTAGGAATTAAATGTTGGACCCTATGATGAGGAGATTGGTAATGAAGGAACAAACAAAAATTGACCTTTGACCTGTACATTTTGCACACTCTCGACCTGTTAGAGCACCCTTTCTGTCCTCTAGAACAAGTGTAGAAAGAATTCCGATGGTGTTGCACATAATGTCATCTAATCAATGCTGATACTGTATGCTAATAAATGTAGATAAAGGTTTGCTTTGACTTCCTTAGTCTTAGCTATACGGTGTTCCAAGCAGACCAGACGGCATCCAGCAGATGATAGAACGCTCATCCATAAGAGACTTGAGACTTGACTTGGACTTGTGACCAAAGACTTGACTTGGACTCTAGCTTAAAGACTTTTGAGACCTGACTTGGACTTGCAGAAAATGACTTGTGAGCGTCTCTGCTCTGACCTTGTTCTCTAGCCATACAGAGAGCAGGATGAAGAGAGACAGACAGACTGACAGGAAGAGATATGTAAATGTCATGTTTGTGTCCACATGTCCAGGATCATGTATGCATGTGTATTTGGGCAGTAGCAGGGGGACATGTGTGGACAAACACAGCCAACCCGTTCTCATCGCCAACTCTCCCTATGTTGACTATTTGTCATGTCCCTTGGCGTCGCTAGAACAACGCTAAATCCTTCTGCGACTGTATTGATAGATTGGTAGGAAAATAACAGGTGATTATAATCAATTAACAGGGTGATTACAATTAAGTGACACAAACAGCCAATGAGCTGTGTGTATTGTCCATAGACCACGGAACACAGCCTAGCGTACATTTTCTGACCAATAAGGCATTCTGCTTTGATGGATTTAGCTTATTAATTAAAAACAAATAAAATAAAATAAACGCTTGCATTTACCATTTGATGTCACCTGCTAGATAAACAAATAAATTTGGCTCATAACCTATATACTGTATTTCAGTGGTAATAATAAACTCAATCAACTCCATCAAATATAGCACTTTATAATATCTTTATCATTAATAATAACCAAATAATTAAAGGTCCCATTCCGTGCAAAAGCTGTTTTTACTTGTAAATGCATATATACTGCTGTCATCCCTCCCTGTAATGAGTGGTCACAAGCTCAGAACTGCCACAGTTGGATTTGTCCCTATCCAGCTTCCCCCTGCAGTCTCCTTCAAGCCACACCCCCTAACGCTCTGTTTCCCAGACGGGGTATCGGGACGTCACGATGGTCCTCAAGCATACTGCGCGCGTCTCTCTCACACAAGCTACCTGCACCATTTTGTCTATAGCCACAAAATTAACACTTCTAGCTGGAGCGATGCCAACTGTACGTGATCCAGCAACTGCAGAGGTGCATTCGGTAAGTCTAGGCATTTTGAGATGTCCTCTTTAGCGTAGCGTTGCTAACGTTAGTTGTGGACACAACCTAGCATGCTGGTCCACAGACGCTAATCTGATTCAGAACTGTTAGTTCTGAATATATTATAGAAACAGACCATTCTTGGGACGCAACGAGATGAGGAAGGGACAACTCCGTCACAACAAACGGGGTTGCTATATTTTCGACAAATTAATCCAGAATCATGTTTTATGGACCAGAGACACACATTTTTAAGAGGTTACAGCTGCACGAATTGGGACCTTTAATAATATGGACTATCTGGGCGGGACTGCATAGCGATATGACATTTTGGATACGGGCCCAAGCCTATATAGTCAACATGGAATGAGAAGGGGTTGACACAGCTGCTTGCGTTGCCACAGGGAAGAAAGACGAGGATTTGGAACTGATGAGAGGTAGAGAAGGTGAAACAGAGGACAGGAAATCGGAGGGTTGGGCCAGGAAAAGGTCATTAACGGATATATATTACCTTTGTACATTGTACTCCAAATACACAGCCCTATTAGTCGAGAAACTTAAAAACGATGATTAGATACTAGACAACACGCTCCATCAACATCTCTTATGTATCCACACACAGTAAGCCAAAGTTTTACTCAATTACACCTGTAGCAGCACTATAGAGAGGCAAAGTGAACGTCACTTCCTGCTTCAGCACTGTACCAGAGATTTTCTTCCGCAATTTATTTTCCCATAGACGTTTCGTAAAATGCTTATAAAAAACAGTTTTACTTGGTCAAACCAAAACGGTTCAGCTATATTTAGAATCGGGAGAGACCATAGAATATTTCACTCGGACCAAAACTTTAAAAAAAAACATCGGAAGAATATTTTCTTTAAACCCGGATTTTTTAAAAGGTTTTGGTCCGAGTGAAATGTTATGCGATCTCTCCTGTTTCTAAATATATCCGAACCGTTTGGTTTGAACAAGTACAACTATTTTTATAAGCATTTTACTAAATGTCTGTGGGAAAATAAATGGCGGATGAAAATCTCTGGTACAGTGCTGAAGCAGGAGGTGACGTTCCACTTTGGCTTTCTATTCTACAGTGTGACAATATATTATATACATGACTTGCTGTATTTTGCAAACAGCTGAGGCTGAAGAAATTCTAGTTGAACTTTTGTGCCACGCGTCTGTGATGAAACGTGTGTGCGCTTCCAATAGAAACACCAAAGCAATGATCTCTGCAGTAAGGTGGAGGGGAAATGTATTGCAGCAGTGTCAGAATTTTCCTAATCAAACAACCCAGGTCTGAAGCAGTGTACTGACGTCAGAAGAAAAGCTCTCTCCTGGAAGCGGCATTTGGAAATAGCAGGTGCGTTAGAGAAATGCAGTGGAGATGAGCCATCTATGAGCACTGGATGTTGTATTTTGGTTTTGGATATTATGTATACAACACTAGCAAGATAATGAACAAGGAATGGATGTTCTCACGGTTTCTTGAAAACTCTGCCTAAGCCTTGTTGAGGCTTGCACTGTACCGAGCGGTGAGCAACTAGGGCTGTCAAAGAATATTCTATATTCGAATATATCTTTGAATATAAAAATTAAAAGAATATTTGAATATGAAAATTAATATTCAAATGTATTTATTTTTACATTTAACCAGGTAAAAAACCTGGCCAAGAGGGCAACACCTCGTTTTGCCTGGTTATTTAAAAACATTACAAAAGTGTAGGCTACTACTGTATTAGTACTGACTGAACAAATATGAAGAAAAAAAAAACAATGTTTATGTTGAGTTTTTTTTTTATATGTTCAAATAAAAATACCAAGTAGTTATATAAGCTCTCTGGTTGTATTGGTTTGCCTTGCCACGCATGCAAAAAAATCAAATCAAATAAAAAAGTATTTGAATATATTCAAACTAATATGTTTTGTTTAGAGGGAATATTCAAATATGATTTGGGGCCAATTTTGACAGCAAAGCACCTCCAGGTTGTGTCTCTAGATGACATCATCACGCCCTGGTTTCTTCTGTGGTGTCCAGCTTTTGACATGAGCTTCTCATGTTCAAAAATACTGCATGAACCATTTCTCTACAGATGGAGAAGAGAGCACTCTGAGGACACAAATACAATCTGTCTATAGATTGGTATCTGTCTATAGACTGGTATGAAAACAGTGTGATATCTGATTGAACTTGATATATGGTGTAAAATACAGATGGAGGAATGCATAAACACTAGTGATGCCAGCCAGGTGAAGCTCATGCATTAAAGGGTGCCTACACAGCCACTGGCACATTGGCCTCACTGCCTTGCTGCACGCCGTCTAACAGGCTCAGGCAGGTCTTCACTTTGCCACCAGGCCAAACTTAATGAAAATAAAATAAACGGCTTCATATGGGATTTCTATTTGGGTCACCAGCAGGGACACAATTAACCGTTCACGTCACATTAAACTGAATTCAATTATATTTCAATTCAAACCAAATATATATTTTGAGAAATGGCAGCCACATTACAGTGTATTATAATACCTATTAAGTTTTGGCTCTTTCCATAATTTGTAATGCCATCATCCAGTCCAAAAAGCCATAATATGATAGACAGACACTTGGATCGGCATTTGCATCGTAACATATAATTACCGTCGTGACAGGGTGCCACCCACAGTGTCACTGTGGTAATGTTCTGTTTTAATGTCAAGATTAGTTAATAGGGTGTGAGATGAGATGTGTGCCTCACACTCATAAAAGTAAGACTGGCATTGAGGGTGTGTGTGTGCACAGTACTTGCATAGTTGTGATATGTCTATACACTCCAAAGACACTTCCTGATTGCCCTTAAAACATTTTAGTCTGCCAAAACACTTTGTTTAGACTTGTTGTAGAAATGTTCTACAGTGTTCTGCAAGAAAACGTTCTTTTCCCTGACCTTTTCTACTTCTGAGACAATCGGGCCGCAATCTGTTTGGGCATGCATGCCATGTAGACAGAGATAGCCTCGTCTTAAAGGTACATTCAGCGATATTTTTGCATTAAAATAAGTGTTAAATGGCTCGATATTCCGACAGCAATCACAGAAATAGATTGTTTGGTCAGTGACTTAAAACACCCAAGGCCCTGTGTAACGGCGTTGTGTAGGTGGTACTTGCAGCAACCCATGTTACGGGCTTGCCCAGGGGTGGGTACGAACCGCCGACCTTCGGCTTGGGAGTCCGACATGTTAACCACTGCGCCAAGAGAGCTAGCTCCTTTTGTCGGAGCTGATTAACATGCCTTTATACTGGGGAGTGAGTTTAACCAATCCACTCGCTACCACTCGGGACTCACGAGGAATCCGCGCTGATTCACCTCGGTTACACCCGCTGTCCTCTATCTCTCTCCTGTAGTCCTGCAGGCAGGGCGGACGTATCTCTGCATCCCTAACTCGTAAAGACTCATGGATGGCAGCATTGGATTCGGGGTGAAAAAAAAATATAGTCCTATATAGGCATCGCGATCGGACCTTCCATTTCCCAGAAAATGTCAACTTTTCTCTGATTGGATCAAAATTGCCGCCGACCTCGAACTATCCAATCTCTATGAGAGACAGTCACCAAACACAATTCTTCACTAGCTCTATTTTTTTTTAAAGATCTAGCTTTTAAATAGGAAAGGAGCATCATTCTTTCCTAAATGGATGATGTACACTGTACAGTGTTTTGGAATGAACCTGTTCAACTCTGCACCACTCGTACTCCGTCATCAAACACATGGGAGCTTGTAAAGTAGCTGAGGTTTGAGGTTTAGTTTGCAGCATCACTGAGTCCTGCCTTGACCCTGAATCTGCCACCCACAAGGAGGATCCTCCATCTTTAAATGTATAATCTCCCACGATGTGATATGTTGAGATACTCTCCTAAACAGATACAATGTTTACTAGATACAATGTCACATTGTATCTAGTAAACATTGTATCTGTTTACTAATGTTTTATTTGATGACAACTGAAATGTTTCATTGGAAGCCCATTCAAGAGCCCATGGGGAAAATCATCATCATTATTGCTTTTTTTTTTTACATGGCCATGTGACATACAATCATTTTATTTATCCTACTGTGCTCCTGAGTGCTATCTTTTAATTGTTATATGTGTGTGTATGTTTTTTTTCTATGGATTATGTGTCCATTAATAAAGTTGATTGATTGATTAATTGATTGATTGATTGATTGATTGATTGATTGATTGATTGATTGGCTAACTTTTATTAACAAGTCTGACTGTTCTCCATACTCTTTGATAAGATGGTCATTAATTAAAAGTCTAATTCATTAAACAGGTTTGATTTGCCCAGTGATTACAGTGGTAAATAAAAAGGACAGTCAAATGTAATGGCATCAGGTGGCAAACAAGCATTTAATTAGCTATAATAATGATATAAGTTCCAATGGGAATAGTATGACCAAGATCACTCTAGTCTAAAACATGCCAACACTATAACGTTGAATCCCTCCTGGAATTATTACAGTGATTTGTTTGTATTATGGAAGACCAAGCTGGCTATTTTTATTAGTGAATTAATTGTGACAACTTTACTGCAAATTGCCTACTAAACTAAGTAGTACAGCAGCTCTCTCCCACGTCTTTTGCCGTACATTTGAGCAAATCACTGATACTGTGATAGCCTGCAAATATGTTCTCTTCCAAGTGAAAGTTCCACAGTCAGAGAGGATGTGGATGGATAAGACTGCCACGTCTTCGCCCCTCCCCGCCGAGGAAACTCGTGGGAAGACTGCAGCAGCTCATGGAGTCTGAAATGGCTTTACCTGCAGCCCCCTGGACCGCCAGCAGGGGGGGAATTCAATTCTAGCCCGTGTTATTACTCACTTTCTACCAGCTTGTGGACCCCGTAGTCGCAGTAATTAGTGCAAAAGCAATCACTCATTAAAAACAGACTACAATGAATACCAGCGCCTCAAATAACAGTAGAGGCTATAATAGGCTATTGACTGTCAATTGTGACTCTTACAAACTATTATAAAATAACAATACATCCAATATATGCCGTAAAATGAATGAATGCAATGTCGAAGCAAAGCCAGTAGAGAAGCTATGAGAAACAGTAGCAGCAGCATCCCGCTCCACTGGAATGTCACAGTTGACGTGGGGAACCTAAACGCTACTAGTATAGGCTCTCGTTTCATTTCAATCTCGTCGGCTTTTTCCACTTTTACTAATTGTATTCGTCAGTACGTTAGACTCCATATTTGTCTTTGTTTATATTCCCATAATATCTAGCCCATTCTGCGGCTGCTGAAACGACTCGGAGATCATTCAAAATGTTATCTAAATTAGGCTAGCCAAGTTATTAGCAGAGCTTGAATGAAACTTGCAGTGTGCGACACAAGTTTGCAATATTGAATGGCTGTTGTTGTTGCCGAAAGAAACATCAAAAGAAAAGAAAGGCAGAACTTCTCAGAATGTCATGATCATCATCACCAGTATAAAGTAGACATGCATTTATCAGGATTCAATATTTACCGAAACGAGAGCATCTTGACGCCGAGAGGTAGCCTAATATGCCCGCCGGTCTCAGTCGCGCTTCTAAACTCTCGGTCCTCCTAGTCCTCCTGAAAACTGACTCGGTACCGACTAAAAACGCGGTGTCTCTCTCGTCCTGTCCGCCGGGTCCTTCAGTGCAGCGTACTACTCGCCATCTGGTGGTTCCGTTCCGCCTGCTTTTCTAACATCCAGGCTGAATGGTATACGTGCAGTCTCTCACACATCCACTACTAGAGATACTTTTTTGGGGCAGGCTCTCGTAGATTGTGAGGGGAGGTGCTAGTCACTAGTGTTGAGTCAGCCATGCATGCTTATTTTGGGGTTTTTTAAAAGTAGGGATTCGGCCCTTCTTTTATAGCTTGTTGTAACGTTACAGGTCAGTGCCACGTATTGTAAATGTAAATGCACTCATTTTCTTCTGGGTTGTTGGACTGAAATCTCTAGGCTGAAATCACATCCCCTTGTTTATTTTTCTTTTATAATGTAACATAGGTCAAATGTATATATCCCCATATAAGACTATTTGAAGTGTAGTTTTAAAAGGTCCAAAGTTGGCGCAACAACCCAACTTTCCACCCCCTGTCCTCATCGTATCCCGCCACATTCCGGAAACTTCCTAGTCAAACTTCCCAAAGAGTGTGACCTGAGGGAGGGAATTCCTGCTGCTGTATGCTGGTGAGTTGAACGGGGCGGGGCGGGGCTTGTGTGTGTGTGTGTGTGTGTGTGTGTGTGTGTGTGCGTGTTTGTGTGCGTGCGTGTGCGTGTGTGTGTGTGTGTGTTTGTGTATGAGGGGTGGAATGTGCCAATGATATACTCACTAGCCACTCGTGTGTGTGTGTGTGTGTGTGTGCGCGTGTGCGTGTGCGTGCGTGCGAGAGAGAGACAACAGTTTGTTGTAAATAGCCAGCTGTAGTGTGTAAACACTACATGCAAGCCGCCGGCCGCAATGCAGTTTGGAACTACTCCTCTACATAAATACTGTTAAACAGGATACATGGCTGCTCAGCATTATCATGGTCTCATGGAATAAAAATGAAGCCGGAAAATCTTTTATGTTATCAAATTTAAATAGAGTTTATTAATGTACATTTTCTATTATATAGCCTATATAATAGTCAAGCAAACTAGTGATCAGTCTCAGATGATAAAAAGTCATACAGAAGTCAGAAAAGCATACATCTGTCTAATTAGTGTAGCCCAGGAAACAGATAGAGGTTTGGGTGCGGTGAAGATTATATCAGTGATAAATACCAAACACGTAGGCAAAGTATCCTCTTCCTATCCAGTCTTTTACAAAGGCTTCCTTGGATCCACCCTCCCTTTGTTTAGTATCATGTTATTTGACACGTCTCAATGTTAACTGTAGAGAAAACACAACAGGATATCATGCACTCTTTCCATCCCCATCCTCACAGGCGGATGTCGTCCAGGGAGGTGAGTCTGCGCCCAAACAGCTGCTCCTCATAGGTCAGCAGCTGGCGCAGGAAGTTGACGTTGGGCGCGGTGCACGCCCTCCTCTCCTTCAGCCAGCGCAGGGCGTGAAGCAGCGACCAGCGCCGGTGCTCCATGAGGAAGGCCAGCGTTAGCGCCGAGCTGCGACTCCGGCCCAGGCTACGGTGGACCAGCACGCGTCCGTCCGGCCGGATCCTCCCTCAGAGCCACGCCGATGAACCTGGACGCCAACGGCAGAGTCTCCAGCAGGTCCTGCTGGTGGTCGTCGCTCAGGCGCAGCCTCAGGTAGCGCAGCGTGTTGGGGAAAGCGTCGGGGCAGTCGGCGGTGGCGTTGACCACGTGGGTGATGTGTAGGTTCTGGATGATGCGGTAGTCAGAGGCCTGGCGGGCCGAGCCCTGGTAGAGAGTTCCCTCCAGGATCTCTGAGGGGTAGATGGTGAGGGCGCGGCGCTCGGGCTCCAGCAGCACCATGCGTGGGGTGCAGAGGAAGGGGTACAGGGTGTGGAAGGCCGAGAAGCCCCCCTGCAGGATGACCGGCTTCATTCCCAAAGCACTCAGCTGCAAGAGACAGAGCTGGAGGGCAGGGGGGGCGGCCCTGTCCGCCACACTGGCCACTGAAACACACACACACACACACACACACACACACACACACCAAGACACACAAAAAAATCACATGGACAGCTAAGACACACTGCCCACTGAAACACACACACACACACACACACACACACACACACACACACACACAAATACACAGACACACACACACACACACACACAAGACACAAACAATCACATGGACAGCACATGGACAGGCGCGCGGGAAGCTATCTCCCACGAGGGGGTCTGAAGCATATACTCGGACTTGCGCCGAGCACTTTGCGCGTGCACGTGTGAGGTGCGTGCGCGTGCACGTGCGAGGTGCGAGCACACGCAAAGTGCGCTGCGCGGCGCGGCCTTGTGCGAGCATGCTGCGTGAAGTTGGCACTTGTAATGCACAATTTATTGTCTTAAAACTTGAATGGAATCAGGGGTGCCGATTTATGTCTGTGCCAGTGCGTGCCCATGCTTGCGCATGCCCGTCGCCCAACCCATCCCCCGATAAAGCGATAAAGCTGACGCAAACGCACCATAGGAGATTTAACAGCGACCTACACACACACACACACACACACACACACACACTTCACACACCACTTCAGTTCGACAGAATAGGAACAAGCGACCGAAGCATGCTGTAAACCACACTCATCTCAGCAACATAGAAGAACATGAACAGCGTCAGCATGTGTCAGTCTGTCTCTCTGATACCGCTCAATGCACAAGTGTGTTTACTCACCACGTCAGCAGGGTAGAGTGCACTGACTCATGCAGCCAATCAGATTGGGCTATGTTTTGATCAACTCGTTTTGTAACCCGGGGCCGCCAGCGGGCCTCGGGTGGAGGAGTTTGCTATCAAATCAATGTAAAGAGACTCGACCCCGCCCAGCATAGCCTAGAGCCCAGAGCAGAGCACCCACGGGGAAATGAGGGGAGAGAGAGAGAGAGAGAGAGAGAGAGAGATGCCTGTGACAGTCACTGAAGTTTCGCCAAATGAGGGTGGGGCTGCTGGGGGGGCTGGGGGGGGCTGCGTCAGGAAGGTGCAGGGGCTGAGGCCGCCACCAGGGGGGGCTGCAGCCCCGGCAGCTCCCCCTTTCCAGCGCGGTTGCACATGGATCATCCTGGGTCTCACGCAGCTCTCATGAGACCAGGGGTTTAGATCATCCTGGGTCTCACGCACATGGGGGGAGGGGGGGGGGGGGTCAATGGGGATTTACTCGCTTTTACAGCCAGCCTCAAGTGGCCATTCGAGGATCTGCAGTTTTTGGCATTTCCACATTGGGCCAATTTTTCACAACCTGGAAATCCGTGGAAAAATGTGTGTATTCCTGTGCCTCCTGAAGGCTGAGTGTGGAGGGTGGACCTGGGCTGCATCGCCCCTCTACGTACAGCAGTATGGTGGAAAAGTCCTGCAGCTGTGCAGAGCTGATCAGACAGCCCAGCTGTGGGTGGATCACTATGTCACACAGGCCCGCGCTGTGACCAGGTGGTTCTGCTTGTACCTGACACACACATTCACAAACATCCATATGCACACACACACGCACACACGCACGCACACACGCACGCACGCACACACACACACACACACACACACACACACACACACACACACACACACACACATGTTAACACAAAACTTGCACCTTTCTTGGGTCATCTGATGGCTGAAAACTGTGTAGAAAGTATTGCAATTAAACCATATGGAGTTAAAGTGACTGTCTACAACATACAAATGCCACCATCTAAAAATATATATAGGGTATATATATATACTTCTGGGATATTCCACACCTGAGAGTTAAGTGAACCGGAACCAATTTCCTTGTATGTGTACATACTTGGCCAATAAAGCTGATTCTGATTCTGATTCTGGAGAACCCTGGACCACCCACCTCTCTGTACTGCGGCAGTCCAGGATGAGAATGTAGTAAGGGTGGTCTGCCTCAGCGTTCAGCAGGTTGTACACCTGCTGGGGGGTGACGTAGCCTCGCTCGACATGGGACGTCACCGGAAGAGCAGGAACCAACATCTCCTCGGAGGGGGGGGGGGGGGGGGGGGGTTATTTTATTGTAGTACAACAAAATTATGTTTGCATGCCTCCATTTGCATAACAAACAAAACAATAATAAACAAGTAAATTAAATTAAATAAATAAAATTTAGTGCAAAAACACAGTGGGCAAAGTGTATTGTCACCTAAGCGTGGTTAATTTAAAAATAATTTGCGTAAAACTTAAAAGTAGTTAGTTCAACATGTAATAAAGACAACTTGTTTCAGTCCATGTGGACTGCACTACTTGAATATTTTTTCTGTTTTTCTATCATGTAAAGAGTCAGATACCAGATCAGTAACGCACTGTCCATATTGCACCGATCATATTGCACCGATCATATTGCACACTAGTGTGTGTGTGTGTGTGTGTGTGTGTGTGTGTGTGTGTGTGTGTGTGTGTGTGTGTGTGTGTGTGTGTGTGGAAGAAACAGATGTGAGAAACAGAAGAATACACCCCTTACCTTTGGTCTGGACAGCTGTAATGAAGGAGTGACCACTCTCTGTTTGGCATGTGTGGTCAGGCTCTCTGGGTGCCCCTCTACACCTCACTCTAACACACACACACACACACACACACACACACACACACACACACACACACACACACACACACACACACACACACACACACACACACACACACAAGGCAGTGATACAGAAACCATCCAGAAGACAATCAAGTAAACACCATTGCACAGTTTTAGATGTTGAACAGAACAGCAAGCAAAGTCCACTTTACCTGGACAGTGCTACGCCCATCTCTTTACCTGGACAGTACTCCGCCCATCTCTTTACCTGGACAGTACTCCGCCCATCTCTTTACCTGGACAGTACTACGCCCATCTCTTTACCTGGACAGTACTCCGCCCATCTCTTTACCTGGACAGTACTCCGCCCATCTCTTTACCTGGACAGTACTACGCCCATCTCTTTACCTGGACAGTACTCCGCCCATCTCTTTACCTGGACAGTACTACGCCCATCTCTTTACCTGGACAGTACTCCGCCCATCTCGCTTAAGCGTTTCCCACCCGGCCTCCGTCAGCAGAACATGCTAACACACCACTGAACAACGCCTTAGCTTTGCTGCTTACTCGGACTTAGCCTGGCCCTTATTTGAGCTCTTTGTCTTGGAAACGCTGTGATGGTGAAGTGCTCTAGAGTCTAGAGTGGGCTGCATGGTACCTGGCTGTGACAGCTGAGAGAGAGAGGAGAGCTGCATGGTACCTGGCTGTGACAGCTGAGAGAGAGAGGAGAGCTGCATGGTACCTGGCTGTGACAGCTGAGAGAGAGAGGAGAGCTGCATGGAGACAAATCCTAGCTCACCCACACTAAACTCCCAAGGGCAACACTGAGATAACAGCAATGAAGAAGAGGAATGTGGAAGGCATATAATAGAAGTTGTTGGCAAAAGCGCTCAGTTCATTCTTGACTAGGGGCACTCTGTGCTGTCAGGCTGAGGCATTCCAACAAGCCTTATCAATCCAGATGTAGACACATTCATCATTGGATGGTTCTGGTTCTTCCCCATGCTTCTTTTTCCCACTGTTGTAGAAAATATAAGTTCCATTGGCATTTCCTAATCAATAAGCTAATAGTTGCCTAATAATTGCATACGCATAATTAATGCTATGAGTTACCATGACATGACATCTCACACATATAGATTCACCGCAGTGGCAGAGGACTTCTCTCTTTTGCTGAGACCTTGGGCAGTGCATCGTGTCCCATAACAATTGATAACAGTCTCTCGGTCAGACTGCACGACGCACACACATTTACAAGAGATCATCCCATTCCTCTCCCCCCTCTTTTCCTCCCTTACAGTATAAAGCGTATGTCAACTGTCAGTCATTACTGAATATTTGGACTCTGTACATTGATCAGATGGTACATTGAGATTCAGTCTCTCCTATAATGCAGTTTATAGGAGAATGTTATGGCTTTAAATATACTTTCATAAGACACTTCCTGGACTCCTGGTTTCAATTCATTTGGTTTATATAAGCTGTTGTAATTATCATATAGCGGATGAGGAGTGGTCAAATTCCATTCTATAACACCCACTGTCACTTGGATCCTCTCAGATCTTTGCATTAGATTCAACCAATTCAGAATTCGGAAAAAATAATTTCCAATGTTTTAAGGCTTAATATATTGTCATTGTACAACCACTGTTTATTTGTTCCCTGAAAACATCCAATGAAAGTTGACAAAATAAGAGATACGGATATTATGTATCTGGTGTTTGACTTTCTGTACTTGGGAACGCAAGCCTCATTTTCCATTATCAAGCACTAGAAACATAGCATACTCCCCCTCCCCCTCCTTCACAAAAGTATTTCTATCTTTTCAACAGGAAATGACAAATACATTGTGATTTTTGTTCTCTGTATTACCCACAACATGATAAGTAGGCTATAACACGTATAACAAGTATAACATGATTTATACTATCTGAAAGTGTACATTATCCTCTTTAATATGCATAAATTGTATTGTATGATATTGTCTCTGAGCACACAGAAAGCAATTATACACACCAACCCCTCCTAGTGGTAGATTTTTGGAATTTTAAAGGGATCATGGAAGTTTTGAATCTTGTGTTTTGTGTCTCTTTGTGCTCACTCCCAGCCAAGTCATCACCTGTCCTCTCTTGTTACCAAAGACGATGCGATTCAAGCAAGACGGCCTAACTTCAACTCACTTCCTGTCATTTTGTCACGTGGGTTTTGCCCACGATTTCCCACGCACACGCCCACTTTCGGCAGGTCTGAGTCAATGGTTGACCACGCCCATTTAGGAGACTTGCTGCTACCATTTGTTAGAATTGACGGAGCCTGCGGTGACCCATCTATAGTAATATAATATCTATGTTGTTACCCATCACCCCCTTCCTCACTTCCCTCTCCCTTAGTCACAGCTTCTCCACCTTTTGCCTCCTGGCTTGTAATCCACTGTCACATCTGTTCTGTCTCACCTCCACCATTTTTCAAGCCCCCTCCGTCCTCCTGCCCTGTCCATCAGCTGTTCTCAACTTGCTGCACAATGTGCACATGATCATTTATAGGAAGTGTTTTTATGTGAGTAGGGGGGGGGGGTGTTGATGTTGGAAATGTACTGATTATGGATTATAAAAAAAAAACATACATTATCTTTTCTTTTCTTTAGACTTGTAATTCTTGCAAACATATATGCATGTGTGTCCAAAGCATCATGGGAGGTGAAGGCTATGTGGCTTCCCACAACAAAACAGAGCATGACTGCCCCCTGTTGTGCTCCTGAGTGATCTAAGGTGATACATCAGTGAATCAGTGAATTACATTACATAAAGTAAAGTACATACACACATTATTTCTAAGATGATAGAGTTAAATAAATCTGTGTAAATTGATTTCTTGTTGTTGATTTATTTTGAGTTCATCATTAGTCCGCCCCTCAATCACAGCATCACATGACCAGGTCCATGAGAGCAAGCCGCCTCGTTGTCATAGTGATCCAGGCTGGATCAATGCTACTGTGTTTGTTTGAGCTCCGGGCTCCAGAGCGCAAAGCCCCCCCATCATCCCCTCAGTCTGTTGACTTAAACAGCCTCTCTCATACAACCACACGGCTGAGCTGACGGACACCATGGTGCTGTGATGGGCTATGAAAGCAGCTAGAAAGAGGGCCAGAGAGAGGGGGTGGTGGTGGTGGTGGGGATGGGGGTTGGTGCTGAACGTTTGAAAAATCTGGGGAACGACTGTTAGGAATGTCACAAACAGAACTGATAATATACTACTACTACTACTACTACTAATAATAATAACAGTAACAATACCTTTATTTATATAGCGCTTTCAAAACAAGTTACAAACCACTTTACATACAATTCAAAATAGGCAAACAGTACATAAAATTACATACAATTAAAAAGACGATATAGGTCCATAAAATGTACACAGAATAAAATGTAACAATAGGGTACAACAAAGGTGAATAAAACAATAAAATCACGAAAAAGCAAGTCTAAAATAGTATTTTTAGACATGACTTAAAAGAAGACAACGTGTTCGCTTCCTTGATCTCCTCTGGGAGGTCATTCCATAACCGAGGGGCCCGAACAGAGAAGACCCGGTCACCTACAAGGTTAGAGGGAGGAATGGCCAGGAGTGACCTGCCAGGAGTGACCTGCCAGGAGTGACCTGCCAGGAGTGACCTGCCGGAGGATCTCAGGTTGCCATTCTAAGACAAACTATGAAGTGATTTTAAAACCGGCGAGATACAGTATGTTCTCTCCTGTTGTTGTACCTGGTTATGAGTCTAGCTGCGGCATTTTGAATTAACTGAAGTTTATTGAGCTTTTGTTGTGTGAGACAGGAGAAAAGTGCATTGCAGTAATCTAACCCGGGATGAGATGAATGCATGACTGTTTCCAAGTTCCTAGCGGCTAAGAATGACCTGATTTTTGAAACATTTCTTAAAGGGATACACCACTTTTTTGGAAGTTTACCTCATTTCCCACATCCCCCCCACATAACCAAGATACACCATGCCTTACCGGCACTGTCCGCTCAGTTTACAGTGAGCTACAGTCGTGAAGTTAGTAATTATCGCCATAGAATGGAGGCTAATGGTAGTACAGCTGTTAAAAATCTGCCAAAACACACATCTCACTGCGCCAAAATACATGTGTACTCACCACATGATGAAATATTAATCCAAAATGCACATAATTGGTCTTTTTGGAAGGAAAAGAGGTAGCCGGCACTACTTTCCAAACATGGCCGCCGACCTCTTTTCCTTACTAAAAGACAGATTATGTGCATTTTGGATTAACATTTCATCGTGTGGTGAGTACCCGAAGCACAACATGTATTTTGGTGCCGTGAGATGTGTGTTTTGGCAGATTTTTAACAGCTGTACCATTAGCCTCCATTCTATGGCGATAATTACTAACTTCACGACTGTAGCTCACTGTGAACTGAGCGGACAGTGCCGGTAAGGCATGGTGTATCTTGGTTATGTTGGGGGGATGTGGCAAATGAGCTAAACTTCGAAAAAAGTGGTGTATCCCTTTAATGGGAAAAGACATGATTTGACAACAGAATTTACAGTATATGCTGGTCCAAACTGAGATGGTTGTCAAATAGATACAGAGGTTTCTACAAGTGAAAAGCAGCACTTGCCCCTCCCTCATTACCATGAGGTGCCCTTGAGCAAGGCCCTTAACCCCAACCGCTCCAGTGGAGCTGCTCAGTGGCCAGCAGAGCAGACTGTGGTTGTACTGGTCAGCTTCCAGGTGTGATTGTTTGTGTGAATGTGAACAGGGTGCCGCTGAAAAAGAGAGCATTGCTCTCAGTGAGACTCTCCCTGCTTAAATAAAGGTACAACAATAGGGCAATAAGGCAATAGTTAAATATTAACGTACTTACTCATACAGTACTATATTACTTTCGCTTCCAAAAAATGTACAATCTATTTAGCCAGCTCCTTTTAGAACAACAACTTGCGACCAAATGTATTATTGGAACATCAATTAACCAATCAGTCAACAATCAGCCAAACTGCATACTTTTTGTTTATTTGCATACCTAGGACAAAAAAACCTAATAACATTCTGGCAACGCATTAGTCTCGCTTAGCCAGACCTATCTCCCACACTTTGTTTTAGTGCTGGAAAAAGTAATGGAGTAAGTGTAACTTGAAGTTACTTGGATTAGTAACAGTAATATACTGTCTTGTAAATTGTAATCCCTTACATTACTCGTTACTGGAGAACGTAATAAAATGACATTAACGTGTTACTGAGTAATGCGTTACTGCTCAACACTGATGAGGAGCACATTACTGTCCACTAGAAGATTGCTTCTTTTAACAACTGTATGGGAAGACAAACAAACTAAGGCCAAAGTCCACCTGGACATCAGTGGGGAAGTAAATGAGTTGAATGCCCTCAGCTCAGACGGCTATGTGAAGAACTGAGAGAGAGGCACATTGTTATTTCATCGGAATGATAGAAAAGGAGACTGTTACAGTAAGAAGATTTATCAGTATTATTAGAACATTTTCTCAGGGTTTGCTGTAGATTATGGAGATTGTGGTATGCAATTTCTGCGGACCAAACATGACTTTATGAAGAAGACTGGATGGTGAGTACACTTTTCTCTCTTGCTTTTTCATGTTTACCTTTCCCTTCTATCTCAGAGGCCAGGTGCAGAACTAAATATATATTCAAAACTTATCATATATTCAAACCACTGTTTCAACGTCAACGGAACAGCAAGTTGTTTTAATATTTGTATGCTATTGGCTTTTGACTGTTATCAGTTAGCACCGGAGATTTACTCATATACATATTATTCTTCCTTTTGTTTGTTACTTTTGTATCTTTGTATTGTGCTTTTGTAAGTCGTTTCTTTTATAAATGAAAGGCGTCAACATTAATTATGGATTCTGCTTAAATAAAGACCAACAGAATAGCTTGCCGTGCACCTTTTCAGTATTTTAGTATTCAATTGCTATAGCTGCTGTGCAGCGGTGTCGGGCATTTTGAGGAGGAGGAAGAAGAAGAGGAGAAAGATGAGGAAAAGCTAGGATTATGAAGAAGAACAGGAGGAGGAATGAGAAATACTGAGGGTCCATCAGCAGTTACTTCCCGGGCCATAATTACCATTAAAACACATTTGAAATCATGTGTCTAATCCACATAGCACAATGCCTGAGTAGGCATAAGGATGTTCATTTTCCTTCCCACTATGACTTACCACCATGCTGTCCATGCATATAAATGCAGATATCAAACTAGTGTTAAAAAAAGATCAACATTCAAGATAAAGTAATGACAATTTGGTAGGCGTTCATAGACAACATAGAGATGTCTGTCATTTCTTTTTACAAAGATTGATTGCTCCATAAGTGGAAAAGTTGACGTTTAAAAATGCTCTATTTCCATTGATTGCAATAGTTTACTTGAGGGCAGAATTAAAAATTGTGTATTTTTTTAGATACAATTATGACATTTTACACACTACATCTACCATGAGATTTTTTTTTTAATTTAATTTCATGAACATTGGAGATTCATCTATTTTATATTTTCTGACATCCAGATACTTTTAGGTCAGAAGAAGAAACAGCGGAATAATAATCCTTACTATATTAGTGCCACTCTCAATCTGGAATAGCAGTGACATCAATTTCATTCTAATTCTGCAGACAGACCATTTTGCTTGTATGTCTCTGCAGCTCGGGAAGGAGGTGGGGATGGTGGACCTCAACTCTGAAGAGGCTTTCCTCCAGTCACACATGGAAGGCCCTGGTGCGCTCACTGTGTTTGGTGGCTGTGGTGATATATAGCCAGGCTGACAGCCTCCGCAACTTTGTGGCAGGCATCTTCATCCCTCAGTACCACTACCCATATGCAGTAGCTCTCTGCTTTGCCCAGGTTGGTGCCTGCCTTGTTTGTTTGGGCAATTCACACTGCTAGCACGGTGGCTCAGTGGTTAGTACTGATGCCTCAAAGCAAGAAGGTCCCGGGTTCGAACCCCGGTCCGTCCCAGGCCCTTTCTGTGTGGAGTTTGCATGTTCTCCCCGTGTTTGTGTGGGTTTCCTCCCACCATCAAAGACATGTATGTTAGGGTTAATACTCGTGTCAGTGCCTCTGACCAAGCTACTGGCAAAGGAACTGGAGTTGGTCCCCGGGCGCTGCACTGTGGCTGCCCACTGCTCCTAGTTCTAGGAAGGTTCCTAGTAGAGGATGGGTCAAATGCAGAGGATGAATTTCCCCATGGGGATAAATAAAGGATAACTTAACTTAACTTAACTTAAATCAAATTAAAATGGACCAAAAAGGAATATTGTTCTGTTCTTGTTCTGGTTACATAGGCTATTCAACTGAGCATTATATTAATATCTTATATTATATATATCTTATCTTATATTATATATCTCATCTTATCTTATTTCTACTCTCTGGATAGTATGGTGGTGATAAAGTGACAACAGGTCGCAACAACCTTTCATCTACTGCTTGCGTTGCAATTTTATCCATTAGCAAAACATGTAGGCCTAACTATTATCCCAAGAATATTCTCAAGCGAATATATCTAATATGAACATAAATCACAAAGGATTGTTGTTGATCATTATAAAGGTTCAAGGTTCAATGGTTTTTATTCATGCTTTCACATGAACGGAATTTGTCCTCAGGACCAGCAGCATACAATAATAAATCCTATAATAAAAGTGATAAGCTAAAATGAACTCAGACCTAACAATAATTAACTATACATAAAAGAATAACTGTAGGGGTTAAACAGTTCAAAACTGATGGAGCAGCCTATTAAAAGCACAGCAGCATATTAAAAAGACAGCAGCATGCAGGGCAGCATATTAAAAAGACAGCAGCATGTATGTTGAGTAGCAGCACAGCAGGGCAGCATGTTAAAAGCATGCAGTATATTAGGTGCGTCAGTGAGGCATAGAGTTCACCAGTCTTACAGCCTGTGGGTAGAAGCTGCGTTGGAGCCGAGTGGTTCTGGTCTTAATGCTCCGCAGCCTCCTGCCCGAGGGGAGGGGGGGGGGGGGGGGGGGGGGGGGTCGAACATCTTGTGTGCCGGATGGGTGGGATCCTCCACGATGCAGGCCGCAGTGCTCCTACACCTACTGACCTACAGTACCCACCTATACTAACATGATGTTAATGATGGTAATAATGTTGGAGTTATTATAATTTTTTATAGCTGTGCACTTGAGCATTGTAAGAAGGAGTGTAAGAAGGAGCGCTACCGCACGTCCTTTGTCCCTACGGCTGTCAGACTTTTTAACATCCAATAATAGTTCAGCAGCACAATATAGCACTGTTGTTGTTGTTGTCGTTTTTATTGGTAACTATTGTTATTGTGTGCTGCTGCCTATAGTTTTGCACTTTATAGTGTTGCACTTTACATTCTAATGCCTTTGCTGCTGTTGCTATTGTTAGTTGTTGTTGGTAAGTATTGTTGCTGTTCTTATCTTTTAGTGTGTATTGGATTTATCCTTGTGTTTATTTTTAGAGCTGTTTTTATGTCTTCCTTGTGAGAGCTGCTGTAACGAGTACATTTCCCCACTGTGGGATTAATAAAGGCAATCAATCAATCAATCAATCAATCAATTGGCTATAGCGATTTCGTATCATCAGTTTTTGGGACTGGTGTAGAGTGTGTGTGTGTGTGTGTGTGTGTGTGTGTGTGTGTGTGTGTGTGTGCTAGCTTGAAGAATAGGGAAGTTGGTTGCAGTAGTGGTGGTCTGTGTGTGTGTGTGTGTGTGTGTGTGTGTGTGTGTGTGTGTGTGTGTGTGTGTGTGTGTGTGTGTGCGTGTGTGTGTGTGTGTGCGCTAGCTTGAAGAATAGGGAAGTTGCTTGCAGTAGTGGTGGTCTTTGAACAGCGGATGGGGTTTAGTGTTAATAAATACTTGAGCGTGTTGGATGTTTAACCAAACAGCTGACCAGCTGAAGGGCTGTGTGGTAGATATGACCCTGTGGGTCCCAAGGTTGAAACAAAGAAGTATGAACGTTTGAGATGAGCTAATGACATTCTTGTCTGTTAAAAGGGTCAACCTTGACTGTTCATGCATCTATTGTCGGTGTTCATTTTGGAAAGAATTTCTGTCACTTATACTACAAAACCAAAATAGTTACGAGCAAGTTTTGACATTAAGTGGTGGCCTGCAGAAACCCTTCAGACGAAGGTTGGAAATGAGTTTATGCAGGGATTTTGACTGATTTGGTTACTTTCATCTCCGTAGTACATCATCACACAGATGTAAAAAAAAAAGACGACCACACATTTGGGGTAAAAACACAGCATTCAGATAAAGTATGTTATCTTTCTGAATTGTGCAAGAAGAACACACAGCATTTATGGCTCCATTTGTCTTGTTTTGAGGCAGAAAAATTGGGCTGGGCTGACAGGTAGAATCATTAGTGGACACTAATGCACGACAGACCTTGCAGATAAAAGCAACCTGTCCAGGGGTTAATGTGGCTTTTATCTGCAGTGATTCTCAACCTGTGACTCACAGGATTTGAAATCTACTTCATATCCAATGTAGGCTACCTCCTGTGTCTTTGTCCTCTATTTATTAGCTGATTTAATCTTGAAACATGTATGCATCAGATGAATAGATTATGAGGCCCAGTAGAGTACCTCATCCAATCCTGAACCACAACAAAACCAGATATTGTCTGTTAGGCAAGTATCTCCTAATGTCAACAATATGTCTTGTATTACGCAGGTTCTGGTCTCTCTGTTAGTCTTAAATCTCCTCCATGTTGTGGGTCTGGTGCCTCTGAAGCGTTACTCCAAGTCCCTGGGCGAGAGGCTGCTGGTGCCTGCCATCTGCGACAGCACCCAGTCTGTGCTGGTCCTGTGGGCCAAGTCCAGCAGCTCACACACCGCCCTCTTCCCCATCACCGTGCGTCTGCTGCCCCTGCTGGCTGTGGGCTGGAGCTACGGCCTGAGGCTGGCGGTCCCTCCGTCCATCCACAAGACTGTTCTGATTGCCACCCTGAGTGGGGCATCTATCGTCATCACAGGTAAACCTGTACTACGAAAACCAAACCCCTTGATTTTATCCCTGAAATGTCCTTAATTTCTCCATTAGATAAACATGTAGTATCGTGGCTTTTTAAAGGATTTATTCATGGGTTGATTCGTGGAGAAATTTAGGGGATTTTTCATGCTTTTTATCCATGGTTTACAGCAGGGGTGGGCAACTATTTTTCATGGGGGGGGCCACATGAGAAACCCAGATTGTTGCCGGGGGCCAGGATTAAGAGGTACCAGGTTTCAGGAGCAAGTTAAATATTAAGTAGCCTATTCATGTTATCTGTATTAATCACTAAATGTCAGCTATTTTCATCAACTTTGCTTGACTATAGAGGATTGCACAGTTGCCATGAATTGTAATGCACAGTTACAGACAGTAGATTTGATAATGTGCTTGATGGTAGCTGTGATAACCCTACATGAGAAGGTGTAATTCTTTACACTAAAAGAAACTGAAAAAAGTGGAGGTTTTGACATTTATAGGTTGTTATTGATTTTCTTTGTCTGGCCCACTTGACGCCGAATTGGGTCGCATGTGGCCCGTGGACTCAAATGAGTTTGACACTCCTGCTTTAGTGGACCTTCACCTTGAAACAAGGTAACCACTCAATCCCTAATCCATCCACCTCCACTCTCTCCCCGCAGCCTCCCAGGGTCTGTCAGGTGTGGAGCCTCTGGAGTACATGTACGCACCGCTGGCTTTAACCCTGCACAGTCTCTCCCTCACCTGGCTGGCCAAAGTATCGGAGGTGGAGCACCAGCGCTCCCCTGATGCCCAAGCCTCCATTTTTGACATCTACTACACCCAGCTGGTCAACCAGAGCGGAGTGCTGGGCGTCCTGTGCCTGCTCCACCCAGACGGCGCCTGGCGGGGGCTGAGTCGGGGCACTTGGTGCAGCCTGCTGTTCCACGGCTACCTGCTGGCCATCCTCCTGCTGGGGATGCTGCTGAGCTTCCTGGTCGGCATAACCGCGATGCGTTTCTCACCGCTCGCTGCCGCACTGCTCCACTCGGCACGGGAGCTGATGCAGCCGTTTTTCCAGCTGTTGTTTCACTTTTAAGGACTGAGACATTTTACCGTATTGGCCCGAATATAAGACAGGCAGGCTTATATTAGAGACAGGCCTTTCTTTTTTTTAATCACTGTAATACCTTTATCGTAGCACACTGAAGTACCGTAATCCACTCATTCGAGCGCAATCTGGGTGGGCTAGTGCCAGACCTGGCCCCAGAGCTGGGTCCCTAAGCCCAGGACAGGCCCCTCACCCTACTACAGCAGAGAATTGGATTTTCTTTTTTTTCTTTTTTACATACAACAGTTTTTACATAATACACATTAACCCTGAGGAGTAGCCGGGATTGGGCCGTTTTTCTTTCAGATGCTGCAGCAGGCTCAGTTTTAAAGCCAGAGTGAAGTTTCTGGTATCATATGAAACAAGAAGACCTAAGGAATCGATTTGTGACTAGCATGACAACCATGTCATGCTAGTTTGTCAGGAAGGTAGCTAAATAACACTCCAAAGTTAGGCTAAATTTTGGCGAGGAGAAGAAAACATTTTCAAAGGGGTCCGCTTTTTCACAGCCTAATGTTGGCAGGTGTGTATGTGTGTGTGTGTCCATGTGTGTTTGTTTTGAACCAGCTAGTAGCCTTATATTGTCATTTAGCCTTTCTGCTGCTATTGCATGGTTAAATCGTCACATTTTATTTTACGTGTGGGGGGGGGGGGGGGGGGGGGGTTGGTATATGCCATAGACTGTATAAATAGGTATACGCAGTGGAAGTGGTCCCTGGGAAATTTGGTTTGTAGCCTACGTAGTGGTACTTGGACGGAAAAGTTTGGGAACCCCGGTTCTAATCCAACAAAACACCGGTGAAGGAAGGTTGCTACTTGATGACCCCTCACCTACACTTACTCCCAGACAGCTGGTGAATGTTGCTGCCTGGGTAAAGATCCTGTACATTTATGACGGTACAGAGTGATGTTTGTTAAGTTATTTGCTCTGTAGTATATTATTCTGTTGAACTCATGAGTCAAGACTCTGTATGACTCACTTTGGATTTATCATCATCATATCCTGGTGAAGAATATTAGTGACTCATCTATATTAGTTGGTGTGTCTTGTCTACATTGTTCAAGAGCTTTCATGGGACAATAGATGAATTTCTAATCAGATCATTGTGGAAGTGGCCCCTGAATGACTCTAAGCTTTATTAGACGAGAGGGGGTCAATGACAAAGAAAGACTATCCTGAATGACTAAGCTTTATTAGACGAGAGGGGGTCAATGACAAAGAAAGACTATCCTGAATGACTCTAAGCTTTATTAGATGAGAGGGGGTCAATGACAAAGAAAGACTATCCTGAATGACTCTAAGCTTTATTAGACGAGAGGGGGTCAATGACAAAGAAAGACTATCCTGAATGACTCTAAGCTTTATTAGACGAGAGGGGGTCAATGACAAAGGAAGACTATCCTGAATGACTCTAAGCTTTATTAGACGAGAGGGGCTCAATGACAAAGAAAGACTATCCTGAATGACTCTAAGCTTTATTAGACGAGAGGGGGTCAATGACAAAGAAAGACTATCCTGAATGACTAAGCTTTATTAGACGAGAGGGGGTCAATGACAAAGACAGACTATCCTGAATGACTCTAAGCTTTATTAGACGAGAGGGGGTCAATGACAAAGAAAGACTATTCTGAATGACTACGCTTTATCAGGCGAGAGGGCTCAATGACAAAGAAAGACTATCCTGAATGACTAAGCTTTATTAGACGAGAGGGGGTCAATGACAAAGAAAGACTATTCTGAATGACTCTAAGCTTTATCAGGCGAGAGGGCTCAATGACAAAGAAAGACTATCCTGAATGACTCTAAGCTTTATCAGGCGAGAGGGAGTCAATGACAAAGGAAGACTATCCTGAATGACTAAGCTTTATCAGGCGAGAGGGGGTCAATGACAAATGAAGACTATCCTGAATGACTCTAAGCTTTATCAGGCGAGAGGGGGTCAATGACAAAGGAAGACTATCCTGAATGACTCAGCTTTATCAGGCGAGAGGGGGTCAATGACAAAGGAAGACTATTCAAGGGTTAGACAATCATTATGTGAGGCAGCTGCAGGATGTACCGCCTAAACCAATCACCTGCATCGGTTCGAACTTCCTCCGGTCTGAAGCGTTTCCCCCCCACCCAACTTCCCTTTGTCCATGTTCTGTGGGTGTGATGCTAACGCTGATTAGCCACCTGACTTTTGATTGCAGATTTATTTTTTATCCAGCGAGATGACTCAAATGGTTCACACATGGTTCACGCTTCACAACATGTATAAAATGCCACTTTATTTCCAAACATCTACTGATTTTATTTCCAACAAGGTAATTTCAAGTGCTGTCAAAAACCATGACAAAATTGACTCTTCCATCGTGATACTACAGAAAACAGCATAAATGTAAACATTTGATGTAAACCTGACAGAAATGATGTTTCTAGAACTGCTTTTGACTATTTCACTTTCATAATATGATTTCAAACCAGACTCAGTCCTGCCTCATCCTGTCATAACATTACATTTTTTTTTTTTTTTTTTTTGTTACAACCTGGAACTTATTTTCATCTTATTTTATGTTAAACTAGCATCACAGTATTTTTCTTACACTCAGTGTATATCTCTTAGGTTGTGAAACAAGGTGGTCAGTGGGATCTGGTCTGGTATCTTACATCAGTACACGTACTGCCAATTGTGTATATACATGTACAGTATAATGCAACAATTTTCAGAATAACAAAAATGAATATTGATCAGTCAAGCAGAATACCTTTGAGAAATAAACATTATGTAAACCATGATAGGTTTGATTGATTGTGTTTTGTTGTTGTGTGTAACTGTGTTTAATTAAACTTATTCTTTTGAAGTATATTTGTATTCCATAGTACATGTATATTTGCTACTTGTGTACATTTAATCTTAATTGGTATTTAATTGTTAATGATGCTAACAAAGGTATTCTGATGATGATAGGAGTGCTGGCTCTGGTTGGGTGTTGCTTGATCACCTTTCAGAAAGAAGAGAGGTGCCGATTCATTTCCCCATGCTTGTTCTTTAGGAGGGATGGGTGTTGGGCGGCAGGCGGAGGCCCAGGCTCTGCAGCAGGTTGGAGGCTGGTCCGGCCAGGCCGGCCTGCGAGCTGAGGGACTCCAGCAGGTTGGTGACCAGGTTCAGGTCCACGTCCAGGGGCTGGATCTCCTCCTCTAACTCTTCTATGCCTCCTTCTCTTGGAAGACCAGTGGGATGAGGGGAGCCGTTGGTTAGGCCTTCGTCGTCACGCTTCTGCTGAAAATGATTTTGGAATATATCAACGGATTACGGATGAAGTTCACAAGCTGATACAGTGATATACATAATATGCATGACTTGTTATTTCATCTGAGTTTAGAGCCTCCATTTAATTTTTTATTCAAAGTAAAGTCATTCAAAGTGGGGGATATTGAGAGTGAGGCTGAGCAGAAGCAAGGGGCTATTAATATATTCCTCTCTCAGATATGATGAGGGTATATTCACAAACACAGTCTTACCTTCTGAGTAAAGCTTTGTCCCACATGAGTACTCATAAGCTCCTGGTCCATCTGGTCCATGTATCTTTTGAGACTGTCCAAAGTCTCTGCCCCCTCCCCCCCTCCAGGACTAGACAAACTCTCTTCTTCCTCTTCCTCTTCCTCTTCCTCCTCCTCATCATCTAGATCATCTGAATCCAGCTCTTCATCTTTGCTTCCTGAAACAATTGAAAGATATTTTCTTTTACATGTCTCAGTAACATAACTATTGCAAGTATTTAATCATGTATGTCTTACATACCTAGTAGTCTGTCCAGTGCATTGGCCATGGAGTCTGGGTCAAAGCTGAAAGGCTGATTTGAATGGGCCCTGGAATATAGAGGAAAACATTTGCATGACATGGTGGGGGATTTCCTCCACTGGCATTTCATGTGCAAGAAAGGATAGAGGGAGTATTACAGTAGCATTCGTGGCAAGCTTTCAGAAAGTCGGCAAAAGAAAATGTGAAATAATGCGCGTTTCCAATCCGTTGCTATTATGCGAATTATAGAGCTGTCGATCACCTCGTGTTTGAGGCTGTCTGCCTCTGCTGCTCTGCTGCTAGACCCGATAGCCTACATGCGTCATCTTGCAGGCAGGCAGCGACCATGCAGCTCTATTAAAACACATCTACGTTATTAATTGAAAGTGTCTTGATGATCTACAACGGTACAGGACCATATGATGCAATTTCTGGATTACCAGGCGCTACTCTTCAACTGCAAGCATAACGTTATAATCCATGGAGCAATTCTAGAAGTGAGTCGCATTCACATTAAACCCAGTCTTCTGTTTAAACACACCACGGCGTTCTAAAAATTGTAGGCTACTTTTCCACCTTCCCCAAGCGTGAAAACGTTTTTTGCGATATTTGGTGGGGGTTTTTCCGCATTTTGCAGCGTTTCCACTCAGTTTTTTGATGCGCAAATTGAAAATTTGCATAAAAACAGGTGGATGGAAACCCAACTAAAAGAAACCATATAATTTATTCTAAGCAATGTACGGTATGCACTGTACTGAGAAATCGTCAGTCCATCTCACCAGGGCAGTTCAGCACCCTCGTGGGAAGAAACAGCGTTGAGGAAGTTCTTCATGCCCTGGGTGACTGCCACCAGGCTGTAACTGGCCTCTTCTGCCTCTTCATCTTCCTCCGTCTCCTTCCTCTTCTCCTCTGCGCCCCTGCCATGCTGCGTGGTGGAACTGGGCTTTTGGCTGCCAACACCAATGCTCGGCCCACTTCTCTCCTCGAACATGCGTTCCAAATCCTGAGCGCTGATATCCAGCCAGCTATCACCTGGAGTTCGACACAAACAAAACGAGAAATTAGTTTTGAGCAGAGGTTCAAACCGCACTAGGCGAATGGACCCGGCATGCCTAGGGGAATGTGCCATTCCTGTCTCAAGCACCACTATAGAGAAGTGGAAACGTGTATTTTTTGCACGTTCGATGCCTAGGTGTGTGTGTGTTCAAGTTCAAGTTCAAGTTTATTCATAATGTCCCAGAAGGGCACTTTGGGTTGCAGCAAAGCATAAAAACATAAAACAGTCATAAAATCACACAAAGCTCGAGATAAAAACATGAAAACAAAGTGCAGACACAAATAGACCATAAAAACAAAAATGGAGACACAAATAGACCACGAGGTAGTACAAAGTAGCAGTTCAAAGTGCCAGTGTAGTTTAAAGTGGATTAGAGGCCATGGCTGATAAGTGCAAGCAAGGCAGTCCAAGAAGGACACTTAGCCACACAGCGCTACATATTATAGAAAGAAAAATGCTACAATATTACTATTGTACAAGAGAACGTAAAATTATACAGTTACATTATATTCTCTTAAGTAGCATTTAAAGCTTGAATCGAAGCAGGCACAAAGGAATTCCTATATCTATTTTTCTTAGCCAAGGGAGCACGAAGACGAAGGCCAGATGGAAGCAGCTCATATTCAGAGCTCAGCGGATGGGCATTGTCTGAGCAGATAGCCCTTGCTTTTTTCAGCACCTGCAGGTTGAAAATGTGGTCTAGGCTCCTAAAATGGATTCCGACTATTTCTGAAGCCGTTTTCACAATTCTCCCTAGGGAGTTCTTATTCCTGGTGTTGAGGTTGCCGTACCAGCAGGCAATAGAGAAGATGATAACAGATTCAATAAAAGCGCTGTAGAACAGTTTCATCAAGGTCTTGTCTACCTGGAAATGAGCAAGTTTCCGGAGACAAAAAAGGCGCTGCTGACCCTTTTTGCACAGCGACTCTGTGTTCAGATCGAACTTCAACCTGCTATCAATTATAGTACCCAGATATTTGTATTCAGTGACCAGGTGAACTGTCTGACCATTAACAATACTACCCTGGGCAACAGGGGGGGAGCGTCTGAAATCAATGCAAATCTCTTTCGTTTTTGAAACATTGAGTTGCAGAAAGGCATCTTCACACCAGGATACAAAGCCATCAATGACTTGGCCATGGCCGACTTCATCATCGTCAAGTGTTGCTCACTAAATGTTAGTGCATCAGTGATGTCACAATGCCTCCTTGTGTGTGTGTGCCACATTATATCACTGATGACATTATCAGAGTGTGTGTGTGTGTGTGTGTGTGTGTGTGTGTGTGCCCCCCTATGACATCACTGATCAGTCTTGTCACAATGCCTCCTTGTGTGTGTGTGTGTGTGTGTGTGTGTGTGTGTGTGTGTGTGTGTGTGTGTGTGTGTGTGTGTGTGTGTGTGTGTGCGTTCGCCCTTATGACATCATCACTGATGGCAGCACATCATTAGCTAATTAGCCTATTAAAAAGATCCGGCTCCGTCAGGTCACCTGCCCGGGTGCCCTTTACACACCCTGAAGGTTTCAGCCCGATCGCACCTAAAACGGCATAGCTGTGGCCGAACACACAGACATCGCCCACATACTCAATTTTATATATAGATAGATAGATTTATTGTGTGTAGCTATTTACAGAATGTAATGCACACTTTGCAGGTGCCCCCTATGGCCTCTGTTCCAGGCCGTTTCACAGGCCGTTCTAGCTTAACTCATTGAGTGCCATGGACGTCCTTCGACGTCCAATTAAATAGTGACGTAGAGTGCCACGGACGTCCTTCGACGTCCAATGCGTTTTTTGACGGTGGGACGTCGATCAAAGCCTTCCGCAGCTCCTGTACAACTATAGTAGCTATTGGAGGTCTATAACCTATTTTACAGAACCCTTAGGTGGCGACAGTGCTCTCCAGATTACAGAAATGTCAGGAATACACAGCCTGAAATAGCCTTGATCAAAGAGAACCCGCTCATGCTGCAGTCCAGAGCCATGTAGATTGTTCTGGCTGCAACTGACGGTGCGTGCGAACACAGTCAATCCGCGCACACAACTGAGTCCTTCTGCCTCTGTCTGTCTGTCAGCATAGTTTCTCCACATGATTAGCCGCTAGAAAAGCAGCAGCGCGACACTGAAAAGCCAAACCTTTCACTGCAGTCCGCGTGTGGCTTCTCCATGTTGCGCTGCCTGGGAGGCGGCGCACCAAAAGCATTCCGAAAATAGACGCTTGGTGCGAGGCTGTGTGTTACTAGTGTGGGGAGGAGTTTTCAGCTGAGGGGGGGGAGGGGGGGAGGGGGGGTGGGGCACGCAGGGCAGGACACAACTACACCACATCACTACATCAGAAAATATTATCTAGAGTCAGTGAATGTGCTTGAAATGCTGCATTTCACAAAAGGCTGAATATCTCAGCTTATAATTTGAAATGCCTGAAAACGCTGAAAACAACCTATCTTCTCCGGCTCATAACTAAAGAACGGAAAATGGTATCAATAAACTTTTTTTTGCTGATGATACAATAGAGTCTCCTTGTTCTTTTTGCGTGTTCGGTGTTTACATAGTAATATCACACAATATTCTGTGGGCCTCGAGAAATCACTGAAAACGCTCTGAAAACTCTGGCATCCGTGTGGAGCGTCCGTTCTCCAAAAGTGGCTGGCACTCAATGAGTTAATAGTGAATTGTTTTCAGAAATTTCTGTTCAGGGTGAATTGTAAAGCATAAATACTGCAGCTTGCGGTGAAATAACTCTGTCTTACCTAAAGATAACACCAAGTGAATCCATAATCTCCATAGCCTTTCTGATAGTATCATTACCCACGCAACCACTCCCTAACTTCTGTGAAAGAACTATCTATCTATACACACAAAGGGACTGGTAAACAGTGCTCTTGGTCCTTTATTCATAGTATTCCCATGATGTCATGCCTTTCCTAGCAACCTGGCACTTTTCCATATACACAGCTCACTGACTGCAGCCATCAAGGATTACAATCACCTGCTATTTTCCGACCAAGCTGGCCGTGTGGCTATGAATAATGGAGCATTATAGCTTTACTACTGTATGTGAATATGTCAAATTTAGATTGAGATTGAAATGTTATCCACTGTAGGTCCTTATGTTACTCTTAGTCTCTTGATTAAGGGAATGGACTAAGTAAGGAGCACCAGTAAAATCTCCATATATACTATCATTGTTCTTGTAAAAAAACAAAAGAAAAATACGATTGCTTGATTATGTACTCTGCTTTGCAAGAAAAAAAATCTCCTCGTGCACTAGAAAGTATACACACATTATGCCTTCATGGTTACGCATAAAGCTAGCGCTTTCACTCACTGTCCTCTTGGGGGAGCTGTGACTCCTGTCTCCTGAGTTCCTCCAAGTTGTAGGGAGGACAGCTCTGCAGCAGCCGGAGAACCTCCTCACCTGCCGACTTACCACTGGAACCACGCACGCACCCACGCACACAAAGTAGTACATTCAGAAACACAAACCTGGATGGCATAGACAGCAATGTACATACTTATTCATATTAGACACATGTGCATGTAACCACCACTCCTCACCTTGATGCTGAAGAGACAGACTGTTCGAAGAATTTCTCTGCTGATGTCTTCAGTTCCCTATAACGACATGAGCCTTCCAGCTCCCCCTGCGTCAACAATAACCAAATTCACAATGTTCAACTTTTCATGCGATAATTAACACAAAACTACAATATTTGTTATCCGTTAAAATAAGTTTGAATCACAAGATGTTTGCTTGCAAGTGGCTAATTAGCTAGACATCCACTTGGCCTTCCCATTCAAAATGTGTGACTAACCCGGAAGTAGTCATTGCTTTTTAGACTCTCTAGGAAGCCTTTCCACTGAGGATTACAACAGACGGGGGCATCAGGCTCTGAAGATGGCGGCCTGCACCTAGAGCATAGGATCTCAAAGCCATGGGCCTGGGAGAGGGACACACATACGCACGCAAGCAAGCACAGATATATAAATATATAGAGATACATACATTAGTCAAAACATCATTATGTTCCATCTTACACCCTCCCAATGCCAGAATCAGAATAAAGGTGTTGGTCAGAGGGAATGCAGAGGCAGGCTCACCAGTTTCATGCCCAGCTCGTAGGCTCGGTACTGGGGGTGAGAGCGGGCGGGCAGGGTGAAGCCGCTCCTACGGTCTGGGGTGAACTGTTGTTGCTGTAGTTGGGCGTACAGGCAACGGGTGAATGTCACCTGGAAATGGATACAGTAATATAAGGTCACGGTTCGCTAAGGGTCTGAAGACTTTTGTTCTTTTGTCCATGAATATTATCCTCCGAGACATGCGGAGAGCGGGAGCTTCACCGGCAGGACGTAGCATGTGGGAGGATCACGCTATTCCCACCAGTTCCCTTCCCCCCCAAGCAGTGCAGCGACCAGGACATAATACCCTCGATCCGACTTCCCACCCGCAGACACCAGCCAATCGTGCCTGTATGGACGCTCGACCAAGCCGGAGGTAACATGAGGACGCGAAACCTGCGACCCTCGTGCTGGTAGGCAGGGAATCTACCGCTACACTACCCGGACGCCCCCTACACAAGTCTAAGTTTAAAAGCAATGCTGATTTCAGAGAGGCAGACAACAATATTGTACATGGGACATACTCATACTTGTGAGCCAATATGTTGATAAATAAATAAATAAATAAAATAACTATTGTGGTTTTTCGTGACTGGACAACCTCTCCCTTTTGACTACGCTATTACAAATTCAAATCCCAGAGTGTGTGTACCAAGGTGAGGACTTGTGTGTTAGGAGGAAAGGTCTTGAAGCTTCGGCAGGCCTGGAGATCCACTGGATCCCGCAGATAGAATGCTGACACTGCTGGAGCCACCATGTCTGGTCGCTGAGCCAACACCGTGGCAATGCCTGCAGGTAAGAAGCAGTGGACACGGTGCAGGCCCGCTGTAATCTTCTCTGGGTACCTAAGTGAAAAGTACACACACAACCAAGGATGTTAGGCTTATCATTGACATAATCTGGCAACAATACTGTAGTCAATTGTTTCTATATGAATTAGCGAGATTATCCTGATAGTCCCGCATTGACTTGACTTCTATGATGCCAAGCAGTCCTCTCACCCCTCTAGTCGCTTCCTCAGTGCTGTACAAATCTTAGGGCTTGCCCGACAGGCCTGTGTGTGGGTGGAGAGAAGGGCTAGAGCCTGTCCCACACTGGGTACCACATCCCTGGAGAGCCCAACTGTACTGGAATGGGAGGGGCAGGGCAGGATATGCAACTCGCCCCTGTGGAGGAACACCTTGGAAAGGGAATGGGATGGACAGATGAAGACTGAAGACTTCAGCTCAAATGTTGTCACTGAAGCAAAAACAGGTGTTTAGAGTTCAAATCTCACCCTATTCTCGCTGGTCTCTGGATTCAGCCACTTGGGAAGAGAGTCTGCTGCCTCAATCAGAAGAAACTCTCCATCATTGTCCTCCACTCTGTGTAAACATAAAATGGGAATTAGAAAGCAGAGAAGCTGCCATGAAAAACAAACAAAAAACAACAACACCGAAACAGATCCATGTTTCAGCACCAAAATACAAGTCTTTAATAACAATTCTGTCTCACCTGGCCGCTAGCTGTGGGAACGCCTTTGTGATTTGTTGGAGGAGGTAAACGATGAACCACTCGTCCTCCACATTGTCCCCAAACTGAGTGCTGCCTCCAATGTGAGCAGGAACATCTCCTATCAATATTAAGAACAATCAGCCCTGCTTCACGACATAATACACACTAGAGGTGTGTGTGTGTGTGTGTGTGTGTGTGTGTGTGTGTGTGTGTGTGTGTGTGTGTGTGTGTGTGTGTGTGTGTGTGTGTGTGTGTGTGTGTGTGTGTGTGTGTGTGTGTGTGTGTGTGTGTGGGTGTAACAGGAAACTATATTCTTCATTCATTGGCTGAGGGAACTAATAGAAATCGTGCCAGCAGCCCTCTGATGTGTTACCTTTCTCAGGTTGGTACTTGAGGTTGAAGGGCTGATGCTGCCACATGTATTGCATGAGGAGCGGGGCAACCTTGGCCAGAAGCTCCTCTACTAGATGTGTTAGATGTTCCTCAATGGTTTGTGACCTGGAACTATCCGGTTGAATCAAGAAAAGTTTGTACTGCACCACGTCTTCTTGCACCTCTCTCCTCGATAATGCGTCCATCGTGGCACTTATAACGACCTGTTAAATAGAGACAACAGATATGAAGATTACGTCGCCATATACAATAGAAAGTAATGTAAATCCAGAAAATTACAAATATATAACTAACCTAGTTAATTCGTGATGAGTCCTCCTATGGATAATATCCAGCAAATTATCTTGGGAATGTCAAGTCAATACCTGCTCGTTTTGGATTTGAAGGAAAAAATGTAAATGCAGGAAATCAAATGCTGTGTCGTTAACACGCCGTTTATTGTTTTCGCCCTGTCACGAATTATTGTCGACTAGCAACTAGTATAGCAAATACTAGTTCCTATTTCGTTGTTCTTTGAGTGGAAAAAAATCGGTAACGTTACCGATACTAAAAATAACGAACAAAAAATCCGCCATACATCGAATAAGTCCTATTGACATCCAAAGTTCAAACACTTAATTAGCTACCTGTTTATTGTAGTAATATCTAACGGACACATTTCAGAAGCGCACCTCAGCAAGGGAGTTGCATCCCCCCCCCCAGGATGGCGAAGGCATGTACCGCCCTACTCTGCCTCTGATTGGCATACCCTGCTATTAGACCCTAACCCAAACCAATCGCCCTAACCGGCTGTCCCTCGTGCCTAAACCCAACCAATCATCACTCCTGGGCGGGACACGCCTTCGTCGTCCTGCGAAAAAGAAAAAGAAATCTGCGAGCGGGCGACTTCCCAGGAGGCCATGGGAATATGAAGTCGCGTATCCATGACAGCCTTGTTATTGTTGTTGTGGTGCTGTAGCTCATAGACATATGTATTCAATACATTGGATCGATAGACACCTTCTCGGCGACACACAATGTCATCTAGTTTTGCGAGGTTATTTATAGCAGTAACGCTAATTGTTCGTTGAGCAAAGAGTCAATGTTATATTTAGCCTCCTAAGAAGCTGTGATAGGTAGCAACAGCCTTAGCATCGGTAGCAATTAATACCCAGTCCAACTATTTTACAAATGGTGCTGATGTGCGGACTGGAGGAAATGTCAGACCTCAGTCTCCGCAGGCATCAGCGAGTCCATGAACCCCGGAGGCAAGCAGCATGAGAGCGGAGGGCTTGAGCCTTTAAAGCGGAGAACGGGAGAATGATTTCGCGATACAACAGAAGACCTGTATCGCACAAACTGGAGATGTGAGTAACGTTACTGTACTAAGTTGTGTGAGCCCCCAAGGTCAACAGTGATCTAACGTTACCAAGCCAGACTGTATATACCGTACACTGTCTGTCTGTAAACAACGTTTTACCAGCTGACAGAATGTTGTTGATCTACTCTGCTGGGAGAAAGGGAAATGATCTGACGACGCTGTCCACCGCGATCAAATGACAGTGTAAAAGGATAATTATATTGATCTCATTAGAGACAGTCCATCTGTCACAGCACTAAGGTCAGTCAGCTGGCGTACACTGACACTGGCATATGATATTGTTCAGCATTACATTCGATTCCGATTTCAAATTGAGTGCATTCTTCTAATTATTATTAAAATAATGCATCTTGTTGAAACGACTACACCTATCTTCTAAAGTAGTTCTCAGTGGTCTGGGCTCCAGGTAATAATTTGTTTTCACTAGAATTCAAACCATAAGTACCACAATGACAGAATGTATGACTATTTTGGTCATGGGTTTCATACACTTTCTGTAGTAAAACATAAAAGTGTGACTGACGACCCTCCCACACTCCTCACGCTGTCTGGTGTTGGACAGCATCAGTTGGACATTGTGACATCAGTGTCACTGGTGATTTATTTCATCAGTGATTTATGACATCACTGATTATGACAATGATGATGTCACAATGTCTATTTATGATGTGGGAAGAGGTGGATGGATAAATCCAGAAGGAGGTGGTAATGCAACATAAAGGATGCCAATGCCATAAAACACCACAGAAGAAGAAGAATGCTGTTGTGGACCAAAATAAGGTTAATACCTGCAAAGTCTCTGATCATGTCGTCAGTGTGCCAGAAGCTGATCACCACTCTGGCCAGTGGATCGGCTGAGCCTCCAAGGAACAAGGTGACGGTGGTGGGGGTGGGCAAGGTGGGCATGGCCTGTGCTGTCAGCATCCTGCTCCGGGACCTGGCTGATGAGCTGGCTCTGGTGGATGTGGATGAGGATTGTCTGAAAGGAGAATGTATGGACCTGCAGCATGGCAGCCTCTTCCTCAAGACCTCCAAGATAGTCGCAGACAAAGACTATGCTGTGACGGCCAACTCGCGTCTGGTGGTGGTGACTGCTGGCGTTCGGCAGCAGGAGGCAGAGAGCCGCCTCAACCTGGTGCAGAGGAACGTCAACATCTTCAAGATGATCATCCCCCAGATCATCAAGTACAGTCCCGACTGCACCCTCGTCGTGGTCACCAACCCCGTTGACGTGCTGACCTATGTGAGCTGGAAGCTGAGCGGTCTGCCCAAGCACCGCGTCATCGGCAGCGGGACCAACCTGGACTCGGCCCGCTTCCGCTACCTGATGGCCAAACGCCTCGGCATCCACGCCACCTCCTTCAACGGCTCTGTGCTGGGGGAGCACGGGGACACCAGCGTGCCCGTTTGGAGCGGTGCCAACGTGTTGGGAGTGAACCTGCAGAAGCTGAACCCTGAGATGGGAACGGATGGCGATAAGGAACAGTGGAAGGCAACACACAAGGCCGTGGTGGAGAGTGCCTACGAGGTGATCAAGCTGAAGGGCTACACCAACTGGGCCATCGGCATGAGCGTGGCCGACCTGACCGAGAGCATCGTCAAAAACATGAGCCGCGTGCACCCCGTCTCCACCATGGTCAAGGGCATGTACGGCATTGGCGAGGAGGTGTTCTTGTCCCTGCCGTGTGTGCTGAACAGCGGAGGCGTGGCCGGCGTGGTCAACATGATGCTGACCGACGGAGAGGTGGGCCAGCTGAGGCAGAGTGCTGACACGCTGTGGGCCATCCAGAAGGACCTGAAGGACATCTGAGGTCCGGGGCCAGCGCAGCCGCACACACGTACACACAAGAGCCTGCATGCGTGTCGACATACGTTACAAAACGAGTCCCCATTCCGTTCGCACAAGCCAGTTTTTGCAAGTCAAGTTGCCGCCACCGATTGTAAAGGTGAGAGAGGATCTCCAAAGCCCATTGTCATTGCTGCCATCTGCAGGTTGGTGAGCTGTTGTTGCTGATGGGCAATGGTCTGCTTCACCAACACACTCTTAATAATACTCTGTTCCATGGCATACCTCTTTGTTCCATGTCATACTTCTTTGTTCCATGGCATACTTCTTTCTGTGCCTTGTCCATTCTCCATTGTCAGAGCTGCACCCATGGCTGTACCTCCCGCAGTCTCCGTAACCGCCATGAAGCACACCTTCGCGACCCACACAAAATAGCATCACTGAGTGATGTCATCAGTGAGTGATGTCATCAGTAGGGCTGTGAATCTTCACTGGCCTCACGATTTGATTCGATTACGATTCAGAGGGCTACGATTCGATTCGATAACGATTATCGATAAATTGATGCATCACTTTTTTTCCCGAATACATGATTTTTTTTCTCACTTTCTTTTTTCTCACTGTGTGGCTACTTTTAAAATAAAAGTGCATTTAGAATTGCATTGTATTATGATCCATAATTAAAATAAACAACTGCATGTACTTCCATTATATATATATTTTTTTATTTTATTTTTTATTCGATTTTTGACATTTGTGAATCGATGCAGAATCGTGCAGGTCCGCATCGCGATGCATCTTATAAGCGATTATTTTTGACACCCCTAGTCATCAGTGATGTCACTCGAGCAATTGTGATGTCATCAGTGATGTCACTTGAGCAATGACTGTTGACAGTCGTCATAGTGACATCATCAGTGATGTCATAAATCACTAATGATGTCACAATGTCAACAGTGACATCATCGAGCATGATGTGATGAGTGACGATGTCACCAGTGATGTCACTCGAGCAATTACTCTTACTACTAATAATAGAGCAGCGACCTGCACGGGGAAAACATTGAGACCAGTTTGAGGTAACCGTGGCCCTCTTCTGTAGCTCACAAACAAGCTTTGTCACTGTTTTTTGTGTTTCTTCCTCCTATTTAGCCAACGGTTTACCTTGTTTAGCCTCCACCCGTTTAAAGTACCATGTCATTTTTGTGTTACAATAAAGGATGTGGACAGAGATTTGATCCAGAGAAAAACCCTGATGAAGCGTGCATCTACCATCCAGGAGTCCCAGTATTCCACGATGCACTGAAGGGTTGGTCCTGCTGCAAGAGAAGAACTACTGACTTCTCCGACTTCCTCAGCATTGTTGGTTGCACAAAAGGTCCCCACAACAAAGAGAAGCCCCTCGAGCCGGCCAAACCTGAAGTGACGTCGGAGCAGAAAGACGCAGATGACCAAAAACCAAACGAGTACACCATCTCCACACCAAGGCCTCTGGAGTGTATAGGCAGACCGAGTGCCGATGCGCCCATGGTGAGAATGCAGCATAAGATCTCTGCCTCTCTGACGCAGGCTCTGGAGAAACTGACTGACAATACAGCGGAGAGCAAAGAGGAGGATAGCCACGAGATCAAGATTGGAACATCCTGTAAAAATGGAGGGTGCACTAAACGTTTTGATGGACCTGCAACCAATTCGGACGTGTGCTCTTACCACTCTGGATTCCCTATCTTCCATGAAGGGATGAAGTACTGGAGCTGTTGTAAGAGGAAAACATCTGATTTTAACGCCTTCCTGTCTCAAGAGGGCTGCACCAAGGGAACGCATGTCTGGAGGAACAAAGATACGGGTCAAAGAGTGGTTCCGTGTCGCTTGGACTGGCACCAGACCGGAGGGCAGGTCATTATCTCCATCTACGCCAAGAACTCCATCCCAGAGCTAAGCTACGTGGAGGCTAACGGCACCACGCTCCACATCCACATTATATTCGAGGGAGAGAAGGAATTTGAGCAGAAGATTGGTATGTGGGGAGTGATTGACATGAGTAAGAGTGTAGTGAACATGATGGCAGCCAAGATCGAGGTGGTCATGAAGAAGTCCGAGCCCATGTCGTGGGCTCGTCTGGACCTCCCTACTACCCCCGCCCAAGGAGGACCAGAAGGAGAAAGAGGAGCCTGATGGTGAGGGGGATGAAGACGAATGACGAGGAATTAAATAAATAGCGTACCGAGAAAAGTGTATATCAGCTGAAAGCAGGGCCACACAGATTGTTCTTTACCTCCAAGAGTCCCACCAGCCTTAAAAGTTTGTGGATTTGAGAGAAATGCAATAAACGTTTGGCACTCAAATTCATCAGTATGTCTCAGCTCTCTGGAACTCTGTCCTAGCATCAACACAGAGGAAAAACCCTGTTAGCAGCAGTTTGAAAATGAATGATTTCACCATGGTTCTTGACTTGACAACCATAAGTATAAAAACAAGCCGCGGAGTCATAAGGGTGTGGCTTCGACGCCGTCAAAACGTGGCCACTAGGGGCTGATGACATCACAAATGCTCTACTGACATCACTGATGACATCACTCACTGATAACATCACCGATGATGTCACAATTGCTCATACTCCCAACATTCTAACATCATTATGACATCATCTGTGATATATGACATAGTAGTGGCCACTACCACCAAGTTTTACAGTATATTTGGAAATTCCAGACCCGAAACGTACTGTTACACTCACTCAAATAATTTCTTTAAGGCCTGTTGCTAACTTTGGTTGATGACTAAAATTTGAAGCGTTAATACCAACCGCCAGAAATTTCATCACGGTTCATTTATCATGCCAGCTGCTGAATGTAGGGGAAACATTGCATGATAGTCTACTTTCTGTCAGAGGATGACAATTTATATTGCGCTGTAATTCTCTGGAAAATAATAATTATCATCATCCCATCAGATGATGTTTCAGCCGTGGTCGTGCCTGGTTTCAGGTTCCATTTCATGGTGGACTGCTCACGTCAAGTCTTTGTAATCAACCAATGCGGACCATTTCTATTTCATCCACGTTTTGTAAAAAAATTCTGTTTGTTTGTTTAATGTTGAGCACATTTGAAGTGTTGTCACATTTTTGATCATCTCTTGCATTCCCCCTTTTGGTTTCATGTTTGTTTCACATATATCTGAATAAATGATTGCATTGTGTTGTCCACCAGTGTCATGTCGGACCAATCTTTACCCTACAATTCCCCCCGCCAAAACGTTGGCCTGGCGGGCCCGCCAGGCCAACGCCAGCCCTGAAAAAAATGACTAATAACATAAATGACGAATATGAATGAAACAATGGCATCACAACATTCTAATGCTAATGTTAATATTCTCAAAATCTAGCTTCAAACGGCCAAAATGTAAGGTAGGAAATTTGAACCTCTGACATGTCCACAGCTGTAGTGTAGCATATGGATTTTGAATAAAAGGTGCAGTGTTTATAGTATTATAGTAGTAAGGTTGCGAGGCTATCACCGATACTAAGCAAACTGCTGCTGCCACACGCTGATAATTATTTTCAACATTCTCAATCCTGTTGGGCAGTCGCGGGTTATCCCGGAGCAGCCTTGACCATCACCCGCTCCCAGAGGAAGCAGATGATAACCAGACCCATCAGCGGTTCCTCCATGACCTCCAGGAAGCGGTGTCCACTCACAACAGGTACCTGGGGGGACCTGGGCAGACAGACAGAGAGGATGGTTAGAAAACAGATAAGACCTGGGCCATTACAGATTGCCTCGATATAGACCTGGACTGTGTGCAAACAGTCCAACGAGGGGTTTAGCCTACTCAGCTAATTGAAACATTAACACATCTCCTAAATACACTTGCTGCCTAGACCAGGGGTGGGTAACCCCCCGACCTCACTCAGTGGTGGCCCTGGAAGTGCACGGTCACAATCTGGCCCTCTGGTAGCGCGAGGGCATTTTTTGTGACCCTCTCTATCATCAAAGTTGCCCATCCCTGGCCTAGAGTAATTCATAAGAGTTTAAATGACTCCAAAAGATGGCTACTTACCCCATTTAATCCCACCTGTGTTTTTTACCCATTCTTACCTGCGTGTTCTGTAATGTTACACCTTCAAACCGTGGCTCTCAATATGCGAAAGCAGATACCTGAAAGCCATGGATTAATTGATATCACATTGCCTGCTTACTTGGATGTGCAGCTAAAATAATAAATATTCAATGACTTTGACCTTTGCTCTTTGCTTTCCACTTGGAAACCTGGCCTGGAGATGGTTGTCAACAACCAGTGATAAGATCTCCTTTGCCGCATGACAAAATCCTGGTCTCATTGGGTTCCTCCTAATGGTCATGGCAGGTCCATGACATGGATTATCCAAGGATTTTGAGAAGTGTATTCCAGGGAGGGAATGTCAAGGAATTTGGTAAATTCTTAGGGAATTTTATAAATATAAGGTCACCGTACAGGAATATAGCAGAATGTATTGTACAAATTGTTTCACACATTTATGGCATTAGATGATCTGATGGTTTTCAGCTGTTTTTCAAACGTTGCATTCTCCACAGCAAGTCCAACTGAAATGGAAACCAGACATGTTGACCCTTTTAGAACTTTTCCAAGCTGAAAAACAACATTAACAAACCAGTAAGGAATAACCTTTTTTTAGGTCATGGAAGGGCTCCAACTTAGTTGTGGAAAATCATGGGGTGGGGGGGGAGGGGGGGGGATCACATATGGGCCAGAGCCACAGTCGGAACCCTGATTTAATATTGTCTCTCTCTTGACAGTTGTTATTGAAACACACTGACATGTCAAGAGGGTATTGGCAACAACGAAAATCTGAATTGCATCCTGTACATCTGAATCGATATAAAATATACGTACATCACTTGTCCTCCCCAGCATCCCCCTCGGTCTAAAATGTAACCCAACTGTATGTAACCACACCACTTCCCTGTCCTGTCCTGTTCATTTAGCTCAGACACGTCTGCTGCCTCGGCCCATTCGGACTGTCCCACGGTCATCACAGTAGACTCCAGCCAGTCCTGGTCGGGCATCCACAGCTACACGGGTACCGGGGTCTCCACAGAGAGGAGCTCCGTCTTCTCCTGGGGCTACGATGTGAGGAAAACAACCGTCCTTCATTGTGTAGAGAGGTCGATCATGTCTTGTTTGCTCCCTCTTTGTATAGGTGTATCGGTATGGCATGGTTCCACTGGCCATTGTATTGTCCTAACAACGCTACGCTTTCTAGCTTCAGCCGATCCCATGCAACTTTGCTATAGCTCCATCATTTATTTAGTTCCATGTCCTCAAACTGCCTCTGTAAAAACAAACAAAAAAACGATTGCATATGCACTCACTGCCCTAGCTCATCTCTCTCTCTCTCTCTCTCTCTCTCTCTCTCCCTTGTTCTCGCTTGCTCTCTCGCTCCCTGTTATAGCACATGCAAATATGTGAATGACCCAGCTTGACCCCAAACATATGCAGGGAGCCATAGGAGCTCATCATTATGCACGTTGTATGTTTCTGTGTGTGTGCGTCTCTCTCCATAGGAGTTTGACAAGGCAGCGTCACGGCAGGTGCAGCAGATGTTTGAGGAGATCGACCGGGAGCTGTACGAGGGCCGGGGCGGAGGGGGAGGGGCTCTCCGGGGGCTGCAGGATGAGTGTCAGCAGTGGGCCGCGAGGTTCCCACATCTCCGGTAGGTCATCCTCAGTCACACCCACCAACCTCCTGACCAGTTACATCCTCAGTCACCCACCACCAACCTCCTGACCGGTTACATCCTCAGTTACCCACCAACCTCCTGACCAGTTACATCCTCAGTCACACCCACCAACCTCCTGACCGGTTACATCCCCAGTTACCCACCAACCTCCTGACCAGTTACATCCTCAGTCACACCCACCAACCTCCTGACCGGTTACATCCTCAGTCACCCACCAACCTCCTGACCGGTTACATCCTCAGTCACCCACCAACCTCCTGACCGGTTACATCCTCAGTCACCCACCAACCTCCTGACCGGTTACATCCTCAGTCACCCACCACCAACCTCCTGACCGGTTACATCCCCAGTCACACCCACCAACCTCCTGACCGGTTACATCCTCAGTCACACCCACCAACCTCCTGACCGGTTACATCCTCAGTCACACCCACCAACCTCCTGACCGGTTACATCCCCAGTCACCCACCAACCTCCTGACCAGTTACATCCTCAGTCACCCACCAACCTCCTGACCGGTTACATCCTCAGTCACCCACCAACCTCCTGACCGGTTACATCCCCAGTCACACCCACCAACCTCCTGACCGGTTACTTCCCCAGTTACCCACCACCAACCTCCTGACCGGTTACTTCCCCAGTCACCCACCACCAACCTCCTGACCGGTTACATCCTCAGTCACACCCACCAACCTCCTGACCGGTTACATCCTCAGTCACACCCACCAACCTCCTGACCGGTTACTTCCCCAGTTACCCACCACCAACCTCCTGCCCGGTTACATCCCCAGTCACACCCACCAACCTCCTGACCTGTTACACCCTCAGTCACCCACCAACCTCCTGACCGGTTACATCCTCAGTCACCCACCAACCTCCTGACCTGTTACACCCTCAGTCACCCACCACCAACCTCCTGACCGGTTACATCCCCAGTCACCCACCAACCTCCTGACCGGTTACATCCTCAGTCACACCCACCAACCTCCTGACCTGTTACATCCTCAGTCACACCCACCAACCTCCTGACCTGTTACATCCTCAGTCACCCACCACCAACTTCCTGACCGGTTACTTCCCCAGTTACCCACCACCAACCTCCTGACCGGTTACATCCCCAGTCACACCCACCAACCTCCTGACCTGTTACACCCTCAGTCACCCACCAACCTCCTGACCGGTTACATCCTCACTCACCCACCAACCTCCTGACCGGTTACATCCTCAGTCACACCCACCAACCTCCTGACCTGTTACATCCTCAGTCACCCACCACCAACTTCCTGACCGGTTACATCCTCAGTCACACCCACCAACCTCCTGACCTGTTACACCCTCAGTCACCCACCACCAACCTCCTGACCGGTTACATCCCCAGTCACCCACCAACCTCCTGACCGGTTACATCCTCACTCACCCACCAACCTCCTGACCGGTTACATCCTCAGTCACCCACCAACCTCCTGACCAGTTACATCCTCAGTCACACCCACCAACCTCCTGACCGGTTACATCCCCAGTCACCCACCAACCTCCTGACCGGTTACATCCTCAGTCACCCACCAACCTCCTGACCGGTTACATCCTCAGTTACCCACCAACCTCCTGACCGGTTACATCCTCAGTTACCCACCAACCTCCTGACCGGTTACATCCTCACTCACCCACCAACCTCCTGACCGGTTACATCCTCAGTTACCCACCAACCTCCTGACCGGTTACATCCTCAGTTACCCACCAACCTCCTGACCGGTTACATCCCCAGTTACCCACCAACCTCCTGACTGGTTCCATCCCCAGTTACCCACCAACCTCCTGACTGGTTACATCCCCAGTCACCCACCAACCTCCTGACTAGGGATGCACGATATATCTGCAATCATATCGGTATCGGCCGATGTTGGTCATTTTTTAACATATCGGTCATATCGGTATCGGTCAGATGTTGCAATGTTAATATCGGTTATCATTATCAGCCAAATTCTTCACATTGATATGAAATAATGCAGTAAATCTATGATTTATGGGCTTTTCCAAAGGCTTTGAAAATAAAGAAATGCATAACTTTTTCAAATTCAGTGTTAACATGTGTTTTTCAGTATGTACAAATAATATCGTTATCGGCCATAACAGCAATGTTAATATCGGTTATCGGCATCGGCCAAAATTTTCATATCGGTGCATCCCTACTCCTGACCGGTTACATCCTCAGTCACCCACCAACCTCCTGACCGGTTACATCCTCAGTCACCCACCAACCTCCTGACCAGTTACATCCTCAGTCACCCACCAACCTCCTGACCGGTTACATCCTCAGTTACCCACCAACCTCCTGACCGGTTACATCCTCAGTCACCCACCAACCTCCTGACCGGTTACATCCTCAGTCACCCACCAACCTCCTGACCGGTTACATCCTCAGTCACCCACCAACCTCCTGACCGGTTACATCCTCAGTCACCCACCAACCTCCTGACCGCTTACCTTTTATCATCCTCAGTCACCCACTCTCAGAGCAGCTGTGGCCTTCAGTCACACACAGAGAGAAGGCTCATAATTACTCTTTAAACGTTGCTTAAATGGATTTGTGGGTTTAGTTGATCACTGTTTGATCGGTGTGGGTGTGCATTCCAGGATCCTGGGGACTCAGGTGGTGTGTCCCAGTGATGAAGGCTTCCAGTGGTATGCTACCTCAGGGAGGAGCAGCCCTGATAGCCACCCATCAGCAGGCACTGTCAAGGCCCAGGAGAAAGATACAGGTGGCACAGAGTAAGCAGCACCTCCACTGACTGACTGGCTTTCTGACTGACTGACTGAAAGTGGAAGGACACCAGCACCTACGCTCAAAATGATTAGACAAAATTCCCAGCTCCAAGGTGGAATTAAGCCTTAATCTTGATTTGGTTATAATAAAAGTCAATTTAAGAAGATCAAAATGTAAAATTAATTTTCATGTTTTTGTCACATCCTTCTTAAAGTATAGTGATTTGAAAATGTGTCATGGTTTAACAGCTATTGCGCTTAATTAGTGCATGAAATTTACAAGAAATCTTTCCACCCTGACTGGCTGGCTGGCGGGCCAGATGACTGCTGTTAGCGCATCAATTATACAGTAGATGCGTGCTGGCTGGCTCTGTGGATTTGTGACCTAGATACTCAAGACTTGTCAAACGATCAAGTCAGCTCAAGTCCGATAAGTGCGTTGGCTGTGATAAATAGTTGCTGGACTGCCGCTTTTCTGGTAGGCCAGCACTGAATGTCATTGACTACTGTGAGAGCAAAATTATGGATTGATTGCTTATTAATTGGTCATTATTACACTACTTCTACTCAAACAGAGTTGACATGGGGATTTAATATAGAAAAATGTGTTTATTCTATTATGCAAACCCAATGAGTCCTCTGTCAGCTTTTTAGCTCTTTTTGTAACTGCTGCACCTGTCGCTTAATGCACTTTTTATGCTCTTTCTTAAAGTTTTAAATGCCTATTTTATTCTCTTCTTTTATTCTTTTATTTTCTTGTGTCAACCATTTTATGTGAAGCACTTTGAATTGCCTTTGTGTATGAAATGTGCTATACAAATAAACTTGACTTGACTTGACTTGACATAATGGAGATGACACAGAGTAAGAGAATGGCAAGTGGTATTTGTTGTTAGCCAATTTGTAGGTATCATGCGTTCAGGCTTGTATGTGTTTGTGTCAGGGTGCTTAACCTGTGTCTGTGCTCGTGTCTGTGGGGGTTGAAGGTTGAATGTGCAGGGCAGGAGAGCGGCGTTGGTCAAGTCCTCCGCAGCAGAGGTGGACGACGGCCCCCCTGGCTCCCCTAGTGGCACCAGGAGTCATGACAAGCCGAGAGTCATTGAAGTGGAGGGCCTGATGGAGGAGTACCTGGCCTTTGACGGCAGGGAGCTGTGAGTTACCGAGGTTCCTCCTTATGCTACAACCATTGTTTTTATCCCAGGACTCTGGGCTTTTTTCAACATGCAACTCTTACTTATTTCTAATGGACAATTGCTCTTTTCCTGTCTTTTCATAATTGTTTGTTGCTTTTGCTGTTTCCATGCCATACTCCTTTATATACTGCACATGACTTGGCTAAAAATGGCACTACTGTTGACTATTTAAACTTGGCCACCCCCAGCTGCTGTTATTATAGTGTTCAGTTAAGTTCAAATGTGTACTGTAACTATCTACTGTATGTGAGAGAACTTGTATGTTAGAAACTTTTTTTTATTTTTCCATGGCGGAGCTCTTTGGATATAAAAAAAATATGAATGCCCAGAGCGCTTCCAAAACACACAGATCATTGACTGGCAGTGCAACTGGCTAGCTGGGCTAGCTAACATTGGCTACTAACTGTCAGTTAGTAGCTAATGTCTCACAAAAGGACATCTCCCCAGGCTTTGCTTTTAACGTTTTAGTCGTGGTTGCCCTTCAAGGTAAGATCGTAGATGACTGGATTGTTGGAAAAAGGTGACAATGATGAACAGCGCTCCTAGTGGCGTCCAAGTGTGTCTTTACCATAGAAAATGAATTGCAGAAAGGCGCTGGCAGCTCAAAAAACGGTTTCTGTGGACACATGCGCCCCCTTATGTACTTCTCTGTCTGTCTCAATCACACACACACACACACACACACACACACACACACACACACACACACACACACACACACACACACACACACACACACACAAGACATTTACTGAGCCCACTTTGTGGGTCACCCTGCAGGGATGACGAGTGGGAGCAGTGTTCGGAGTGGAGTCGGAGGCGTCACTGCCTGCCCCCCGTCTCGCCGTACCGCTGTCGCCGTCAGGCGGTTCTGGACCTGCTGTTTGACGACGTGTGGCGGCAGCTGGTCGGCTGGACGGAGGAGCTGGTCCAGCGCCACTGGGAAGGCTGCAGCTCAGGTTGGGCTGAAATCTCAAAAAGTTTCCATAAGAGTTGTGTCGCCATGCAAGGGCTAAACCCTACTTCATATACACCAGGCAACTACCACCTCAAATTCATATTGCACAGAGAGACGGATGATTTTAAAATGTATGACTGAATTCATAAGCAAAGAATGCCTTCATGCCGTTAGAAGCGACAATATTTAGAATGTAATGTGAACGTAGGCCACAGAATACACTGATTTCATTTTGGTTCCTGACATTCCGTTAATAAGCTCCATTCCTATTGGAAAATGCGTACTCATCGGAAGTGATTCTACCTTGTGATTGGCAGATGATGAAAAAAGCTGTGCGAACTTCAGCCCCGCCCAGCAGGACTCCCAGGGTCCCTTCATGCTGCTGTCCGCTCTGCCCACGCTGCTGCTGCCAAAGCTGGGACACCCCAGGGTGCCCCAGCTCACAGCCGGCCTGCAGGCCCAGGTCAGTACCCAGCTCAGAGCCGGCCTGCGGGCCCAGGTCAGTACCCTGCAGGCCCAGGTCAGTGGTGTGGAGGTGGCCTGAGGGAACGTCCCGGTTGTGGGGAGTGGATTTGGGGGATTTTTGGGGGATTTTTTTAATCCACTCATTTGGATTTGTAACAGTTGTGATGAGACATACTTCTTGGATTAATCTGAAATTTAACAAACACCATCCCTGATCCCATATCTCACTTAAAGTTTTTGTTCGCAAATACTAGTACAAATCAATAAAAGTGATGTTTGATTGGCTTTGAATTTAATCCTGTTTTTCAGCCTATCCACCTTATTTCTAGCTGCCATGATGCCTGATGGGTGCTTCTTCTGCTTCCAGTGTAATAGACTGTTTTACAGTCTATGGTTTTAACTTGACAAAAAAAACGTCTATGAGGATTTTACAGCAGAGCCATTCTGCTCTACAGCCGTGTCGTTCGGGTGCTGGGATAACGTAATGCATTGTGGGTAGTCGGCTACTGTGGCTAATGCTAGCGGCTAGCGTAATAGTTACTTTACATGGCAGTAAAACGCCACTGAATGACCAAATTGATTTAACTTTCAACCATTTCGAGTAACACTGTTTCCATACGGACCCCCAGCGTTGGTTAGTTGTTTATAACGTGACTATATTTATAACTTTTATAATCTACTCCAGTTTCCGGTTTATAATTCAGATCTGCAGCCGAGTATAACAACGGAAATGGCAAGCTGCAACAATAAGTCACGTTAAACCGGACCTTGTACCCACAATTATTTTTTACAGTGGGGCATTCAAAAACAAGGTGGATAGAAGACATGTTTTACTCAAGCTGTACAAAACCTTTTAACCCTAAGAATAGTATAATTATTATAGTTATTTGCTCAGCATCCATAACTTTTAAAACTTATTTACAAGTCGCTGTTCCACAGTCCACACTTGATTGCCAACTGTTTTCACTCCTGCCTCTGTAGCTCTTTTAACTCTTTCAGTGCTGCCAGTTCATTAACTTGTATCACTTTTTTCTTTCTTTCCCTCTTTCATTTCTGCCCTTTACCTTGCCAGTATTTTCTGTCCACCTAACTTCTTTCTTTCTTTCTTTCTCTTTCTTTCTTTCCCTCTATCCTTTCTTCTCTATCCTCTCTTTCTCCTTCGCATGCCTCCCCCCTCTAAGAATACAAAGTCAAGAGGCTCAAAGCACAAGTCCAGACGGAAATCCAAAAAGCAGAAAAGGCCGTCCGCTGTATGTAACTCCCTCACTTAGAGCCTAAATGGTGGCGTACTTTGTGCACACCATCCATAGAGACACTGCATGAAATAGGCCACGCCCATCACGGGGGAAAGCTCTCCATTCACTTCCACCCACCAGCGTCATTTTCCTTGAATTAAACATAGCTAAAAGCTGTTGTGTGGTGGGGCTGCGCAGACAACAAATGTAAAAAAAAAAATCACCAATTCAAGTTTCTTTGTACTCCCGAGCAAAACAAGGAAGCCATTGAGAATTGGTGAGAATAAAAATGTGGATCTAGCTGTCAAGGAAGTAAGTCGGAGTGTTCATCTTCCATAATATATGATCTTTGTGTGCAACATGTGACATAGGAGAACGCCAAGATTGGGGGGGAGGTAGTTTTTGTTCCCCCCCCGTTTTGGGCGTGGTTTCTGAATGATGACGGCACGTGTTCCGCAGTGTCTCTATGGCAGCTCATTATGTTTCTCTCTAGAATAAATGTGCTTGTGCCTGTTGATTAACACAAAAGCATCACCGCCAATATATTATTAATATATTATTAATATCTTTTTCTTTTCACTTTTAACTACATTATTTTTTTTACTTTTTTTGCCCCCTCACAATGAGAATGTTGGATTGGCTTTGTTTAGCTACTTGTTGTTGGCTTTGTCAGGTTTTTGTCACCTAATTTGTCTAACCATGTCTCTTTTCTCATCCTGTGTACCCTGCCCCCTCTGTCTGTCTCTCTGCCTCCCCCCCCCCCCCCCCCCCCCACACTCCTTCCATCCCCCAGGCTGGACGGGTACCGGTACCGGCAGGAGCAGCAGTGACCCACCACAACCTGAACGACCTCATCGTGATCCACGGCATCCCGCTCCAGCAGAGGAACCTGGTGGTGCTGGATAGAGCCCAGTACGGACACACACACTTTAACACACAACACACACCAACGAGCCTTTTGTTGGATAGGACCGCAGGGTGCCAAGACTGTGCCAAAACAGAAAACCAACAGAACAGTCTCCTGCAAAATCACGTATACAGCTAACTCGCACTCAGATATTCCTAATACAGTACCCGGTATGTTACTTTAATCTTTGAATGGGAATGGAAAATAGCATAGGTGTCATCGTTGTCATTCCCTAGTAATTAACAAGTACACTACATGTACATCATGTGATGAGATGGGATGCAGTAACACACTATACAAGAAGGTAATTGTTTTATTTTTTTTATTCATTTCATTTCATTTCATTTTTAAAAGTAATGTAGCACAAAAAGACAAAGACAAAAGGGACCTTGCCTCGCTCATGCCATGTTTCTGTCCGTGGTCACGAAGCATTGTTTTGGCAGAGTGGTCATCCAGCTGGCAGCAGGTGGAACTGCACCAGGTCACCACTTGCGTGTGTGTCACTGTTCTCTTCCCCTGCCAGGGAGCCAGAGGAGAGGATCGAGCGGGCGTCCCAGAGGCCCGGCTCCAGCGTGGTCCCCTCCGGCAGACCCCGCCCTCGCCGGGCCCTGGAGCAGAGCCTCTCCTCCCTGTCCCGCCCGGCCCAGTCGGCCCGACGCAGAAACCCCCCGCCCCGCACCCTCCTGCCGCTGGCCCCCAGCCTGACCCAGTCCAGCGCAGCGGGGTCCATGGACGAGGTCATCCGCGGGACGCGTCTGTGAGTTCAGCATCAGGGGACCCCCCCCTGCCCCGCCCCCCTATTTCTGCACCTCATTCCATCTCCTTCCCGACGCTCTCTGAAGTGCTGCGGAGCCAGAAAGAGATTGCTTTGAATGCAGCCTCCCTTTCAACTGGCGCCTCGTGGCTCAGCAGAATAGCGGGGGGTGAGAGACGAGAGGAGTTTCGTGTACGCGACCGACTTAAAGCGTGAACTTGTCATGAACCGCGGGTGAAGGAGTAACGGGGTGTGCCAGTTAGTTTCTTCTTTCATGTGGAATATGAATTCTGCTCTAAAATTCAGTGTCTGTGTAAATATTAGATAACTCATGATAGGCTCATTGAGAGCAGTCTTGTCATGTCTAATGAATGCAAAGTGAGCAAGTCCTTTCCTCAAAGAGGTAAACATGATCTGGCTCTAATTGCCAAGTATCTAATTAAGCATTGGAAGAAAATGTTAACGTCTGACTGAGTCCAAACTTTAGCTGTGAATTTTCATACGACTTCCACAATCATATTTTTTATTTTCAGGAAGATACTATATCCTATCGCCACAAATGTGCCGCGGGACAACGCAGAATCTGTATTTGTGCTCTTTACTGAGGTGTGCGTCTTCCACAGGCCCACGGCCAGCGACCGGCTGACCTCCCCGTTGTTGCCTCTGAGCAGGAACACACTCCTCCCGCCCATCGGCACCGGAGAACCGGAGTCGTCCCACTCAGGGCAGCAGAGCAGACCTGCACAGGTACAGGTAACAGCCCCACAGAAACATCTTACACACATATCAATGAACAAACCTATGTATTGCTGTGTCTCTGTTTCGTTTTCCTCGGACACCGTCGGCCTGACAGCCTTCGTATTTGGCACGGGTACGCGCAGGGCTCCCCGAGCAGACGGCGACAGGCCCAGATTTTTGAACGAGGTCATTAGGGCCGGCGAAAATGGCGAATTAATTAATTAACAGCGATCATAAAGGCACCATGGATTATACGGACATGTATTGTAAATATCTGCCATCTGGTGAGCCTTGCTTGTTCTACAACACTGTACTTTTAGTACTGCTAGAAGTGCTAACATTACGTTATGGTGGTTAGTGCGGCTAGTAAGCTAGCAGCAGGCGTTATCATCCGCTTCTCATCACAAAAAGTGCTCCAGGCAGTGCCTTTTCCACACCAGGAAGACGCCGACAAACGCTATGTCGACACGCAGCCTAAGTTCCACGATTTCATTTTTAGTTTCCAGGTGGATTCAGTTGGGCTCATACGTCTACCAGCAGACGCAAAATGCCACATAAACTATAGCGGCGTTGAAAGATTCTACAATAGCATTAATAAAATATTGGTCGGTTTTTAGCCCACTGGAATGTGTGGAACCAGCTGTAAGCAATTGTCGGAAATCAATATGCTAACATGAATGGTGGAGAGACAGAACCTCTGTACTTCATAAACACGGTCACATAGAAAGTCGCGTTGCTGTTGTGAAAGGCCTGAGGTAACCCCCTTTCTGTGTGCAGGGCCGGCCCTAGCCATCTGGGGGCCCTAAGCAGGATATAGATCAGGGGCCCCCTCCCAGGGGCGGGGGTTTGGGGGCATCGAAAATTTGACGTTTTTGGACTTTTAGCCATATTTAGAAGAATATTTAAAACAAACAAACATGACAATGACGCTCGTTTGTAGCCCTATCAGTGTCAAGCAAGCGTGTAGAACCCAGCAGCCATAGGGGTTGCCAGGTCAGTTAAACCAGGGGTTCCCAACCTTTTTTGTGCCAAGGACCGGTAGATACATGCAGGACCGGTTGTCAATTTTAATGGTTTTAGTTGCATATATATTTACTCACCAGGTGGCGACAAAAGGTAAATAACAGCCTTTTGTGTTGTATGTAGCCTACAGTATTTATGTTTTTGTTTAAACTACAAACATAAATAAACGTCAACCTATGTTTTAACTACCACACACAGCCTATAATATTATAGCCTATGTTTATTTAAAAAAAAAAAATAAAAAAATTGGGGGCCCCCCAGCTCCCGGGGCTCTAGGCAGCCGCTGTCTGTGTGCCTCCATCTTTTTTTTCTTTTGTATTTTACCGTTACCTGTATTTATTGATTGATTGGTTGTTTTTGTATTCTAATCCTGTGAAGCACTTTGTGAGTTTTCTCTGTGAGAAGTGCTATACAAATAAAATTGACGTACTTACTTACTTCCCCTCTGTCCAGCGTCAGAGAGGCTCGTCCAGCCGAGCCCACAGCGCCGTCACCGACGAAGCTGGCATCTCCTTCCCAAGGGAACGTCACCACCTGCTGGACATCTTCTCTCGCCCCAACACCACTCACACATACAGGGTGGGAGGAGGCTCTTTATCGTGCTAGATTACTATACTGTATACAGTAGATAAGCCATAGGAGCTTTAAAACTTGTTAGAACACGGCTCTCTTGAATACTCGATTCTGATTGGTCAATCAACAATATTCACCGGTCATTATTTCTCGACAACCGACCGCTGCTCTGCCACACCTGGATTAATCAGTTAAGAGCTTTTTGTCAGCAAGACACTACTAATTAGGCCAACCAGTTGCAGCTGTGGTGTCTTGTGTGCCAATTACGAATGAAACCGCTTTGTCGTTGAAAACGCTATTAAAAAATCTATTTGAATAATTATTTTTGTCAGATTATTGAATGATTTAGTTGTAGGCCGTGTTCTAAGCGGGATAATGTATATTGAGGCGGTGATTACTGGGAAATAATGACCTTCAGGTGAACGATTAAGCCCTCCGCTGGCGCGTCGGGCTCAATCCACCTGTCGGTCATTATTTCCCCCGTAATCACCGCCTCAATATACATTATCCCTTACTTATATAAGGATTTTTCGAAATGTCTATAGAGAAAATGAAGGGGGAACTCACTGCTGGGGCAAGAGATGTCATGTGACTGTACAGCTCTATACAATTGGGAAGAAAAATATGAAAAAACTTGATTAAAAAAGAAGATCCGTCGTTTTTATGAGTGGCTTTTTCTGCCCATCAGGTTTGGTACTTAATTAATAGAGCTTTTATGATTCCAAGTAATTAGTTGCTCTAATTTAGAGGTTTGATCATTGATGGTAGTTTTTTTTTTGTCATTGTTTGCAGTCGGACACGCCGTACCGTCGCTCCTTCACAGTGTTGGACAACAGCGGTCAGGGGCGTCCGGGCCGGGCGTCTGTGGGCACAGGTCAGCAGCTCTGCTCCGGCAGCTTTCATCTTCATACGGCACAGTTTAAAGCAAGGATGCCTGAAGAGGGATGACAGACACATGCACCAGGGTTCCCACTGGTCCTTGAAGGGGGAGGGGGGGGGGGGGTCAAGGCCTTGAAAGTTTTTGAAAATGGACATGAATAGACATGGAGCTTGAATTTATTTTGTGCAAGAATACAAATATGAATGCAAGTTTTTTAGGTTTTAGACACATTCAAGCCTCTCTCTTTAATTCTTGTCTGTGTGAGCTTCTGTACAGCCTGCTAGTTCTCATTATAAAAATGATCAGTGTTGTAAGTAACCATAATGAACCTCGATCCGTGTCTCAAACTACGCCATGTTGGGTCCTCGAATTTGAGGGAATTGGCCCTGGAAAGTCCTTGAATTGGATGTTTAACCCGTTGATACCTGATGCAGCATTTGCGTGTATATCCCTCATTTGTGCGTGTATCCCTTTAAGACCGCGAACCGCGTCAAATGCTGCATCGGGTATCAATGGGTTAAGGTGGTGTGGGAACCCTGATACACAGAACCTCTGTCCTTCATCAACAACACGGTCACATAGAAAATCGGGTTACATTTGTGAAAGGCCTGAGGTAACCCCCCTGCTTTTCCTCTCCCCCTTTCTGTGTTGCGTTATCCTTCGCTTGCACTTTACACAAGACAGACTTTGTTACACATCTTAAATTCTGTGTTCATTTCTTCATTGATTCCATCAGACTCTCTTGGCATCGGTGTGACCGGCATCAGCTTTGGCATCAGCAGCTCTTCGTTCTTGGACTCGTTTTCCCACCATCCCCTGGGCCACTCGCCCATCGAGGACGAGGAGGAACCAGACGCACAAGCCCCTCTCCCAGGTCGGTGCAATACATTGGTTGACGAAACATTTTCCAGACCTACTTATTAGAGAGACCGTTCACGCCAGAAGGACTTGAGCTGCAGCGGCTGCTTTCCAGTGAGCTAATTGCTGTTATTCGCAGAGATTTTACCTACTGGTGCCGTGACTTTTCCAACTTCTAACTTGAAGGGAAGAATGCTTATGTTGTTTTTGGGGATTCTTTTTAAACTATTTTTCACATTTTCGAGTCCTAGTAAAAACATCAAAACTATGAAACAACACAAATAAAATTATGCCGTGATAAAAAAAAAAGTTAAAACAAATCAAAAGGATCTTTTAATTATTTAAAGTAGCCACCCTTGATGCAAAGGCTTTGGAAAATAATACATACCAGTCATCAACTTCATGATTTGCCAAAATAATAATAATAATAATAATAATAATAATAATAATAATAATAATAATAATTTCAAGCATTTAAAGCAAGCCTTTTGATCAAAATGGCTTTAAGATCATGAAAAGCATAGTATATTCAATCATGTGTGGCAGCTTTTGACTGGTAGCTTAGTTCAGCATATCCATTAACTTTGCAATTATCCCTCCTCTTTTCCCCCAGCTCCTTTGGTGCCTGTGTCAGTCCCACCACGGTCTTACACCCGAGGGGGCATCTCATCGAGAGGCGGCAGACCTGGCCTGTAGTCCCGTCCCCCGTCCCGAGGGGGCATCTCATCCAGAGCCAGCAGACCTGGAGCCGGTTGCACAAAGCACCTTAAGTTAAGATTTTCCGAGTTAAGGTGTCCATAAAATAGAATCGGCTGCACAAAACACCCTTAAATCTTGCGCTTAAGTTTTCCTTCAAATGTTTAAGGAGAAGATATTAAGTGTGTTTTGTGCAACCGATTTTATTTTATGGACACCTTAAATGGGACTCAAAGGAAAATCTTCACTTAAGGTGCTTTGTGCAACTGGCCTGTAGTCCCGTCCCGCCTCTGCACCCTTCAGCCATTCTCGTCTCACCTTCCGGCGCGGCACAACGCAGCGCAACACAACACTTTTGTTTTACAGCAGTTAACTGTGATTTTTTTTTTTTTTGTATTATACTATTTTATTGACCAAAGTTTTTTTTTCTAGAGGCCTATTTTTGTATGTCTGAAATTCAGCTTATGCAGCTGCCAAAGACGGTAAACTGTCTACAGTAACTCCCCATCATCATGTATGTGCTGTATGCGTGTAGATTTGTATTGCGTAACCGTATGTATGATTTGAACGTGTATGTATATATATCTTTATATGTGAATGTATTTCTCTGTGGTTTGTCTTCCTACTGGTAAATGACTATGCAGGGAATTAATGGCACATCCACCCAGACAGGGATAGAAAGAAAGAAAAAAAGCACTTTTTACTCTCTGACAATACATCAGGCTGTACTGTATCTTCTATAAGGATGTGATTTCTTTAATGGCCGCCTGTGTATAAAAACAACACACGACTCAGAGCTTCTCATCGCATACCGTTACACGCAGGAACAAGAACATGAGACGACATCTAAATGGAAGGTTGTTCTGGTTGCTTTTCCCACCCAACGTCCAACGTCCTTCACAACCGCTGAAACCGTGGGTTTTCAAAATCTGAGACTGTGGGCCTCCCCCCCCCCCCCAGACAAAGCTTGGAAATAGGTGCCGCGACCCCACCCTCGCTCAGTTCCTGGAGGCCTATTGGATCATGATACTGTATGTTATTTGATACCATAGACACACACAACCATTGAGCCAAGATAGCCCTGATATCGCTGTTTGACATACTTCAGACGACACCAAATACATAAAAAGAAAGGTCTATCTGATGGCATTTATTAGTTTCTGACTCTGGGAAAGTGGGAAAAACAGAATTCCACAAAACTACTGTACCTCAGTCTGAACTATCTTTAGCCTAATCACACTCATTTAGGTTATTCTGTGATCTCCTTTTGATAACCAATTAAGCCACTAGTTTAAATCATACAAGGGAATTTGTTGCTGTATTAGCAGTCATCTCACAATAGTAGAAACCATGTGCCTGCATTTACGACAGCGCCTCAGTCTGTCTGACTGTAGAACTACAAGAGACGGATAAGGAACTGACTGTTTTGTGTTTTATGTAGATAACCGAAGGAATTCAGCTTTGCTCTGTAAGTATTTGCTGTATGTACTGTTGCACATTTTAAACTTCTCTTTTGTGCAATGTCAAATTGGAATGGCTTTGGTCTCTGTACAGCAAATTCTATATTCATGCTTGTGGAACACAGGCAACATTAGGCTACCTGCACAAAAGGTGGTTTTCCTCATTCACATGGCTAATACATTTGACAGCCATGCTACAAATGTGACAAAGCTTGCAATGCAAAGAAGTTCAATGCATTTTTCTTTTCGGTTTAAAGCTGTATTTTATACAAATGAATAAAGAGGTGTATAACATATGTATATAAATATGAATTTATTCATCTTTTCTGAAGATTGGAACTACATATGACAACATAAGCAGAAAAGATACATTTACATTTTTATGAACAAAAAAGAAATTACACAATACATCACACCTAACATTACCATTCAGTTCAAACGGAATATCATTTTGCATACGAGAGCCATATGATGGGGGGGAACTTCATGATTATCGTGATTTTGATTCATGTACTTGGAACACTTTTTGATCAGAAATGATCTTTTTGAACCAACAAAAGCTTATCTGCCATCTATACACATGTTTCCGCTTTACACACAGCTCATACGGCTGTCAAACCACAATCCTCACTTCTTTCCTTTTTTTCCTTTCTGGGATTTCCCACTTTTTTTGGAGTATTTTGCTTCCAGGTCAGACAGGAAACTGTTAAAGCCTTGCTCTCTGGACTTCTGTCTTTGCTGGTAAAGGAGAAAAATAAAAAGTCATAAGTATTTTATGAAAACACATACATTATATATTACTTGCACACACAGACGCACACAGACACATGTATATATATGTACACACACACACGTCAAATAGAGATGTGTGTTTATATTACCTGAAGCATCATGACAAGACTGTCATCCTGGTCACCGAGTCCCATCTCTTTCTGCGTTTCTTTCATTTCTTCACATTCTCGTCTCTCTTTATTAGCCTGGAATGTGTAACACATCTGTATTAGCCTGGAATGTGTAACACATCTGTATTAGCCTGGAATGTGTAACACATCTGTATTAGCCTGGAATGTGTAACACATCTGTATTAGCCTAGAATGTGTAACACATCTGTATTAGCCTAGAATGTGTAACACATCTTTATTAGCCTGGAATGTGTAACACATCTTTATTAGCCTGGAATGTGTAACACATCTTTATTAGCCTAGAATGTGTAACACATCTTTATTAGCCTGGAATGTGTAACACATCTGTATTAGCCTGGAATGTGTAACACATCTGTATTAGCCTGGAATGTGTAACACATCTGTATTAGCCTGGAATGTGTAACACATCTGCATTAGCCTGGAATGTGTAACACATCTGTATTAGCCTGGAATGTGTAACACATCTGTATTAGCCTGGAATGTGTAACACATCTGTATTAGCCTGGAATGTGTAACACATCTGCATTAGCCTGGAATGTGTAACACATCTGTATTAGCCTGGAATGTGTAACACATCTGTATTAGCCTGGAATGTGTAACACATCTGTATTAGCCTAGAATGTGTAACACATCTGTATTAGCCTGGAATGTGTAACACATCTTTATTAGCCTGGAATGTGTAACACATCTGTATTAGCCTGGAATGTGTAACACATCTGTATTAGCCCGGAATGTGTAACACATCTTTATTAGCCTGGAATGTGTAACACATCTGTATTAGCCCGGAATGTGTAACACATCTTTATTAGCCTGGAATGTGTAACACATCTGTATTAGCCTGGAATGTGTAACACATCTTTATTAGCCTGGAATGTGTAACACATCTGTATTAGCCCGGAATGTGTAACACATCTGTATTAGCCTGGAATGTGTAACACATCTGTATTAGCCTGGAATGTGTAACACATCTTTATTAGCCTAGAATGTGTAACACATCTGTATTAGCCTGGAATGTGTAACACATCTTTATTAGCCTAGAATGTGTAACACATCTTTATTAGTCTGGAATGTGTAACACATCTGTATTAGCCTGGAATGTGTAACACATCTTTATTAGCCTAGAATGTGTAACACATCTTTATTAGTCTGGAATGTGTAACACATCTTTATTAGCCTAGAATGTGTAACACATCTGTATTAGCCTGGAATGTGTAACACATCTTTATTAGCCTGGAATGTGTAACACATCTTTATTAGCCTGGAATGTGTAACACATCTGTATTAGCCTGGAATGTGTAACACATCTGTATTAGCCTGGAATGTGTAACACATCTGTATTAGCCTGGAATGTGTAACACATCTTTATTAGCCTGGAATGTGTAACACATCTTTATTAGCCTAGAATGTGTAACACATCTGTATTAGCCTGGAATGTGTAACACATCTGTATTAGCCTGGAATGTGTAACACATCTGTATTAGCCTGGAATGTGTAACTGTAATGAGGCAGTAATGAAACATTTTGGATGCCAACCGCCGTTAAAGCAAACAGAAGAAGAAGACTTCTCAATGGGCCCGTCAACACGAGACAAAACACTCCTCACCCTCTTCCTACGGGCCTTCTTTTTCTTCTCGCTCTCCTGCGTGAAGGCCGGGAAAGAGGTGACGTCTCCGCTCTCGATGGCACTGTGGACGATGTCGCAGAGCCGCGGCTCGTCTTCCTGGGTGAAGCACATGTGGGATTCTGCGATGGCGTCCATGTCTCCCTGGTGCTTGGTGTACAGCCGGAGGAGATCCTGACGCTCTTCCTCCGAGCCCTTGTACTTGCCCTCAAACTCCTGGATGGCCTGCGTCGTGACCTGACAGGCGGACAGGAGGCGGTCGTCAAGACAACACACCAATCAAGACAATGGTTTCCACTACATTTGGACTGAGAGAAAAGAGGTGTGTGTGTGTGTGTGTGTGTGACAGATGATATGACGTATTTTGTCCAGGCTGTATGGTAATGTGCAATTTTATGATTTTGTGAGAAATGATGTAAAGTAAAAATAAGAAATCAAGTCCTGTCCATCCAGCTGTTTTCCTGGATATTTACAACATGGTTTCCAAATGTAAGCCTTTTCAAAGACCTTGTTAATGTTGCCTGGAATTGAGTTTAAGCAACAGCTATTTCAAAACAAAAGAAAATAATCTGTCAAAAACCAGACAGTTTCTGATTGAACATAGTTAAATGAAGTTCTCAAACTAACAGGCAGGACAAGAAAAAGGACACAAGGAAATTAATTGTTAAGGAAATAAAGTCCCAACTTATCCAAATGTCCAACCCTCAAATTCAGATAATGTATTTGAAGACTTTTTAAGACCTGTGGATACCCTGTACTGGTTTGATCATGGCCTGAATAAAACCAGCAAATCTGGGGAATGGGGGGGCTGTGGTCCCGTACCGGTGGGAAGAGCAGCCTCCAGTAGTCTTCCCAGGAGCGGTCTTGGCTCAGCATGTCAGACTCCTCGTCCACCACACCCTGTTCATCATACACAGCCCTCTGCTCTGCGTCGCTCAGCACGGCATACAACTTCCCCAACACCTGGGGGCAAATCCATCAGTCAGACCCATAGTTATATTTCCTTTAAAAAGAAAGGTAAAATCCTGAATTATATGGATACTACTATACCATACCATAAATATAAAGTAATTATTATGATAGACACACACTGATTCATTGTGTGTGTGTGTGTGTGTGTGTGTCATCAGTAACATGGATTCCTCCTACTAAAAAACGACTAACCTATGCAGTGACTGCATGCACACCTGCATGCAATTTCGATGTTCAATTGATAATCAGGCTCATGTATATGCGTCATGTGATAAATGGCATTAACATGTATGGTTGTATTGGGGCGGACCCACACATGTGGAATGTCCCAGAGAGTAGTTGGACTGTAGTCTCGCTGTTTGGACTGTGACAGAGCAACGTGCAGCAGGTTTGGGCAGTGGGCACTTGTCTCCCAAAAATGATGCAAGGGTCAGAAGTGATTGACTCGAGTTATTGGCCTAAGTTGTCTTGTTTACTTTATAACCGTTGTGTAATTCTCTCTTTTTACATCACTACTGTATTTTGCAAGTTGACACTACGTTGTTTGTTTGTGAAACACAGATTGGATCGACTAGAGTCACTGGACAAGTTCGTTTATATACCGGTAGTCATAGTTTTAGCATGGATTCGTCTAGGAAGTAGGAACATATTAAATGAGAACCCTGGTCTCCTGAACCCTTCGTATTAGCATACTAGCATTGGATAGCAAAGCCGTGTTTAACTGAAAGCTAACGTTAGCGGCTAACCTGAAATTTCTCCGTGGCCAGCGGGTCTTCGGGAGCCCGGTCTGGATGGACCTTCAGCGACACTTTGTAGTAGCTGCGGCGGATCTCTGCGGCCGTGGCCTCCTTTGCGATGCAGAAGACCTCGTACAGGTTTGAGGTGTTGAACAGCTCCTGACACCGGTCTAGCAAACCCATCCTGACAGCTTTCCGTTCCGGTAGAATACCAACTGGCTGAACACGTTTGGGAAGTAATTCTTCCAACCGCCCTAACCCCCAAAACTCAACTTGAAGCCAACGGTTGGTAACCGGTAGATGATGGATTGAATTAACCACGGCTGGAGAAACCTTTCTGCGAATATTGTGCTTTCCTTTTGTTCACGTTAATTTGGCGCGCTGGTTGTGACGTAAGAGGCTGCGTACGGCGACGTGCTTACGTAATATGCACACGTGATTAGGTCTGACCACTGACCGACCAGGACGCATCCAGGCAGGACCAGAGCAGGACGTTAGTTGTGACACTGTGTGACACTCTGACAGCTGACAGCAACACTTTCTGGAGGCTAGCTTATAGTTTTCTACCGGCGGTCGGTGTGTGCCTGTGTGGTAGATTGTATTGATAAAAAAGCATATTAGCGTCATGTGTGCTGGTCAGCCATGGACCAGATTACTTTTCACCATGACACGGTGCTGTCGGACGTTCACCTGCTACTGCCCAACGCACGGCACCTTATGACCCGCCTCAACCACGTAGGGCAGCCTGTCTTCATCTCCAAATTCAAGATCTTGTTGTGGGACGGTGAGGGCCCAGACCACGATGCAGGGAAGGGTTTAGAAGAGGAGGAGCAAAGGGGAGATGAGGAGGACGCACAGGCCAAGGAAGGAGGGGAAGGTATTACCTTTAGTGGCAAATTATCACACACACACACACACACACAAAACAAACACAAAATACTAATGTACATGCAACAATTAGACACTGTAGAAAACAAGCAAACTAAAACATAAGATAAACAGTTCACCATAGATGTTGAACTACATTGCTGAATTATTTTCTACTTATCAAAATGCAATAATGAATAGCAAAATACCAATAGTGATGATAACAAACCAAATATGACCATAATACCGGTACCTTTGGATAACCGACACCTTATTCAAATGGCTTTGGCTCTTACAGAAGGAGGTGTGGATCCAGTCCTAGATGAGGACGGAGACCTTGAGGTGACCCGTCGACCAAAGACGAGTCCCCCCGAGGCTGGCGACCGAGACGCGGTCTGCCCCATCATCCTCAGCCAGTCCACGTCTGCTCAAGAAGAGGAGGAGGAGGAGGAGGAGGATGAAGACGATCAGCGCTTCAAAGATACCATAAGGATTGAGCACACCATGGCCACACCCCTGGAGGATGTGGGCAAACAGGTGTGGCGCGGCGCTTTCCTCCTCGCCGACTACATCCTCTCTCAGCAAGTCGCGTTCAGAGGAGCGACCGTCCTGGAGCTGGGGGCGGGAACAGGCCTGGCCAGCGTTGTCATGGCGCTCGTCGCCAAGACGGTTTACTGCACGGATGTGGGCGAGGACCTTCTGAGCATGTGCCAGAGAAACGTCACATTGAACAGGCGTCTGCTGGAGCCTGCGGGCGGCGAGGTGAGAGTGAGACAGTTGGACTGGCTCCGGCATGACCTCTGCACAGATGCCGACGTGGACTTTAGCTGGACGGAGGAGGAAGTGGCCGACCTGCACGACAGCACGAGCTTCATCGTCGCCGCGGACGTTTGCTACGACGACGATCTGACAGACGGGCTCTTCCGAACTCTGTATCGACTCAGCAGCAGCTTCTGCCGGCCGTGCGTGACCTACCTCTCTATAGAGAAGAGGATGAACTTCACCCTGCGACACATGGACATCTCCTGCGAGGCCTACGACCATTTCCGACACTGTCTGTCCCAGCTGCAGGGCGTGGCGGACGGACGCCGCCGCTTCACCGTGGAGCAGCTGCCCGCCACCTTCCCGCAGCGCCTGCAGTACGAACGCGTCGAGCACCTGGAGCTGTGGAAAGTGACTGCTACACCTGAAGACGTGCCATCTGATTCTGAGCTGCTTCCCTGACTTGGACTTGGCTCTCTCCAGTGGCCCAAGAAGACCACTCCATGTGGATTCTTACGAACGGGTACTAGCCATGGGCGATATCCAGAGATGGGGACTTGGGTCTTGGACTTAAGTCGCACACACAGTGACTTGAGACTTGACTTGTGACTCATCCTCAAAAGACTTGGGGCTCAATTTGCACTTGAGATTTGGCACTAGTGAACAATCTTTATTTATTTAATTTCTTTGCCGCATTAACATTAAGGAAATGTCTACTGTACTGTATGCTGTATGTGTCTACTGATATTGTATGTTAATAGGTAAAGGAGTGAGGATAATACAGTACATGCTTTGAATTCCTTAGTTTTAGCTATGCAGTGTTCTAAGCAGACCGGGTGGCATGCAGCCAGATGATAGAACGCTCATCCATAAGAGACTTGACTTGGACTCTAGCTCAAAGACTTGAGACTTGACTTGGACTTGCAAAAATGACTTGTGATCATCGTTGGCGGTATCCCAAATGTAATACATGTATCAATACTGTCTCACCAAAATATTGCGATATACCAGAACATTGAATAATAATAATAATAATAATAAAAAAGTCTGGTAAAAAAAATCTGGAATTTTGAAATTGGAATTTGTAGGAAGCTGGAGCGAAAGCAAATGCTGTGATTTCTTAGGAGGGAAGAATAGATAGTCTGGGTTGGGATTACAACTAATGTGTAAACTGTTAATAATAAATAAAAAAATAAGAAACTGAATCAAACTGCCTGTCAAAGGGGAAACTTGTGGTTCATCACACTGACACGTCAAACACCTCAGGCTTCAGGAACGATCAGGCCCATAACATAAAATCTTTCCCACATAATGCAATTCAATGTTTATGAAAGAAACCGTTGAGATTATTGTTTCAACAAAGACATGCCCGGTGTGCCCACACCAACAGTCATGTAACATGTAAGCAGCACCTGTTGAGTGTATGTAATAGGGGCTGTGGTCATCCACACGGCAGGGCCGAAGGTCAGTGCTGATGTGCAGAGTGCACACTTGTTTATTTTTGACTTCTGCTGCACCAGTCAAGCTATTTTTACTGCACCGAGTCCCTTCGGCAAACTAGGCCAGCCAGCAGGACGCTGGGGCCACTGTTTAGAAGCCTGGATGTATTTATGTGTGCGCGTGTGTTTGTATGTATGGCAATGACAGGGAACACACAAGTTACAGAGGACAGGCTCAGGCACCTCTCCTCATAAACCAAAGTGGAACATCACTTCCTGCTTCAGCACTGTACCAGAGATTTTCATCCGCCATTTATTTTCCCATAGACATTTTGTAAAAGGCTTATAAAAATAGTTTTACTTGTTCAAACCAAACGGTGCAGATATATTTAGAAACGGGAGTAACATTTGGTCCGACTGAAATGCGATCTCTCCTGTTTCTAAATATATCTGAACCGTTTGGTTTGAACAAGTAAAAACTATTTTTATAAGCATTTTACGAAATGTCTATGGGAAAATAAATTTGGAAGAAAATCTCTGGTACAGTGCTGAAGCCGGAAGTGACGTTCACTTTGCCTCTCTAATAGAGGGGTGAATCTAATCAGATAAACCGAGCTAGGAGGGGCGCCCGGGTAGCGCAGCGTTAGATTCCCTGCCTACCGACACGAGGGTCGCAGGTTCGTCCCCCATGTTGCCTCCCGCTTGGTTGGGCGCCGTCCATACAGGCACAATTGGCCGTGTCTGTGGGTGGGAAGCTGGATTAAGGGTCGCTGAGCTAGCGCCCCCTCTGGTTGGTCGGGGCTGAATCTAGTTCCGCAATAATACATGCATCACTCATTCACGGACTTGAAGGTACACAATACCCCTAGTGTTTATTGGTGTATTTGAAGCAGCACAAGAATACATCAAAGACATTGAGGCGATTCACTAAGTCATTTTCACTGCTTCATGCGAGAGCAGAACACAAGGATACACACTGACTTTGAACTAAGCATCTGTAGATCGCACCCATCTGTGTTTATAAGCCTGTACAATATGCAGCACTAAAGATACACTGTAAAACCCCCCTCGCTCCCATCTTATCCAATTATAGCCCCATCTGTTTCGGTTGCATATTTGGCACAGTCTTTGTTGTTGTTTTTTGTACGTTTTCTGTCATCAAAAACCTCATCTGTCCTTTGTACTCGGACACAAAATAAGCACTTGGACAACTGGCACATTGTTATATCATTTTCAACAACAATGGGGGAAAAAACCAAACGACAAAAGCACAAAAGTTCTATTGTAAAATGGTATGAATTTTTGCTGGTGTCTCGTATGCTTTCCATCCACATCGCACTGCATGGATCCATGGATCGTGCTCCTAGAGTTTGAATATAACCATCGCTCCTCTAGAGGGCATATTTCCTTGTTATGTTAACAGTCTCTCCACAACAGTCAAATGGCTTTGTCGTCATGGTCAGTCTTTATGTCCATGGCTGACATGGCATCTTCTCCCCCCCCCCCTTAACCGGGACAGTCCAAAAGCCTCCTGCAGGGGGCAGCAGCTCAGCATTCCTTCCTGGTCTTGACCGTCTTGCTGGCATACTTGATAGGGATCCCCCAGCGTCTCATTAGATAGACATCAAACACGTACGCCGTGCCCGGCTCCAGGCCCCCGATCGCAGCCGTGGTGACGGCCCGCCGAGGGTTCAGCTCCTGGAAGTACTTGCAGAGAACCCGCTCGGTGTCTGAGCGAGACTCGGGCCCCAGGCAGGGCGCCGTCGCGGCGCCACTCTCTCCCTCCTCGCCCTTTCCCAGCTTCCGGCGGTACACGCAGTACAGGCTCCGCTCCTCCGTGCCCATCCACGCCAGGGTGGCGCTGCTGCAGCTCCGCAGCCGGTTGAAGGACTTTATCTGCAGGGTGGCGGGCAGAGAAGGCACCCCTCTGCGGTGGTAGGCGGAGGAGGTCTGCATTTTGACGGAGGCCGTCAGACCTCCTGGTGCTGCGGCGGGGTCGCCGGTGGAAGAAGAGCTCTGGGCTGCTGCGGTGGTTCCTTCTCTCTCTAGGTGGATGAGGTAGGAGGGACTTCCCTGGAGCCAAATCTGCACTAGATCTTCCCCCACAGCCTGGGCGGTCAGAACCATGCCTTTACTGGACACGGTGACCGTAACCTTCTGGAGCTCCCCGCTGCAGCTCTGCAGGGTGAGGAGCCCGCTCTGCTGCCAGCCCCGCGGACGGAAAGTGAAGAACTGCTCCGAGCCGACGCCGGCACCGCCGGCGCGGAAATTCACCCACCTCAGCTCCCCTTCTCGGAGCTGGGCGATGGCCGGCCGGGCCTCCTCGTGGGTGCGAGCGAACGTCCCCGCGTACGCCGCGCCGGTCCCGTTCAGCCTGTCGATCACAAAGACGTCGAAGTAATACCGGGTGTCGGGGAGGAGGTCAGAGACGGTGCAAACGCTCTCCGTCCCCCGGCACAAACACTGGAGGTCGGCGTACTCGTCGTCACGGAGGGAGGAAGTTAGCGCCTGGTGGGGTTCAGAGAAGGTGTCCCACTGCTGCCACCACCAGTCTTTCAGAATGGGCCACGCCGTCACTCTCCTCTGCTTCATCTCTTGTCTCTGATCCTTCTCCCTCCGCTTCCTGATGCTCTCTCGGGCAGCGCACAGGCTGGGGTAGCCGTGCGTCGGGTTGACGAGGACGCAGTAATCGTAGCTTTTCTGGGTGTGCGGCAGCCTGGTGAGGGAGGCACTGGGCGCCCAGCTGAGGGTGACGCTGGTCATGCCCACGCCCAGGGTGCGGACTCGAGGGTCGGCCGGGAGCAGGGGGAAGGCGCCCGAGGGCCCCGGGCCTTCGTGGAGGTGCACTGTGGCTCTGGTGTCCTGCTCCTTTGAGCGCAGCCTCAGGATGTAGATGGAGCCATGGGCGTTGGAAGGACCCCTGTATGTGTCCATAGCATTGCCTGTGAAGCTGTGGAGTTTCTCCTCGCTGCCCGGCCCTCGCCACCAAACCTCTGGCACGCTCTTTTTGGCACTCCCTGTGTCAGAAAAGAAACCGTTTTAAAGTCATAATCTGAGAACTTTTGAACAAATGACCGGCTCTTACAGAGGTGACATTACAATTAAATAAATGGGTAAATAAACTGGAAAAACTCCCTAGTTCATCAGTCTTTATAAAAGTGACTGTTCATCTCCTCGAGCTGAGAAATCTCTCCTCAAATGAGACCCAAATGTTACAGAATCAAAGTGAATAATTCAGGCTAGCAGTGGGGACCCTCGGAGCGCACGGTCTGAATGATTTGTGTCACTTTATAACTTCATAATGTTGTTTTTTACCATGTAGGATACATACCCTGTTCAGGAGCGCTCTGAGGCATATTTTATGATCCAGAAATCTGTGCCCTTTTGGGTGGGAAAATCTGATTATTTTGGTTTGCTCAGAGTGGAACATGCATTGTCCTGATGTCAGTTTTATCCCATTTTGCTGCTCTAGGATACGTTTCATCATCTGAGTTTTATTTTATATATTTTTTAGGCATGTATATTACACACTATCTAGGAGGACACATTGTAGGTGTGGTAGATCCACTTTTCTTTAGTATTTCAACATCCGAATCAAAAAAAGGCAGTCCCTTTGGTCAGATCAGTGTGTGTGTGTGTGCGTGTGCACATCACACACACAGACACATGCGCACGCGCACGCATCAATGATACTTTAAAATGCCAATCCAAAGACTCATATGAAATGTGACGATCAGATAGATATGATCGCATTCGCCGTCAATCTCTGTCCTATTCAGAGATAGCGGGTGACATTTAGAAGGGAAAAAAAGCCTTTTCCGCTTTTGAAGAACTTTGTTGAGCAAAGCAAAGGAGTAAAGCATGCCAGTAGGAAGATTTAAATGTATTATCCACGTAAGAATATGTGAAAGAAAGATTTGTAGACACTGGCCTTTTGAAACGCATTATTATTATTATTATAGCCTGCAATATGAATAGCTAATATGAATAGAGTCAGTTTATATATGAATAAAGTCAGTTTATATATACCTGTATATACGATGCGGCTTTGAATGTGTTTTTTGGATCTATTCTCAAACTACTTTGGCACCGCAAACTGAAATGTAACGTTGGGTTTGGGCTGATGTTAGCATCAATGTCTGTGCAACACAGAAGGCACTCGGCCCTCTGGCTTGACCCCTGTATTGAACTTCTCCGGCTCCCAGTCGCGGGCCCCTTGGCTCCCCACCAGCTCCGCCGGAGCCGCTCAGCTGGTCTGGTTCCCCAACGTGCAGAAGGACCGTGGAGATGGCCCACAGACAGACAGCTACACAAACATCTAATACATCTACTGGGATCAGTTCAATGTCAAAAGAGTCAATATCGGCAGTTCATGCTTCCGGTCAGCAATGTCTCTTCAGAGTCCAACATTTTGAGAGATATAGGCTAAGGATTCACGCATGTCATGGGTTTGGGGCATTGGGCTGATTGTCATTGGCTGATCTGGCTAGAGGGCGGCCCTTACCGCACAAGCCGAAGGCCATTTCAGGGCAGTGTGGTCTGTGCGCGAGAGGATCGAGGGATGGGAGCCGACAAGGAAATGTTTGTTAATGCGGATTAACTTGAGCATGCGGAACCAGGAGTAAACGTTGGACTCGGAAGAGACATTGCTGACCGAAACCATGAAGTGCCAATATTGACCATATTGACATTGAACTGAAGCCAGCAGTAGATGTTTCACCATGGATATATGTAGCTGTGTGTGTCTGTGTGCCTTGTCGAGGGTCCCCGCTGCATGTTGGGGCATCGGACCAGCACATCAACAGAGACCTGCAGAGACGGAGCTGGCAGGGAGCCAAGGGGCCCGTGATCCGACACCGAGAGACGGTGTGCTTCAACGCAGAGGTTGATACAAGCCAGGGCTACTTGAAGGTAAGGGCCGAAGGCCTTCACTACTAAGCTATCGTCATGCTAACACAACAGCCCAAAACCAAACGTTACATTTCAGTTTGCAGTGGCCAGTCAGGGTCAGAGAAAGACATTGAAGACGCACCTTTACTATATATATATATATATATATATATATATATATATTATATATATATTTCATATATATACACTGGCCCTGCAGCTCGCATATGCAGCTCGACCGCTAGCGGCCTCACTTGCTCCCTCGCCCGCCCTGCAGCCTTGCTCTTATGACATCACTGATGATATGTCACCAACTGATGATGTCACACTTCGCATCACTGATGATGTCACAATTGGTCTTATGACATCACTGATGATGTCACAATGCCTATGACATCATCAGTGATGCACAATGCACAATTGCTCAAGTGACATCACTGATGACATCTCTTCTTCCGGGGCAAAACAGAGAACATTGCCCGCATGCTCCTTTAGAAAAAAAAGAAATCAACCATTTTAGACAAAAATCAATTCTATTTTCAGAAAGTCATTCTTTCTGCACTATCATTATATAACTTCCAATACTTCTATAGTTTTTGCTATGATGTGTACTAAATTCGAGTCAGCCAAAAAAGGTGGGTAGCTGAACTAAATTGAGGTTAGGTAGGTGGGTCTCCCCCCTCCTGATAATAGCTATAATATTGGATTGGCAGATGTAGTGATCGTCCTCAGGGTGAGGAGGTGTTAGGGTCCACTCACACTGCAGGCTCTTCAGGGGTTTGTCCTTCAGGGTGCGGGCAGCCAAGCTCCATTCGATGGGTAAGTCACACGGGCTGACAGTCACCGACATGGCTGCAGCCTTCTTCTTCAGTGTGAAGTAGAGCCTGTGGAGAAACACCAAAGATATCTTCTTCAGTGTGAAGTAGAGCCTGTGGAGAAACACCAAAGATAGCATCCGCAACTTGTTTGATTTGTCACAGGGCTTGTCAAGAAGATAACGTCCTGTTCCCATTCAACTGCAAGGTGATGACAAGATATCTCCCAATGCAGACTGTGCAAGATTCTTTCATTTTCGGGGGTAAGATTTGCAGATAGCTTCTGCTGTTGCATTCTCCTCGCTAGAACTTGCTGGAACTAGATTCCAACATTGCAACTGTTTAAAAACATTTGCCAAGTCCTCTGTCTTTCCTCTTGCCGACTAGCTGATGAGTTGGTTGATAGCGGACCAGGAGAGGTGACCTGAATGTCAGATAAGGCTGCATTGACATTTTCAGATGGATATCTGCCTGACATCTGGAATCGTGCTTAGCATCAAAACAATGGTGTCCCTTATTGTGGTCTTTCTGGGACCATAGGCCCTACGCTGTTTGTTGATGTTGGATTTTAGATTTGCATATTAGATAGCAAATGAAATTGCAATAAAAGGACATGATTTGGTGGGCTAGTCTCATGTTTGATTGCCTATGAATTCAAACATTCACTATTCTTCAAACGCTCCGAGTTCATGTCTTGAGATTTCCACTTCCACAAAGCATAAATCAAAGCAAAAACACATATTAACCCATATGTTTCTGAAACATGACATTTTTCAAGCCAGGCTACTCTTAATAAAACTTCATCAATTGCATCATTATGATGATTTGTTAATACATATTTGTTTGCCTCCTGATAAACATCATTATTCATGATATTGTGCAGATGGCGGTTGTTTCCAAACAGATGTTCGACACTGTCATTCTCAAGGGCAGTTTGCGGCTTATTTAATTGAGTGATTCATTTGCGAATCGATGTTTTCTCTCTCTCCATTATTTGCTGTGCGGTTCTGCCTGACTGCACCAGTGGACAGACTGCAGCACACAGGGACATGCCTTTCCCCATTTTCAGCTCCCAGTTTCACAAAGCGCGCCCTGGCACTGTTCTCCATGGCTCAGGCCCTGGCACTGTCCTCCACGGCTCAGGCCCTGGCACTGTTCTCCACGGCTCAGGCCCTGGCACTGTTCTCCACGGCTCAGGCCCTGGCACTGTTCTCCATGGCTCAGGCCCTGGCACTGTTCTCCATGGCTCAGGCCCTGGCACTGTTCTCCACGGCTCAGGCCCTGGCACTGTTCTCCACGGCTCAGGCCCTGGAACTGTTCTCCATGGCTCAGGCCCTGGCACTGTTCTCCACGGCTCAGGCCCTGGAACTGTTCTCCATGGCTCAGGCCCTGGCACAGGCCCTGGCACTGTTCTCCATGGCTCAGGCCCTGGCACTGTTCTCCATGGCTCAGGCCCTGGCACTGTTCTCCATGGCTCAGGCCCTGGCACTGTTCTCCATGGCTCAGGCCCTGGCACTGTTCTCCACGGCTCAGGCCCTGGCACTGTTCTCCATGGCTCAGGCCCTGGCACTGTTCTCCATGGCTCAGGCCCTGGCACTGTTCTCCACGGCTCAGGCCCTGGCACTGTTCTCCACGGCACTGTTCTCCACGGCTCAGGCCCTGGCACTGTTCTCCATGGCTCAGGCCCTGGCACTGTTCTCCACGGCTCAGGCCCTGGAACTGTTCTCCATGGCTCAGGCCCTGGCACAGGCCCTGGCACTGTTCTCCATGGCTCAGGCCCTGGCACTGTTCTCCATGGCTCAGGCCCTGGCACTGTTCTCCATGGCTCAGGCCCTGACACTGTTCTCCACGGCTCAGGTTCTCCACAGCTCAGGCCCTGGCACTGTTCTCCATGGCTCAGGCCCTGGCACAGGCCCTGGCACTGTTCTCCATGGCTCAGGCCCTGGCACTGTTCTCCACGGCTCAGGCCCTGGCACTGTTCTCCACGGCTCAGGCCCTGGCACTGTTCTCCACGGCTCAGGCCCTGGCACTGTTCTCCACAGCTCAGGCCCTGGCACTGTTCTCCACGGCTCAGGCCCTGGCACTGTTCTCCACGGCTCAGGTTCTCCATGGCTCAGGCCCTGGCACTGTTCTCCACAGCTCAGGCCCTGGCACTGTTCTCCATGGCTCAGGCCCTGGCACTGTTCTGTTCTCCATGGCTCAGGCCCTGGCACTGTTCTCCACGGCTCAGGCCCTGGCACTGTTCTCCATGGCTCAGGCCCTGGCACTGTTCTCCATGGCTCAGGCCCTGGCACTGTTCTCCATGGCTCAGGCCCTGGCACTGTTCTCCATGGCTCAGGCCCTGGCACTGTTCTCCACGGCTCAGGCCCTGGCTCAGGCCCTGGCACTGTTCTCCATGGCTCAGGCCCTGGCACTGTTCTCCACGGCTCAGGCCCTGGCACTGTTCTCCATGGCTCAGGCCCTGGCACTGTTCTCCACGGCTCAGGCCCTGGCTCAGGCCCTGGCACTGTTCTCCACAGCTCAGGCCCTGGCTCAGGCCCTGGCACTGTTCTCCACGGCTCAGGTTCTCCACGGCTCAGGCCAAGTGGGCTCATGTCCTCCCTGTGTCTACATGCCTTCAGTCTGGTCGCCGACTTGTTATTGTCGGGTGGAAACAAGGGTGGATCTAATGGGTAGGCTACTTTTGTTTTCATTCATCTAATCTCCATCCTTCTTTTACCGCGAAAATTATCCATCTTCTAAAAAAAGAAATCATTTAGTATTTTCTTGAATGAAAGATTCAAAAGTGATGGCAGACTTGCAAAAATTGCATACAAAACAAGTGAAGCATTCTAAACCTCATGGGTTTTTTAGCTGCGGTAGCATGGCCACAAAAAGTTCACCACGCAGTTTTCGCCCTAGGAGGTTGAAATTTGGCATGCAGGTCAAGTGTGTGTTTCACAATGGAGCGGGTGACATCACAATGGAGCGGATGATGTCACAATCGGGGAATTCCCATATGTGGTAACAGATATGGATTCCCATATCTGGTCACAGATTATGACGAATTCGCTTCGATTTAATTTTGTTTTCAGTTTTGAAGACTCAATACTAGACTAAATTATTGTTAAAGGAATAGTTCGCCCAAAAATGATGTCATCATCTATTCACCCTCATGCCAGTTGAAACACAGGTGAAGTTTTCCCATATAACACACAGGGAGGCACAACTCCGTATCAGCCTTCTCCAACGCACCTGAAGTCAGTGGGGACCGGTTCTGCAGAGTTCCAGAAGATCTATATTTACACCATCATTTATAGTGGTAAATGGTAAATGGCCTGCATTTATATAGCGCTTTTATCTAAAGCGCTTTACAATCAGTAGGTACATTCACCCATTCATACACCGATGGTGGCAAGCTGCCACGCAGGGTGCTGGCACACCATCAGGAGCAATTTGGGGTTCAGTATCTTGCCCAAGGACACTTTGACAGGCAGACTGGAGGGGCCGGGAATCGAACCACCGACCTCTTTCATCCAAAGCGATTAGTGACGACCCGCTCTACCTCCTGAGCTACAGCCGCCCCATTTACGCCCCGTTTACCATTTATAGTGCAAATCTTAACTACTGCTGATTTGGGTTGCAGAAAATACTGGTCTTTCTATTCACAGTGTGATTGTTTGGCTGGTTTTGGTTCGGAACTCAAGGTCTCCATCGACTTCAGTTGTTATGGAGAAGGCTGCTATGAAGACATCTCAGCTGTGTTTCATTTGGCACGAGGGTGAGTAGATGATGACAGATCATTTCAATTTTTGGGTGAACTATTCCTTTAAGATGTATATTTTTTTTGGGGGGGGGGGGGGATTATCGTATTGTGCGATTTGTTATAATACATTTCAATCTCAAATGATCTTTTCCTTGACAGTAAAAGAATAGCAGTCAACGATGCCTCCAGAACGTTAAATGAGCACGTCGATGCATGTTGCTCAATAACTTTCCTGTCATCATCATAGAGCGTTATCCCACCTGCGAGTTCGTCCTTTGGGAAGGGTCACGGTGGTGACCTTCCCCTCCGGGAGCCATGTCGTGGGGCGGAGCGGCACCTCGTTCTCTGGGGCCAGGGCAGAGTGGGCTCGGGGCCACCAAGTGCCACAGCACAGGGCCAGGGCCACACCGAGGCACCAGGGCAGAGGTACGAGTGCCATGATGTCCCCTCCTTCTCGCTCTCTTTCTCTGACCGTCGCCCTTTTCTCTTCCCTCTGTCACCGCGCTCGCTTGGAGATATCTCCGGGTGCTCTGAAAGGTCAGGGTGGAAAGGTCACGAACATCCATCAGACCCCATCGGCAACACACACACACACTCGCGCACACACACACGCACACACACACACACACACACACACACACACACACACACACACACCACACACACACACACACACACACACACACACACACACACACACACACAGAGTTAGCTCAGCTTCTACTGTACCATTCACAGAGACACTAAGGAGCGGCTGATGATTCATTGATATGAAGAAACATCTCGCCCTGTTCAGACAGAATTATTCATGCGGGGGAAAAGAGATTGCCATGCGATCACTCTGGCGTGCGTATGGCGCGGCTTGACAACCCGCTGGAGAAAAACCAGCCATGGCCCCACCACCTTTCACAGTGTGAAGTGTTCATATCACTCACAAGTCAAAGCCCTTTAAACATCTAACTTCTCTATTTTTAGTCATGGCGTTGAAATGGGTTTTGTTCTCCATCCAGATAGAGCGGCTCTTTCATCACGGGTGTTAGCAGCCAGGAGAACGTGACGCCAGGTGCAGAGAGGTGGTACACAGACAAACAACACCTGGAGGTGCCGGGGACGCTCTGATCCAATCACCATTCACAGATGCCTGACACACCTAACAAAAGCTGCCACTTCTCTCAGATGTCTCTCTCTCCCTCTCTCTCTCTCTCTCTCCCCCTCCCTCTCTCTTCTCTCTCTCTCTTTTCTGTCAAGCTTGCTATTAAGGCTTCACTCTCTTTCCATCCTCCTCTCTGTACATCTTTATGTAGGTGTGTGTGTGTAGACGGTGTGCGATTGTGTGTGTGTGTGTGTGTGTGTGTGGGATGGGGCTGTGTGCACGTCCATAGTGTTTACTGTGCGTGATGATTTGTAGATAGGATGATTACAGGTCTCGGTGCTCCGCTTCGTCCCCTGAGAGAAAACGCATTTGTTCAAAGTCACACACAGTCTTCAACAAATGCGTCGCCTGCCCCTCCCTCCCCTCCCTCCCTCCCTCCCCTCCTGCTTTAACAAGGTGTTTGATGTCAGTGCTGTTGTGCCCTACAGATCAGGTGACATTCACCGTGTCTGTGCAGTGAGGGAGGGAGGCGGCTTACAGGAGGTTACCTGGGAGTGTTTTCGGGCCTCGATCGGGCCGAGCAGCACAGATCCAAACTCACAAACCGCCGCAGCAGCATGGCTATAAAGTAGCTACACTACAGAGAGGCACCTGCTCTCATCATCCTTACAGAGAGAGAGAGAGAGAGAGAGAGACCCAGAGTGTGAATGACCCATGAGAGAGAGAGAGAGAGAGAGAGACACCCAGAGTGTGAATGACCCATGAGAGAGAGAGAGAGAGAGAGAGAGAGAGAGAGAGAGAGAGAGAGAGAGAGAGAGAGAGAGAGAGAGTGAGAGTATTGCCATGCAACAGGGTTGCTAGGATT
>NC_139633.1:25863807-25871307 GCF_964638095.1 Poromitra crassiceps
GATTGTAAATAACCAATCATGCCTACATTCGTTTAATACTTTATTATGAATTCGCTATTTAGAGCTGCATAATGTGATATTACTGTGCAATGTGTATAAATTGTGCTTATGTGTATGAATTGTGGTGATTGTATGAATTATGATGTGTAGATATCTTTTCAAAATGTACTTTGTAATTTATTGCATTGCTGTATTATTTGTGCTGTATTTTATGGCAACCTGCCTGGGAAGTCCTGGTGATGGAATTGATATAATCTGGTGCAAAGCTTCTCTTTGAGATCAATGTTATCTTTTGCACATGGTCCCTGACAAAAATACTAATACTACTACTAACAACAATAATAATAATAATAATAATAATAATAATAATAATAATAATAATAATAATAATAATAATAATAATAATAATAATAATAATAATAATAATAATAATAACATAAATAATGATAGCCTATTTATATATAAAAATCAAATAAATAAATAAATTAGTGAATAGCCACTTTAAACCAAGGAAAGTATACTGGCAAACATGGCAGGAGGGAGGGGAACGCTTGTCACTCACACATGAAGCGGTAGAACCAGGCCTCGGAGCGATCTACCAGACAGGACGTCCACTCGCGCAGGGTCACCTTCCCGTTCCTGTCAGGGTCACATGACCTGCACACACACAGCACAATATAACGCACGGGTCACCTCGGAAACTGACGACAACAGACAACCACACAGACACACAGACACACACACACACGCACACACACACACACACACACACACACAAAATAACACAATTCACACACTCATATAAACCCATTTATGTCTCTCACACACACACACACACACACACACACACACACACACACACACACACACACACACACAACCTTGCAAACACAAACGCACAACGACAGATTTGCATAGACACACACAGGCAGTATGAAGACATATTCATAAGTATGGGAACAACTGCACCGGGGCTGTTCGGCAGCCACTGCCTTTGCTCTGAAGGGTACTGCTTCAATTTGCACTAATCCATGGGTGGCGGGACACACAGTGGGGTAATAAACATTATCATTGGGGTAGGTTGACATTGACACAGTCAGCCTCACTCCCACAAAACCTGTCACTGCAGACTGGCAGAGGAAGAGGGCGGGGTGGGGGTGGGGATGGTAGAGAGACAGACAGACAGAGACAGAGAGAGAGAGAGAGAGAGAGAGGCAGAGGGGGAGGGACGAAATAGTGAGCAAGGGGTGAAGAGGGAGGGAGGGTGAGAAAAAGATGGATGAACAGAGACGGAGGCTGAGCCCATTGACAATCCAGTCACCAGAATACTGTAAACCAGGGATATGTAGAGACGTAAATGTGGAGCGAAACGTCTGCAGAACATACGCTTCTAAAATGTGGCATTTTACGTCTACAATCTCAATTGTAAATTTGAAACAAAATGGTTAGGCCTGGGACACAGAAACGTCTCCGTCGCAGCACGTCACGGAAGCGTCGAGCAAGAGTCTGGTTATAAAGGAGAGAGGAAAAACCACCAATCAAGGAAGGAAGGAAGGAAAGGGGAAGTGAAGTGCTTAAATGGGGTGGAGGAGCGAGATGATGGAGAGCTGGTGTGGTAGTGAGAGTCAGGAGAGGAGGATGACACAGGAAGGAGAGATGGTGTGGTAGTGAGAGTCAGGAGAGGAGGAGGACACAGGAAGGAGAGATGGTGTGGTAGTGAGAGTTAGGAGGACAGGAGGACACAGGAAGGAGAGATGGTGTGGTAGTGAGAGTTAGGAGGACAGGAGGACACAGGAAGGAGAGATGGTGTGGTAGTGTGAGTCAGGAGGACAGGAGGACACAGGAAGGAGAGATGGTGTGGTAGTGAGTTAGGAGAAGAGGAGGACACAGGAAGGAGAGATGGTGTGGTAGTGAGAGTCAGGAGAGGAGGAGGACACAGGAAGGAGAGATGGTGTGGTAGTGAGAGTCAGGAGGACAGGAGGACACAGGAAGGAGAGATGGTGTGGTAGTGTGAGTCAGGAGAAGAGGAGGACACAGGAAGGACAGATGGTGTGGTAGTGAGTCAGGAGGACACAGGAAGGAGAGATGGTGTGGTAGTGAGTCAGGAGGACAGGAGGACACAGGAAGCAGAGATGGTGTGGTAGTGAGTCAGGAGGACAGGAGGACACAGGAAGGAGAGATGGTGTGGTAGTGAGAGTCAGGAGGACAGGAGGACACAGGAAGGACAGATGGTGTGGTAGTGAGTCAGGAGGACAGGAGGACACAGGAAGGAGAGATGGTGTGGTAGTGAGTTAGGAGAAGAGGAGGACACAGGAAGGAGAGATGGTGTGGTAGTGAGAGTCAGGAGAGGAGGAGGACACAGGAAGGACAGATGGTGTGGTAGTGTGAGTCAGGAGGACAGGAGGACACAGGAAGGAGAGATGGTGTGGTAGTGAGTTAGGAAAGGAGGAGGACACAGGAAGGAGAGATGGTGTGGTAGTGAGTCAGGAGAGGAGGAGGACACAGGAAGGAGAGATGGTGTGGTAGTGAGAGTCAGGAGAGGAGGAGGACACAGGAAGGACAGATGGTGTGGTAGTGAGTCAGGAGGACAGGAGGACACAGGAAGGAGAGATGGTGTGGTAGTGAGTTAGGAGAAGAGGAGGACACAGGAAGGAGAGATGGTGTGGTAGTGAGAGTTAGGAGAGGAGGACACATGAAGCAGAGATGGTGTGGTAGTGAGTTAGGAGAAGAGGAGGACACAGGAAGGAGAGATGGTGTGGTAGTGAGTTAGGACAGGAGGACACAGGAAGGAGAGATGGTGTGGTAGTGAGTGTTAGGAGAAGAGGAGGACACAGGAAGCAGAGATGGTGTGGTAGTGAGTTAGGAGAAGAGGAGGACACAGGAAGGAGAGATGGTGTGGTAGTGAGTCAGGAGGACAGGAGGACACAGGAAGCAGAGATGGTGTGGTAGTGAGTCAGGAGGACAGGAGGACACAGGAAGGAGAGATGGTGTGGTAGTGAGTCAGGAGGACAGGAGGACACAGGAAGGAGAGATGGTGTGGTAGTGAGTCAGGAGGACAGGAGGACACAGGAAGGAGAGATGGTGTGGTAGTGAGTCAGGAGGACAGGAGGACACAGGAAGGGGGCAGGGCTTGATGGCTGGATGGCGTGCAGAGAGAACAGCATGGTGGGAGGTGCGACATGGTCACAGAGCGGGGGCGAAAGGCATCGCGGGGTGAGACATTTTTAACCCTTTACGCTTCACCAATTAGCTGAAAAACAACACGCTGTATGACACAGAATGGCCTCTGAGCCAATATTCAGTGTTCAGATCAGCAAAGGTTGTTGTTGTTTTTCTCTGCTGTAATTGTCAAATAATTTTATTTTCCACTCTAGGAAATGTGTGACACCAAGAAGCAATGAGAATATAAACAGACTGTAAGATCTTAAAAAGGGGGGAGCACCCTGATTGGCTGTCGCCTCACAGCTAGAAGGTCCTGGGTTCGATTCCCACCCGGGATGCTGTGGGCGCTGAAGGTGTGTTCCTCGCATGTCCTCAGTTCCTACTGCCCAGGTGGGCTATCTCGTCGAAAGAGCCTTTCTGTGTGGAGTTTGCATGTTCTCCCCGTGCTCCCTGGGGTTCCTCCATCCATATATAACCCCCAACTAAAAACATGCAGAAGATCGTCATCTGGCCAGCGGCGGTTGGAAGAAGTTGGTCCCCGGGCGCTTCACTGCAGCTGCCCTCCGCTCCTGGACCTGAACCATGGAGGTGGATGAGCCAGCTTCACTGCAGCTGCCCTCCGCTCCTGGACCTGAACCATGGAGGTGGACGAGCCAGGATGGGTCAAACGCGGAGGACAAATTTCACGGCGCCTCCAAAACATGTGCGTGAAGGATGTGACTTGATGAAGAGGTAGCAAAGTCTTTAGGTTAAAAAAATCACTAAGGTTAAGAAGTCACTGTATGGATCACAGGACTTCAGCTAGGACTTCAAATCGGTAATTGTTTTCCAACATACTACTGAACTCCTGCAAACACATGCAAACTTTAATCTATTGTTTATCAAGCAAAACCAGTTCATATTTGCTCTGATGCCATGTGCTATGATGAAAATGCTCAGATTATTTCCAGGAAATAGCTTATGCAATCTATAAAAAATTATTATAATAATAATTATAATAGAAACTTGACTAACCAACCAAGATGGGAGAGGCGTAAAAATAAAGGACAACAGTAGGTGATATTTGAGTGGGACTGACTGAAAGAAGGGTGTAGCGCAGTGCTCCAGAGGCATCCTCTTGTAACGCAGCTTCCTCAGGTCCCTGCGACTCAACCTCCCATCCTTATTCCTGTCCAGTAAGACAAACCTCCGCTAGAGAGCGAGAGACAGCAGGAGAGAGAGAGAGAGAGAGAGACAGAGAGAGAGAGAGAGAGTGAGAGACAGCAGGAGAGACAGAGAGAGAGAGAGAGAGAGACAGACAGAGAGAGAGAGAGTGAGAGACAGCAGGAGAGACAGAGAGAGAGAGAGAGAGAGAGAGAGAGAGACAGAGAGAGAGAGAGACAGCAGGAGAGACAGAGAGAGAGAGAGAGAGAGAGAGAGAGAGACAGTGAGTGAGAGAGTGTGTGTGAGAGAGAGAGAGAGAGAGAGAGAGAGAGAGAGAGGTAAGGTGAAGAGGTGGTGAAGAGAGAATATTTTATTGTAATTGTTTTGTTCACCCTTATGTTATTTTCTATTGTGTTCTGTTATCTGTCAATATTCTATCCCCCCTCACCCTAGAGACACTAGGCTAGAGTCCATATCAGTAGAAGAAACTATGCTTCATAAAGGAAGAATGCACATACTTTTGCACGTGAATGAAGTACCATAACAAGAATTTTACAACATCATAATTTGTCATTAAAAAAAATCTAAATATATTATTAAATGGTACAAGGAATTGATTACTCATGATAAAAATACTAATAAAATAAACGGATTTTGAGACAATAACATCATATTCCATCAGTTTTGCTCTCATTCATTTGAGGGCAGGGGGTCAAGGTGGCTGTCAGCATCATATTGAGTTACCCGTCCATTCATCTTCTGATTGAATAATTTAGTGATTATTGATCAAGTCCTATTTATACATGATGCTGCTCTTTAGAACCCCTATTTCATTCTGTGGATGACCACACCGTGAGCAACACAAGAACTTGCCACTTAGGTTGTTAACATTGATTTCTTGCTAGAAAATCCATGACGCGTATACTACCATGATTAGGGTGTCTGGTGTCAGAAACAACACATTGATGCCACACAGGGAATAGAAGTGATCCCCTTGATATTTTGTTGTCTGGTTTATAGTTTCTTCATCACATTTCGTCATAGTTATTGATTCAATTTGAATCCTTGGCTGACATCATCATGGACCATTGATCATGTTTATTACTCTATAATCACCTTCTCCACTTTGCTGTCATTTAAAGAGTTTTACTGTCTTTCAGGCTTTCATGGAGTTCAGGCTCATTTCAAACTTTGTGTCTCCCAGAGAGTCACGGCTCTCTGTGACCCTCTTGGACGTACAGGACGTATGGATGGACCGGGCCTAGGCGCATCCCCTTCTTGCTTAGGCCCATCCAATCACAAGAACCGGCATCTGCGGCCGAGATGACCGTCTTTCAGAGTCTGTAGTGGGCTAATCTTTAAAGCTAGAGTGGGGCTCCTGGTATTATGAAACTAGAAGACCCAATGCATCATGGTACCAACCATTGCACGCTATGCTTGTCAGGATGGGTGCTAAATAATGCTCCAAAATGGCCTAAATTTTGGTGAAGGAAAAACTGGCATGGCCATATTCAAAAGGGGTCCCTAGAACTCTCAACTCAAGATATCTGAATGAGGTACCTATGGGTACCCACAAGTCTCCCCTTTACAGACATGCCCACTTTATGATAATCCCATGCCGTTTTTGGCAAAAACCATGCAGTTTTGGCATGCAGTTATTTTCACCTATCCATTTCTGTGCAACCCTCCACTTTTATTCAGGCCCACCTGCAATTTCATTTCTCACCACTAGTCAGAGCTCCATCTCAGGGTCACTTGATTCAGTTGAAGTGTGAAGCATACCTGTGCCAGCTGTGCTCTGTAGCTGTGGCTGAGGCAGCTCTGTGGCGGGGCGGCAGATGCGTACGACTCTCCCATCCGACTCAGCAGGAGGAACCAGTCCAGGAGACGGTACGGGAACTGGCCAAACTCCTCCTCTGTGCAGTTAGCCTTGGGAGCTGAAGCACAGTGATAACGGCACTATTTGGAGGATTCAATTTATAAAACATGTTTGTAAGAGTGTGTGTGTGTGTGTGTGTGTGTGTGTGTGTGTGTGTGTGTGTGTGTGTGTGTGTGTGTGTGTGTGTGTGTGTGTGTGTGTGTGTGTGTGCGTGTGCGTGCGTGCGTGTGTGTGTTCCCTTCCCCTCCCCTCATATGGGAAGCGCTTTGAGTATAGAAAGGTGCTATATAAATCCAATCAATTATGAATTATTATTATTATTATTATTATTGTTGTTGTTGTTGTTGTTGTTGTTATTGTGTGTGTGTGTGTCTGTGTGTGTGTGTGTGTGTGTGTGTGTGTGTGTGTGTGTGTGTGTGTGTGTGTGTGTGTGTGTGTGTGTGTGTGTGTGTGTGTGTGTGTGTGTGTGTTTACCCAGACACGGTCCAATGTGGGCCAGTCCAGTGCGACGCTTCTTTCTGCAGGCTTCCTGATGTAGTAGACACTCATTCCCGTAGGTTTTCCCCAGAACACTGCACACTGGCGCCCTCTGCCTGAATACAGGATGAAGTACTCACATGCCAAATGGTGTGTGTCATAGACAGAACTTTGGATTCACAATAATACTGCTCTATTTTATTATCAAACTCCAGAAGTTAAGTCTTCAGCTATTAAAGCTGTTTTAAAGTTGATTATAAAGTTGAGTATTAATGATTGATTATAACTAAGCACACAGGTTTTCCAAAATTATGCTTTTCCATCGCAAGGCTTCCAAAATCCCAAAAGGACATTTTAAAGTGTCTTTACCGTGGACAGGACTGAGGACACACACACTTTACCGTGGACAGGACTGAGGACACACACACTTTGGGATGAGGACTCCATTTTCCTGAACCACCTGGCACCAAGATCCCACTGGACTGTGGCACTTGAGGAGCTCACATAGCTTTTCTGAAACATGGAGGAAAAACCCTTGTAGTTTTTCTGTTTTCTAGTTCTGCAGCTCCAGCTTTTCCACCACTGAGTGCATGGTGATACGATCACTTATTCAGTTGCTCTAGATGGGAGCAACTGCTCATGACCAGCTCTACACAGCCTTCTCCAGGGGAACGTGAGCCAGCAGCATGAACGTACTTATTGAAGGTGATGAGGAGGGAATATCTCGTCTCTAAGGAGCTGCTGTAATCCTGTACTCATACAAACATTTCATAACATGTTGCTCCCACCCTAAATCTTGCACGCTGATTTCTAGTTCACATAATTAAGAAACTGTATTC
>NC_139633.1:25876307-25896307 GCF_964638095.1 Poromitra crassiceps
TTGTCTCATTCCACCGATCAAAAACCTGACAAGCCCGGGTCGAGTCGGGGTTGAGTCGTGCTAGTTTTGGTCCGTGCTTTGTTGAGGTTTTCTAGCGCTGTGGACCCGGTACCATACGGTGACGTGAAAACACTGCAGACGACTGATTGGTCAGGCAGAATCGTGTCTACTCTATCTACTGTCAATGCTGGATACCAGTTTAGTGGACAGTTTAGAACCTTCTCTTCTGTTATTTCCATGTCTTTTGTGTTGCTGCCTTCGGCTCTGGTGAAATAAAAGCGATCTCCTTACTCAGCTTAACATGACGGTGGTTTTCAATTGTTTTGAGAGAGAAAAAAACCCGCTCCTCAGGAAGCCCTTTGTAGCTGTCTGCAGCGTCGGCTCCGCTAGGCCGCAGGCGGGGCTTTGGTGAAGCCGCGGTCTTGCCAGGTGAGAGGCCGCCGGGGTAGAGGCTTCACTCTGTAGCGCAACCCCCGTCCCTCGCGCCCGTCCCTCGCGTAGCGCATGTGAGGTTTGACTAACAACAAAGTGACATCCATTCTCCTGGCCGATTGTCACATTTGCCCATGTACACTGTAGGTCATTTAGAGGCACCAGTATTTCATAAACAGTTTAAAAGTTCTGTGTATGGATTTAATTGTAACGTTATATGTTATAGCCTACTCCGGAATATGGGCGGAGGGCAGATATGCGGTCGCTATGACGACCAGGTGTGGGCGGGGCTGGGCGGGGGCAGATGACCAGCGGTGGAAGCAAAACGTCCATCGGGTTGAAACGAGTAGAGCCGAGCGGTGACGAGCTGTGCAGGGCAGTAAAATGTGGTGGAAATAAGCCATTAGTATCAGTAACGGTTCCAGTGACTGTACCCAACTTGTTGTTGAATGATCTGTCGGAGCCAGGCACATTGTAGGCTACTGTAAGCTGGTATAACAGCTGCTGAAAAGATGGCTGTGTTGTGCTGGAAGCCTCCTCACTCCCTTCCTTCCTCACCACCAGACACTGGGTTCTTACCCTTTTTTTTGGATGTCATCTAGGCTACCTAGAGATTTCAACTACCCGAATGTATGGAGCTATAGTGAGTCTTGAACAGCTGGTGAGATGCAGCTAATTCACTGAAAGAATCCCTCCACCATTGTCTTTTGATGTGTAATAATTTTATAGCCTCTGTGTGTGTGTGTGTGTGTGTGTGTGTGTGTGTGTGTTTCCCTGTGTGTGTGTGTGTGTGTGTGTGTGTGTGTGTGTGTGTGTGTGTGTGTGTGTGTGTGTGTGTGTGTGTGTGTGTGTGTGTGTGTGTGTGTGTGTGTGTGTGAGGTTGTGCCTAGGGTGTGGGTGGGGGGTGGTGCTCCTCTTATTTCCCTTTCCCTTCTTCTTTTTGTATTGTATAGCTTGTTACTTATATTTGGTTTCACTCAGATTTATGTAACGGATGTTAGTTTCTGTTGATATGGTCTAAGAAGTGGTTTTGTTTTTGTTGTATATCATTACTGGTTTTCAGTTGCTTTTCTGTTGATGTTAATTTGATCATAAAAGTTGCCATAGTAATAATAGTAATAATAATAATAAATCACCAGCGATTGTGCAAACTAGTACCTGTTTTGACTATCTCTGTATAAATCATGAGACTGAAATAAAAAATAACATTCATATTTTTTCCTATTTCCAGTGGCATCAATCTTGCAGACCTGCACCTTCACATCTCATCTGTTACTTTTCGGGTGAAACTAGAAGAAATATCACTGTAGGGAATATCAATTTCCCCCGATCTTGCTAAGATAAGATGCATATTTTCTCACATTTCTCTTCCTCCGGTGCAGCAGATTTGTGTCATTTACTCACTACTTCTCCATCCAGTCATTCCACTATAATACAGGAGGAAACAATGCAACTCATTGAGCCAGAAGAAAACATCATTTTTCCATCACAGTGGAAATAGGGGGTTGGATTACGTTCAGCTTTCAGTTGAGGAAGTCATTACCGTCTAACGAGTCCTTTTCTATCCCCCGACTGCTTTGGAGAAGAAGAAGAAAACGTACCACAGCCTCTGTCTCTCTTCTCTGTTGTTATTGCCTTCTTCTTTCTCCTGCTCCTCCTGGTTGCCAGCTACATGCTCTCTCCCTCCGTCTGCAGCAGCTCCTGTGAGGCTGGATTCTTTTTTACAGCCTTCTTCAGCATGTCTCCACTTTTTTCTTTTCATTTGATCCATCTATTTTTTTTACATTCTTGCCTTATCTGCCCCTCCTCTCCGCCTTCTCTACCTGTCCCTGTCTACTGTACTGTACCCCCCCTCCCCTCCTTTGTCTGCACATTATAGTTGCCTGTTGATATCACAGTTACAGTACACTGTCTGCACAGGTGTGGGTTCAGTCTTTTGGTGCACAAAATTGTAATGCAAAGTTAGTTTAAAGGAACAACTCGCTTATCTTGAGTAACCGGGTCATGATTTCTGGAAAGAGACAATATTGCCGTTGAGTTTTTCCAAATGTATTCTTTTGGTGCTTCGAGCACTACAAGCCGAGTGACATACAGTTCCATTGTATTCAAGAGAAGGCAGACATCTCTGTGGCCGAAGTCTCCAAAACTCAGGCAACTATCCCAAAACGATATAGATGGATAAATAGCACTATAGGTGAGAGGAAAAATATTTTTGATTTTAATGTGAGCTGTCCCTTTAAAGGTGTAAATGTTGCATATACGTATATGGAACAGTACAAAAAGTACACACTGATAATTGAAAGAAACAGACAGACAGACAGACAGGCAGGCAGGCAGGCAGGCAGGCAGTCAGACAGACAGACACACAGACAGACAGGCAGGCAGGCAGGCAGGCAGTCAGACAGACAGACAGACAGGCAGGCAGGCAGGCAGGCAGACAGACAGACAGGCAGTCAGACAGACAGACAGACAGACAGACAGGCAGGCAGACAGACAGACAGACAGACAGGCAGGCAGACAGACAGGCAGGCAGGCAGGCTGGCAGACAGACAGGCAGGCAGGCAGGCAGTCAGACAGACAGACAGACCGGCAGGCAGACACACAGGCAGGCAGGTAGACAGACAGACAGACAGACAGGCAGGCAGGTAGACAGACAGACAGACAGACAAGCAGACAGGCAGACAGGCAGGCAGACAGGCAGACAGACAGACAGACAGAGAGACAGACAGACAGACAGACAGACAGACAGACAGACAGACAGACAGACAGACAGACAGACAGACAGACAGACAGACAGAGAGACAGACAGACAGACAGACAAGTGAGGACAGATAAGTGAAGAGTGGTTCTCGTTGACATTGGCATTGGTCCACAGATAGATTTATAGGGCAGAACAATGGGCAGAACACATGGTGGTCCCTCTCTCTCACTCACACACACACACACACACACACACACACACACACACACACACACACACACACACATAGGAGAGAATGTGAATTTGTGTTGCCAGCAACCTGACGTTGCCAAATGTTTTGTTGTGTGATCTGATCTCATGATCTCGCGCGATTCGCGAATCCAGCTGCCTTCAATGTAGGCCTTCAATGTAGGCCTACACCAGGGATACCAGCTGCCTTCGATGTAGGCCTACACCAGGGATACTCAACTTGCTTTGCCCGGAGGCCACTTTTGCAAAATGACAGGAGGCCAGGTGCAAGTTAATAAACAACCATTAATCATATTACTTTTTCTGTAGCGGATTGTATTTGGGGTGTCAGCCGGAGTTTAGTCTGACAATTTTGTGCACACAGGATAGGTTAAGTTAGTTAGTACATAATTGGGTGGTGAGCAGGTGGCGATGTTTGAGAATTTAGCTGGAGCTCAGTCAAACTTTATAGTTTTCATTGTGAATTAGAAAATGGCCAAGGGGCCACTTGGCACCCTATCGTGGGCCGCATCTGGCCCCCGGGCCACACGTTGAGTATCACTGGCCTACACTACACTCACTATGCATGCTTGCAAGGTGTTGCCAGAGTTACTGGCAATATTCAAGAAGATGCTGCCCCCTAGTGGTCATTTTGGGCAATGACACTTTCAGCATATAGTTACAAGTACAAGTAGGCTGATTCACAGAATGTGAAGTAAGAATGGAAGCCTTCATATTGGAAACATGTTTGTTTTTCTGGTTTTGGCTTCTTGGCCCATTTTTTCTCAACAGAGCAAGAAGGCAAATTCTGGACTGGGAGTAAATGGAGCGGCAAGAAAACAGAATTACCTGAAAAAGTGGTGCTGTTGTATCATGTTTGTTCAGGTTTTGAGAGAGCCTTGACGGGAGCAGCTTCTGCAGGATTATGAAACTAGGTGTCCCATAGTTTTTGCTATTATTATTATTATTATTATTATTATGATTATGATTATGATTATTATTGTTATTATTATATTTATTATTATTATTATAATTATTATTCATAAGTTACCATTCTGTTAGGTTACATCATCACACGAGCATCTAAGTGGGAAAACGACAGACTGATGTTTAATCAATTCAAATGTGATTCTAATAATCAAATGACATTTGCACAGAGATCTGAGGCCAGTCTGACGTCACGCCAATGGGAGAGCTGGGATTTGCATGATATTCAAATATGGCTTGACTTGAATGTGATGCAAAGAAACCGAAGAAATAGCTAGCCTACAGATACATTCAGACTCGTAAATTCTCCATATAGTTGACACAGATTAGATTTATGTTTAACGATGTAGAAGACAAATTCAAAATTGAGAAAAGCAATGACACACACCCACAAGCCATTGTAACCCAGGTGACATGGCTCCGCCCCTTTGGAAGCGAGTGGAGGATGTGGGAATGACAAACTGTCACGCAAGTCTGTCCTGTGGAAATTCCGTCTATTCACGTGTATGTTGCAGTTTATGACGAGTTTACAGCTCCGTTTTGTAGGCAGGATTTCGGATTAACGTGCCGGGGATACGTTGTATGGTTACGCTCGTCTGTTGCTTCTGACCGGCGTCGTTTCACTCGTTCATAACGTTATAAAACTGTCTGTACCATAATGGTCGCAGTGTTGACAGAGTGTTACGGACCACTGATAGCTGCAGGCTACAAGCGAAAGCATTTCGTGTAAATGCGAGAGGGGGATTTCCAGTGTTTTCTATATTCATTTCTCCAGCAAATTGTCTCGTGGAAAACCCGTGACGGATTAGTTGATCTTTTTGATATAGCTTTATAGAATACGGATTTGATAAGCGTGTTATTCCATCAGATAGGCCATATTAACTTATGTGACTGTTAGCTGCTCCTGCGCTCCTCGACACTCCAAACATAGTGGGACTGTTTACAATGGCAAGTGGACGATCGCTTTTAGTTGGCCGCTCACTTTAGGACAGGTTGCCTTTTGCAAGAGACGGAACAAGTGGACTTTGTGGTGGTGGTGGACCATCGTCATGGCTGTAAATTTATACTGTAGGCCTACTGTAACGCCATAATACAGGTAAGATCATGCATCAACCCTTGTTTATTGTGAGGTTATCATGTTACAAAGTCATCTTATTATGATTGTGAAATGATGAAAGCAGCGAGTGCTGAGTGTTCTAATTCAAAACGTTATTTTGCGGGTGCAAAGTACGAGGTGTTATTCACATTAAACTGTGATTTAAAACAACAGCAGCAACAACAACAAACAGCAACAACAACAACACATAGCCTCGCTAATCGTATCCTCGGATGAGGAGGTTGCTTTCATCTTCCTCAGCATCCTCCTGAGGCTAAGCCAATCCACTCATTGACTTGTCAGCTGAGAGATAGATCATGTTTTCTGACGTCATAACATCACAACATGCCCTGAAGAAGTCACTGTACTGTACCACGAACGGGTATGGCAGGTCTTGAATGTAATAAGCCAATAAAAAGAGCCATCATTATATAATACACTCAGTAAATGACAGTGTGCTTTTATATTCAGAATGTCAGGACATTGGCGAATGATGTTGTTGCTCAGAACAGGATTCAATAAACCCGAGGCCTATCGTTCTGTGTCCTTAAATAGTTCATTCTGGAGGGAAACACACATCTAAGTTTACCTTGCTTGAAAGTACTGTATTATTGAAATGTGTGTCTCTCTAGGTAGCCTACATGTCCGGATTAAAGTAACACGAAAGATAACCCACACGCTTTCATGCTCCACTGATATCATCTGATCGATGCATCTGATAGTCAAAACTATAACCGGTACTTTCATACCACGTGTCGTGCAGCGCTCTACATATTCATATTTTCATACCACGGCTGAAGTTGATGTCAGTCAAGTCTTTAACACTGTCTGTGTGCCATTTTAGGCTATGACATACTGAGACCCCCCCCCCCCCCCCCCACACACACACACACACACACACACACACACACACACACACATTAGGGTACGCCATGAATTATTGCCCTGACACTCCTCAGTGTAAGTGAGATGACACTCCTCCTGTGGTGTTCCTATGTATGGGTGGGGTTGACACACACACACAAACAGATCCGTGTGTGTTCCTGCACGCACCTGTTGGCAAGCGCCACCTAGGCGGGGGGTGTGTTTATGATACGGTTCCCCCCAAACAACAGCTGAGTGTCTCCAATGCGGGCTCTGACTGTGAAAGACCCCCCAAATCGCAGCTAAATACAAGGGAGCTTTCCAGACTGTGTGTGTGTGTGTGTGTGTGTGTGTGTGTGTGTGTGTGTCTCCAGGGTTCATATTTTTTGGGGGAATCTAGCTGTGTGTAAGGATACACATTACTCTGTCATGACCTCTGTAAGTGAAAGTGCATGGTTGTCATTCCAGGAGAGACTGTAGTGCCCCTGAAGACACTTGAGGCAGCAGATTAGATGTTAAGTGATGTGCTCACACGATGCTAACAGCGACAGCTAAGTTACGGCGCAGAGAAGCGTTGAGTCATGATATTGTATAACACAGTGTCAGGAGTCACAGACTGAGAGTCAGTAGAGGAGAGTCAGGTGAGGGGCTATTGGCTAAACGCTTCTTCTTCAGACTATCACAAGTGTGGCTTTTCTGCAGTTATCTTTTCTGATGTAGCTGTTGTGTGTATGTCTCTCTGTGTGTGTGTGTGTGTGTGTGTGTGTGTGTGTGTGTGTGCACGTTTTATCTCATGTACTGAAGCAAGAAGAAAACGTCACATCTCTCTCTCTCCCCCCTCTCACTTGCTGTTTTTGCACATGTGTGTTTCTACTGAATATAGAGAGAAAAAAATCAATCAAAATGGTTTAACAGTGTAATTACAAGGCCCAGAGATGATGTCATTCAGGAAGCTGTTGTGGTCTTTGTGTGTGTGTGTGTGTGTGTGTGTGTGTGTGTGTGTGTGTGTGTGTGTGTGTGTGTGTGTGTGTGTGTGTGTGTGTCTGTGTGTGTGTGTGTGTGTGTGTGTGTGTGTGTGTGTGCGCGCATGTAATGTGTGCGGGTTGTGGTGGACTGTGTGTGTGCAGGGCTTATATGAGTCAGATGTGACTTTGACTTCTGCCTCCTGCCCTCTTAGGCGTGTGTTCTCTCTGCACATGTGGCCTATCATTAGAGCTATAGTTAGCCACGCTTATCAGTCCTATGCTATATCTTTTACCTTGGCACGGCTACATGGCTGTATGTGTAGCAGTGTGCTGCAGACACAGCTATATCTTTACCTTGGTGCAGCTACATGGCTGCATGTGTAGCAGTGTGCTGCAGACACAGCTATATCTTTACCTTGGTGCAGCTACATGGCTGTATGTGTAGCAGTGTGCTGCAGACACAGCTATATCTTTACCTTGGTGCGGCTACATGGCTGTATGTGTAGCAGTGTGCTGCAGACACAGCTATATCTTTACCTTGGTGCAGCTACATGGCTGCATGTGTAGCAGTGTGCTGCAGACACAGCTATATCTTTACCTTGGTGCGGCTACATGGCTGCATGTGTAGCAGTGTGCTGCAGACACAGCTAGATCTTTACCTTTGTGCAGCTACATGGTTGCATGTGTAGCAGTGTGCTGCAGACACAGCTAGATCTTTACCTTGGTGCGGCTACATGGCTGCATGTGTAGCAGTGTGCTGCAGACACAGCTATATCTTTACCTTGGTGCGGCTACATGGCTGTATGTGTAGCAGTGTGCTGCAGACACAGCTACTGTATATCTTTACCTTGGTGCAGCTACATGGCTGCATGTGTAGCAGTGTGCTGCAGACACAGCTAGATCTTTACCTTTGTGCAGCTACATGGTTGCATGTGTAGCAGTGTGCTGCAGACACAGCTATATCTTTACCTTGGTGCGGCTACATGGCTGCATGTGTAGCAGTGTGCTGCAGACACAGCTATATCTTTACCTTGGTGCGGCTACATGGCTGTATGTGTAGCAGTGTGCTGCAGACACAGCTATAGCTTTACCTTGGTGCAGCTACATGGCTGTATGTGTAGCAGTGTGCTGCAGACACAGCTATATCTTTACCTTGGTGCAGCTACATGGCTGTATGTGTAGCAGTGTGCTGCAGACACAGCTATATCTTTACCTTGGTGCAGCTACATGGCTGCATGTGTAGCAGTGTGCTGCAGACACAGCTATATCTTTACCTTGGTGCAGCTACATGGCTGCATGTGTAGCAGTGTGCTGCAGACACAGCTATATCTTTACCTTGGTGCGGCTACATGGCTGTATGTGTAGCAGTGTGCTGCAGACACAGCTATATCTTTACCTTGGTGCAGCTACATGGCTGCATGTGTAGCAGTGTGCTGCAGACACAGCTATATCTTTACCTTGGTGCGGCTACATGGCTGTATGTGTAGCAGTGTGCTGCAGACAGCTATATCTTTACCTTGGTGCGGCTACATGGCTGTATGTGTAGCAGTGTGGTGCAGACACAGCTATATCTTTACCTTGGTGCGGCTACATGGCTGCATGTGTAGCAGTGTGCTGCAGACACAGCTATATCTTTACCTTGGTGCGGCTACATGGCTGTATGTGTAGCAGTGTGCTGCAGACACAGCTATATCTTTACCTTGGTGCGGCTACATGGCTGCATGTGTAGCAGTGTGCTGCAGACACAGCTATATCTTTACCTTGGTGCAGCTACATGGCTGCATGTGTAGCAGTGTGCTGCAGACACAGCTATATCTTTACCTTGGTGCAGCTACATGGCTGCATGTGTAGCAGTGTGCTGCAGACACAGCTATATCTTTACCTTGGTGCAGCTACATGGCTGCATGTGTAGCAGTGTGCTGCAGACACAGCTATATCTTTACCTTGGTGCAGCTACATGGCTGCATGTGTAGCAGTGTGCTGCAGACACAGGACCTCAGATACCCCGACATGTGGAGGAAATGCCTTGAGAGTGACTTAGTTTTGAAATGCGTTGAGATTTGCAAAACGAAGAAGTTTGTCCCGCATAGTGTTTGCTCTGCGACACCGTCAAAATGATGAGAGGGCGATGTTTCAAATGACAAAAGTATCACTGTTCCTTACTAAACCTTAGTGCCATGCTGCTACCCACTGAGCTACAGAGCTACAATGTATCAGTCCTTTGGTGGAAGCTTTTATCCAAAGTGCTGTGCTGCATTGAGTACATTAACCTTCAGCATAGGAATCAAACCGACAACCCTAGCAATATTAGTGCCCAGGTTGGTGGTATTCTGGCGCTACATTCAAACAATTGTTCACTGGACTGCATGCGCAATATTCTCAGTCTTTACTATGACGAGAAAACAGTTACACTGTTATATTTATATATTGAGTATTTTGGTTCCATCAGTCCTTCTGTTGCGTGTGTTTACACAGGTGTCATTAATATGAACACAATGCAGGTTGGAAGCAGCAGCTTGTGTGTCGTTTTGAATCATTCCCTTGATGATGGAATTCATTGTCAAGACTCAATGATGAGTAGGTGCTGAAAAGTCTGAAATCTGATGAGATTTCTTTGATGTAAGTAACAACCTTCTACTCATGATCTGATCAGCTTTGCTGGAGCATGATCATGTGATTGACCTGAGTAGACATATGAAATGGATGATTTTGGGGATGACCTGATTGCAGGGCATGACTTTTGCCACATCCCTCTCTCTCTAATATAGTAGAAAAGGAAATTCACCACCAAAATTATTAAATTATTTGATGTGCAGGAAATAAGAAAAAGTCTAGAAATGATGTCTATTATCCTCGCAGCCTTCTTCAAGATCGCCCTCTCTCTCTCCCATCTTCCCTGTCTTCTTTCTATACTGTTACTGTCCAATGAAGCAGAAATACCCAACAAATGATCTTTAAAAAGAAATAGCCATATGGATCAGATAAAATAAAAGGCTGTAAATTGTTAAAGATAAGGGTCATCATGATGACATTTGATTGCGGCTAACTGCCAGCTGCGATCTGATTGGATGTGAAGAGATGCCCGTTGCGATCTGATTGGATGCGAAGGGATACCTTGTGTGGCCCTTTGCCCCAGGTGTATTTGGCACTTACTGTACAGACTGTACTGTCAGATTAACCCATTGATACCTGATGCCGCATTTGTGTGTATATCCCTCATTTGTGTGTGTATCCCTTTAAGATACACACACCGCGTCACGCGGTTCGCGGTCTTAAAGGGATACACACACAAATGCTGCATCAGGTATCAATGGGTGAAGTCATGCTGCTGGGTAAGAGAGTGCAGTACTAGTCTGGAAAGGAAGGAGGCAGATGAAAAGAGGGAAGTTGTGTAGAGGAGGGGAAGTTGAGCAGTGCATTGTCCCTAAGCCAGAGGATGAACCCATAGGGAACAACATCTATTTAAAGACTACTGTTTAAAAATGTGCTGCATATAGAGAGCCAAAGTGAAACGTCACTTCCTGCTTCAGCACTGTCCCAGAGATTTTCATCCGCCATTTATTTTCCCATAGACATTTCATAAAATGCTTATAAAAATAATTGTACTTGTTCAAACCAAACGGTTCAGATATATTTAGAAACAGGAGAGATCGCATAACATTTCACTCGTAAAAAAATGTGGGTTTAAAGAAAATCTTTTTTCGATGTTTTTTCTTTTCAGTTTTGGTCCGAGTGCAATGTTCTATGGTCTCTCCCGATTCTAAATATAGCTGAACCGTTTGGTTTGACCAAGTAAAACTATTTTTATAAGCACTTTACGAAATGTCTATGGGAAAATAAATTGCGGAAGAAAATCTCTGGTACAGTGCTGAAGCAGGAAGTGACGTTCACTTTGCCTCTCTATTCAGGGCCTTAACCAATGCTCTTCAGGGATCCCATTAGATTGAGGCGTGTCAAATGGATTCAGTGTGTCAGTGTGAAGAGAGGCCGTTACAGAGGACAGAGAGTGATGTCATTGTTACAGAGGAGAGAGAGTGATGTCATTGTTACAGAGGAGAGAGAGTGATGTCATTGTTACAGAGGAGAGAGAGTGATGTCATTGTTACAGAGGGGAGAGAGTGATGTCATTGTTGAGTTTATCAGAGAACAGCTTGGGTGGAGGCAGGCAGTAGCTGAGATGAGCTGCACTCTGTGAACTTGGAGCTGGAAACGTGCTACTACGTCAGCCTCGACCTGGGGCACTGCCGACGGCAGCTAGACCTACTGTATATACTCGAACGTCAGCTTGAGGAGGGGGTCGCCGGGGGCGGGGGGTCCCCAGCAAAATGGATAAAATGTGTGATTTCACTGGGATTTCAATGACTAGAAGTTAGCCCAAGGAGAGAATGTAGTGCCTATACTTGGTAATAGCTTTCACTCTCTCCTGTTATCTCCCCATCTGCTTTATATTATACTTGTGCTGTTCACGTTAGCTGCGTCGAGTCACCTGCCCCTATGAGAATAACACAATGGGGGGGGGGCTATAATAATAATGGTGTTATTGGCATTATGTCGTAACTAACACTAACTTTATGTTATTAACGTTATGAAAGCCATCATTGTCCAAGACGCTGAGCAGGGCATATGTTCACTTTGCAGTTGTGAATGGATTTGTGTGTGTGTGTGTGTGTGTGTGTGTGTGTGTGTGTGTGTGTGTGTGTGTGTGTGTGTGTGTGTGTGTGTGTGTGTGTGTGTGTGTAGTGTATATGTCTGTGTGTCATGTGAGCAGCAAACGCGCTGATATAATGATATCCTTCACTAAGCAGCTGTAAGGCCAGTGCTTAACGTTAATCGTGTTCATGTGCCTTGACTTCTTGTGAGTTTCAACATTGCAGTACAGTCTGAGTTATTTTCATTACAAGTCGACACAATACAGTTTAGTCTCATATTACTGCCTGATCTATTTATGCTTTTAGGTTTTGTCTTCTTTATCACAACTTTGAAGAAGACTATCTTTATATGTCATGTGTGTCTAACAACGTACCCGAGAAATTAACTTTCTGATCTTGATAACAGATCATAAAATATACGTCCACCGCCTCCACACACCAGTGTCACTTTCTTCCTGTTTGCTGCTGATATAGGCTACTTTTTAAAGGGAACACTTTATGCACTTACTGAACCGTGCTGATAGCACCTAGGACGTTAGGTGATTTCTTGATCTGATCAGGCTTTAGAGAAGGGATCTCAGACACCCACTTGCCTGGTAACGTTCCTCCAGCGTCATCATGTTACATCATGATTTCTTTATCTGCCGGCTGATTGTTGGCTTAGATCATGATAGGGTTGTTTGCATAGGATCGTTTGGCAGGTCTTAGAGCTGCATGATTATAGCAAAACTGATCATGCTGATTATTTCGCTAAATATTGAGATTGTGATTGCTCGTCGCATAATCAAAATTGTTTCCAGAAACAAACACATTTGATTTCACTTCTGTACTTTTTTTAATAACTTTTTTTTCAGTGTACTTCCAATCATGGAAGTTTGAAAACCCTCATTAGTGTTTTGCTTGCACCCGTGTTTACCCTGCCTGTTCGACACAAAATGGCCCCCGTGAGAAGGGTCTATTGCTTCATGGAGTGAGTTCTAGGGGTGTCAAGATTAGTCGTTTTTAAGATGCATCGCGATGCGGACGTGGAATCGAATCCAATCGAATCGTTGACAGATGAATCGTTGAATCGATGTTTAAAATTGATGTTGACATTCAGATTTTAAAGCACTTTCTAAGTAAAAAAGGGAGTTGATATTTATCTGACTGCTTGTATTAATTGATGACAAGGTTGCCATGTGCCGTAATAATGTCAAACTAACTGAACACCTGGGACTTTGTCCAGCAGCTCACACTTTGCTGTCCCACTTGGATGATCTTAACGAGATCTAAAATCTCGGGTTGGTTTGTGAAAACAATACCGCCCCCATCTGGCAATGTCAGGTTACCACACTACACACACTTCAGTAGGAATAGTCACGTAAGCCGTGGGCTGCTTGTCAGCACCACTGCCCTCTGGCTCCCATCTACATAAACGACTCTAATGGCCTTGCTGACAGTGATGGACACGTGCGCTGTTGCCGGGCGACACTTACCAGCCCTTCTCACCCCGTGCGGCCAATCAGAAGGTGAGAATTAAACGGGGCTGTCAAACGCACCGCAGTCCGATCACGGTGTGGTTCATGTCAAGGTCACCTAGTGGAGGGAGAACAGACATTGACATGTGTGTGTGCGTGTACGTGCGCACACACACACACACACACACACACACACACACACACACAGACACACACACACACACACACACACACACACACACTGATAACTGTAATGCCTCTGGAGAAATGTGATTAGGATGATGGGAGCGTGGACATCTGGGCTGCTACAGCAATGAACCAGATGGGATTATTTTGAAGTGCTACCCAGACAGGACCACACCTCCCAGGCAAAAGGCATCAAAATGGAGTAATGGATGAATCCGAGTGGAGGGATGATGGCTTTTGGAGGCTGAGTAGTGACTGTCGTCACGTCAGCACTATGCAGGGTTTTCCCGGGCTTTTCGGAGGGCTTAGGGGGCTGCGTCGCTGGGCGGAGGAGATGGGGGGGGGTTTAGGGGTAGAAAAGCTTACCTTTTTCCATAAAAAAAATCGGCAATTTCACATCATTTTGGACCATTGTTATTATTACCATATATGTGTACAAATGTTTGAAAAAGCCAGAGCAGATAATAAACAGTTTGCCATGTTGTGTGATTCACCAAAGTGGATGACATCACAGACGCTTGTAAACAGGAGACATGGAGGAGGAAGTGGCTGGTATGATTTGCCTGTTGGCACTTCACAGGGAACGGTTGAACCTGGATGCTGCCATCCATGAAACCAGGACTGAATCTTGACGAGAAGAACTACACAACAACTCCTTCATGGTGTCACTTTTCATGTGTGGCTGACTGCTAGCCAGGCACGATCTGTTTCAGTTCTGATCCACACTGTTGATCCTGTGATATTATCATCCTGCATGCACACTTTAGCCTTTTGATCACTTTTTCTGAGTCATTAGGATTATGTGGCCTTAGTATTAGACTTTGTACTGTGTTATGGATGAGTGATGTGATTTTGCTGTGAGTAATCTGTTGTGCACTTTCATTGTTCCAGGCCTATTTTCCCAAAAGCATCTTTGTGGTAATATAACATCCATCATCAGCCAAAGGACAAACATTAATCTAGTGTTTATGTCTGTGTGATAGATTCTCCTCTCCTCTCCTCTCCTCTCCTCTCCTCTCCTCTCCTCTCCTCTCCTCTCCTCTCCTCTCCTCTCCTCTCCTCTCCTCTCCTCTCACCTCCTCTCATCCTCTCCTCTCCTGTCCTCTCCTCACCCCTCCTCTCCTCTCCTCTCCTCTCCTCTGATCTCCTCTCCTCTCCTCTCCTCTCCTCTCCTCTCCTCTCCTCTCCTCTGATCTCCTCTCCTCTCCTCTCCCCTCTCCTCTCCCCTCCTCTCCTCTCCTCTCCTCTCCTCTCCTCTCCTCTCCTCTCCTCTCCTCTCCTCTCCTCTCCCCTCTCCTCTCCTCTCCTCTCCTCTCCTCTCCTCTCCTCTCCTCTGATCTCCTCTCCTCTCCCCTCTCCTCTCCTCTCCTCTCCTCTCCTCTCCTCCCCTCTCCCTCCCCTCCCCTCTCCTCTCCTTCCCTCTCCTCTCCTCTCCTCCCCTCTCCTCCCCTCTCCTCTCCTCTCCTCCCCTCCCCTCTCCTCCCCTCTCCTCTCCCCTCCTCTCCTCCCCTCCCCTCCCCAGCACACTGGGTGTGGCTCTTACAGTAAAACATGCCCCATCAAATATTAAAAGCACCAATGAAAGCACTGTTCTGCCCACCCACACAACCACCGGCACACACACACACACACACACACACACACACACACACACACACACACACATACACATACACATACACACACGCACACACACACACATGTCACACACACACACACGCACACACACACACGCACACGCACAAGCACACGCACACGCACACAGACAACTTGTGAACAGCCTCTTCCTGTTCCTGTGCGCTGCTCTCCTGGGTGGTGCCTCACAGTGCAGCATGACTGGCAGGGCTTAGCTTAGCGTCTGCTTAGTAAGGATCCACTCTGGGAGGAGAGTGACTGGACGACTCTGTGGGTCAGAGTGAAGGTAATATTTTGTATCTCATATTTATGTGGTCATTCCCTCATGCAAAACATTGCTATGTTTGTGTTTGTGCCTGACTGTCATCATGGTCAGATGCAGAATGACATGCAACGCAGCATGGTCCTTCTTAAGGTAGCAGTTTGTCCCACCTTCTCTCTCTCTCTCTCTCTCCCTCTCTCTCTCTCCATGATGTCTTTGTACTCTAAGCCCTCTCCTCCTCCTCTCATGTGTCTGTCATTTGATCCACAGCTGTTACTACAGCGCATTAGCAAACCTGGATGGTTTTCATTGGATTAGCATCACTTAGTGCAGCTCACGCCGGTATAGCTTTCACTCAATACACATTAGCCTAGCATCAGTATTGCTTTCAAACCTGTCTCATTCAATTACCCTCATCTAATGGCGGTCTGTTCATCTCTTCAGAGAGCTTTTTGTGCGATTGTTGCGATCAAAAATGCTGATTTCACTGCGGCTATCCTCAAAAATTGTGATGCAGTTTGCAAAGTTCTATGTGATTTTTGCAGTTAAATTGCAGGAAGGAACTGGCAAAAATTGCAATTTGAGGAAAGAATTTGTGGTTCCCCCGCTAACTACTATAGTGGCAACTTGTCTCAAAAACTTGTATTAAAAGTTTTATGTGATTATTTTTTTGGCTGTCAATTTGCAGAAACTTGCAAGTTGAGGAACCTGTTTTGCCGTTTTTGCTGAGATTTTTTTTTGCAAGACCCCGCAAATATTGCGGAGATTGCTTGAATTTGCATGAATTATCGTGATTGCAAAATCGCCATTTCCTGGAGGGACTGATTACATGTCAATAAATAAATCTGCACTTTCGTATAGGCTCAGTATGTCAGTAGTATAGGTGAGTGTCATTTGGACGGGGGGGGGGGTGGTAGAGGTACTCAATTCCGTCTTGGTCAAACGTTCCTATAGGCACAACTGGCCGTGTCTGCGGGTGGGAAGCTGGTAGGGTATGTCTCCTGGTTGCTGCACTAGCACCTCCTCTGGTCGGTCTGGGTGCCTGCTTGGGGGGGGATCCTCCCTCCCCATATATCGGCGGAAGCATGGTGCTAGTCTACGGCTCTCCCCAGATCGGCAGAGGGGGTGGAGCAATGACCGGGACAGCAGGGGGAATTGGCCAATTACAATTGGGGAGAAAAAGAAAAAAATATTTATTTATTTTCATTTTGATTTTCTTTATCCCTCTTCAGATGGATGCCTTTAATTCACTGGCAATGCCTTTAATTAATGGTTACCTTTCCCTGGGTCAATACTGTGATTGGCCCTCACAGGCTCCCATCCGTCTTAGATTCTCTGTGGGTGTTAGAGAATGAAATTCCACAGCCAAAAGGTAAACAGTGAACCACTTGAAGGAAAGAGATGCACTCTTGTCCAAGAGATGCACTCTTGTATATTTGTCCAAATAAAGGCTAATGTGATGTACATTTTCTCTATCAGTGGGTTTGCTGAAGTTTAACAACAGAGTCAAGAGGGAAACTGATAGTTGTTGTGGGCGACCGACCATAGTCCATACTGGTGTATTTCCATGAAAGTGAATGTCTCAGTGAATGGATGATCCAGTAGGCCTTACGAGAGCAGAGCCAGCTGGATGTTACACTGCCTGGGCTCTTACCACAAAGATGATATATACGACGTAATGGGTTAGGGTTAGGATTATTGATCCATGCAATTGATGAGTTCTGTATCTTAAGAGACAGATTGAGTCAAACTGCAGTGTGTGGGGGAGGGGGGGGAGAAGGGGGAGTAGACAGAGATGGACAGGAAGAGAGATAACCACGTTTCAGCTTCTCTCTCTCTCTCTCTCTCTCTCTCTCTCTCTCTCTGCACTCCTCCTTCCCCCATCTCTCCATTTGACATCAATGTATATTCACTTGCTCATGTGCCGTAGTATTTATTCATTACGTAGCTTACACACAGTCCACACTGAGTGCCTATAGAAATCCACTTGGTGTGTTTGTGTCTGGATGATGAAACGACTTGAAAATGGTGTGTTTCTTACAAGGCCACCCTATCAGGAAATCTATCTATCTATATAAAAGGGAGCATGTGGGCTCTGTCTGCGATTTTTGTCCTGGAAGTGATATTCAAATGGAAGTGATGTCGTCAGTGATGTCACTTGAGTAATTGTGCATTGTGACATCACTGATGATGTCATAGGTATTGTGACATTTAGACCAAGGACCACAATGGAAATAAGTCTTGACTTTATTGTGCTTTATCATTGATGTTATTCTTTGAGATCCGTGTCTGTACTTTGTTTAGTACACTGTATTTCAATTTGTAACCGTCAAATCAAATCAAATCAAATCAAATCAAATCAAATCATCAGTGATGTCATAAGAGCAATTGTGATGTCATCAGTGATGCGAAAGTTGTGACATCACGTAATAAAACATCGCTACCTCATTGCTAGTAGCATGTAGCACGCTGAAAATGGTAAGTTTTGACGACACACCGGTCACGCTCACTCCATTTTGATCGGCTGTCTCTCTCTCTCAGAGATTACCGTGCGGGTGACCTGACAGAGCCGGATTTTTTAATGAGTGCAGATTAATTGCCCTCGCCCTGCGGGTGAGCCTAGGAATCAAGCGCGCGCCCTGTAGCGTGCCAGATGCCTAGTTATAGTTATATAAAAGGGAGCAAGTGTTTGTGTCAAGTGGGCATTGTTTGTTTACATTTTTGTCCCACTGATGATGTCACAATGTCTATGTCATCAGTGACATCATTATTGACCAAAACCAGGTGAGGCCACGCGGCAGCAGCTGAGCTGTTGGCGAGGTCGTGCAGTGGCTGAGCCTAGTGTATACAGACCCTCCCCCCGCCTCCCAGACGTTGCATCTCTCTCTGGCATCCCCACAGTCTGCATGATCCTCCCCTCCATAAACTGTGACATTGAAAGAAGGAAAGGGAAGATGGATGTGTTGAGAGATGATGCTTGGCTTTGTAGTGAGAGGGAGGTCTGAGCACTGGGACATGGGGAGGTCTGAGCACTGGGACATGGGGAGGTCTGAGCACTGGGACATGGGGAGGTCTGAGGCACTGGGACATGGGGACTGAGTGTGTCTATGGGGCTAGCTTGTTGGATATGGGGATCTGTTGTGTGTAGTGGAACTAGAGTCCACTCATGCGTATGTGTGTGTAGCCCTACTGACCCAATAGATCAGAGCCCTGGAGCTGTCACATGCTATCTGGATCTATCCTGTCGGTGCGGAAGAATGCAACTCTATATTATGAAGCGTTGGGTTGACAGCTTAGCTAAAAAGTGAAGGCTTTGCCATAATAAAACAAATGACTTCATTCTTTTCCCGTTTTTAAATATTTTTGTTCTAATTTGTTCGCAGCATGTCTGCGTCTCTGCCAGGTGCTTTGTGACTGGCTGTCCTCTGGCTCGGACAGGAAGCCAGGCCGGAAAGCCTCACTGGCAGGCAGACGGGAGACGGCTGCTGAGCTGCTACAGCTGCAGGTCCCACATAGACCAGTGGTTCTCACATGTTTTCACATGAAGGACCCCTAAACTGACAGAAACTAGACCACGGACCCCCACTTCATAGGATTTTGTCCCACGGTCCCCCATATTATAATAAGATGAATGCTTTTAGATGTTTTATTACAGAAAGTGTATAAAACCCAAATGACCAAAATAGTCATTGTGTTACTTATGAATGGATTATAGCGGAAATAAATTACCCCCGTTTTGGCTGGGGACCCCCTGGAATCCCCCCCAAGGACCCATGAGAACCACTGCCCTAGGCTCTATGGCATAGAGGATCTCTCTGGGGGATGAGTCTTCCTGGAGTCCCTCTATCTCCAGGGTTTCCCAGAGTGGAATGCAAGCCCCGGTGGTCCACCGGGCCAAAGTGGACCTCCCCACCAGTACTAAGCATCACCCGCGGGCTGCCAGTTGCCCACCCCTGCTCCAGATCATGTAAATCAGTGATGCTGAGGGATATTTATTTACAGTGTAACTCTGGGGGGGGAGGGGCTGACCCTCAGATACGACCGGTTGGCAGATGGCATGCACGCTTCACTGGCCTACTACCTCTGAATGTGTGTCAGTCACCCTGCTTCTTCTGTTTGTTGTTCCAATGTAGGCTACTGATTTGCCAGTGGCAAAGTGTAATACACTAGTCCTCCACCAGGATACCAAGGCATTTCGGTTTTCTTTGGTGTTACAATGAGGGATGCCTTGACATTTTTGTTCAAATGTTGAGAAATCATTGTCACAAGTATTACATTAAATACAATGGAATCTAATGTAAATGTAATTATTTAATGATCTTGCTAGATTTCATGTGACATCTTAAAGCACTTAATAATAATTAAATGTGTCCTGTACTGGACTTTCCTGCTTATTTGCTGCTGCACTGAAAGTTTGTGACCACAACATTTAGGCTGCACCACTCAAATATTTGCATTGTATTTATTGTTGGCTCATGTCAAATTGCTGTGACAGGCATTACTGGATGAATGTTGTTTGGATGTGCATTTGTGTTTTT
>NC_139633.1:25906307-25963807 GCF_964638095.1 Poromitra crassiceps
AGGGAGCGCAGGTTGGATGGTTTTGCCAGTCGAAGCTCTCGGGACGTCTACTAGTAGACACACAGGAAGTGAAGAAGAATGAGTAACGCCTGTCACACCGTGTCATGAATGGGGCTTGACAATTGTGACGCTCAATTAGTTAGACAGTTAGACAGTGTCGGCGGAAGACAAAATCTAGGCCATCTGAACTCTTAACAGTACGTTTTCTTGACACCGTCAAGAGAGATAAGGCATTCTGTCAAACCTCTGAACAACAAGCACTCCCCTAAATAATGCAACATGTTTCGTTTATGTATCTGAAACGCTTTCTGTTTTATTCTTGAATCTTAAAATATTCAGAGACAATAAACCATTCGTCTCCCTGCGGCTTGATTTAGCCATGCTGCAGTGATGAGCACAGGCCACTAGGGGGCACTGTGCATCCTTGAAACAACACGTGTGTGTGTGTGTGTGTGTGTGTGTGTGTGTGTGTGTGTGTGTGTGTGTGTGTGTGTGTGTGTGTGTGTGTGTGTGTGTGTGTGTGTGTGTGTGTGTGTGTGTGTGTGCGTGCGTGCGTGCGTGCGTGCGTGCGTGCGCATTGTTATGGCTATATGTGTATGGGCAACATTCATATGCCTCTGTACAGAATGTAGGGGCGGGTTGCCTGATCTCATAATAACATTCCCATGATGCACCATGCAGTATGGCGCGCGAGCAGCTTTGAGAGAATTGGCACGGTGAACTGGAGGGTCAGTTGGCTTCTCACAGCGACCGCTAATATCTCCCTGGCCTCGACGCAATTTATCATGCGTTGCGACAGCATTGATAGACCTGGGCAGAATTCATATTTAAATGGGTTCAAGTGCTTGAAACGTGTTAAAGTAGTGTACTACTATTCATTTTGTTAGGTGCCTACACAATAGACCCTTTTCACGGGGGCCATTTTGTGTCGAAAAGGCAGGGTAAACAACACAGGTAAAGGTAAAGGTAAAGTCCCACTGATTGTCACACAATGTGTGAAATTTGTTCTCCGCATTTGACCCATCCCCTGGGGGAGCGGTGAGCAGCAGCGTGCGCCGCGCTCGGGAATCACATGGTGATTTAACCCCCCAATTCCAACCCTTTGATGCTGAGTGCCAAGCAGGGAGGCAATGGGTCCCATTTTTATAGTCTTTGGTATGACTCGGCCGGGGATCGAACTCACGACCTCCCAGTCTCAGGGCGGACACTCAGACCACAAGGCCACTGAGCTGGTATAAGCCAAACACTATGCAAGCCAAACACTAATGAGGGGTTTTAAACTCCCGTCTTATCGCATTTAGGCTATATGGAGATATAGTTTCCAGATGAATTAATCAAAATACATGTTCAGTAAAAGAGTTTCAGGTCGGAGCGACTCGCTTTGCGAATGGAAGTTCCGCCGCTTTCATTGACTATGTGTCTCTCCGAGTTTCTCTCATTAAAAGCAAATATATTTCCCTTGAAAGTACAGCGCAACTCCCCCCCCCTCCCAGCATGAATCCCTCAATGGAAATCACCCAAACGTCTACCTTGTTTTCCTGACTTTCTTTCAGAGTGTTTATCCCTTCTTCTCTCAGGTGGCGCGGGGTGGTATTTTGCAATTTTTATTTTATACTCTTCTTCTTCCCCCCCCCCCCCCCCCCCCCCCCCCCCCCCCCCCCCTCCATGCCAACCAAACTCCTGATGCGTCTGTAACGCTTTGCATCCTCCCTCCCAGACATCAAAGTTGCTGAGTTACCGCTGCCGCTCCTCTCTCTCCCTGCTGTGTTCATCTCGCCTCTAATTTGAGGCCTTTGTCGCACCGGGTGGAGGCGGTTCAATTCATTAGTGTTTAAATCAGTGAGGTGCTTAAAGCCTTTTGTCTGCAGAGTGCTCCTCCGCCATGATGGAACACGCTCAGTCAACCAGCTATGCTGTTGCATTAATTAGGGCTCGCCCGCTTGGTTTTCAGACCTCTATAAGATCAACAATCTTGGTTTTGTTTCCTCTTCATGCATTTAGCACTTTGGTCACACATAATCATCACGTACACAAACACTACAAGCTGCAGCTTGGGACAGCAATGATCTGAGTCATTCCTAAAATTACAGCCATTAGTCTCATTGTCGTCGTCATCCCTCTCTCCTTTTGGTTTCCGACCGCAGGTGTGACCCTATTGAGGCCATTTACAGCTGGCACTAACATGCGTTTCCTGTGATCAGATTGCAATCACATTGTGCTTGACCACATTGAAAGCACAGGTGTAAATGCCCCCAAGACACATTGAGGACGGATTGCGATCTGATCGCATTTTGTGACCACATTGAACACAAGTGTGAGGCCATTTACACCTGGCGTTATCTGCCATCAGATTGCAAATTGTAAATGGCATGTGTCCTCTCAATCCGCATACAGCAACTGTATGCGGATTGAGAGGACACCCGTTTTGGGTGATCAGATTGCAATCAGATTGCAATCTGATCACCCAAAACGCATGCTAACGCCAGCAGGTGTAAATGAAATCAGGCTAATGTGGTCAAGCACTATCCGATTGCAATCTGATCACAGAAAATGCATGTTAGTGCCAGGTGTACTGTAAATGGCTTCATTGTTTTAGTACAGGCCTTTTCTAACCACTCTTAAGGTGCGTTCACACCGACCTATTAAAGTTTGTCGCTGGCGTCGAGTTTACATACAAAGTCAATGCAAACGAGCGATTGAGCGTATATTCGCTTGGGAGAATAATCGCTGGGCGTCCGAGCGGCAGAGACAGAGCGATAGGGAGAAAATACGCTCGTCGCTCAAGATGAAATATCCCAACTCGAGCGAAAATACGCTGGCATCAGTCGCTCGCTGTTCAATGCTGATTGGCTGCCGTGTGAGAGCGAGTCAAGGATCACTCTGGCTTGGAACAAACCGCTGGTTTATTGTGTGGCAACAAACCGCATTGACAGGCTGACAGCTGACATGAAGTGAAGTCTGTACTACCGGTATGCAGCTCGCATTAGGAGCACGCTGATAGGCTTAGCTTGTAAACAATGACGGTGGCTCGTAGTGGACAAACAGCATGACATTGCGTAACGTTATATCCCCCACATGTCCGTCATTTCGTGTGCCTGTTGATGAGCGATTTAAACAGAGCGACAGAGCGATTCCAAAGGGTTGACTTGAGCGACAGAGCGAAAAATAAATATCTCGGTGTGAACACTCCTTAACAGGCCCAAGCATGAACCGTGAGCGTTGTTTGTTTCCTGTGGAAGACACAGGCAGTAAGATACTGTGGGGTTGGCAAGATCAAATAAAAATCAATTTGACTGACAAAGGGGATTCCGTTGATGGCTTTGAATCCATTTGCTGATTATATATTTTCATTATATTAGATTATTGTCTGTTTATTGGCCACAGTGGTGTCTTTTGCAGAAGTCCCCCATTGTACAGCTGTCATTATTACCTGAACAGCTGCTGTAGCAGCTTATTCTTGCTCAAATGTTGTAAAGCAGAACTGAATTGGCATATTGCAACTCGTCATTTACACCCCTCAATTAACTGTCAGATTATTTCGTGCACCTTCTCATGGCTGAAAAGTAGATCTTAACCCATTGATACGTGATGCAGCATTTGTGTGTGTATCCCTTTAAGACAGCGAACCGCGTCACGCGGTTCGCGGTCTTAAAGGGATACACACACAAATGAGGGATATACACGCAAATGCTGCATCAGGTATCAATGGGTTAACATAACGTTATCCAAGGTGCCTTACCATGAATTCATACCATTTCACAATGGATGGCCATTGATGGGAATTGGTAGGGCTGTGCAATAAAATCGATATGGCAAATATATCGCAATATTTTTTCCGCAATACTGTATCGATATTTCAGAAAAATATCGTGATATTATCGCCATATTGATTTTTTGCACAGCCGTGTGTTCAGTGACCCAATAAGAATACTTTTTATTTCAGTGCGTTCAGTAACACACTCAACACTCAGTAGTTTTGACTCAATTTGTCCACTAAGTTATCAATATAAAGTGATGTACATATTATTACACTACCTGGGTGGTGCACAGCGAGTCATATTTTCAGCTCTATTTTTCAATTTTCAGTAAATTATGTAGAGTATTGCAATATATCGCAATATGCATTGTATCACAATGTATCGTGATACAATCGTATCGTGATACGTATCGTATCGTGAGGTCCTTGCCAATACCCAGCCCTAGTAATTGGAACCCGTAAACCTGCCAGTGTTGCGGCCATCCTCAACATGCTGAGCCACAAACAATTCGTCTTGGCAACAGAACGATCGTGCACTTGCTAATTGTGTTTACCCATGGAGTTAAAGCACCACACGTGACCTTGACTGCATCTGCTTTTGGCTCAAGTCTACCAGAGAATTCCTGCTCTCCTGTGTCCAAAATATGGGGTCATTCTAGTATCCTTGGATGTTCACTTCCCCATTTCCCAAATTCCCAGCCAGCATCTACGGTAATTGGCAATTGCCCCTGTAAAAAGTCAATATGTCCTTTACAACAGTGGGTGTCTGAGATTAACCTACTTTCCTCCATTGTCTAGAAGTGTGGAGAATGGTCATATTCATTAAGACAGACAGAGATATAGCAAAATGTATAAGTTCAAGAGCAGCACATGAGTCTGGTAATTGGATTGCAATGAAACGTGGCAATTATTGAGAGGACTATCGTCTATCAAAAAGACAGGCGAGTCCCCAGATGTATAGAATTACACTCTTAAGTAGACGCCCTAATGCCACGCAAGAGGACACACACACACACACACACACACACACACACACACACACACACACACACACAAAATCCAGCAACAATAGCTGTAGCGCATCACCCAAAAAGCCGATCCGTGCATCGCATTGGCTTTACTAGAGTATTTGAGTATTTAGATGAATCTGATAAGATCTGAAATGAGGGCCGTCTGGTAAAGGCAGCACCACGGACACCTGGGTTCAAAGCCCTGGCAGCAGTACTTCCTGCTTGGTCGGACGTTCCTACAGGCACGATTGGCCGTGTGTCTGCAGGTGGGTTAAGCCGGTGGGTTATGAGTCCTATCACCGCAGCGCCTCCTCTGGTCAGTCGGGGTGCCTGTTCGGGGGGGGCGGGCGCAGGGGAACTGGAGGGAATAGCGTGATCCTCCCACGTGCTAGACGGCCTGCCCGGTGAAGCTCCTCGCTGTCGGGGGAAACGAAGCGACTGCTGACAACTGGAACGACGACGGGAGTCCAGACAATTGGGGAGAAAATGGGAGAGAAAAAAAAATCTGAAATGAACTGTCTTTCAAAAACGCTGAGCATCTTGGGAAACGGTATCAAAGAGTGTTTATTTCACAACCAACCTCTCTCTCTCTCTCTCTCTCTGATAGAGTAGCTCTACAGAGATGTCATTAGAGTCCACTATAAAAGTACGGGGTTGAAAAAAGCAACGTCCTTCATGGGAGACGAAATGGAAGCAGCGAGACGAGTGGTCCGTGGGGAACTACAGTCAGTCTAACAAACCTCTGCCTGCCCCCCCTATCGATTTTACTCTCTTATCTAAAGTTATCTCAAGTTATCTGAACTTTGGATATATATATATATATATATATTTATTTCTTTAAGTAGCTTGTTCGAGCCGAAAATGAGGCAAAACCCTCTTTGCCTCTTTGGCTGATGATATGCCAAGGTGATAATTGAACCCGCGGAGACTCGGTGTCAAAAAAAAAGAAAAAAAAACCCCAGTGTGGAAGAAAGCTGTGGGTTAGAATGAAGGTGTCTGTAATGAGGTTTGATTTGACTTGGCAGAGCCTGTCACACCTGCTGTCTGTCACCTTGTGTGACTGGGCTCATTGCAGGCTAAGCCGTCAGCGGGAGAAGTTCACTTTCAAAACTTTCCCCCAGTCAGTTTGAAAGGTTTTAATCAGTGTTTTGTTTGAAGTGTTGGGAGCTGATGCCACGGAGCAGAAGCTGCAGGGTCTCTATCGATGGAGCACCTCAGGGTGTTTAGGATCATACTGAAAGTGTGTGTCGGCGTGTGTGTGTGTGTGCGCGAGTTGTAAAATTCATATTTCGCTACCAGCCCCTCAAATCAGTATTCCCTTAGCCCGGAATAATAAGCACCGCTCAATTTAAAAAATGTACAGCTCCAATTAAAATGCCTCGCGTCAAAGCTGCTGTTCAGATGCATGTTAATAAGAAGGAATTTCAATAACGCTATTATAATAAGTGACATCGTTAAAACTATGGTCATACTGAAAGTATCAATATGTAACAGTTATTATGATAAATGATATGCATTCCCTGCAGGGAAGTTCTTCTTCCTCTCTCTCTCCCCCCTCCACAGAGAGGTCAGGGTCAGCGACAGACAGAGCAGCGTCTGTAGGGAGTCTGCGTCTCGCCTCAAGGTCACTTGAGCGGGGTGAAATGTCAAACAGCTGCTGACACCAGAGTCTGGACGGGTGTCTGGACGCGTGTCCTTTGGTCCACCCTGAAGGTCTCCCTGTACTCTGCGCTCCCCCCGGTAGCTGACACACACACACACACACACACACACACAGACACACACGCACACGCAGGTGCACAGAGTCACACACACCTAGGCGGACGTGCTCGGGCCACTTGTGAGGGCGTTCCATTGACTTTATGTTCATTCCTTAACCCGCTAACTCGAACACTAAACTAAATAAACTATAAAGACACAAACAACGGTAGTCATTTACGGTAATAATTGAGCAGGTGTGAGAACCAGGTCTAGATACTACATCACAGTTGCTTGAGTGACCACTGATGAAATCACAACTGCCTGAGTGACATCACAGTAGGGCAATCTCAAGTTGCTCGAGTGGCATCACTGATGACATCACAGTTGCTCGAGTGACATCACTGATGACATCACAATTGCTCAAGTGACATCACTGATGACATCACTTCCATCACAAATCGTGACTGGCACCACCACAGACACCACCACAGAGCCCACTTTTAAGTGCCAATTTCAACTAAGATGGTTTGGTCACTGATGAGGACACACATCTGCATCATCGGCAACACTCTTGTTGTTATAAAATCCTATTCATATAGGCTTAGCCAATAGGCTATAGTCTATAAAGTATAATAATACTGCTAAGACTTGAGACATTTTCACCAAATCTTAACATCAAATTAGTATAACTTGAAATATTCTGCGCTTTGGAACGCTCATTTCTAGCCTGCCTCATAGCTTCTCTGTTGAGCAACTGAGCAACTGTGCGTCACGGAACCCCTCCTCCTCTTGTTCTTGTCCGTTCCTTGATCCGAGTTGCTCCGACAACTTTCCTAAATGGCTCCTAAGCTACGACTGGTTGCTTAAGAGGTTTGAGATCAGATCAGAGCTGTCAGAGAGGATTCTCAGCATGTTTGACTGTTGAGCAAGTGTCATCAGGGTCCCTACAGGGATCTATCTGTGTGTGATCCCAGATTCCAAGCTCACACTGTTGCATTCCACCACCAAATGCACACATTCTCTTCTCTCTCTCCCAGTCTCACTCTGTCTCTCTGTGTGTGTGTGTCTCTCACACACACACACACATACACACACACACACACACACACACACAGACGCACGCACTCACGCACACACACAGACGCACATACACACACACACACACACACACAGACACGCACGCACGCACGCACACACACACACACACACAGACGCACGCACGCACGCACGCACACACACACACACACACACTCTCTCTCTCTCTCTCTCTCTTTCTTTCCTCTACTGGGAGATTACCCAGACTTCTCAGTGTTCTAAGCTGCTGTGTCCTGCTGGTGTGAAATGTCATTTCCTTTGGAGTGACACTCAAAGAGAGAGAGAGAGAGAGAGAGAGAGATAGGGATAGGGAGAGAGAGAGAGAGAGAGAGATAGGGAGAGAGAGACAGACAATGAAGCACATGAATCTTACCGACTGGTCCAAGGATAATTTATTAATAAAAAAAACAGTTAATAAAATCTGGAGTGGTGGGGATGGTACACGTACGTTCAGACTTACAGAGAGGAGAGAGCCACAAGGTGGAGGGGCAGAGACAGACACAAACAGAGGAGAGCTGTAAAAGGAGAACATAAAAAAGAGCATAAAGAATGATTGATTCATTGATGTGCTCGACTGCAGACATGTTTAGTTTATTCTAGTTCTTTCATTACTAAGGGACGCATGGGAGTTAGACCCCCCCTGGAAGTTAGACCCCCCCCTGGTCTGGAACACACTCAAATTCATCATAAATCACTGATGAAATTCTGATGTAACCAGTGATGTCATTCGAGCATGATGTCATCAGTGAGTGATGTCATCAGTGATGATGATGTCACCAGATGATGTCATCATTGGCTCGAGTGACATCACATCATGGATTGGTGATGTCAACAGTGATGTCACTTGAGCAGAATGAGCACTCAATGATGATGTCATCAGTGTGAGTGATGTCATCAGTGATGACGTCACGAGAAGCTGTCGTCAGGGGTGTAGGGCCAAACACTTTTTCTCCAAGGGTTTGGTTTTACAATAGTAAAATTGGGGCTCCCCCAGTTCTCCAGATAGCACTATGCACCTGGCTGTCATCATTGCTCGGGTGACATCACATCGTTAGGTAATTAGTGCAATTAATCGTCCCTAATTACCTAATTAAAAAACTCGGCTCCGTTGGCTCATTACACTTCCTGAAAGATTTAGCCCGATCGCACGTAAAATAGCATAGCTGTGGCTGAACACTGCAATTCTGCTCACTCACAGACACTTCGCATTTTCTTATTAAATTCCTCCTATCTTAAGTCTGCAGTTCTGAGTACCATTCACTTACCATGGAAAACATGAGCTATTCAATAATGACTAATTTTATGCTTGCGTCTTCTAGTCAAAGCGCTGTCAATTTACTTTCGTTTTCTCCTGAAGCATGAAATTGCCTTGAAAAAGAATGCTTTGAAGTTTGAACTATTGATGTATTCCTTCTTTGCTATGGGGCACGCTTTGAATTATTATTATTATATGCAGACAGCAGCATTAGTAATCACAGTAACGGGCATATTTTGAGGCTGTAATGAGACGTGTTTTTGTAGCATTTTCTTATAGCATGCTGTGCTATATCATTCATATTTCGTGTTGATGCAGTGAATAATAATAACACATTTCCCCTGGCTGTGTTGTAGGACTTTGAGAGGTGAAGCAGTATAATACGTAACCACACATACTACTATGTTTGTCAATGCCAGTATTATGTACCGGTACTCATTACATTATTATTATTATTATATATATATTTTTTTTTATTTCGCTCTGGGAGAGAAGCCATCCCCACCTCTAAAATGCTTCTCTCCAAATGGTTGGTTGTTACAGAGAAAAGGGCTTATGCTTATAATGTCTTATAATAATGCCTTACAATGGGGTAACTGTTACCTGTGTGTCGCCCCCTCCAGGATATCCTGAGCAACCTGGACCCTCTGGGGACTGGAGAGCTGGATGATGACGACCTCATGCTGGATGTGGACTTGTCAGAGGATGGCTCACATGGTCAGCACACACACGCACACGCGCGTACACACACACACACACACACACACGCACACGCACACGCACACGCATGCACACGCATGCACACACACACGACACGATTTCACGATTTCAGACGGACATGCCCGTCTTTATTGTCACACGATTACAATCAACACATGCACGGAGGGCCACAACACACACATGCTGACGGTGGCCGGTGAAATTTGTCCTCTGCATTTAACCCATCCTGGCTTTGTCCTTTCCTCCGGAGGGCAGGCCAGGAGCAGTGGTCGCTCTCTCGTACAGCGCCCGGGGACCGACTTCGGATGTTGTCGTCACTGGTCGGATGATGATGACGATCTGATCTTCTGCATGTTTTTAATGGGGGGGGGGGGTTATATACGGAGGAACCCCCCTGGGGGAGCACGGGGAGAACATGCAAACTCCACACAGACAGAAAGGCCCTTACGACGAGATACCCCACCTGGGCAGTAGGCACTGAAGATATGGGGGGGAACACAACCACAGCGCCCACAGTGTCCCAGGCGAGAATCGAACTCAGGACCTTCCGACTGCGAGGCGACAGCTCTACCACTGAGCCACCATGCACACGCATGCACACACACACACTCGTGCACACACACAGACACACACACATGCATGCACACACAGACACACAGTCACTCAAGGACACACAGATGAAACGCACACACACACACGCACGCACACACACACACACACACACAGACACACAGATGAAACGCACACACACACACACACACACACACACACACGCGCACACACACACACACGCACACACACACACACACACACACCCACACACACACACATTAAATACTTTATGTAAATGCAGTTATCCTACACAGGATTCAAATATATGAGGTTATTCCATGGCCCTGGCAAATGGTTCATTCTCATTGGCTGGAGGTTGTCCATTATTTCTGTATAGTCGGACTCCTCTAGCCATTGATCATAATTGTAAATGAATGCATTAGCTAGCTTTGAGCATTCCATTTCCAGCAATGGCCTTCAATGGCATATCATCATGGCTTGAATAAATGGAATTTCTGCCTTGCCTCCGGTGGATGTTCGCCTCTGCAGCATCCATTAAAAACCTTGTAATAAATGGACACCCTTGTTGTGTGTTTATGCGGCGCTGCTCTTTTAACGTTTGGTTACTGATGATGAGTTATTACCTCACACGTCCATCACTGTCACACAGCTGACTTTGAGTGACAGCCAGGCAGCTGAGTCGGAGGCGTCTTGAACCAGTGAACACAACCACAGTGTACTTTGCATATGTGGGCTTAGTTTGCGCAGAGATGACGTCTGATTTCCTTGACAACAGTAGTTATGGCGGCGTAATGATTGGTTCAATAGCTTCCCATTATGTATTTGATTTGATTTCAGGTACATACATTACCGGTACATCAAAATCAGAATCGCTTGTATTATTACCACAGTAGGTAATCAGATTACTTATGAGGAATTTGACTTAGTGTAAGTATGCAGCGTAGCGGTCACATCAATAGTCTTGATTGTTGACCTCTCCTGTTAGAAAATGTCATGAATTCTGGGAAGTGAATTTTCCCTTATCCGTGCTGGATCCAGCCTTCTCAAAGCATCATTCATGGGTGACATATTTTATCCACTGATTGAATGTGGAGTCTGTCAGTCTGCTGGGCCGTCATCACTGTGGAGTCTCTCAGTCTGCTGGGCCGTCATCACTGGACCACAAACACGCCCCCCTTTCTGACCACAACATCAAAAAGCAAGAGGGCGCACATATGTCCACATGCACATCATCATCTATCTTCTATCTACTATAAGTTCAGTGATGATGTCATCAGTGACGATGTCATGTTCCAGACCAGGGGGGCCTAACTCCCAGGGGGGTGCCCACGGGTTCATTATTAGTATATATATTTATATATATATATATATAGTAAAAGGGAGCAAGTGGGCTCTGTCTGTTTGTTTGTTTGTTTAAATTTTTGTCCCAAATTCTTTCTGGCCACAACTATAGCTATGCCGTTTTACGTGCGATCGGCCTGAAACTTTCAGGAAGTGTAAAGAGCACCCGTGCGCGTGACCTGTCGGAGTCAGAATTTTTATTAGGTAATTGCCCTAATTACCTAATGATGTGATTTCCCTCGAGTCATGATGTCATCAGTGATGTCATCAGTGATGATGTCATCAGTGACCACGCAGCAGCTGAGCTGCAGGCGAGGCCGAAGTTGAGCAATAATTGTGCACTGAGTGATGTCACTTCTAACGAAGACTAAGAAAGCTGATCATATCACTCCAGTTCTTAAGTCCTTACACTGGTTGCCAGTGTGTCAGAGAATAGATTGAAGATACTGTTATTAGTCTATAAATCACTTAATGGCCTAGGCCCAAAATACATAGCTGAATTGCTCCCACGCTACGAACCGTCTAGAACTCTTAGGTCAACAGGGTCCAGCTTATTAACTGTCCCTAGGATCAAATCAAATCACGGGAAGGCTGCATTTACCCACTATGCTTCTGCTAGCTGGAACAAATTGCCTGAAGACCTCAGATCTGCCCCAACCTTACTTACTTTTAAAAATAGACTAAAGACTTTTATGTTTACCGTCGCTTTTAACTGCTGACAGCTACTATGCAAACCCAATGAGTCCTCTATAAGTTTTAGCTCTTTCTGCAACTGCCGCGCCTGTTGCTTATTGCACTTTTTATACTTTTTTTTTTTTTTTTTTAAGTTTTGTTGTGATGCTTTTAAATGTCCATTTTATTTCTTCTTTTCGTTTATTTTCCTGTGTGCTTAATGAAGTTGCTTAATGCACTTTTTATACTCTTTTTTTTTTAAGTTTTGTTGTGATGCTTTTAAATGTCCGTTTTACTCTCTTCTTTTCTTTTCTTTTCCTGTCAACCATTTTATGTGAAGCACTTTGAATTGCCTCTGTGTATGAAATGTGCTCTACAAATAAACTTGACTTGACTTGACTCGAGCATTCCATTATGTGATCAGTGATGGTCACTCGAGCAATTGTGATGTCATTGGCATGCGCCGCGCATGCCAATAGAGCAGGCGAGGCCGCGCAGCAGCCGATCTGCGGGGAAGATGTGCACACAAATATATGCATGAGGACGGGCACAAAAACACACACATATACATATACATATACATATACTTATACCATGGTCTGGGTGAATACTCGATTCTGATTGGCTGCAGGGTGGCCATTAAAAAGTGATAATGTACACCCTGGCTTCGCCTCGGACGGTTCACGCCTCCGCGTCGTCCCTTAAAAAGTGATAATGGACACCTCGTCGGGCATTAACCCTTACATATACATATATACACATACACATACATTACTGAGGCAGCTGCACTTCAGCCACTGATGTTAGTCTGTTCTGCCTGTGTAAACAACAGTGACCTCCTTGTTTTCCTGATGAGGAAAGCAGTAGCATGAGTGTGACAGAGAGAGAGAGAGAGAGAGAGAGAGAGAGAGAGAGAGGTCAGAGAGAAAGGGAGAAGGGGGTGAGAGAGAGAGAGAGAGAGGAATGTTCACTCCCAAGGAATGTGAATTTGAATTGGTGTCCCTCCCTACTCCTTTTTTGGGAAGTGGTCATATTTATAGCTCTGTATGTCATGCAGAGAGAGAGAGAGAGGCAGGGAGAGAGATGCAGAGAGAGAGTCAGGCAGCGAGAGGCAGCGAGAGAGAGAGAGAGAGGCAGGGAGAGAGAGTCAGGCAGCGAGAGGCAGGGGGAGAGAGAGAGAGAGAGAGAGGCAGGGAGAGAGAGTCAGGCAGCGAGAGGCAGGGGGAGAGAGAGAGAGAGAGAGAGAGAGAGAGAGAGGCAGGGAGAGAGAGAGATGGGCAGAGAGACAGACCGATAGAGTGACAGTGAGAAAGGGGCCAGCCTCTGCCCACAGGGCAGGACCAGAGAAATTGGAGAGGGGAGTTTTGACTTTTGTGCTTAGTTTCAGGCCCTCCCTTCTTCTCTTGGTTCCTCCTTCCTTCTGTCCTATAACAGCCGACACCTTGCCAGCAAACAGGACGTAAAAATAATGAAAGACATCCAGCTGCCGGGTCCTGTGACAACACAGAGGCCCCTAGCTTCTCTCCCTTGTCTGCCAGCTGGTGACTTCCTAGCTTGGCCACACACCGTCCCTTCATCTCCTCTCTCTCTTCAGCCTCCAGTCCCTTCATCTCCTCTCTCTCCAGCCTCCAGTCCCTTCATCTCCTCTCTCTCTCCAGCCTCCAGTCCCTTCATCTCCTCTCTCTTCAGCCTCCAGTCCCTTCATCTCCTCTCTCTCTCCAGCCTCCAGTCCCTTCATCTCCTCTCTCTCTCTCTCCAGCCTCCAGTCCCTTCATCTCATCTCTCTCTCTCTCCAGCCTCCAGTCCCTTCATCTCCTCTCTCGTCAGCCTCCAGTCCCTTCATCTCCTCTCTCTCCAGCCTCCAGTCCCTTCATTTCCTCTCTCTCCAGCCTCCAGTCCCTTCAGCTCCTCTCTCTCTCTCTCTCTCTCTCTCTCTCTCCAGCCTCCAGTCCCTTCAGCTCCTCTCTCTCTCCAGCCTCCAGTCACTTCATCTCCTCTCTCTCTCCAGCCTCCAGTCACTTCATCTCCTCTCTCTCTCTCTTCAGCCTCCAGTCCCTTTAGCTCCTCTCTCTCTCCAGCCTCCAGTCCCTTCATCTCCTCTCTCTCCAGCCTCCAGTCCCTTCATCTCCTCTCTCTCTCTCTCTCCAGCCTCCAGTCCCGTCATCTCCTCTCTCTCCAGCCTCCAGTCCCTTCATCTCCTCTCTCTCTCCAGCCTCCAGTCCCTTCAGCTCCTCTCTCTCTCCAGCCTCCAGTCCCTTCAGCTCCTCTCTCTCTCCAGCCTCCAGTCCCTTCATCTTCTCTCTCTCTCCAGCTTCCAGTCCCTTCAGCTCCTCTCTCTCTCCAGCCTCCAGTCCCTTCAGCTCCTCTCCAGCCTCCAGTCCCTTTATCTCCTCTCTCTCCAGCCTCCAGTCCCTTCATCTCCTCTCTCTCTCCAGCCTCCAGTCCCTTCAGCTCCTCTCTCTCCAGCCTCCAGTCCCTTCATCTCCTCTCTCTCTCCAGCCTCCAGTCCCTTCAGCTCCTCCCTCCAGTCCCTTCAGCTCCTCTCTCTCTCCAGCCTCCAGTCCCTTCATCTCCTCTCTCTCTCCAGCCTCCAGTCCCTTCAGATCCTCTCTCTCCAGCCTCCCGTCCCTTCAGCTCCTCAGTCTCTCCAGCCTCCAGTCCCTTCAGCTCCTCTCAGTCTCTCCAGCCTCCAGTCCCTTCAGCTCCTCTCTCTCTCCAGCCTCCAGTCCCTTCATCTTCTCTCTCTCTCTCCAGCCTCCAGTCCCTTCAGCTCCTCTCTCTCTCCAGCCTCCAGTCCCTTCATCTTCTCTCTCTCAAGCCTCCAGTCCCTTCATCTCCTCTCTCCAGCCTCCAGTCCCTTCATCTTCTCTCTCTCAAGCCTCCAGTCCCTTCATCTCCTCTCTCCAGCCTCCAGTCCCTTCATCTTCTCTCTCTCAAGCCTCCAGTCCCTTCATCTCCTCTCTCCAGCCTCCAGTCCCTTCATCTCCTCTCTCCAGCCTCCAGTCCCTTCATCTCCTCTCTCTCTCCAGCCTCCAGTCCCTTCAGCTCCTCTCTCTCTCCAGCCTCCAGTCCATTCAGCTCATCTCTCTCTCCAGCCTCCTGTCCCTTCATCTCCTCTCTCTCTCTCCAGCCTCCAGTCCCTTCAGCTCCTCTCTCTCTCCAGCCTCCAGTCCCTTCAGCTCCTCTCTCTCTCCAGCCTCCAGTCCATTCAGCTCCTCTCTCTCTCCAGCCTCCAGTCCCTTCAGCTCCTCTCTCTCCAGCCTCCAGTCCCTTCAGCTCCTCTCTCTCTCTCCAGCCTCCAGTCCCTCCAGCTCCTCTCTCTCTCCAGCCTCCAGTCCCTTCAGCTCCTCTCTCTCTCCAGCCTCCAGTCACTTCATCTCCTCTCTCTCTCTCCAGCCTCCAGTCCCTTCATCTCCTCTCTCTCTCCAGCCTCCAGTCACTTCATCTCCTCTCTCTCTCTCCAGCCTCCAGTCCCTTCATCTCCTCTCTCTCTCCAGCCTCCAGCCCCTTCAGCTCCTATCTCTCTCCAGCCTCCAGTCACTTCATCTCCTCTCTCTCTCTCCAGCCTCCAGTCCCTTCATCTCCTCTCTCTCTCTCTCTCCAGCCTCCAGTCCCTTCAGCTCCTCTCTCTCCAGCCTCCAGTCCATTCAGCTCCTCTCTCTCTCCAGCCTCCAGTCCCTTCATCTCCTCTCTCTCTCCAGCCTCCAGTCCATTCAGCTCCTCTCTCTCCAGCCTCCAGTCCATTCAGCTCCTCTCTCTCTCCAGCCTCCAGTCCCTTCAGCTCCTCTCTCTCCAGCCTCCAGTCCCTTCAGCTCCTCTCTCTCCAGCCTCCAGTCCCTTCAGCTCCTCTCTCTCCAGCCTCCAGTCCCTTCAGCTCCTCTCTCTCTCCAGCCTCCAGTCCCTTCAGCTCCTCTCTCTCCAGCCTCCAGTCCCTTCATCTCCTCTCTCTCTCCAGCCTCCAGTTCCTAGGGAGTTCCCAGAAAAACAGGCCTGTCAACAAAGCCCTGTCCGGGCAGAAGGGGTGGGAGCTCCCTCTGGCCCTTTAACTGCTCACCAGCTGACAGCACAACGAGTCATTTCTCTCCCCCTCTCTCTCTCTTTCTTACTGACTTTCTCTGCCTTTTCTCTGAGTTTTCCCCTCGTCTCCATTTGGCTTATATTTCCTTTGTTTTACTTTTGAGAGGAGTTTTTCTTGAAGGAATAATAAAGGGAGTTTTGGAGGGAGTTTTGGGGAGAGTTCTGGGAGTTCTTGGAATGTAACACTTGAGTTTTTTGGACTGCTGTCGGCTCCTGCGCCGTGTGGCGACACTCAGGGTAAGGGTATTTGGCCACCATCGCTGAATCCCTCGGATTGCGAATGTGGCAGTCTGCCTCTATCCCTTTGCCTCTCTCTCTCTCTCTCTCTCTCTCTTTATCTTCCTCTCTCTCTCTCCCTCTCTCTCTCCTTTCCCCTCTCTTTATCTTCCTCTGGTAAAAGAACAAAGAATGTGTTTGGCATATCAAAAGTCAGGGGTCCATATTTGATTTTCTGGGGGTCGCGCTCTGTTAGCTGTCAATTTTGTTGCCGTCACGCGTCATTTCACAGCTATATGGTATTGAGTGTTGCCAAATAGGGTGTCCTTTTACCTCCTTGAAAATGAAATTGCCTGTCACTGTCTGTGTGTGTGCGTGCATGTGTGTGTGTGCGCACGTGTGTGTGTGTGTGTGTGTGTGTGTGTGTGTGTGTGCGCACGTGTGTGTGTGTGCGCGTGTGCGTGCGTGCGCGTGTGTGTGTTTAATGGCGGGGGGCAGTTGAGAGAAATGGAGACTGAGATGGATCCGATTGTGATTTATTATTTATTTATATGTACGTATATATATTGGAGAAAGGGATTTGATGTTTGAAATATGCACAGTATTCATTACTGTACCACACGGAATGTCAAAATTGACTCATAGTTGTTACATTTTGTATGTGAGAGAGAAAGAGACCGAGACAAATTCCAACCCTGCGAGCATAATAATTCTCCGCCTCACGCTCAAAATAAAAGCCGTCAGAAATAATAACTGCTGAACTTTTACTCTCGAACCTTGTCTTGTCTTTCGCGAAAACCGACTTTACAAATCGGCAGGGCTACAAATTGCCTTTCCCTCCTTTCTGTTTCAAAGAGACACACACAGTAACGGTACAGACACTCTGCTAACTTTACCCCCGGCTCACGCGTACTTTGACCTCTCCCCATATAGACGCTGACGGGATGGCCCACATCGAGAGGACCGGGCGGCAGGGCCACTGGCGCCGAAAGCAGCACCGCTGGAATGGACCCGACCACTTCCACAGTGACAGCAGGTTGGCTCGGCTTCAAAGATTGTGTCTGGTACAGTAGGGTTTACATGTATCCGTCATGGAAGGTTCTGATCATACATCTGTACGTTGTTATCAAAATGTGGATGCTGTAACACATTCCTCAGCATTGTTGTGTAACATGTAACTGAAAAGGCATATTGTTACATTTAATGTTCATTCTCAAATGACCGATTACCAGTCCACACCGTTTCTTTCCCGTTGAGATTGCTATAAGTGGGACAATTTCTTATACTTTGACAGCATGCATTTTGAATCCTTGCCGACATTTTACTGGCTCACTGCTGGTGTATTTGCTTCGGGGGGTCTAAAGTATTGACATCTCATGTGGTAATAACGACCAAAAATAGACCGAAATAATCACGGCAGATCTCAGGGTCAAAGCGCGCAGAGAGACGCTTGCCAGTATTGCTGAGATAGCTCCATATTGTCACTTTGCATACGGATCTACAGGGGGGCGGACAAGGTAGCAGAAACATCTAACAATGTATGATGAATACCAAGTATGTGATGAGTAGGGCAGCTTCAAATCCTCCTTGAGATGCTTACAAGTCCTGAGCTGTGCAGTGACATATTGGACAAGTTTCCTGGAGGCAGGTGGCAATGTGTTTTACACTCTGTGCTCCAGAACTTCCAATAAAATGTTCAGTGATGTTTAGATTTGGAAATGGGTTGAGGGCGCGGAATGCATTTGACTTGATCGAGAACACCATGAGGGAAAGGTGTTTGCACCATACACATGGTACACATCATGCTCCTCTATAAGATGGCCACATATTCATTGGTTGTTATATGATGTAGAGCAGTGGTTCCCAAACTTGGGTAGCTACCATAGACATAAATAATATCTATCCCGTTAAATTTCATTTCCTGGCCGAGTTCAAATGTTGGCCGTCACCATCTTGATTTTTCGTCAGCAGAGTGGGAGGAGGGAATGGGTTGAGCCCTTCCGCACCTCACGTGAGATGGGAGTTTCCCAGAGCCGCAGCTCCGCCTGCTATTGGTCCGTGATCGGCAAGCTGCGTGATCACTGGACAGGCGATCTGTCAATCACCCCCTTTTCTATCATCTATTTTACTCCAAACGGGCGAGTTATATAAAACCTGACCCCCCTACAGTTGTTATGAAAAGGTGGAATTAGCTATATAGACCAAAACCATGTTTCGCCCCTCACTGGAAAGAGTGTTACAAAGTCAGCTATTTTAACATGGGGGGGAATGCCTACTGGCCCCAACGCCTAGTGGCCATTCGAGGAACTACAGCTTTTCAATTCACTTCCGCACCCTCAGAGGGAAGGGGGTGGGCTTGCCCACTGGTAGGTACGCATACCCCTAGGGGTCCATAGAGGTACTACAGGGGTGCTTGAGAGAAAAGGGAAAATGTAAGAATAAACCATGAGGATAAATGAAACAAATGTTAAAATAAATCCGCAGTCAGGAGGCACTAATTGCGACTCTTTCACTCCCGTTTCTTATTTTGTAATGTTATATTCTTCGAAAGGTGGGTTACTATTCATTCAAGACTGTGAGAAAGAGAAAACTATAGCATATGATGATATGCTATAGTTTTCTCTTGCAGTTTTCTAAGCAAAATGTAGTTGGCTGAAGGGGGTACTTAGTTGGATGCAGGAATGACAGAAAGGTGGCGCTGAAGCCAAAAAAAAAGTTTGAGAAGCACTGATGTAGAGCAATGATGGACCTAATGACTCCCACAAGATGGCTACCATATAATTACAGATCCATCACTGTGTTTAACAGCTGGAAACAGACATTGAGGGTTGAAGGCATCCTTTGGTTTTCTCCAAACCTTTCAGCAGATGTTGGAAAAATGGGCCACAAGACGACTCAGACTTAAACGACTTTTTTCCATTGCTCACGGGGGCCATGTTTTCTGCGCAGAAGACACATCAGGTTCTGTGTCTTTGTGAGTTGGTTGTTGCTACAGTTAGCTCGTGAAGTAAAAGTGATCAGAGTTAGCTAGCTAGCTCGTGAAGTAAAAGTGATCAGATGCTGGCGTGGGCTATGACACTTTGTCTATTCTGACTTCTACATGGAAACTGATTCATCCGTGCTGGTGTGGACTGTTGCTTTTCTAATAGAGGGATTGCTACAATAACCAGGGTTTCCACAGACGGGTCCTTGAAATCCTTGAAGGTTTATGAATTTGAAAGAATAAAATCAAGGCATTAAAAGTTTTTGATAGACATGGATCGCTGAAAGTGCTTGAATTTAGGGTTTTTTCCTGCATAGAGAATTACGTGCTGTCGTTGCTCCAGCATCTCTGCCGATCTCGAAATTGACTTGGGTAGCATTATAGCTAAGCTAATGATGCTAATGACATGTCCCTCCCACCTGGGCAGAAAAACAAACCAGAAGTGCCGTTTCTGTGGGGTCGCGTGTGAACGCTCAGAGTCGATCAGTGCCGACGCCGACATCTCGTTATCCACGTTTTATGACGAGAATTTCTCCAGAGCTCCGTTGTTTGAGTCGGAGGTGTGGCTATCTGAGATTCAATTTCATATCCGTAACTCATCTGTCTAGCTGCTTTTGCTGTTTAGTTCATTCAAATGTAAGGCTATTTTTCTTGTGGTGATTCTGTTATTTTGCTCACTCACATTGGCATGTGGCAGTGATATTGCTTCTTATCACAAAAGATTGATGTGGCCAGCAGGCAATTGTGGATTATTGCTTGAGTCAGCGTTTGGATGCGTCTGTAATATACGTCTGTCTATGGGACTGTCAGAAGTGATACAATAATTGGTCTATTACCTTGGTCTATTCAGCATCAATTCCACAGTCAGACAAATGTGTTGGTTGGTTCCAATAAGGCATTATGTACCTTTTGGCAATGCTGTGAGTTTATACAGTAATTTAGCAGATTCATAATCATAGTTTTGACACGTATGAACACTTATGTGTAAATAAAAAGTACTGAAGCAGTACAATGAAGGCAAACATAAAGACAGTTATGTTGCTTTCAACATCTGACTTTCTGTCTGTCTCGCTCTCTCTCTCCCTCTCTCTGTCCCTCTCTCTCTCTGTCTGTCTGTCTCTCTCTCTCTCCCTCTCTCTGTCCCTCTCTCTGTCTGTCTGTCTCTCTCTCTCTCCCTCTCTCTGTCCCTCTCTCTCTGTCTGTCTGTCTCTCTCTCTCTCTCTCTGTCCCTCTGTCTCTCTCTCCCTCTCTCTGTCCCTCTCTCTCTCTGTCTGTCTGTCTCTCTCTCTCTCTCTCTCTCTCTCCCTCTCTGTCCCTCTCTCTCTCTGTCTGTCTGTCTGTCTCTCTCTGTCTCTGTCAGGGCCCCTGTCTTCCAGCACTATGATGCTCTGGGGCCTCCGGGCTCCTTCAGGGTGTCCCCCCGGCCCGGCCCCTCAGCAGGGAAGCAGGACGGCCACATGGGGATGCTGGATGAGCTCACTCTCAAGCACGTGGCCCAGGACTGCAGCTCGCTCAAGAACCAGCTGCTCAGGCTCAAAACCTTACTGCAGGTTAGACACTCTCAAGCACGTGGCCCAGGACTGCAGCTCGCTCAAGAACCAGCTGCTCAGGCTCAAAACCTTACTGCAGGTTAGACACACTCAAGCACGTGGCCCAGGACTGCAGCTCGCTCAAGAACCAGCTGCTCAGGCTTAAAACCTTACTGCAGGTTAGACACTCTCAAGCACGTGGCCCAGGACTGCAGCTCGCTCAAGAACCAGCTGCTCAGGCTCAAAACGTTACTGCAGGTTAGACACTCTCAAGCACGTGGCCCAGGACTGCAGCTCGCTCAAGAACCAGCTGCTCAGGCTCAAAACCTTACTGCAGGTTAGACACACGCTGCTGCAGACAGATGCAAGTCACCACAACACGTCAAACACACATCCATATGCACCAGCACAGATGATGCATAGATACTAGGGATGGGCATTTTAAGCAATTTAAATACTCGAGTACTCTCCTTCTATTATGAACGAGTACTCGAGTACCCGAGTACTCCCGCCCATCCCTAATAGATACATACGTGCATGTATGCGTGCTGTCACCAACACACAATTCCTATAGGTGCGTACTGTACATGTACACAATCTTCACACATTTACTAAAATATTTTCTGTTATACTGAGCAGAGTTGTTGTTAATGTCGAATCAGTTAGGTTTACTAAATCCTGTCCTGCTTTCGTTTTGAAGGTACTTCACAAGGTCAAGAATTGACCATGTGAAAAATGTCAGCCTTTCTCCATAGCTAGCTAGCCACTATGTTGCCACGACAACATGCCCAAATACAGTCTGACAAGAATACAGTCTCAAAAGTACAGTAAGACTCGAGTACAGTGAGCTCATACCAGACGTTCATACTCAGTCCTATTAAGATTTAAGATATAGCTTAGCAGAACGCTATCTTCTGGAGTGTCACAAACAGCGAGCTAAAAAGTGACAATGAAATATTGCATTTGAAGCTTCTTGAGAGGGAGAGAGAGAGAGGGACAGAGAGAGAGAGGGGGGAGAGAGAGAGAGAGAGAGAGAGAGAGGGACAGAGAGAGAGAGAGGGGGGAGAGAGAGAGAGAGATAGGGGAGAGAGGAGAGAGAGAGGGACAGAGAGAGAGAGAGAGAGAGAGCAGACATAGATAGGTAAGCTTTTGCTAGTAGTTTTAATCTACTGTGCCAGTCACATGTCCGTTTCCTCCCTGTTATTAGGGTTGTGTGTGTGTGTGTGTGTGTGTGTGTGTGTGTGTGTGTGTGTGTGTGTGTGTGTGTGTGTGTGTGTGGGAAGTTAATCACTTAATAGATCTGTCTCTGTCAGTGGGAGAAATCCATTCAGAGGGTGTGTGTGAGGGAAGGGGAGGGAGGCGTAGAGAGAAGAGGGGAATGGAGAAATGTCAGCAGTCTTAAATACAGAATGAACGACACAAAGCATACACAGTCATACAAACACACACACGTACAAACACACACTCCCGTCTATGCACATTATGGAAAACCCGCCCACGACACACAGCGTGCTACGCTCTCCACAAAGCTAAATTGTCTTATATGAACGCCGCCTCGCTTGACTCAATTTACCCTCTCCACCATAAAAAGTGACATTTTTCGCGTTTGCATTTGAATCAAATGTCTCCTTCAGATGTGTTCATATTTGCTCACTGCAATTAGTCAAACGCTTTGGCTGTGTAGCCTCCAGAGGGAAACCATTCAGTTGGCCCATTTAGTAGCTCTGTTCTTAATTGCGTTATTTGGAGTGTGATGGTGCTGAGCTCAAGGCAGCAGCTGTAAACGCGCGCCTCCAGCCTGGCCCAATCCTAATTGATCTTTGCTGTACTGTGCAAACAGCCATACCTGCAGCGCAACTGTGTTTACGCACGATGCTAGCTGCCGAGCGGATGATCTACTACCTGACCTGACTGAAGAGCAGGCAGAACGTTTGATTGAATTTCTTGTTGACACGTATGATAAAAATCCGGATCAGACGTGGGGAGGAAAACAATATTTAAATAACGTGTCAAATATGATGAGCAAGCGGACGTGGGGCTTCATTTATTCAGGCAGCCTCAAAAGAGGAGACATCAATCAATGGGCGCGCTCAAAGATTTATTCAGCTGCTCTGCCCCCCGGTGGCCAACACTGGTCGGCGGCTCGGGGTCTTGTAGAGAGGTATGCATAAAAAAGCAACATGAATTATTCCGCTATAGTGAAATATTCCACTTGAAGCTTACCTGAGGCGATTGTTGTTGATCAAGATTCACTGTATAATACCGTGTGTGTGCGTGTGTGTGCATGCGCGCGTGTGTGCATGTGTGTGCGTGTGTGTGTGTGTGCGCGCGCGTGTGTGTCCAGCTTGAAGATGCAGGTTCTCCAGCAGCTGTTGCGGAGGACAGTGAAGACAATACCGCTGCATTACAGGTAAGAAGGTTGACTGTAGTTTTCTAAGTGCTGAGTGATTGTCCATTATGTCCTGTATGTCTCTGCAGTCTGCAGCTAAGGTAGACTTGCAGTGACTTCTACAGTATGTGCAGTGTAGGGCTGCACGATCGTGTCATCGCTGTCGGACGATAAAGGCTTTAGAATGAAATATCTATAAAGAATGTAATGTATAAAGAACATTTCTGCCCATATGACAGGCTGATCAAATGACGCTTTGATTATTGTTGGTCTCAGGGTTTTAGCACATCATCCAAGCCTCTTTAAGTAGGATGAATCTTACAATTCTGTTTGATTCTTTTTTTTACATCAATAAAAAAATGGGGCAGGTTTTACATAACCTAAAGTAAACATAAAGTCGTTTTCTTGTTATGCCCAGTATTGTGTACATTTTGAAAAAACATTGTACCGTATTTATGTCTGCATCTGCCAGTGGGGCCATTACGATAAGAGTAGGCTTAATAATGTGTTAATTCCGCTACAGGAGAGACTCGATGTTCTCTGAATTAGGTGGAGAAAATGTGTGTATTTATCAGTGTCGGCATCCAGCCAAAAGAGTTGGAAAATATCGGCTATCGGCAATACAGTGTGTGTGCGTGTGTGCGTGTGTGTGTGCATGTGCGTGCCCGTGCGTGCGTGCGTGCGTGCGTGCGTGCGTGTGTGTTTCCAGTTGGAGGAGCTGATGAAGGAGGTGCGCGTGCTCAGAGAGGAGGTGCGGAGTCGAGACCAGACCATTGCTCAGCTCATGCTGCAGTGTCAGCAGCTACAGCATCAACGGCAACAAACGGTGAGTCGTGCGCACACACTGACCCGTCTGAAGGGGGCGCCGGACCTGGGGGGTAATGATGCTTATAACCATAACCCAATTTGGGGAATACTTCCCGTTCCCTGCCATACTACCGTAAATTCCGGACTATAAGCCGCGGCTTTTTTCCCGTTTTTTGGCCCCTGCGGCTTATATAACGGTGCGTCTTATCTATGGATTTTTTCAGAAAAAAAAAAAAAAAAAAAAAAATCTCTCTTTTTTAGCACTCTTTCTAACTATAAATCCACTTCTGTTTTAATTTCCTCTCTTGCCCTCTTTTCACCACACCGCGGACACTGTGTGCACTGTAAAAATAAACAACGGTGGTGTTGTGTTATGTTGTTTTGTTGAAATGTTGTAATACGGTAAATGGGAGCTTCCTCAAACAGCCATCTCTTCCCGACAATCCCCTCTGTGCGTGACCACTTACATATGGTAATTACGGTAAGCAAACGGCCACTCGGGCAACAACTCCCTCCCCCGACTACCAGGAGAAAATCACAAACTTCAGCGAATTCACACAAAGGAAGATCAAGGAATATTCACAACAAGACGAGCAGTAGAAGCAACACTCTCACTTACCATGGGGAAGGTACGCAGAAATTCACACGAGGCAGCTTTCAAGTTGAAAGCAGTCAATCTCGCATTAAAAGAGAGCAGCCGCCGATCAAACAGAGCAGCCGCGCGTAACCTGGGCAAAAGGGACTGTCCGTCCGGGGGAGAACTACTGAACAACTCCCTCCCGACTACCAGGAGAAAATCACAAACTTCGGCGAATTCACACAAAGGAAGATCACGGAATATTATAGGAGTGTGAAAACATCCACAATTACCAACGGGTTCCAAAACGCTGGACTGCTGCGGGATGAAGAGGATCACCGCTGCGGGGACTGCCCCCTAGTCCGATACCTCACGAGTCCGATACCTCACGAGTCCGACACCTCATGGTTTTGGGTTAGGGTCTGGGGGAGGTTAGGTTTAGGCGTGGGGGTGGGAGAGGTTAGGTTTTGGGTTAGGGTCTGGGGGATGTTAGGTTTAGGCGTGGGGGTGGGAGAGGTTAGGTTTTGGGTTAGGGTCTGGGGGAAGTTAGCCTCTTTTTTCGGACTCGTGAGGTGTCGGACTCGTGAGGTATCGGACTCGTGCCATGGCACCTGAAGGAGAGAGGAGAGTGGTTGACGAAGCCACCCTGAACCTGTTCGTTTCCGACACTGAAGATGAGGACTTTGGTGGTTTCAGTACGCAGGAAGAAGAGGAAGACGAGGATTAGTGACTTGACTTCTCTGGTTACAGGTTTGCTGCACATATAGCCTATTGTTGTGTGATTTTGTCTGGGGATTAGTGACCTGACTTTTGTTTTGTTTTGTTGAAATGTTAATAAATGGGAGCTTCCCCAAACAGCCATCGCTTTCCCGACATTCCTCTCTGTGCACGAACCCTTTCATATGGTAATTAAACATCAAAACACCCGCGGCTTATAGTCCGGTGCGGCTTATAGAAGAAAAAAATAGTCAATTTTGGTCCCGCGGCTTATACACCGGTGCGTCTTATAGTCCGGAATTTACGGTATATGTTTGGGGACTCACACCAGAAATGGCGCCATATCGTTGATTCATTACTGTTGTTAGGCCTGCAAGGACTTTGTCTTATCTTAACCCATTGATACCTGACGCAGCATTTGTGTGTGTATCCCTTTAAGACCGCGAACCGCGTGACGCGGTTCGTGGTCTTAAAGGAATACACACACAAATGAGGGATATACACGCAAATGCTGCATCAGGTATCAATGGGTTAAAGGGACTATATGTAGTATTTCTAACATCAATACATCATTACCACGCTCGTTTTAGACATGAGTGTAATTACCATTAAATTAGAATTAATTAATTTGTGACCATTAATACTAAAACATTTAAATAACGTCTCTTGAGGCTGCAGGGGTTGTGCGATAGCTTCATGGTCTTATAATCGCTCTTATCGCTGCTAGTATAATATGTACAACAGAGGTTGCGTACAGGGTCGAAAACCTCTGTCATAATCTATTACACGTATTACCTGCCAGATCGTTCTGGCATTAAAAAACAATCGGTAAAAGACGGAAAATATATGGTTAACGCGACCACTGAATTGTCCAATATGTGCAATATGTGTCATTTGTGGTTGTGATTTGCTACGGAATGTGCTGGTCTTGTTTATACGTTGTTTATTTTGTATTGTTGCTACAGTACTACAGTATGGTGGCAGTTATACGTGTGCAACATTTGAGTCCAAGACAAATTCCCGCACAGGGACAATAAAGTATTATTGTATTGTCTTGTATTGTATTGTGTTGTACCATGAACTAACAAAATCATCACTGAGAAGATTGCTATCCTCCACATGGCCTCTGTGCTGCATCTTACATCGTGTGCCACCAGGTCGGATTCCTTGGGAAATCTGCCGGATTGCTCGACGGCACAAAGGGACTTTTGCTTCATGTCACAACACAAGGACTGTTTTACTTTGTAAATAATACAACTTTGAACAGAGCAACTTTGTTCTACTATTCTAACTTGCACAGCTTTCAACTTTGCATTACCTCATGGGAATGCATATTCACTGTTTTCGAGGGCCGTTGAAAACGGTCTAAACTGGGTTTCATAATAAAGTTGGAAAGTTTGATGGAAGTGTGGCAGTATGTCGAACTTGTCAAGCAGCAGTGAGATAATAGCAGTAGGCTGCTAAGCTAATCTCGTGACCCACTGAGATATGCCATGGACTCACTGTGAGAGAGAGAAGAGTCTCTGTCTGCCCTCTTCACCTGCAGCCAGCAGGGGCAGTAGTGATGAAACTAGGCATCAACACGTTCTTCTGTGCTCCACGCGCCGACAGCTCTGCATGCTCAGAGTTGATTACTGAAGCCATTGTATATGTAAGGGATAATCAACAACTAGGTGTGCATTCATACGATTTTAACACGCGGCACGGAGGCTTTAAAATCATATAATGCACACCTAGGAGTTGATTATCCATCTTATTCCATGGTCATTTGACAACAATATGAAATAAAAAGCATTCACAAATGTTTGCTGTTCCAGTAATTAGGATGAACATTGGATACGAGCCGGTATGGTGCAGGGAAGCTAGTCAGCTCAGCTCCTAGAAGCTGAGGTAACGAGTTGAACAAACGTTAGCTGTGCTGTTTGATTAAACAAGCTGTGCAGGTTGGGCAGCAGATGAATTTACAACATGTGATTAGACTTGAGCCGGACTACGTGTGCGTTATACGGTTTTAATGCTCACCTGGTCAATCAGAAACGAGTATTCCCCCAGACTGATCGACTTTATTGATCCCACAATGGGGAAACCCACTCGTTACAGCAGCTCACACACATAGATGACAATTTAAAAAGGCTCTAAAAATAGACACAAAGTAAAACCAATAAAACACACTGGAAATACTAAAAAGTTGTGACTACAGGTCACACCGCAAATAAATATAGCAGCAAGGCACTATTGAGAAACAATGGCCTGCCTGAAAGGACATTTTGAGTTGCGTGATTTTCATTTTAATGTCCATATTCCTCTCTTATAGCTGGAATGATTTATACCACAGATTCCTTCTTGCAACCAGTGGCGAAGCTATAGAAGTCAAATGCAATTTGCACAATTGAATTGCATCATATCATATTGCTTCATAACGCACTGCACTGCAGCAAGACTGAATCGAAAAATATTGAATTGTTGGCTTCTTTAAAAATGTACTTTCAGAAAATATACAAATAAATAATTGTTTTTTTTTTTTTTACTTTCGTTGCATCGAATCATTAATTCTGTGTCGAGATGTGTATCAAATTGCTCTTAGAAGGAGAGACAGACACCCCCTGCCTGATGAAACGTACTGTATATACAGTAGCTTCTTTGCTGCTAGTTCACCTCTCAGAAACCGCTTCCCTATATAGATCTGAGCATGTCTGTGCATACCACCTACTGCATGTCTGTGCATACCACCTGCTGCATGTCTGTGCATACCACCTGCTGCATGTCTGTGCATACCACCTGCTGCATGTCTGTGCATACCACCTGCTGCATGTCTGTGCATACCACCTGCTGCATGTCTGTGCATACCACCTGCTGCATGTCTGTGCATACCACCTGCTGCATGTCTGTGCATACCACCTGCTGCATGTCTGTGCATACCACCTACTGCATGTCTGTGCATACCACCTGCTGCATGTCTGTGCATACCACCTGCTGCATGTCTGTGCATACCACCTGCTGCATGTCTGTGCATACCACCTGCTGCATGTCTGTGCATACCACCTGCTGCATGTCTGTGCATACCACCTGCTGCATGTCTGTGCATACCACCTGCTGCATGTCTGTGCATACCACCTGCTGCATGTCTGTGCATACCACCTGCTGCATGTCTGTGCATACCACCTACTGCATGTCTGTGCATACCACCTGCTGCATGTCTGTGCATACCACCTACTGCATGTCTGTGCATACCACCTGCTGCATGTCTGTGCATACCACCTACTGCATGTCTGTGCATACCACCTGCTGCATGTCTGTGCATACCACCTACTGCATGTCTGTGCATACCACCTGCTGCATGTCTGTGCATACCACCTACTGCATGTCTGTGCATACCACCTACTGCATGTCTGTGCATACCACCTACTGCATGTCTGTGCATACCACCTACTGCATGTCTGTGCATACCACCTACTGCATGTCTGTGCATACCACCTGCTGCATGTCTGTGCATACCACCTACTGCATGTCTGTACATACCACCTACTGCATGTCTGTGCATACCACCTACTGTGTGTCTGTGCATACCACCTGCTGCATGTCTGTGCATACCACCTACTGCATGTCTGTACATACCACCTACTGCATGTCTGTGCATACCACCTACTGCGTGTCTGTGCATACCACCTACTGCATGTCTGTGCATACCACCTGCTGTGTGCATGTCTGTGCATACCACCTGCTGCGTGTCTGTGCATACCACCTGCTGTGTGCATGTCTGTGCATACCACCTGCTGCGTGTCTGTGCATACCACCTGCTGCATGTCTGTGCATACCACCTGCTGCGTGTCTGTGCATACCACCTGCTGCATGTCTGTGCATACCACCTGCTGTGTGCATGTCTGTGCATACCACCTGCTGTGTGCATGTCTGTGCATACCACCTGCTGCGTGTCTGTGCATACCACCTGCTGCATGGCTGTGCATACTACCTACTGCATGTCTGTGCATACCACCTGCTGCATGTATAGATCTGAGCATGTCTGTGCATACTACCTACTGCATGTCTGTGCATACCACCTACTGCATGTCTGTGCATACCACCTACTGCATGTCTGTGCATACCACCTACTGCATGTCTGTGCATACCACCTACTGCATGTCTGTGCATACCACCTACTGCATGTCTGTGCATACTACCTACTGCATGTCTGTGCATACCACCTACTGCATGTCTGTGCATACCACCTACTGCATGTCTGTGCATACCACCTACTGCGTGTATAGATCTGAGCATGTCTGTGCATACCACCTACTGCATGTCTGTGCATACCACCTACTGCATGTATAGATCTGAGCATGTCTGTGCATACCACCTACTGCGTGTATAGATCTGAGCATGTCTGTGCATACCACCTACTGCATGTATAGATCTGAGCATGTCTGTGCATACCACCTACTGCGTGTATAGATCTGAGCATGTCTGTGCATACCACCTACTGCATGTATAGATCTGAGCATGTCTGTGCATACCACCTACTGCATGTCTGTGCATACCACCTACTGCATGTATAGATCTGAGCATGTCTGTGCATACCACCTACTGCGTGTATAGATCTGAGCATGTCTGTGCATACCACCTACTGCGTGCCGATAGCTTGTTTACACAAATCCCCCCGTTAGCATCAGATCTTTAGCGAGACCGAGAGAGTGAAGAGCGAAGAACTGGAGAAAAGAGTGAACAAAGACTTTCCATTCCCATAAAGGAACGTAATCTCCATGCGCTTTGTAGAATACTTAAGATCGAGGCGTTGTCACAGGGAACATGGGGATTTCTCCACACACAATAATGTGCTGTGTGGAAGCCTGCTGATGCATGTGCAGTACCACTGTTTGGCTGTCTAGCTAGCGCTCAGTGAATACAGCAGCCTTTGTTGTAGGTGGGAGTTGAGTTTCTGCCTGGTATGTTGTTGTTGGATTCCTATCTCACTAGTTTGTTTGTGCGCGCGCACACACACACACACACACGCGTGTGTGTGTTTGTTTGCACGCTTACGCCTGACTACCAATAACCTCCATTCTGTTGGCTTTTAGCCGGATCCATATCTACTCTAACATTCATTAGCGTCTCTGCCGCGCCGCGGCTCCCTTGTTAGCAAAACAAACATATGCCTGGGCTGACATTATTCAAATCTCCGGCGCGTCCAGAAATACCAAAGTGTCAAAGCCAGGCCCGCTCTCTCTCCCTTGCTGCCTGCTGCACACTCTCCTTCCAATTAGAATTAGCGCCGCGCACACAGCAGGTTCCCTGATATCTGTCGTCCCCTCGTCCTCAACAAAGTGTCAGGAATAGATGTTTTCTGTGCCTGAACTTAAGGGGTTGAGAGAGAGAGGGGAAGATAAGAGGGAGGCTGAGATATTCCGTGTTGACGGCGTGTACTAGGTTGCAATGAAAGTTGGGTTGCTTAAACGGTAAAAATTGGATTGTCGAGTCGTTCTGTTGCTCAAGCCTTCCAAAGTCTTTGCAGCATAAGTCTGATGGAATAAAATAGTAGAACTAAAAACATACGAGTACTTAGCCAATTTTCCCCTGTGGAATCGCCAGCCGCTTCTTTTCACGCGTGTGGAGGAACAGATTACCCCCCCCCCCCCCCCCCCAGTTCCCCTCCCCGCTTAACAGGTGCCCCAACCAACCAGAGGAGGCGCTGCTATGTGACCAGGAGACATACCCTTGTCCGGCTTCTCACTCACAGACACGGCCAATTGTGTCTGTAGGGAAAAGTGTAGTGTAGTGTAGTGTAGTGTGTGAGAGAGAGAGAGAGAGAGAGAGAGAGAGAGAGAGAGAGAGAGAGAGAGAGAGAGAGAGAGAGAAAGAGAGAGAGAGAGAGAGAGTGTGAGTGAGTGAGTGAGTGAGTGAGTGAGTGAGAAGGGCAGTGAATGGGAGAGAAAATGAAGTAATGGGAGAGTGGAGCTATCTAAGTAGGAAGCTGATTGGTCAGTTTGTCAGCCCTAGTTAACAGGATGCAGTTTTGGACGCTGCTTCCTCCAGCTGTTGAGGCAGACTGCACATGATTATGCATTCTTGTCATTAGAGTTGCATTGAAGTTTACGTGGCAAAGTCGAGGCATTTTCTGTTGGATTTTGCCATGATTTGTACAACAGCCAAATTCATGTTCCTTTCTGATCTCTTTACTAAGCTGGTGTAGTGCTACACTTTTTGCAAAATGATTTGATACACAATCATCAATGCTAGCCTCACTTGTACTGAACTCTTTCAAATATATTGTATAAAGTTAACAAACGAATGAAAGAATGAAACAAAGTCATATCAGGTAGGCGTAGGCGGGTTAGTCAATAAAGGTTTTAATGGATGAAAAAGAAAGTAATAAAGGGTGGGCATGTGCTTAGAATAAATGTCAATGTTGTAATTGCTTCTTCCTTTGTTTACCACCTTACGGATAATTCTAGTTATTTTCATTAATTTCATTTCAGCCTTATTTTTCAGTTTTCTTTGCCTTCATGCCGATCGATTCCAGACAAGATTGCATCAGTTCCTTCACCCTACAGCTACATACTGTACTTCTCCGCTTCCCTACAATCCAACAGAGGCAACACAAAAACTCAGTCTATCTGTCTTTATCTATCCGTTCAGCCTCTCCAAGGACCGCAGGGCAGATGCCAGTGCCACCACCAGAGGGCTCCCTCTTCATCACTACGACAAAGTGACAGACAGCTGGACAGACGGACGCAGCAGCAGTACGACAAGGCCACCCAGACACACTGGAGAGCACCCGGCCAAGCCGTGAGTACACACACGCACGCACACACACACACGCACACAGACACGCACACACACACACACACACGCGCACGCACACGCACACGCACACACACACACACAGTTTGTTCTATGAAAAGCAACACTGTGCTGTCCGATACAGGTTGATGCTAGTAAAACAATAGGGCAGTGGTGGCCCAACGGTTAGAGAAGCGAGCTTGTGACCAGAAGGTCGTCGGTTCAATCCCCGGGACCGGCAGGATAAATCTGGGTGGGGGAAAGTGAAAAGGCAGTGCTTGCCCCTCCCTCATTACCACCACCGAGGTGCCCTTGAGCAAGGCCCTTAACCCCAACCGCTCCAGTGGAGCTGATCAGTGGCCAGCAGATCAGACTGTGGTTGTACTGGTCAGCTTCCAGGTATGATTGTGTGTGTGTGAATGTGAACAGGGCACTCCTGAAAAAGAGAGCATTGCTCTCAGTGAGACTCCCCTTGTATAAATAAAGGTAAAAAAAAAAAAAAAAGTAAACACTTATACTACGAAGTATAAGCAATATATGCGTCACTTTCTTTGCTTTTGTTGGGGCGAGGTTTACATTGTGTCCACTGGTATACCGTGGACCTGCTCACTGTCACCAGTGAGTGTGTAGTAGTAGAGTATGTTGCTGAGTCACTCTGCTTAATTCACTCTGCCAGCCTCCCATCTGTTAGCGCGCTCTCTCTCTCTGACCCGCCGTGTCTGAAGTGTTAGAGGACTAGACCACGGGCTCTTTGTGGAATTCACTTTATTATTATGTTGTCAGTTGGATCGTCCGTCTGTCTCACAAGTGTGCTGGTGAGTTGAAATTCAGTTGGCACTGTCATCTTTAAGGCATAATATATTCACACACACACAAAAACAATCCCCTTCACTTTCACTAGAAGCTGTATACTGGCTTTATGAGCAGGCCTCCACATTTTCACCTACCCAGGGTCCTTCTTCATAACTGTGGATGCGTCTTTTCCGTTTACAACAGAGCACGGATTGACGAGTTGACAGCCAATCACAAACTGGAGGTGACCACACATGGAAACTGTCAACAGTGTTGATGTTGAACAGGTGCTAGTATATGAAATGGTAGCATACAAAGGTTAGCTGCTCCACCCTCTGCTGAGCTGGGGAGAGCCAAGACTAGCACCATGCTTCCTCCGACACATACACAGTCCCCAGCCGCTTCTTTTCACCTGACAGGGGTGGAGCTTCACCGGCAGGACGTAGCACGTGGGAGGATCACCCTATTCCCACCAGTTCCCTTCCACCCCGACCAGGCGCCCCCGACCGACCAGAGGAGGCGCTAGTGCAGCGACCAGGACGCAATCCGGCTTCCCTCCAGCCAATCGTGCCTGTATGGACGCCCGACCAAGCCGGAGGTAACGCGGGGGTGCGAACCTGCGACCCTCGTGTTGGTAGGCAGGGAATCTACCGCTACACTACCCGGACACCGTGTCTAATTTGAGTTGATTGAAGTAAAGGTATCGGGTGTCAACCTAGCAAACCTGCTGAATCCACGGAGTGTTGAGTACAATTCAGAATGCAGTCCACTGCACAGGGATGCTGAATCTAAACGGAGTAGTCCAATACTTGCCGTTGAAATAGCCAAGCTCATCATACATTGTCCTCATGGGCTTTGTGCAGTTTGACACCCTGGTATTATAGAACAACTATCTGCTACGTTTGATTAGTGATTTTACCAATACACCAAATAATTAGTCCCTCAAAACGAACTACCTACCTAGCCAAACAGACGATTACACTTCCACAGCGAGAAGTATGGCTGCACAATTAATCCCAATTAAAGTCAAATCCTCTATTCAAGATTATATGTGATTGATTTGAGTCAATGATTCAGCAATACCATCGGTGGAGCCGGTCGGCAGCTTCAACAGAAGCAGGCAGAGAGCTCAGTCGTGAACTGGTGAGGTGCGAGAACCTTCAAAATCAAAACGAGTCGACCAAACTCTGCTGATAATGGTTAGAATGAGACAAATCTGCCCAGCCCCCTGACAGCAAAACGAATAAGTTGGTGCTGGAAAAATAAGTTGTATCGAACCTTTTTCGGATTCAAAGATAATGACATTAAACCAACAACACGTTGTGTGCAAGCGATGTTTTTGCAATAGGATCAATCAATGTAACCACCTGAAGCGTCTGTACCGTAAAAGTGCAGTACGATGAGTGCATGAAGGTAAAAGCAAGCTAGAGCGCAAAGTCGCCGTCCTCCCCATCGCTTCACAAACTTCAATTACGTACGCGGTGTGTTTAATACCGGCCCGTATCCGTCAAGCCCCCATAGGCCCAAAGAGATTACAGAGGCCATTACTCATCACTTGGCTGAGGACATGACTCCCATCAATACCGTGCAGAAGCCAGGCTTCAACACAATCGTATACACACGCTTGGCACGCGCTGTGCAAATCGCATCTGGCCGTGCCTGCTCTTTACAGTCGACGTGCAGGAGAAATGGAAACGTATTTAAGAGATTCCAAATGTGTTGCGACGGCGACAGATTTATGGTCAAGCAGAAGCACAGAAGCGTGTGAGCCGTGATCAGCTCAATGAGACGTCTGCAAACAGTGTTTCCCCCCCCTCAAGACCCATTATGAGTTCCACCCGGGGCCTGAGGGGAGGATCTGACCTCATGTCACCTGAAGGAGGAGAGGATGGTCAACAGACGATGGAGCTAACAGTGCGAAGGCGGCTTCCAGTAATAACTGGACACCACTAAATGGTCAAATGGACTACAGTTATATAGCGCTTTTATCCAAAGCGCTTTACAATACACCGATGGCAGCAGCAGCAGGCTACCACACAGGGTGCTGGCACAAGTCCATCGGGAGCAATTTGGAGTTCAGTAGCTGTTGCACTTCAATTGTTTAGGAGATTTCCTGCAACAGTGTTTTCCTGTGAGAATCCATGAATGTTCTGTGGACTAAAAAAAAATGTCACCCGTCCTAGATAATGACTGTAGTAGATAGTAGTAGATAATGACTGAATTTTCATTTTTTGGTGAACTTATCCTTTAAGAGTAATAGGATGCGAGACACACACACACACACACACACACACACACACACACACACACAAACACACACAGACACACACACACACACACACACACACACACTAAGAGACGGAAAGAAGCAGAGATAAGCAGCATGAAAAAGATTACGTCTATACAAAAGGATAGAAAAAATAATAACAACACCCGAGAGGTTTACTGTGTTATGGTTCGATGGTGATATGATCGGTATGAGGCACAGCTTATCGGTTATCAGCACAAGTACATTCTCTGAATATTTTGTTTTAATGCGGTATTCATAAATAGCAATGTAAAAATGGAAGAAAAATAGCAAGATTGCTAACTAGGTCCCTGGTTGCCACTAGCGGAGCCACGATTCATAGTGTGGGTGAGCCTGCAGAAAATCAGGTGGGTCCAAGACGATAACGATTGTGTGTGTTATGAGCCAAAAGAATGACACCACTACTGGCTTAAATGATCCCCAGTGTATTCCAAGACATAGCAGTACAGCACTAAAACGAAAAAACAAAACAAAAAAACGTGCGCAACTCAAACTGGCACGCTACCCTCGTATAACCACACACACGCCCGTGCACAGACACACCCCGCTGTCAGAGCCACATCAAATCATAAATACTGTAGCTCATATATTCAGAACATCAGATCCAACCACATGCACCTATCAGACCCAACGACAGAACAGCATAACAGCCTGCTGGGGCACAGCTGCTAAATAATCACACGGACAGACAAACAGACAGATACAAAACTGCACGCATGCTCACACGCACACACTCTCTCTCTCACACACTCTCTCTCACACACACACACACACACACACACACACACACACACACACACACACGGCACAGTGACGGCGTAAAGTACAACGACAATCAGAGCAGCATACCCAATAACTCAAAGAGAAAAGCAGAAAGATTGTGGACACGTCTCTGGGAGCTTGTATGTCCTCTGTACCAGGGTGCTGAACCCCGCCTCAAAAGCATCAAACAGCTTGCGCTCTCCTATGTCACGTGTTGCACACAAATATCATACATACGGAAGATGCACACTCCAACTTACTTCCTTGACAGCTAGATCCACACTTTTCTTCTCGCCAATTCTCAACGGCTTCCTTGTTTTGCTCGGGAGTACAAAAAAAAACGTCACAGCTTTTAGCTATCTTTAATTCGAGGAAAATGACACTGGTGGGTGGAAGTGAATGGAGAGCTTTCCCCCCCTGATGGGCATGGCCTATTTCATGCAGTGTCTCTATGTCCTCTGTGGCAGGCTGCTGAACCCCCCCCGCTCAAAAACATCACAGCTCTCATCACCATGGTCGGAGTGCATCTTTGACTAATTGGCTTGATTGGATGAAGCTACCTGTGGTATAATAACAAGGCACACACACCACAGAGAGAAACTGCACACTGCTTTCTTCCCATCTTTCTTCTCTCCATTCCGTACACCTCTCTCTTTGGACATTTCTATAATTATCCTTATCCGTTTTTTCCCCTTCCTCCTCCCGGTAACCCTGCATTCCTCTTCCATCACCAAGGCAGAGACGAGATCCTTCAGCGTTTTTTTTCTCTCGCAGCCTTGTGATGAGATGTCACGCTTGAGAAAACGTTTGAACGGCAGAGCGCCATCAGCCATCGCACACGTTCTCACCTCTGACAGGAGGGTGAGGTGCCTCGTACCTACGCGGCACCACACGGAAGGCCTTGAAGCCGTCTCAAAGTCCTCCGTCTTGTCTTTTCAACACAGCAGGGGTAGAGGAGTAGTGAAAGATGAAGATCTCGCAGGATCGATAGAGAGACAGACATCCTGAAGGACCTCAATGACCCACTGACACGGGAGCTCGTCCACGTCCCCTCGAATCTTGATCGACGATTCAAAATGAAATACGCGAGCGAGGACATCACCCCAACCATCGAGGCCAAACTGACAGCTGAGATGCCCGGGACAACTTTAGTGATGTTTTTTTTTTGTTGTTGTTCTTTGAAACAACGTCCGTTAAATCCAAAACCGGCATGTTGAAGAATTTTGAGCCGCATTTTAAGCCGGCATTGTGTGCAGCCTCAGTGAGAAGAAGGGTGGTGTGTTTGCTGAAACTAGCAAGGGTGGGTGGTGTGTGTGGGCGGGGATGCATCGAATGATAATTCTTGATGTAAAATGCCTCAATAATTTCACGCAATTCTACGCTGATTTTGAAACCCGGGAAGAGCCAGTCGAGGCATTGCTCACACAGTGTGTTTCTTTAAAAATTTCACAAACCCCTCATTTTTCAATATTTATTCGTGGTAATTTACACTCCAAATGTATTCTAACCACACGGAGAGCTGGGAAAAGTGTTGTTTTTCAACGGACTGGCCCTTTAATACCAAGCTCTTCCGTTGAACAGGAAACGGTGAAGCTAGTTGCGTTAATGCTTGTGAGAGACAGGAAGTGAAAGAGAGTGACAGAGTGACAGATAGTGAGAGAAAGATGGACGATGGATAGACGCGACGTGTTCAATATCATGCTACAATAGCATGCTGTCTGGCAGCTGGAGATGCAATCGATAGCAGGAGTGCCAGAGGCAGGGTGCCGAGTACACACTCTCTCCTAATTGACCAACTCTTGGCTAAAAGAGTGATTGGATGCGCGCACGCACGCACACACACGCACACACACACACACACACACACACACACACAACACACACACACACACACACACACTAAGAGAAGGTAAGAAGCAGAGCTAAGCAACATGACAAAGATGACTTATACAAAAGAATAGAAAAAGAGGCAATCATCCCGGAGAGGTTTACTGTGTTATGGTAGGATGGTGATAAGATCGGTATGAGGCACAGCTGAGCCGGTTATCAGCGCCAGACATTGTCTGAATATTTTTGTTTTAATGTGCTATAAAGAGGAATACAAAAACAGAGGAAAAAAATAGCAAGATTGCTCACTGGGTGCCTGGTTACCAGAAGAGCAGCAGTAGCAACCAAGAGAGGCATGGCCAGCTGTGCTTCATGGGAATCATCACCATGGTTGGAACGTGTCTTGGACTAATTTGATCGATTGGTTGAACCTACCTGTGGTATAATCACAATTAGGGTTGTCAAAAGTATCGACGGTATTGAAAAGTATCAATACTGAAAATTTGAATCGGATATAATATTAATTTGCAACAGGTATCGATAGTATCGACAAGTATCAATACTAAAAATTTGAAACGGATACAATATTGATTTGCAACAGTTTTTCGATACCATCAAAAATCACTGATCTGTTGCTTCAACAAGCTACACATGTTCTGATAGGCTGATGGCTAGAGCAGGGCCAATCTGCTGTCTAAATTCAAAGTTTGATCAGGCCTAGATTATGGAGAAGTGTGCGTCTGTCCGTCCATCTGTCTAACTTTATTTTTATGCCTCTTGATGTGTCGTGGTATCGAAAATGGTATCGACTATTTTCCTGGGTATCGGTATCGAAGTAGAAATTATAGTATCGTGACATCCCTACTCACAATGCACACACACACACACAGACCACAGATACACTAGTTTCGTTTCGTCCCATAGTTTTTCTCTTCATTCTCTACACCTCTTTTTGGATATTTCTATAATTATCCTCCTCTGTCTTTTCTCCTCCCGGTAACCCTGCATTACTCTTCCATCACCGAGGCTGTGAGACTATCGAGACAAAAGTGTTTTTTGCAGCCTTGTGTGACGAGACGTGATCTGTTGACATTACAACATTGTACGCTTTCTCTGAAAGGTTAATTAAGAGAAATGTTTCATCGTGTTTCTGCTCCCTTCCAACGTTTATGACAAGATAACGAGAAGGTCAGAGGGTAAACTACTAACAGAGAGAAAGAGATGTTTGCTTTTCTCTCTTTCTCGCTCTCAGACGGTATCAAAGCCGTCGGTAACACACTGACAAGTTTAGCACCTTCACCTGGCTCTAGTTCACATCGTGTACGAGCGCCTCGCTTTCAGCTTTCGTCTCGTCACTTTTCTTTTATACACACATTTCCTCCGAGTCCGTCTCTCTTTTCATCTGTTCTCTTTCTAAAGCCTTAAACAAATATTTATTTCGAAAACGCTCTGCACACTCACCGTGAGACGAGTCTGTCTCTCCCTTTGCTGAACTTCTCTCGGTGTTTCTCCCTGCTCCTCCTCTACTGTCATATTTTGTTCTCGTCCTCGTGCTCCCTCCAACGCCCTTTTCCGCCGCACTTCTCTGAGATTTGTTTACTTCTGTTTTCCAACGTTTCAAAGTGCTGCCTGCGACTGTATAGCAGAGAATATAGGAGCTCTCGTCCTCTGAGAGCAGCTTCACCACATCACCAAGCTACTCTGCCACATCTACAGGGCTGTACGTACGTACGTACGTAACATGAATACGTAAGTATTCATGTTTTCTGTATCCATCACTAAATGGTCAACTATTTTCATTACCCTTGACCATAGAGGATTGCACAGTTGCCATCAATTATATAATGCACATTTACAGACAGTAGATTTGATCATTTCATTGCTTGATGGTAGCTGAGATAACCCATACGTGAAAATGTGTTCTTAAAATATACCTGTAATTCCTTACACTAAAAGAAACGGGATAATTTTTTTGCTTTTGTCATTTATAGATGATTGATTTTCTTTGTCTGGCCCACTTAGAGACCAAATTGGGTCACACGTGGCCCGTCATCTAAAAAGAGTTTGACACCCCTGACACAACAAACGGCAATCGCAAACGTATTGCAACGCCAAAGAGATTTGTTGGTGGATGAGCCAAGAATAAGTTGCTGTCATTGGCCGCCAGCGATAATCTTTTCACGGCTTTTATATCCCCATCTCTAATTGGTCCTCACCAGTGGCATCGTGAGTCGTCTGTCTGCCCCCGGCTGAGACGCACCAAATACCTGAAGCCCGTCCCGTCCCCTCCCCGTCTCTCTCTGTGCTTTGAAAGAGGCATAAAAGGCCTCGACACACGGGGGACACTTGAAAGGACTCGCAGCAACAAAGACCGACCCATGTGTCGCCCCACCGTCGGCTTTTTCCACAGCTAAAAAGCGACACTAAAGACAACGGGCTTTCAAAGCAAGACGACCCCACTTCAACTCACTTCCTGTCATTTTGGGGACGCGCGTTTTGCCAACGTGATCTCCGATTATGACGGATCCCTTCGCCTCCATATTCATTCAAGTAAATTATTCGGCCCGTTCTCCGAAGCCACATTATCTTCAGAATATTCTGACACTAAAATGGCATTTTTCAGACAGACCGATCAGGAGAAAATTTAACTTGTTCAAGATCTCTCTCTATCTCAGCAACACACTCGTGGCCTTCGGGGCGTTTCCCGAAAGCCCACGTCGTGAACAAATCCGTGTTTTGGAATGATCAGATCGAGATGATGAGATGAAGTTGGAGAATGAGCAGAGCTCTTCTCCTTCACTGCTTCGCTACCAGCTGACCAGCCATTCAGAGTGATTTCTCTCGCCAAAGGCCCAATGCCGAATCGACCAGAAAAAGCCGCCGACGACTAGTGCTAACGGCGTTGGACAGATCTTTTCTCAGGACCAAAAACTGATTTTGTGGATTCTTTTTTAAACAAAAATAATAATAATAAGTTTTGGAGACCTACTCACCTACAGTGCAGCGTTCACGCCGCTAACTTCTCAAAGTCTTACTGAGGAATTCTTTGGGAACACAACTCTCCACGGAGCCACTTTCATCTGCCCACAATCCAACGTCGAGTCCAAAAGCCCGTTCTGGAAAAACTGTCTTAAAATATGCTGTGAGAGTTTGTCTCTATCCTTTACAAGCACAAATAGAAATTGGAGACACTTGTCACAGCGGGAGGCTCAGACTCAGACTAATATTAATTTAACTGTCACTTGTAGAAAAATAATCTGTTTGAATAGCTCCCCAGAGCGTTCATGACAACAGAAATTATGTTTTGTCTTCTTTTCTCTGCTCTGCCTTTCACAAGCAATAACACACGAGCAACACCATACTTACTACTATAATTGGAGAGCCGTATGCGTGTGTCTGTCTGTCTGTCTGTCTGTCTGTCTGTCTGTCTGTATGTCTGGAGTTGCAAGGCACACCATTGTTCCGATCGCCTCCAAACTTTGCTGAAACACTTTTAATGGGTCTGGCATGAAACTGGTGCAGGAAAAAAAAACATGTGCCCATAGGGGGCGCTACAGCAATATTTTAGATTTTAAATGGCCATAACTCGCACACCATTGCTCCGATCGCCCTCAAACTTGCGGAGTGCGCTTAGGGGGACCTGACGGAGTGCACTGTCGTGCACGTAGTCATAACGCCACCTACTGGCAAGGTAAAAAAAATGGTTTATCTCGAGAACCGTCCATCCGATCGATTTGAGGAGTGCGTTGCCGGGAACCCGACAGAGTGCGGTGCCCAATTTCAAACGCGCATAGTCACAGCGCCACCTACTGGCAACACAAAAAGTGGCCTATCTCGAGAACCGTTCATCCGATCAACTTCAAACTTGGAGAGTGCGCTGCCGGCCTATGGCGCATCGTCTCCACACTTTCTAATGCTGGTCATTTGAGATCGACTGTAGCACAATAGAAAACCATGCACCCTTCGTGTGTGTCTCCATGTGTGTTAGAATTGGTACCACGTGTTTGTGTCGTAAGACTGTGTGTGTGTGTGTGTGTGTGTGTGTGTGTGTGTGTGTGTGTGTGTGTGTGTGTGCGTGTGTGTGTCATACCACATGCATCTCTTGTGCTCCAGTGCGCGGCCCTCTCCAGCAGGGGGGCGGCGTGAGTGAACAATGAGCTGGGCAGCCTGGGGGAGCAGTGAGGAGCAGACCTTGTTAATAACCCAGATAAACAAACAAGCAGATGAACAGCAGCAGTGAAACAATGGCAACACAATAGACAGTGTTTCATCAGCGGCAGACAGAAGGGATAATTACCGCTACCCCGCGACTCCCTGTCTGCCTCTTAAACAACCTCCTCTTCATCTCTCTGCGTGCGTCTCTCCCCACACCTCCCTCCGTCTCTTCAGCTCGCTCTCTCTCTCCCTCACACTCCCTTAATGTGTTGCTCACTCTGCCCCTTTCTCTCTCTCTCTCTCTCTCTCTCTCTCTGCCATTCTTCCTTTCATGTTACCTCCCTACTCGCGACTTCAGTCATCGTTAGGTTCGGTGGCTGTCACAAGAGGGAGAGACAGAGAGCGATGGGAGGCCAGAGATAATGTGCCAGGGAGAACGCAACGAGGGCAGAGAGCGAGTGGCGGAGAGAGGAGAGAGGGGAGACGAGGATCAGACATTACAGAGGATGAGAGAGAGAGAGAGAGGCTGCGTGCGGGAAGTCGTATCAGGGAGTGAGCCAGATGGGGAAGGAAGGGAAGTCATATCAGGGAGTGAGCCAGATGGGGAAGAGGGAGAGGCGGACGGACGACTGGACAGGGTTTTTGCGATCAGCTGGGTTGAAATAATTTGATTTTTCCTCTCTCAGATCGTGACATTACTCCTGCACCAAAATGCGCGGGGCACGGCTCACACGTTCACTCATTCACACAGTGCACGGGAGCCCCGCCCGCTCAGACAGGTGAGGACTTAATTGCCAGAGGCCGTTGAAGTGAGAGACATTTAGATGAAGTTCCTGGCATTTCCTCCAGCCAACCAGAAGAGGATCTGTTTAGTGTAGGGTGGGATTCAAACCCAGTCAGTATCCAGGACACAGTATAGCTCGGGTTATAATAAGGCTATAATGTAGGTTATAATAAAGGTTATAATAACGCATACAGATATGCTTTTGGGAGTTTATACAAAGAGTAAAGTGGCTCCGCAAATCCTGCCAGTGCATTGATTGCACTATGAGATGCACTATGACACCAATATAGGAGGCTCATCCCATTCATAAAAAACAGCTTTCCTATCAGAGTAACTACTGCACATTTATTGGCTTTTTGCTAATAGCATTTTACTCGGCACTTAGAGGGCCACTTAGGTTTTCATGGGGAAGAGCCAAAATGTCTATATTTGAGATCCAAGATTTTCCAGCCAATGGCAGGCAGCGCTGCAACAGCTCTCGTAACGCCGTGGCTATTTCTGATGACAGATGACAACGTTGTTTTATTGTTGCTGTTCTGCTCCATTCTGTCCCTGTATTTATTTTTACATTCTCAGACAGCCAAGCGTCACTCTCTCTCTCTCTCTCTCTCTCTCTCTCTCTCTCTCTCTCTCTCTCTCTCTCTCTCTCACGTCAGTATGAACATTTGAAAAACTCTCTTGACAGCTCTCCCCCCCACCTTTGAAGTGCTGTCAGGCCTTCAGTGGAGAGTCTTTACAGCGATGGGAGAGTAAGAAAATAGCCCGGCTAAGCTGCTGCGGAGACCTAATCAAACTGCCAGACGCTGTCAGAAGTGTTTGGGAGTTGGCTCTCTCAACGCAACCTTCCTGTTCCTCATCGGCTGAGCTCTTCCTCTCCGCCGGCGAGGACCTCGACGGGTGGCGTCTGCCCCACACCTCCCGCTGAACGCGTTGTTTGGCGTTCAAGGAAAGACATGGAGGAGGAGGAGGAGGAGGAGGAGGAGGAGGACGAGATCAGGCACACTGACTCACCCTCACACCTCCGCTCGTCACAACGGGAGGGCTCTGAAATAGCCCGGGCTTGCCGGACCTGCTGGGAGCGTGCTACCTCCTCATCCTCTGTCTCTGTCTCTCTCTCTCTTGTCTCTGTGTGTGGTCTCTGTCTCTCTATCTCTATGTGTCTCTCTCTCTCTTGTCTGTGTGTGTGTGTGTGTGTGTGTGTGTGTGTGTGTGTGTGTGTGTGTGTGTGTGTGTGTGTGTGTGTGTGTGTGTGTGTGTGTGTGTGTCAGATTCTGTGTCTTCTGTGTTAGAGATTTGGCCCTGTTTGAGAGGCAGCCCTCTGCACAGCTGAGGGAAGGAGATTAGCGTTTGATGAGGTTTTAGTCTGTCGGTCTGCTTAACGTGACGGCCCTGCTGCCCCTCCACTCTGCCTCTCCGCATGGGGGCCAGGGAGCCTTCTTCACCTGAGGATGGGTTTGGAATCAAAAACGGTGTCTCCCCCCCCGCCAGGTGCACACAGCAGTGCACGAGTACAGTCACTTTACCTGAGCGCAAACAAACAAAAGAGGACAGACAACGCAAATTTGGCCGTGTGAGAGACGATCACATTGTAACACAGACAGGAGAAGATTAGATAACAAAGGCAGGTTATTAGCAAAGAAATGTACACTCACAAACAGCCACAATATAGCACACTGACAATAATCCAATTTAAACTCAACGATGATTTCAGCGATGTTTCCTATTCCGGTCACATCATGTCAATATGACTTTTCTATCAGACGCAGCATTGCTGTTAAGTGGATAAACATGGCTGGATCGGTGCTTGGACTTTTCCTAACCGAATTGCTGTAAGTGCAAAGGTATTGTCTTAGCCCGGCATGTCAAAGATCAGTGTAGAGTGAGTTTGTCACTCTGAAGAATATCTACCGCAGATCATTACATTACATTACATTACATTACATACAGATCCATTCTGCTCTGGAATTTGGTGAAACAGCATCATTGGAGCAAAGTGTCAGGCTGTCCCACTCAAATTGGATGGAGAGAGCCCTGTCATACAGGGGTTGTTTTCATTCTTCCTTATCATAATCATTCATCCTTAAAGTCACAATAACTATACCATTAGCTTACACAGATTTAACAGAAAAAGGCAAAAAAAAAGAAGAAAGAATCTCAAAAATAAATAAATACCGGTAAAATGGATATTAGGTGCACATACAAATTCCAACCAAAAACACCATCGTTTTCAAAGCGACACAAGTAGCACCAGGGTACAGCGGTGTATTTCCGGGTGATCACCCCTGAAAACCCCCTTTCCTTTCCCAAAGACACTGTGGTTTTTGGGCACTGCCTGGCTCCAGTGATGGGGGGCGATCGTGGTGCTGCTGGAGGTGAAGGAAGCAAGGCTCCATTCAAAAATGTGACTCTTTTAACCACAAACTGTGAAGGGCATAACCAACGGCACAGACACATAAATCAGTCGTGTGATCAGTCGTGTAATTGTACCACGTTAGTCTGCTGCTTCCTGTAGACTGTCATTAAACTCAATCAATATGCCCGTCTGGCACAGATGAGTACAGGAAGTGATGACAGACACTCACATGGATTGGTTCATGGCACCAGCTTTTCTTTTATTGTTCTTTCTTTTGTGCTTTTTGCATTTCTTTTCTCTCCTGTATCACAGGCTGATTAGGGTCTATTCACCTTATGTACCAACACAGGGGTCAGCCAGTTACTTCCTATAGACCAAATCAGCGGGATGTTTACATTTACTTCCGGGTACCCCTGAGGTCCACACATTATAATGGCGGTGGACGGCACAAACTGACGTGTTGAAGACAAAAACAGACAAAGAAGACAAAAATGGTTCGTCCGTGTTGTGTTGTTGTTTAATATCATTCATAACAACACTTTCACTAACGTTAGTGGAGACCAGACTAGCTAATTTACCTGTTAAAGTCAAGTCAAGTCAAATTTTATTTATATAGCACTTTTCATACACAAAGGCAATTCAAGGTGCTTTACAAAAAAATAATCGAAAAAACAAGCAGCAAAGCAATGCACATATAAAAAAACACATAAAAAAACACAGCCGACAGTTTTAGTTAAAATATATACTCAAATTAACAAACATGAAACATTATTTCTGTTTTAAATAAGTTACAAGGCACTCTTCAGTATTATTATTACATGTACAGTCCATTTGTTGGAAATGTACAGGAATTTTTTTTTAAATTACAGGCCGAGAGAGGCAGTAGTTTAGTAGCAGTTAAAAGCAAGAGTAAACATAAAGGTCTTTAGCTTGGATTTAAAAATAGGCAGAGTAGGGGCAGATCTAATGTGTTCAGGGAGTTTGTTCCAGTTATGAGAGGCATAGTAGGAGAACGCGGCTTCACCATGTTTTGATTTGGTCCTTGGGACAATTAGTAGACCAGTGCCTGAAGATCTCAGGGATCTGGATGGTTCATAGTGTAGAAGCATTTCAGAGATGTAGTGTGGGCCTGACCCGTTGAGAGATTTGTAAACTATTAGCAGAATTTTAAAGTCTATTCTAAGATTTACTGGCAGCCAATGCAGGGATTTGAGAACTGGTGTAATGTGTTCAGCTTTCTTGGTTCTTGTTAGAACTCTAGCAGCCGCATTCTGAATGAGCTGAAGTTGTTTAACAGCTTTTTTGGGAAGACCATTGAAAAGACTGTTGCAGTAGTCTAGCCTGCTAGAAATGAAAGCATGAATTAGTTTTTCAAGATCTTGTTTGGACATATAGCCTCTAATCCTTGCTATATTTTTTAGATGATAGAAGGCAGATTTTCTTATAAGCTTGATGTGGGAGTTGAAATTTAGATCAGAGTCAATAATAATGCCAAGATTTTTTACCTGGTCCTTTGGCTTCAGAGATAGGGATTCGAGGTGAGCAGTAACTTTGAGCCTATCTTCTTTTTTGCCGAAGACAATTATCTCTGTTTTGTCTTTATTAAGTTGGAGAAAATTCTGGCACATCCAATCATTAATTTGCGCAAGGCACTGACACAGTGACTCTATGGGGGCATAGTCATCCGATGAGAGGGCTATGTAGAGTTGGGTGTCATCTGCATAGCTATGATAAGCTATTTTGTTTTTTTGCATAATTAGGCCCAGAGAGAGCATATAAAGGTTAAACAGGACAGGACCTAAAATTGATCCTTGGGGTACCCCACATGTCATTTTGGTTTGGTCAGATGTGTAGTTGCCAATGGAGACAAAGTAGTTCCTGTCTTGCAGATAAGATCTGAACCACTCTAGGACCGTGCCGGAAAGCCCGACCCAGTTTTCCAGTCTGTCCAATAGAATTTCGTGGTCAACCGTATCAAAGGCAGCGCTGAGGTCTAGTAACACTAAGATTGAGATTTTACCTGAATCAGTGTTCATTCGGATGTCATTTATAACTCTGATAAGCGCAGTTTCGGTGCTATGATGGGGTCGGAAGCCTGATTGGAAAGGATCTAGGAGGTCATTGGAGGATAGAAAGGTATTGAGTTGTTGGTAGACAGTTTTTTCGAGTATTTTGCTAATAAAGGGAAGATTTGATATTGGTCTGTAATTGCTGATTATAGAGGGGTCGAGGCTACGCTTCTTTAGCAAGGGCTTAACAACTGCAGTTTTTAGAGATTTTGGGAAAATGCCTGTAAGAAGAGAGGTATTAATTATCTTCAGTATGTCGGTCGCCAGGCAACTGTAGACATTTTTTAGAAAGCTTGTTGGCAGGGTGTCTAGGCAACACGATGAGGATTTAAGGCCTCGTATCGTTTCTTCTAGTTTCTTGTGGTCAATGACATTGAACTGAGTCATGTTAATTAAGCACCTATTCTGTGGGTGCGGCGGAGCCACATTTGTTCTTGATGTGGAAATAGTTAGTCTGATATTTATAATTTTATCCCTAAAGAAGGTCGCAAATTCATTGCATTTGACATTGGATAGAAGATCAGGGGCAATTTGTGGGGGGGGGTTTGTCAGCCTGTCAACAGTGGCAAAAAGAGTGCGAGCGTCATTGGTGTTTTTGCTGATAATGTCGGAGAAGAAGAATTTTCTGGAATTTTTTAGTTCCTGGTTGTAGGAGTGAAGACTATTTTTATAGATGTCATAATCGATGTGAAGTTTAGTTTTCCGCCATTTGCGCTCGGCTTTCCTACAATCTCTTTTTTTGTTATTTACAGAGGGAGCGTTTCTCCATGGTGCTTTTTTCTTACCGGAGATTAGTTTAGATCTAATGGGAGCTACAGCATCAATAGCCTTTAGGGTTTTAGAATTGAAGTTATCTAGGAGATCATTGACAGAGGCTGAGGAGAGGGAAGGGGCCAGCGAGAAAGCCTCCATGAACCGTGTGCTAGTGCTCTCGTTGATGTAACGCTTTTTGATGGTTTTTGACCGAGTAAGAGCGATAGGGGTGATCTTGAGTTCAAGAAAAATACAGAGATGGTCGGACAGAGCAACATCACTAGCTGAAAGAAACGATGACTCAAAGCCCTTGGTGATAAATAAATCTAGGGTATGGCCTCGATTGTGAGTGGGCCCAGAGACATGTTGTAACAGGTCAAAAGTGTCAAGGAGGTTATTCAATTCTTTGGCATTATTATCATTGGGGTTGTCAATATGAATATTAAAATCTCCTGCAATGGTTAAACAGTCATGTTCTATGGAGATTATAGAAAGGAGTTCTGAAAATTCATCAAAAAAACTACTAGAGTACTTAGGTGGTCTGTATATAATCAGTAGTAAAATAGAGGGAGAGCACTTCAGAACAGCGGCCAGATATTCAAACGATGAAAAGTCGCCAAACGATACCTGCTTGCATTGAAAAGCATCAGAGAAAATAATAGCTACTCCTCCCCCTTTCTTACCGACTCTGGGGGCGTCAATGTAGTTAAAGTTAGGTGGGGCTGACTCATTAAGAACATATTCCCTGTTGTTTAGATCAAGCCAGGTCTCTGTGAGGAACATGAGGTCCAGTTTATGACTCGTAATCAGATCGTTTATTAGAAGCGACTTGCTTACAAGTGACCTAATATTTAGCAGTGCAGCCTTGATAGCTGCACTGCTAGGTTGAATTTGTAAATGCTTTTCAGAGTGTCCCTGGAGAACAGATACTAGGCTTGGTCCTGGAACAGGACGTGCTGAGAGATAATCTTTGTTTGTTCTGTAGCTAATCAGGGTGGGGATAGTTAGACATCTGATCGTTTCATGATCCTCTGTGACCTTGTTTTTGGGGCAGAAAATGCTTTTTTCTTCAGTTTTCCCCTTTGGGGCGGGCAGGGAGATTGAGGGAAGGGTGAGCGGGTGGGAGGGGGAGGTGGTTTTGAGGGTGGGGGGTCGGAACAAGGAGGTCTTGGGGGTGGGGAGGAGCGAGGGGGTCTTTGGGGTGGGGAGGAGCAGGGGGTGCTGGAGCGAGGGGGTCTTTGGGATGGGGGGGGGCGAGGAGGGGGAGATGTTGAGGGTGGGGAGGAGCAGGGGGCGCTGGCTATTCTGGCGTGAGTCTGTTCAGCCAGTGTGTTCATGACAGATGGAGAGGGCTGATTAGCCAGTTCTTTTAGGCCAGGAGTCTGTTCGGCCAGTGTGTTCATGACAGATGGAGAGGGCTGATTAGCCAGTTCTTTTAGGCCAGGCGGAGGGGTGCACTGCAGGCTAGCTAGTCCAGCGTCAGCCCGCTCAAACAGTTTGTTGGAGGTGCGGAGCGGGCTAGCTAGACTAACATTAACCTCCTCAATTAGCTTGTTCATGCCAGCTGAGAATGGCAGTAGGTGGAGGGAGGGGGAAAGGGAGGAGGGCGATGAGAGGGAGGTGGAGGAGTGGAGGGGGGGGGGAAATGAGGTCTCCAAGGAAACAGCTGGGGGGGCGTCGCTCCCCGCCGGGTAAACACCTGGGGGGGCGTCGCTCTCCGCCGGGTCATCAGGCCGTTGAGCTGCGGTGGGGGGCGAGAAGAGGGAGGTGGGAGAGTGGAGGGGAGGGGGAAAGAGTGGGGAAGGGGGGGTGGAGGAGAAAGGGGGGGTGGAAGAGAGGAGGGGAGGGGAGAAGATGAAGTCGTCGTCGTTTGGTGGAGCGTTGACCAGTTGAGCCGCGGCGTCGACCTGTAGAGTTGGACCAGACCAGAGTAGACTTGAAGCTAAATTAAATTAACGTGGCGTCAGTAGCTCTTTCTCGCCGAGAAGAGCCTGGTGACGCGAGGTTAGTAGCTCTGTCTGTAACGTTAACGAGTCTGCAAAAAAACAGCGAGTTTGACAGACAAACAAACGTTATTAGCTAGCTAACACTACATCAAACAAACACAGAAGAAAGGCTAGATACGTCGGACAAGCATGTTTACCAACCGTTTAACCATTTAAATTGAAAGTAGTCGGCCGAAAACAGCGAGAGGGTTTGACAGCATTTATTTGACAACACGCACATTTAAACCTGCCGCCTTCCCCAAGTGGTACCCGGAAGTAAATTTGTTTACATGGTGACGTCACGGTGATTTGGTCTATTGTGTTTACACTTCCTGTGACAGTACAGTACTAGTGAGCAGGTCAAACTGACTGTGTTTTGAACAGGAAGTCATAACACAACTGGGTCACGTGGGCGGGGCTAGATAAGGTGAATAGTTCTTCTAACTTTGTAGACAGTCCAACCTTCTGACTGGGTTGTTAAAGCACTCACGCCCCACACCGCTGCACGCATCGGCTGTATGTCCTTCATGCTTGGGTGCCTTGTATTTCCTACTCACAACAGCTTAATATAGTGGTTGGGCACTTTTTAAGTGTGTGTGTGTGTGTGTGTGTGTGTGTGTGTGTGTGTGTGTGTGTGTGTGTGTGTGTGTGTGTGTGTGTGTGTGTGTGTGTGTGTGTGTGTGTGTGTGTGTGTGTGTGTGTGTGCGCGTGCGTGCGTGCGAGAGATGTGGACTAAAATGTGTGCAATGTGCATGTGTTAAATGCTTGTCACCGTTTTAACTCATTCTGCGCTGAATTATTCAACTCATTAAAAATGAAAGACATATTTGAAGGAATTTGCAGCGAACCTTTATGAACTCAGTTAACGCATCTGACATTGACATGTTTCTGTGCGTGTGTGTACAGTATGTGTATGCATTTTGTGTAACTTCCCTGTGTGTGTGTGTGTGTGTGTGTGTGTGTGTGTGTGTGTGTGTGTGTGTGTGTGTATATGTGCTCTCTGCCAGTTGGATTGAGGCTACACATCAACTGGGTTTATTTTGCGTGTGCTTTTGTGTGAGCCCATGTGAGTGTGAGTGTGTGTGTGTGTGTGTGTGTGTGTGTGTGTGTGTGTAGTGTCTGTGTGCTTTGCTACGTCATGCTTTTGTGTCCTCTGTGTCTTTCTCTGCGCAGGGTGTGCTCCCCGCCGCCCCCTTGCTGTCGCCGTGGCAAGCGCAGCCCCCGGGCTCGGCCCGTACCGGCATGCCCCAGCGCAGACAGAGTGAGTCACTAACCCCCCTCTTCCAGACGCTTCTTCCTCGCTTCATAAAACCGGGTCTCCGTGATGCTTAGAAAGTCCTCAAAATAAATGATCTCCAATTAAGGCTTCATAAAGTATTAAAATGTCCTCAATCCAATTATCAGCGGACTTATTTTTCACCATGCGTTAACAGGTTTGTTTGGACTGCGTTCCCAGAACAGGGTTAGTACTGCAAACAAGCAATCTTTTTTTTTTTTTTTGCCAAACACAATTGGACTTGATGTCTCTTAATTAATTTCCTTCCCTTAATTAGGTATGTTCAACACCCCCCCCCCCCCAGTTCCCAGCAGTTGTATTATAAAGGTCTTGCGAAGTTTTAAAGTTGGCTCGCAGAAACCTGTAACAAAAACTTGATGTCTAAGCTTTGGAGATGCTCATTTAAACAAAAGAAGAAGAAGAAGCTACATTTCTCACTTTTTGTGTGCAACTGTTTCTCGAACCAAACTGACTCCATTGAAAAAGACAACAGTGGAGATGACGGTGCATTCAACACCTCGCGCATCTCACTGAATCCTGCAACAATGGTGTTGAATATGACATTTAGCTGATGATGGGGAGGCGGGTAAAGAGAAAGGGAATTGGTGAGTAGACTTCAGACAAAGCACGCGCGCGCGCGCGGGGGGAAACACAAAGAGGGAAGCGGAGCTTGGCTTGGGATCAAGCATGACGGCGCGGTGGCTCAGTGGTTGGCACTGTTGCCTCAAAGCAAGAAGGTCCCAGGTTGGAACCCCCCGGTCCCTCCCAGCTCCTTCCTGTGCGGAGTTTGTGGTGCAAAATCGGGAGGCGTTTGTGATATCTGGCCTGGTTTCAGCATCAAAATATACTAGTCTCATTTGTACTTGGCCCATCCCCCCTGCTGTCCCAGTCGTTGCTCCACCCCCCTCTGCCGATCTGGGGAGAGCCGTAGACTAGCACCTACCTCCTCCGATACGTGCAGTCGCCAGCCGCTTCCTTTCACCTGACCAGCGAGGGGGTTTCACCCGGGCAGGACGTGGCGCGTGGGAGGATCATGCTATTCCCGCAGTCCCCCACCCCGCCCCCGAACAGGCGACCCCGACCGACCAGAGGAGGCGCTAGTGCAGCGACCAGGACTCGTACCCGGCTTCCCACCCGCAGACATGCGCCAATTGTGTCAGTAGGAACGTCTGACCAAGCCGGACGTACAGTACCGCTGCCGGGAATTGAACCCGGGTCTCTGCGGGGTCTCCAGATCCCCCAACATCAAGTATACTTGTATTTAGACTATTTGACAAAGATTTTGTATGTAACTGAACTGTAAGTCAAAGTGCAGTCCCACGGTCCACCACTGGATAGCAAAGGTCTGATTAAGCAAGACCCAGGGGTCCAAAAGTGTTTTTTGCATAGTGGTGGAGAGAGAGAGCGAGCGAGCTAATGCTATTCAAGCACGCTAAAATACAGTTGGCCTACAGTCATGCATATTTATAAGATGGAAAGCAACCTATTGTCTTTTCATTGAATAAAGCAGTACCGCTCTGACCCCCCAGTGGGAGCTCTTCACTGTAAACAAAGCAGCCGAGGCTTCTTGCCAGTAATAAAGGCTGTTAGAATGGAAAATAGGCCTTATCAGTCGTGGGATTAGAGGCAGAATTGGACTCCTCGTGCAGCAGGTCTGTGTGTGAATGGAAGATGCACTGATGGGGATTTGCATTAAACCGGTTTGTTTGTCAAGCTATTATGCGGCCTTTGCCTGTGAGCGAGGGCTGTGTGTTAATGATGGATTTTGCAGTTTCTTAACCCCAGGAAGTGTCTGTTATGTCTGTCCAATCTCTCTCTCTCTCGCTCTCTCTCTACTACCGCATCTGCCTCTGCCTCTCCATCCTCTCCTCACCTCCTGCCTCTGCCTCTCATCTCTGTTAAGCGAGTCTCCCATCTTCTCTCTCTCTCTCTCTCTCTCTCTCTCCCTGTGCCTCCCCTGTGCATACTGTTATGCCTATGGCAAAGGAGTGGAGCCCCTAGTGCAGTACTTCACTGACAGAGCGTGGTACAGTAACCCCTTTCTCTAACATGCTGCCCTCTCTCTCAGCCCCTCTTCCTGCACGCCCGGGCTGTGCTTTTAGTCCTGACGTGACGTCGTGGCACGACAGAAGCATGCACCTACACATCTAACACATCTGCATGCTTTGCACTGGGGTTTGCCGTTGTGCTTGGAGTTGTGCCATTGTGTGTGTGTCTGTACTTGCAGCTTTGGTCTGTTCCTGCAGGAGACAGTTTGGGGTCACACAGTGCTACTTTTTTTTGTTAGTCATCTCATGAAATATATTATCTATTTTTCATCTTTCACGCACATTTTCTTCATTGTGAGATTTTGACATTAGCGTGTGTTTGTGTTGTAGTCATTCTCCGTTTCAGATCATCTTCTCTTTATATCATCTTCGTCGTGTTTATGTACCATCGTGCATGCTTTGGTCCAATTTTCCGTGTGGATTTGTTCGCCCTTCTTGTTATCGTTCAGCGGTGCAGGTTCTGTATCACTCAAAGGTGTTTTGACTTCAACAATGACTCGGGCCTAATTGTATCTGAAGGAATACAGTTCGTGAATAACCCTTTTTGTTATTGTAACTGAAAGCACATTACCGCCGTCCTGAGCGATGGCATTCATTGTAACCCCGCTATTATGAGCACTTCAGCGCAGCAAAGAAAGGGACAAATGTGAGCAATCATAACCCGTGCGCTCTCGACCTCTCCGACTCTCCGACTCTCTCCATATAGCAGTTAAATTTGCGCACAATCCAATTCACCATTTTAACAACCGCCGATATAAGATTCACGGCTGTGAAGTCAAATCTCGCTCTGACATAGATGTGCCACCCGCATGCGATCCAGAGAGCTGTGATCACAGTCTTCCAGGAAGCTAAATGGGGATAATTTTCTCCCCTATTAACATTCTTTCATTTTGGGATTTCTTCCAATTATGTGATGAAATTGCCCACTTTTCATGGCGAGAGTCAGATTGGATATGAGATTGGTTATGATGTGGGCTCTGACATTTTCCAGATGCCTCTGAAATCAATTTGGCTCTCAAACGGACACATTTCTTGGTGAGACCGGCAGTTTTTAAAGTCAGCGCCGTTGTCAGCGAACTGAGAGATGGACTTTTTGGCCGCGCGGTAACGAGCTCTCATATCAATGATTGTTGTTGCCAATAATCGCTAGCAGACAGCCTGATGGCTGAGGCACTGCCCTGTGTAGCTCAGTTGATAGAGCATGATGCTATATCACTGCCATACTGCTCAGTGTTTCCCCTACCATTCTGCACGTCCCCGCCAGGCCAGGAAAAAAGCTAAAATAAAATAAAATAATAATATTTTTTTTTTGCCTGCTCTTCCCAAAATTTCAATAAACCTTTATGGCATATTATTACAATACAACAAGACTGGTGTTGACAGTGGACAGTAATAGAAGATGCCAAATCATTCAAAACAAAAAGGATTTTGCTTTTAGGAGCATTGTGCCAGCGTGCTGTTCCAAAACGTGTCAACGTGTGTCGTTGCCTGGGAAACGCACATCCCACAACACAACTGTTCGCATCGCATCCCATAATAGTACAGTATGATGATACTTGGGATGCCATTGCCAACATAGATGCGAACAGGTTAGCTAAAAGTTTAGCGTCGCCAGCGAGGGCTCCCACCGTTGCGGTCGGGGTACGTTTTCAAAATCCCTCCAGGCCTGAACATTTTTCTAGGGGAAACACTGCTGCTATTCCCACAGGGAATACATGTCATAAAAATGCATGTATTCAGTGTATTCAATGCAAACCACTAGAGGTCAAGACAAGAGGTCACCATTGTGGCCATGCGTTATTTCAGTTGTGGTTTTGTTGTTGTTTTAATTTGAACATGAACTGTATTGTCCTAAAGCTAAAAACTGCCACTGCAAAAAAAATCGAATCTGTGATTGCTATGCCAATTGACATTGCATGACTCCTTTGAGAAAGAAAGTGATTTTGCACTGATTCTTAAAATGTTTGCAATGATTACCCACCCTTAACCTTAACCCTGGCCCACGTCAAATCATCTGAAGTCATGTCACTGTCACCTTCGTCGTCTCTTCTAATGAATTCACTATGGCGCTCTGCTTTCATGAAATATGTAATGGACAATTTAGCAATGTGAGTGCTCGCCCTCACAGACTGAACTGGCTATGGGAATGAAATGCAAAAGCTGGAATTCAGTGGCACTCACTTTTTTTTAAAGAACTTAATTTGTAATCTTCTCACCGCTCGTATTTCGAGTGCCAGACTGCTCATTTGCAGATATTGGAAAACGAAACCAAAAATATGATTTTATTCAGGAGGTTTTGAACTCCAAATTGTATAATGTGAAAATGTGTGTACTGGCTGTATTTGACCAAAAGCTTGAAACACTTTGAACATGGCCAGGCCAGTAATAATAAATGGACAGCCCAGAGGTGTACGAGGGTTGTGATGAGAAGCCAGTGGTTTGGACGCAGTGTGGCAGGGGACCAGGAGATGGAGCTGTGGCCTTGGACATCCACTCCCCACTCACACGTACGGGGACCGATGACAGTGTCAGGCATAGTAGCCAGCCAGACCTAAGTAGCTACATTCACTTCTCTAGGAAATATTTATACTTTCAACTCACGATACTCAAAACTTTGACTATGACTCCATGCATTTTTATTAGCCTTTTGCTGGATTCAGATGAATTAAAAACCCCTAACCATAAAGCGAGTCTCCACCTAAAAAGGATAGATACAAAAAGGCAAGTTGTCTGGTTTCTTACCCGGTGCTCAGAGCACCAGTTTTAATAGTAATTTTATGCAGTAATTAGGCTATATACTGTCCATCTAAAAATCACTTTGGAACAAAGTAATTCTAATTATAGCATAATGATTTTTTAAAGATGATAAGGTCAAAATTGGACCTGCTCATGGTTATCAAATTGCTAGTTAGGAATCAACAGCCTGACTGGATGGACTAATACGCATTAGTCCCTCTATACTGCTCCTTCTCTGGAAACCTGCTCCAGAATGGCTGTTTTGGTGCGGTACTCGACCGTGGCACTGTTACATTATGAGCCTAGCGTAACCGCAAGGTTCTCCCAAAGTGGAACAGTGGCGCAGAACGTATTCCAAATGTGGTCATGTGATCGTCAAATGACCAGACAGCCAGGTTATTCTGTTCTGCCCGTCATCAAGTGCTGAGTCAGCGTTTATTCCTCTGTGAGTCTGCCTGCCCCTTGCTATAGGAATAGGTCAATGACTGTCGGTGCTGACGGGTCGTGATATTAAGAATAAATCAAAGCAGGGCAGACTGTCTTCAGCTGCATCTTTGAAAAATATTCAAAGAGCTGGATTCCACACGGATCAAAGACACTGAAAAAAGGAACATTTTCTAAAACCAATCATTTCTGGAACGTGATTTAAAAACAACTCAAAGTCCTGTCTTATTGTGCATAATAATCAGCTCCTTTTGAAGAAACGTGTTTTTTTTTTAAATATGACTGATGTATATATTTCTATTTTCCTCCCCCCCCCCCTGCAGCCTCAAATACTACAGCCTTCCAGCCCCTGCCTCAACGAGCACCTGCGGCAGGAAAGACTAGTAAGAACTCGCCCCACCACCGGGGGCCGCAGTGACCCCACAGGGAGGAGGAGCGGCAGTAGAGAGGGAGTCGCCCGTAGAGACGCTGACCCCCCTCCCAGAGCTCTCACGGCGTACGTGTCTGGCCCAGCGGCGGGCCCTCTGGCTCCAGACACCGACGAGCTCAATCGTCTGCTCAGCACCACCCTCCAGCACCTGGGCGGCCTGGGCTCCGGGGCTCGGCCGCAGGGGGACGCTGCTGCTCGGCGGAGCCCGGCTTCCGCAGCTCGGTCTGTGGTGGCAGAGCTGGCGCGGAGAGCCCCCGCTGCTATGCTGCTGCAGGACTCTGGCGCTGCTATGCTGCAGGACTCTGGAGCTCCTCCGTCCGTCGGTTCGACTTGCCCTCGCATGCTGCAGCCGCCCCGCTTCCACACGCGCGTGTCTGTCCCGGCGCTCACGCCACCGCCGGGGGGCTCCGGTGGCTCCGCCCCTCTCAAGCCGACAGAGCGCTCCTCGGGGCTTCCGGGTAACGTCCGGACCAAGCAGCTGCTGCTGCCCCCTCCATCCAGAGGCCTTCCCTGCTTTAACGCCGGACCGCAGGCTCAGGTTCCGAGTCTAGGCCGCGCCGCTGCTTCGCCGCTTCAGCCCCGCAC
>NC_139633.1:25968807-26033807 GCF_964638095.1 Poromitra crassiceps
ATGAACACTAAACTGGACTTGGATGCTCCTAAGGGTTTGTTTGATTTGATCTGATTTGATTGATCTTATCCCCCCTCCCCTCCCCCTCCCCTCCCTGTGTCTATTTGTTTGCAACGTGTATCAGATTTTTCCCCTTGAGGCCATATGAGATAACGGCTGTACCAAATTCCGACAAGTCTGTTTTGGCTTATCTACAGTGTACCTCGAGGGTCAAACAGCAATGTCGCCTTTGTCAAACGGGGAATTCACGTCTAGTCAGAAACGGCCATGTTGTGTCGACTCTACACCACGTTGTTGCCTCCCTGTGTGTCCGTTATAACAGGACTACATTTCCCTAGTGATGGCTGGGTCCCTCTGTGTATGGTAATGCCTCCACTGGACGAGCCATGGAGCTCAACAGTGACCTGACCACCCCACTTTTTCTCATCCCCCGTGCCCGGAAGAGAATTCCCCATTCATTTTCCCCATACTGTAGACGTTTCGAAAAATCCTTAACGAGTTTTAAGCCTGGAACCAATTAAGCCAACCAGCCACCTACTGAATCGTGAGTGACCATAAAACATTTCACTTGGAGCAAAAATAAAAACGGGTAAAAAAAAAAAAATCGATCCCCCACATTTTTATTTTTTGTACATCAATACCTCCAGGCATGCACATTCAAAATGTTTAACATCAGAGCAATGGCGATATATTAAAGATCAGGGCGATGTAATGGTGCTGTGTCTCTACGGCCCAGCCCCGCTCATCAGCCTGATGAAGACTCGGCTCATTGGGTGTGAGCGACTGCTTTGACGGTCAATGCTATTTATTGATCTGGATAATAACCCCGCCCCGCCCACCAACACTAACCGCGCACCTTCAAAAAGCTGCTGACCTCAGTTCAAGATGGAGGAAAAAACTCATGGGGTTCGTTTTCCTTGTTGTCATAGAGAGCCAATGTGGAGCGTCACTTCCTGCTTCAGCACTGTACCAGAGATTTTCTTCCGCCATTTATTTTCTCGTAGACATTTTGTAAAATGCTTATAAAAAATAGTTTTACTTGTTCAAACCAAACGGTTCAGATATATTTAGAAACAGGAGAGATCGCATAACATTTCACTCGGACCACAACGTAAAAAAAAAATGCGGGTTTAAAGAAAATGTTTTTTTTATGTTTTTTTTTTTTTGCTTTGGTCCAAGTGAAATGTTCTATGCTCTCTCCTGATTCTAAATATATCTGAACCGTTTGGTTTGACCAAGTGAAACTATTTTTATAAGCATTTTACAAAATGTCTATGGGGAAAATAAATTGCGGGAGAAAATCTCTGGTACAGTGGTGAAGCAGGAATTGACGTTCACTTTATTTGCCTCTATTGTCTGCTGGTTGTCTTTCTGTGGAAATAAAACATGGTTGTGAAGAGAAAAACATGCTGTCGTTTATTGTGATGCACTAACAGATGTTAGCCCAAGTTTATGGACACTTGTATAATTGAAAAGATGAGATGTGTGGTGAAAGCATGATTAACCCATTGATACCTGATGCAGCATTTGTGCACACAAATGAGGGATATAGGCCTAAATGCTGCATCAGTTATCAATGGGTTAATCTATCTCTCCATTACAGACCAGTCAGTGTGTATAGGCCACCTAGTGTCAATAATGGGGCTATGCGCTTCAGGCTGCCAAGTGCACCGTGCGTGTATCACTGTCGTTAACGTGCGAAGGTGGGAGATGTAGTGCAGGATGATGACAAATGATTTCCACTGATAAAAGAAGAAATGTAGTTAAAAAGGTCTTCACATGAAAGTTTGCTGCACCCTTTAATCATAAACTGTCACATTTACGTATCATAGTTGACATTTCTACGGTGGCTGTTCTGCAGTGCTATAGGTTCACTTTGAGTGAACTGAATTATTTTCCCGAGTGCAAAGTAGTTTATTGGGTTTCTAATATTGCATCATGCAAAAAAAAATTAAGGCAACTTTGTTTTGCAATTTTGTGCAGCGGTACCAGCATGACACATAGCAATATAATAACATACTAGCAGCAAATAGAATGGATTTATATGCTTCAGCTTGTTGTGGTAACATGGTTATGGAAGTTACAGTAAGCTGCTGTTTCACAGAGCCAAGTAAACGCCTGTGGTTTTCATTTAAATTGAATATGTGGATCTGATTCTCAGCAAAACTGATTTGTTTTGCTTCCTGTTGAGACAAATCAGAGACAAATCAGTCTGGAATACAACAATCAAAGCAAAAGGTAAAATGTAGGTGATCGAGCACTGGCAAATAGGAACGCCCAAGGAAAGCTCTCCATCAACCATGACATGTCAGTTATGTCTGTGCAGAGTTCAAGAGGAACAGTTCCACAGGCTCTATGTACAGTGCAGGCAGATCTCAGAATGACATGCTGCAGATTTGTGGTGGGTCCTGCTAGAAGTGTGGACTGTTGTGCCTGCAGATGTTCAAGCATCCCATGCAGGTACAATGATAGATCAAATTTGACAGTATGTGTCTCGCCCCACACTGTGCCACAGCAACACTAACATCATGTGTGCATTAATAAGACAATCCAAGCAGACTTTTAAAAGTAACCCAAAAGTTACTCTCACAAGGAAACTAATTACTTTTATTTGTCAGTAATTTGTAAAGTAATGAAATTGCTGTTTGAGACAAGCAACGAAATGTAACTAATTACCAATTTTACCAATTACAAATTGGTAAAATTATATATATATATATATATATATATATATATATATATATATATATATATATACACTCTGTATATATAACTGGGTTATTATCACAATAAGACAGAGTGTTATAATGTGGTCCTCCCTAGTCTCTTTAAACAGACCAACGGCAATGGAACCCTATATATATATACTGTATATATATATATATATATATGGAGTGTCTATGGAGCCCAAGTGGCGTGAGGCGTGAGTGTCTGCTCTAGCCGGCTTGACTCTGTTTACATTTTAAAAACTGCGACAGTTCACACAACTTTAACACGACATGCATATATATTATACATCAACCTCTTGTGCTAATTCTGCTCTCACTCAGAATGTCAAAATATAAGCCGTGATGTATAGTTTTTGAGATATTAACGTTTGTTTGGCACAACTCATACTATTAACTGCTGCGGGGTTCTGCATTTCTGGGTGGCAAGTGACGTCATGCTGATTCGTCCTATAGATGAGAAAGTTGGTCAAAGCGTAAATAAGGCGGGACATGCGCTGAAGGCGGGCACATCCTCTAATTTCTCCAATCACCTGCATCGGTTTTGTTTACATGTGTCGTGATTGGTCTAATATGATTCAACTTCCTCCGGTCTGTCAAAACGAAAAATAAGGCAGGACATCTGCTGAAGGCGGGCACATCCGCTAATTTCTCCAATCACCTGCATCAGTTTTGTTTACATGTGTTGTGATTCTTCGAATACCATCGAACTTCCTCCAGTCGGAAGTGTTCTTTTTCCCTTTGGAAGAGGACAACTTCCTCTGCCCACATTTTTATGGGCTAAAGAACAGACTGTCTCTGGAGTATGCAAAGCTTGTGGAAGAGATAGACTGGCTTGAGAGAGAGGTCTTGCCTAACTCTCAGTACAGTCCGCTCCCTCTGTCTGTTCACTGGTACGTATGTGGGAGATGGCATGCTTTGGTTGCTTACTGCGTCTTATCTGATCCAGATAAGACACAGATCTGATCTGGTTTGGAAAGATGACTATTGTGTTGTGTTGATTGTTTACTGTGCACAGTCTGCAACAGCTCTGCTGGGCAGCAGAGCCCCATAACGAGGTTCTGTGCCTTCACTGCATTATCCCATCACTTTTCATATGGTGATTTTTAAAATGAAGAAAACTATTCCGGTTTTGAGTTGATTTTTCTGCTTGACTGAACAGCCTGTGCGGGGTGCGAGACAGTTGGCGTGGATATATTCAGTGGCAAAGCTCTTGCTGTAAGGGTCGTCCTCGGGTCACATCGCAGGAGTCTGACCTGTGTCTCTCCACCCGGCCAGTTATCTGTAAACACTGAAGACGCCATTGACCTCTAGCAAGATTTCTTTTGAGGACGTGGTATGAGTATACTTTCAGTTTTATTCATTCTCTCTCCTTGCTGCTAAAAAAAAAAATCTGAGAGCAGCTGTGTGGATGTCTGGGAGAGGTTTTAAATGCTTGCTGCCCGTGACAGAGGAACAGAGGAACCTTGCTTGTATGTGTTTTGCAGCATCGTACCTCTCGTACCTCCGGCGATACTTTCAAATTATTCACAAACGCTGCAGGCGAGGCGGCTTAACTGGAGCACGGGGAAGGTTGGGGGGTAAAACCACACAACGTTCCAACGTGCGCTGTGGGACGTCCAGGAACACGACCGTAATTAGATCCCCTGACAGCCGGTGGACTCTCACCTCCTCGAGGAGAGGACCTCTCACTCTGTTGCTTTAATTCACACCCAGAGGCTCGTTGGCTCATTGCTCTGCATACTGATCTTAATAAGCTTGAGCTGTACTGGGGGGATAACCGTTAATGACCCAGAGATTAACTATACCATTTTACTGTCAAGGTTAGTTGCTAATTGCTGTATGCTGTAGGAATGGCGGAATCAAGACAGAGACGGTAGCCTACAATATTTAGACATGGCATGATCGCATAACTGACAATTTGGGGGGTTGGGTAACTGTTTCAGATAAGGCAAGTGCACCAAATGATTAATCTAACAATTATTTTTCGATGAGTCAAACTGAGAACTGGAGAATCTTCTTCTTCTTTTTTTACTTAAATACTTGACTTAAGTACTTGACTTAAAACTTAAAATGGTTATGAGGTGGATTTATTTCATCACTGGAGTAATAATAGCAGTTAAGATAATCAGTGGCAAAATTATTTTTGCATCAGTGTAGGGCAAGGAAATAATGAATTAACAGACTGTGACAACAGTCACAGATTGTAACAACGGTCTGTAACGTGTTTAGTTTAAACCATTTTCTCACTAATATGACTGTTAGAGTAAACCGAAATATAATGTAAAACGGCTGAATAACAACTTGAGATGGCGCATGGTGTAACGTTACATTAGCGTTAAATGACTTTTACCAGGGGGAGATGAAGAAACATTTAGAAAATTAATTTGAAGTGACTCGTCTAGTATTCACAGAAACACGCGTTGATACACTCCTAATAAACAGTCTGTGCAGTCTTTTCCTGATTGTCTGATCAGAGAGCCATCTGCCATAATGTCCTGCAAACTTTGCCTGCAAATCTCTGGAAGACAGCTTAGGGTTCCTCAGTGCTGTAAGGGTGAGGAACCGATCTTCATGGAGTGTTGTCTTTTTGGGACGCCACTCTTTGACATCACCGGTTTCACGGACCTTGGCCTTGAGATGGTCTCAGGGCAACAACAGAGTCAATATCAACAGGAGAACACATGTTTGACATTGGCAGGCAAATTTGGCAAATTTGACTTCAACTCCACCCACAAAATCAGCTGAGAGGAGGGGCCAACTTCAACTTGACCAATTCAAATGGAAAGACCAGCCAATCAAGCTGCAGCACCAAACGAACCAGTGCAAGCGACTAGCGGCGCTCTGGTTTGGCTCGCCTGCCACTTCATTGCCACGCACCGATGCACGTTTTGCAAATCGACAAATTTCCGTAAACGATGACGTCAACTACATTGACGAATCGCCCCTGCCCTGGATTCAAAAGTTTAATGATCTTTAGAGAAGAGTTATAAAGACTTTTACAACCCGAGGCTGGCTCCCAACTAACACTGCTCCCTCCCACAGTTCATCGATTCACAGAACTCCAGATAGAAACTGATCACACACCCAACCCATGTCCAATAGCACCGCTTGTTCACATGCACCATGGGAGAGCATGGACTGCATGTAATCACAGACACCACTGACCTCCCCTCATTTTCCACTCAAGGCACAAACAGAGCAGCCTTTGGGATGGGAATGGACTTCAAATGCCAGTAGCAAGCTAAAGAGACTGGTCTTGTCCTTGTTCAGCAGGGAGTATGTTGGAAGCATAATCAAGTCATATTTTTAGCATGAAATTCTTTCTTCATGTTGCCAATAAGTGCTTTGATAAATCATACTTATTATCCTTATGCTGTACGTTTGGCAGAGTGAAGAGCAAAGCATTTGAGTGGCTGGTACTTGGTGTTCTGATAACAGGAACATAATTTAAAAAAAAAGTTAGATTGCTTTGTAGCGGTTTTTGTAGCCTATTCTGGCTTCTGCAGTATATTACTTTCCACAGGAAGGACGCAGACGAGAAGAACAACTGATGGGCTGAAGACTGTCTGCACATAACAAGATGAAATCAGCCAAAGCAGTGTCAGGGACAGGGCCAAAACCTCACTCTTACTGCAAATATCTCACTTGAACCAAGTTTCAAAATCCAGTCAAAAGTTGACTCTGTTCTACAAGAAGTAAGAAAGATTTTCTGTAGCTACAGTTGTGTGTCAATAAATTATAACGCAGTTGCTCAAATGTAAAGACAGTCCATCGGATGCTGAACAGAAATAGAACATACTTCCATTAAAAGTCCTGACAGCATCCTGCACATACTCTATTTACTGTATACTGGGGCCTTTAGGAATCATCGGTGGTGAAGTACATCGTGGGCGAGTAGGAGTAGATTATATAGAAGCAGCAGACCGTAACGCTTCAAAGCTTTCCCACCTCACTTTGAACTTTGTTGTGGATATTATAGAACTCTTTCATGTCTTTCTTTACATTTCAAAGTGGCACGGTGAGGTTGTTCTTTCTTTCGTTTGCTCTGATCTCCTCCGGCAGACGGAGGAACACGAGACAACAAAAGGAAGAGAGAGCAAAGCCAAGCAAGCAAGCAACACTCGAGCGTCGAATCAGACTCCCGAGCGCCGCACTACGTCGCCCGCTCGATCGGTTTGAGATGGGGAAGAGCGTGACAGTGGAGCTCGATAGATCAAACAAACCTGTTGAGGGTTTTTGAAGTGAGATGGATGTGATCTTCAGGGGTTAAAGCCTAGCGCACCTGCAGCAAGAGGCCGTGCCCTGCTGCACGCCTTCACAGATCAACGGCTGCACAATCTAGCTTTTTTTCCTCCCCTCAGCAGGCTAACGACGGAGCCCGGTGGTCTCCGGTTAGATGTCTTACCCGCTGACGTATCATCATCATGATCAACACCCACCTCCTCCCCTCTGATATCCATCGCTCTCTCAGCACCGCGGCCAGACTTCACACAGTTATGCTGCCCAAAAATGCAGTGCCTGTGATGATGATTGCAATTAATGAGAGAACGCGCTACAACACAATTTGGGATAATTGTCGATCAGTGACAACTGGCCTCCGCAAAGACACCCCGTGGAGTGTGAGGGACGCCTCGAGCTCCAAAAAAGTATTTGGACGGCGGGCACATTGCGACTTTACACGTTGGATTTAAAATGAAACAATTACTGCATTCTGTCACCGAATCACTCGGATGAAGTAATGCCAATTGGCTATATGAGTGCGTGTAAACAAGCGTAGCATCTCATCCTCTTTAAGCCTGTCAAGCTGTTACAAAGCTTCACAATAGGCCTAGATAACTTACTGTGTATGAGTGGCTGTTGTCCTCATGGCCGTCCTTCAGCTGCCTTCATGGCCTGACATAATCCCTTCATAACTCCATTAGTAAAGCTGCTAAGTGATGTGCGGCTGTAGCTCAGGCGGTAGAGCGGATCGTCCACTAATGGCTTTGGATAAAAGAGGTCGGTGGTTCGATTCCCGGCTCCCCCAGTCTGCATGTCGAAGTGTCCTTGGGCAAGATACTCAACCCCAAATTGCTCCCGTTGGTGTGCCAGCACCCTGCGTGGCAGCCCGCCGCCATCGATGTGTGAATGGGTGAATGTACCTACTGACTGTAAAGCGCTTTGGATAAAAGCGCTATATAAATGCAGGCCATTTACCATTTACCATGTGCTACCCGTTAGCTTTTCAGTCTCACTATTCAGCTGTTGCTGCTATTTCAGCACGTCCATTCTAGTCTACTTCTTTTCATATGCCTCAACTGCTACTTTTTCCAATTTTCTCTGTGATAACCGCAAAGTCAACCGTTCTTTGAAAAGGGATGGTAATAACAGGTGAGGTGTTAGGCTGGTAAACTATACTGTAAACCCCCCACCCCCCCTATTATTATTATTATTGAGTGAGACACAGCCATGCAAAGGCACTAGACCTTGAGCTGCGAAAGGATTTGAACAGCAGCACTTGTGATTTCTCATTATAGATTTAAGATGGAAAAAATTACATGTCTAAAATTACAGAGGAAGTATGATAATAATGGTTATATGGTGGAGTTTGCATGTTCTCCCCGTGTCCGTGTGGGTTTTCTCCGGGTGCTCCGGACACACACACACACACACACACACACACTCAGATATATTGAATACATATAGAAAGGTCAGCTAAATTGTAAGTATGATAATCATGCTAAGAATGCATTGATATGACCAGTCTTTAGATTATGTGAGGAAAAAGAAACCCTAATTAAATAAGTCATCAATCTAATGCACGTTAGCCCAAATGAAAATGACACAAACTCCTCCTCATATCAGAGCTTTCCATCCACTTTGAATGCAGAGCAGAGCACACTGGGCTTTCTAATGTAAGTGCCTGAAGGCCTGAATAATAATAGTTTGAGAAGAGACCCGCTCTTTTAGGAATGGCTTAGTTTTCCTTCTGAGGGTTGTTTTTTGGGGAGGTCATTTTTTTCCTCTTTCTTTTTTCAGACCCCCCCCCCCCCCCACTCCAGTTGGACTTGTCCAGTTCCCCCTGCTGTCCCAGTCGTTGCTCGACCCGCTCATCCGATCTGGGGAGAGCCGTAGATTAGCACCATGCTTCCTCCGATACATGAGCACTCGCCACCCGCTTCTTTTCACCTGACAGCGAGGACTTTCACCGGCAGCACGTGGCACGTTGGAGGATCACGCGATCCCCCCAGTTCCCCCCCCCCCCCCCCCAGTTCCCCTCACCCACGAGCAGGCGTCCCGACTGACCAGAGGATGCATATAGTGCAGCGACCAGGACTCATACCCTTAATCCGTTTTCCAGACATGGGCAATTTTGCCTGTATGGATGGACGCCCGACCAAGCCGGAGGTAACACGGGGGCTCGAACCCGCGAGCCTCGTGTTGGTACAGTAGGCAGGGAATCTACCGCTGCACTACCCGGACCCCCGAGGTTCATTCTGGATGTTCTTTCGGAGCTTTTGACATTTAGGCTACTGATATGGAAATGAGTCGCCGTATTGAGACAACTACAAGTGGGTGTGTTTGTGTGTCTACAGTATGTGGGTCAGACTACCATGTTGCCGTTCACGCCCACTTTCTTAGCAAAGCAGCCCCAAACCATGATGCTCCTTCCACCATTGTTCACAGTTACGGTGAGGTCCTGCACAGTGTCCCTCCCTCCAAACAAAACACAAAAATTTGCCAAAAAGTTTGGTCTCACCAGTCAGAACATTGTTCCAGTAGCCTCGTGGAGCATCCAGGTTGTCTTTTAGCGTTGAGACGAGAAGCCATTTTTATTTATTCATTCATTTGGAGAGCCGTGGATTCTGCTGTGGCTTCCTTCCATGATGAGCACCACTCCTGTACACCGTTATTCTGATTGTCCACTCATTATACAGACATGAGCAAGGGCAAGAGTTGCCTGCAGATCGAAGTTGTTACCCTACCTGGAGAAATTGGAACGTGTAGGCAGGCGAGGGAATGGAGATCCATATTGCCCGAGGAACCCACTCGACCTTATGATGACCTATAGAGTTCTTTGTCATCTCCTTGAGATTTGTACGGCAATGGTGGTGAATTTCTTCGTTTTGTTCCATTCACCTGCCTGCCTGTCTTTAGGGAAGCTTCTGGAGTGTGTTTCACTCTAACAGATCTCTGCTGAGAAGACTCTGTTGTAGGGATGTAACGATAACTGGTTTGAATGATAACCGTGATAAAATTCCTTACGATAAATGTGCCATTTAAAATGGTCATTATCATTAAAACCGTGGTACCATGATTACAGTGCTTTGAAAAACATGGTAAATACTGTTCATCATCAACCAAAGTTGACAACAGTCTTCCATGCAGCCTTGGAGAAATGATTTCAGTGAGTGTATCAATCCTTCTTGGGTCTGAGTTTTCAATATAAAACGTAAAATTATTTCAGTGAGTCTCTCAGTACTTTTTTTCATTTTCAGCAATTTCTTATATAAATACCGTGATAATACGATAACGTGATAATTTTGGTCACGATAATCGCGATGTTTGAAATTTCTATACCGTTACATCTCTATTCTGTTGGCAACCCAATGTTGTGCATTATTTGATCAGGCAAGGGCACCTCTAACCCGTAACTGTTATCACATTGATTGAAACCTGACTGCAATCACCCGTGTGCACACAAGTCTTTATGTGAGAGGTTCACATGCTTTTTCCTAGCCTAGACTGTGTGAATGCTTAAACAGTGTCCTCAATAGAAACATGAACATGTACAATTATTTGTGTGTAATTTGCTTGTGCAGGTTGTGTTTAGATAGTGGCAACTCATTAAAACCACCATAGGAAGTGTATAGAATTGTTTCATCACCTCTCATAGTAGCCTATGCCCCCTGTTGAATTCGACCCAACTCACACAAGATAAAGCTTTTTCTTATCACATGTTCTCTTTGAAATGGTCTCCTGGCTGGGATTAGACCGGCAAACTATAGATGTCTTTAAATCCAAGCTTCAAACTCTTCATAACAACAAATATAGCACTAGTTCAGCTTCCTTCAAATTCAGTTTGTGTTCACTCCTGTTTGTGAATGGGAATAAACCACATTAGTCTGCTGTGTGTGTATGGGCAAGCCGTTGTCATTCCCGACCCGTTACATACTGATGTCCGCTCAGGGACCCTTGCTGTCACTTGCCGAAGAGAAAGATAGTCCCCTCTTGTCAGAAAACGGTGTCAACGGGGCGGGCGAGGCCACATCAGCTAGTCACCAGGAATGAGCGCTAGTCATGTGATGACAGTACCCTGTCCCGTCAGACGTCGACGTTGCAGGCGAGGCGTAAAGCTTCTGACATACTCTTTGCGCCCAGCCAAGCGCATAGGGCGCGCGACGATTATGACGTCATCGCACGGGGCGTGTCGGGGGGCGAGGCCCGTGCGCGAAGAGTATGCCAGAAGCTTAACGGGGCGGACAGACGGCGGACGGACGACCATGTTTAGGCCTTTAAACTATCGACAGTCTGAGGTTTAAGTAGGTCAAATTTGCACTAGGGAGAAGGGGTGGGAGTAGCAGACAACGTAGCGTTCCTAGGGCGAAGGAATAACCCCAACCAAGTTGTTTTTGTTGTGTAAACCCAACCTCGTTGTTTTATTTGCCTAAACCAAACCAAGTTGTTTTGCTTGCATGGCTACCGGTCCGCGACACGTTAACAGGCCGAAGCGGGCCGGTAGCCGAACTCGCTACCGGGCCGAGTCTGTGGTCATGCTGGTGGGGTGACTCGGGTCGGTAACCAGGAAGTAGCGGTAGCTCCCGCAACTGGCTACCGGGTGACGATGGGATGGGGACTCGGGTCGGGTTGGTAACCAGGAAGTAGTGGCTAGCGGGTGACGATTGGGACGGGAGGGGGGTAGTCTCTTAGAACAGACGAGTTGGCTTCCGCAATTTTCAAATGCTTCCGCCATACCGTCTGTACTTCGTGGGGGAGAATCATGCACCAACCGGAATGGGAAGCAGAAAGGCGGGTCTTCCGCTCATTAGTCCAATCAGAATCCAATATGCCGGCAGAAAGGCGGGTCTTCCGCTCATTAGTCCAATCAGAATCCAATATGCCGCATTCGTGTGTCGTGATTGGTCGGATTCCGTAGAACTTCCTTCCAGTCTGAAGGTTTTTTTCCCAACTTCCTTGTGCGTGTTCTGGGGGTGTAACGTACAGACTGTATATAGACGGTTTTAACTTGACAACAAAAACATTCTAAATTGAACCCCCGCTCACTTCCTGTTGCAGTGTTTGCTATGGACATAAAAGAAAAAAAAAACATTCAAGTGGAGGACTGACCATTCCGTGAAAACCGTCTATACAGCTGAGCGGCGAAAACAAAAGTAACGATGTCGAGTGAATATTTCTGCAGTTTGCCGAATGCTGAGAAAAAGGAAGTGCTGTGGGGTTGCGCTCTGGTGAAAACCGTCTATAGCTGCATTCGCCGGATGTAGATGAGACAGTCTGTTTTAAGAGACTAGGAGGGGGGTACCCCACCCCACCCGTTAAAAAGGGACGGCAAGGGACGACTCAGACGGCGCTGACGTTCCTGCATCAGGTATTGTTATCTTCCGATGACCTTGATGATGACAATAACCACGGTGAGGTGACATCGCCCCGACGTTCACCCCTGCCTTCTTCTTCTGTCTATTCTGTGCATTTTATGTTCCATGTTGCTGTGAACATTTAATCTTTCTCCGCCCGCTCTCGGCACCCGCTGCACGCCTGACTGTCCTCGACGAGGCAGGCGACTGATAGCGGCTTCCATACAGTAGGAAAGATAGGATAAATTGCATGTGCACTATGTTCTGTGGGGGGAGTTACCACATATATAGTGTTTCTGTTGAACCCATGCTATCTTCCTTTTATCGTGAGTTTAAACAGTCCATCCCCCCTCGGTTCATGTGGTGAAGCAACCCACGCCCGTTAAATCAAATCATCGCAGTGCTTTCAATTAAACATCAAACATGTGAAACGGTCGACTTTATCTGTATGTAAGTGGCATTGTGATAGGCTTTCCATTCCATCGTCACAATCAAAGTGAATGGATAAAAATAGAGCCATTATTCATTAGCGCCACTTCCTGTCGTTCAGATGAGCCTCAGCATACTTCCTCTGTCCCAGCAGTATGTTTTTGCATAGATTTAAGTCATGTATTAATATGGAATCTATACTATTGACGGTTTTTCCTATATGGCAGCAACTGAAAAATACAAGAAAAAAAGTCCCCATTCTTTGATTTGTTAATGCATCAGTCAGACCTAATGAGGGACTGACAGCTACCTCCCTTTCCAACGCCGACACACAGATTAGGTGCAAAATAATAATAATTAACAAAATAAAAACAGCAGCTCAATCTGCCTTACTCAGGAAATTGCCAACAAAATGGTTCAAACAGTACAGGATTCATTCATCATGTTTAAACAGAAGGAAACTGTCCCTTCCCGAGCCAAAGAAACAGACGCTTATGTTCTCGCTTTGAATTTGAAGGAGTTGTTCCAACTGGATCAGTCAGAGAACGCTCACCAGCGAGGAGGAGAGTGTGCCAGTGGTAGAGCAGCAGAGAGACAGCCAGGAGGAGAGTGTGCCAGTGGTAGAGCAGCAGAGAGACAGCCAGGAGGAGAGTGTGCCAGTGGTAGAGCAGAGAGACAGATAAAACAGGCTTATCACCAGCATACTAAAACTGCAAGCCTTGTTTGGGGGGGCACTGGCCCCAGCGGGCTCCAGGCCTTCAGGCAATTGTTGAACCCTGACTCAGTCTCCAGAGTCTTTGCTACAGTACATGTCTTTACTCTGCCCAGATAACGCTCTGGTGCTGATACTGTACATGCTGGTTGACACAGTTGACCTCTAGGGGGCGAGGGAGTCAGATAGGCAGTTGTACTACACAGGCAAAGCCCTCAAGTGTGGTGAGGGTATGAGGGTGCAGGCCTCCATACAGCAACAGCCAAGGTGGAAGCAGCTCCAGCTTGGTCCTCACCTTTTTATATCTTTTTGCACTTTTATTTGATGTAAAGCACTTTGAGCTGCATGTTGTTATTATTATTATTATTATTATTATTATTATTATTATTATTATTATTACTAGAAATATCGCACGCTCCCTTCTAGCGACCCTCGCTCACTGCCTCACATGCTCACCCGCTCAACTGGCAGCGCTCATTTCTACCTACCGTGCCTCGTTGGTTTGCCCTTGAGGTCTCGCCCGCTTCACGGGCTCGCAGATGCAGCTCGCATGCTGCCCGGGCTCGCAGATGCAGCTCGCATGCTGCCCGGTCTCACAGATGCAGCTTGCACGTTGCCCGGTCTCGCAGACGCAGCTCGCACGCTTCACGGGCTCGCAGACGCAGCTCGCACGCTGCCCGGGCTCGCAGACGCAGCTCGGACACTGCCCGGATGCGCAGTTGAGCAATTGTGCACCATGGAACACCGCCTGATTATATTAGTAAGAGATTAGTATTATTATTATTATTATTATTATCATTATTATTATTACTGTTGTTGTTGTCTCAGTCCAATATGACACAATAACATTGTCACAGTTTGGCACATGTTCATTCCTTACCACACTACTCACTCACTTATACTTCCATGACTCTTTTGCATTTTATCAAAGAGATAACTGCTTTTTTCCCCCCATCATAAGAAATATGAAATCAATTGCGCTGGATAAACTTGAATGATGATCTGTATCAATAGGCATGCAATATATACATGTAAGAGGGCAATGGAAAAGAAAGAGAATACAACTGAAAGGAGAATTAGCAGAATGCAATATTAAACCAGGCCAGATCTGAAGTTAATATTATTGCTTCTCCTTTTCAAATGCCCTCAGTCTCTCATTGTGATTCAAAAGATGGAGTGTGTATAATGAGAATAGCAGGGGAAAACCACGTACATTTCTCTAAAGTAGGGCTGTCAAACTCATTTTAGTTCACAGGCCACATACAGAAAAATCAATAACAACATATTAATGACAAAACCTCAAAATGTTTCTTTTTAGTGTAAAGAACTACATATTAATAACACTTTTTCACATCTGGTTAACTCAGCTACCATCAAACAAATGAACAAATCTACTGTCTGTAAGTGCATTACGACAGCAACTGTGCAATTCTCTGTAGTCAAAAGTGCTGAAAATACTTCACCATTTTAGTGACGAATACAGAAAACATGAATAGGCTACTGGTACTGTACCTCTATACAAGTGCATCACATTGGATTGAAGGACTTCAATCAACACCATTTGTTCACTGCAAACTCATCCTGTAGGCCGGATTGGACCCTTTGGCGGGCCGGTTCTGGCCGCCCGGGCCGTATGTTTGACACCCCTTGCTCTAAAGGAAGGAGACCGCTGTTTATTCAACATTGTTCTGAGTCGAAAAGTCATTTGATGATCTGGACACATTCAATACTGTACATCTGACCTTAAAACGGGGGCTAAAACAGGCCTTGAAACGCTTTTCCTCCTTGTTCACATCACATGCTTTGGGAAAGCAACATCCTCCTTGCACTTCTATCTCCTCCTCCTCCTCCTCCTCCTTGGCCTCTCTTTCTTCTTCTGTCCCGGCTCAGTTGGGGGGCGATCGGAGGAGATTCACGTCCCGGGGAGAGTGTTTGTCAGTAACAGATCAGCCGGGGCTGCTGTAGTGGCAGGTATCTCCATCAGCTCTGTCAGGCGCCTTCCCTCCCCTGCATTCATCAACTCTCCCATGTGTCTCTGGCTAACTGGGGGTTCAGTATGGATGGAAGCACGTCTGCAGCCTGAGAGACCCACCAACCACTGGGGGGATGGATGGATGGAGATCTACACTTAAAAGCACTGCGGTGGTGGCTCGGCCCATCGCTCACGTCGAGCGGGGGCGCTTTACCTCCAGCGTAGCCGCCGGTGTGCTAGCGGCGCTCACCGAGGAGCGTTTGGCCCAGAAACGTGAGCAGCAGCCAGCAGCACTCTCCAAAAGACTCGGAAAAATGGGAAGCCGCTTTGCACGGCGCGCACATCAGTTGTGTACGATGCACCCTACCTCCCTCCCTCCCTGGCTGCCACCCACCATGCTCCAGATGCCATTGCAATCCTCTTCTCCCCGCAGAACGGATAATAGACCGGTCCAAACATTGGGATAGAGCCAGTTGCCGACGTGTCAGCCCGGTGCCCCGTCTAACTCACTTAGACACCGACTCTACAGCTCTGATCCCACATTCTCCTCCTGAGTGAAAGCAGGAAACAAGGGTGTCGTGTGATGGACAGACACAATCACACGGTGTTTTCTCGCCAGTACAAATCTGTCAAGGGCCTTTTCCGTTTTCAGACGCATCAGTAGGCCTATACTGTGTGTGACAGGGGAAGGGAGATACAGCATGTAAGCTTTGCTCGAAAACGACATTCTTTATTTGAGTCTTTTTGATGAAGTGTTGATGTCTTGACAAGACTTCTGTGTCAGCCTTTGTGTATTATGATGTGTACCATGTCCAATTTGATTTGTGTGAAACCGTGTTTATATGTGCTGCTTTCTTGACCAGGACTCCAGAAGACATCTTGCATCTCAATGGGACCTTTTCTACGGAGCCCCTAAAGTTCTGAAAGGCAATATATATATATTTTTTATATTAATTTGTGCGCACAATATATTAAAGTGTGCGCACAATTTAATATATTGTGCGCACAAATTAATATCCCCCTAAAAATATTGCCTTTCAGAACTTTAGGGGCTCCGTACATTCCTGGATAAATACAGGATAAAAAATGTATATATAAAAACACATTGAACTTGAACTTTGCGAACTTGAAATTTGCACTTGATGTAGATGTAATATCTCCTATTTACCAAGATGTCACATCTTAACCTTATCATTTCAAGGTCATATGCATGGGTATCTCTCTCCATATTCCCATATATCTTCAGCACCCTCTGAATCATACATCTGACATTTACTTATTCATTAAGATCTGCACAAAAACTCCCAGATCTAATGAGTCTCAGATATGGAGGAGGGCGTGTTTGATATGAGCATGAAAAACAGATAGAAAAACAGATGGGTTCTGGAGATGAAACGGGCTGCACACTGGGGGCTGCTGAGCTGAATAGAAGGTTTATTAAAGCCCTCGCTACCTGGCGGGTGCGAACACTTAGCTCTCAACAGCAGCCCCCCCTAATGCAAAGCATGACAGTGATGTAGCACGTCCAAACAGATCGATGTGAGCCATAGAGAGGCAAAGTGAACGTCACTTCCTGCTTCAGCACTGTACCAGAGATTTTCTTTCCGCAATTTATTTTCCCATAGACATTTCGTAAAATGCTTATAAAAATAGTTTTACTTGGTCAAACCAAACGGTTCAGCTATATTTAGAATCGGGAGAGACCATAGAACATTTCACTCAGACCCAAAACTTAAAAACAACAACATCGAAAATATATTTTCTTTAAACCTGCATTTTTTTTTTTTTTACGTTTTGGTCCAAGTGAAATGTTATGCAATCTCTCCTGTTTCTAAATATATCTGTACCGTTTGGTTTGAAAGTGTAAAACTATTTTTTATAAGCATTTTACGAAATGTCTAAGGGGAAATAAATGGCGGATGAAAATCTCTGGTACAGTGCTGAAGCAGGAAGTGACGTTCCACTTTGGCTCTCTATTCCAAACATGCTAAACTGGCTTTGGCTGTAATGAAAGTCTTCCTCCCCCGGAGGCCAACACAGAATGCAGAAATAGACAGCGAGCAGGCTAATCCCTACGTCAGCCAGAAAAGAAAATAGCTCTCACTTCAACCTGTTGACCTGTATAACTGGAACATTGAAATTCTAATAGTTCACATCCTTGAATAATGTTTTTCTTCTCCGGGCATTCAGAGAGAGTGCACGAACTGTCCTTTAAAAAGAGACAGACAGTGTCTGGCCCTCGTCTCGCTGAATGTGCTCTACGCTGTAAGCGTCTTGTTGCTCATTTTTCCCAATGAGATAATTTCATGCTCTCGAATCCAAAATAGATCTCATTAATGCGTTTACACCACTTAGAAAATGGCTGCAGGAGATGCACGAGGAAAAATAAACATAACAGTATGTAAACATCACAAAATCAATGTTGCGATTTAGCAGATTTTTTGAAAATTGTATACGGTCTATGTTTTGAGGCAGTTCCGAGAAAACGACAATTTGTCTCCAGGGTTGACTGAGCTTTGGTTCCACCCGAAAGCAACTCTAGTAAACAACGGCCATAAGACAAATCTCTTGCTTACAAGACAGAAATGACAGAAACACACTGTGGCCCAAAGGCAGCAGCCAGCAGCATACAGTACATTTCCCGCATTGTACTGCGACTGATGAATTCTTCCCCACAGATGAGTTTTTAGCAAAAGTCATACATCACTTTCAGATATCAATTATAAACACAATGAGCAGGTCCGCCTTTCGGCTCGCGCAAACGCCCAGGCTCTTGGCTGCTGAGGCCATCCCTGAATTGACGATGATTTGTATTGGTAAAAGACATCTGGGGCTCCTCTCCACCGCCTCAGGTAGCCTCGCATAGGACATCATAACAGAGCCATCACCTCGCATAGGACATCATAACAGAGCCATCACCTCACATAGGACATCATAACAGAGCCTCAGGTAGCCTCACATAGGACATCATAACAGAGCCTCAGGTAGCCTCACATAGGACATCATAACAGAGCCTCAGGTAGCCTCGCATAGGACATCATAACAGAGCCTCAGGTAGCCTCACATAGGACATCATAACAGAGCCATCACCTCACATAGGACATCATAACAGAGCCTCAGGTAGCCTCACATAGGACATCATAACAGAGCCATCACCTCACATAGGACATCATAACAGAGCCTCAGGTAGCCTCACATAGGACATCATAACAGAGCCTCAGGTAGCCTCGCATAGGACATCATAACAGAGCCTCAGGTAGCCTCGCATAGGACATCATAACAGAGCCTCAGGTAGCCTCGCATAGGACATCATAACAGAGCCTCAGGTAGCCTCGCATAGGACATCATAACAGAGCCTCAGGTAGCCTCGCATAGGACATCATAACAGAGCCTCAGGTAGCCTCACATAGGACAGCATAACAGAGCCATCACCTCACATAGGACATCATAACAGAGCCTCAGGTAGCCTCACATAGGACATCATAACAGAGCCTCAGGTAGCCTCGCATAGGACATCATAACAGAGCCTCAGGTAGCCTCACATAGGACAGCATAACAGAGCCATCACCTCACATAGGACATCATAACAGAGCCTCAGGTAGCCTCACATAGGACATCATAACAGAGCCATCACCTCACATAGGACATCATAACAGAGCCTCAGGTAGCCTCACATAGGACATCATAACAGAGCCTCAGGTAGCCTCACATAGGACATCATAACAGAGCCATCACCTCACATAGGACATCATAACAGAGCCATAGCCTCGCATAGGACATCATAACAGAGCCTCAGGTAGCCTCACATAGGACAGCATAACAGAGCCATCACCTCACATAGGACATCATAACAGAGCCTCAGGTAGCCTCACATAGGACATCATAACAGAGCCTCAGGTAGCCTCACATAGGACAGCATAACAGAGCCATCACCTCACATAGGACATCATAACAGAGCCTCAGGTAGCCTCACATAGGACATCATAACAGAGCCTCAGGTAGCCTCACATAGGACATCATAACAGAGCCATCACCTCACATAGGACATCATAACAGAGCCATAGCCTCGCATAGGACATCATAACAGAGCCATCACCTCACATAGGACATCATAACAGAGCCTCAGGTAGCCTCACATAGGACATCATAACAGAGCCGTCACCTCACATAGGACATCATAACAGAGCCTCAGGTAGCCTCACATAGGACATCATAACAGAGCCTCAGGTAGCCTCACATAGGACATCATAACAGAGCCATCACCTCACATAGGACATCATAACAGAGCCATCACCTCACATAGGACATCATAACAGAGCCTCAGGTAGCCTCACATAGGACAGCATAACAGAGCCTCAGGTAGCCTCACATAGGACATCATAACAGAGCCTCAGGTAGCCTCACATAGGACATCATAACAGAGCCTCAGGTAGCCTCACATAGGACAGCATAACAGAGCCATCACCTCACATAGGACATCATAACAGAGCCTCATGTAGCCTCACATAGGACATCATAACAGAGCCTCAGGTAGCCTCACATAGGACATCATAACAGAGCCATCACCTCACATAGGACATCATAACAGAGCCATCACCTCACATAGGACAGCATAACAGAGCCGTCACCTCACATAGGACATCATAACAGAGCCTCAGGTAGCCTCACATAGGACATCATAACAGAGCCTCAGGTAGCCTCACATAGGACATCATAACAGAGCCTCAGGTAGCCTCACATAGGACATCATAACAGAGCCATCACCTCACATAGGACATCATAACAGAGCCATCACCTCACATAGGACATCATAACAGAGCCATCACCTCACATAGGACATCATAACAGAGCCGTCACCTCACATAGGACATCATAACAGAGCCATCACCTCACATAGGACATCATAACAGAGCCATCACCTCACATAGGACATCATAACAGAGCCATCACCTCACATAGGACATCATAACAGAGCCTCAGGTAGCCTCACATAGGACATCATAACAGAGCCATCACCTCACATAGGACATCATAACAGAGCCATCACCTCACATAGGACATCATAACAGAGCCTCAGGTAGCCTCACATAGGACATCATAACAGAGCCATCACCTCACATAGGACATCATAACAGAGCCATAGCCTCGCATAGGACATCATAACAGAGCGGTAGCCTCGCATAGGACATCATAACAGAGCCTCAGGTAGCCTCGCATAGGACATCATAACAGAGCCTCAGGTAGCCTCGCATAGGACATCATAACAGAGCCATCACCTCACATAGGACATCATAACAGAGCCTCAGGTAGCCTCACATAGGACATCATAACAGAGCCATCACCTCGCATAGGACATCATAACAGAGCCGTAGCCTCGCATAGGACATCATAACAGAGCCTCAGGTAGCCTCGCATAGGACATCATAACAGAGCCTCAGGTAGCCTCGCATAGGACATCATAACAGAGCCATCACCTCACATAGGACATCATAACAGAGCCTCAGGTAGCCTCACATAGGACATCATAACAGAGCCTCAGGTAGCCTCGCATAGGACATCATAACAGAGCCTCAGGTAGCCTCGCATAGGACATCATAACAGAGCCTCAGGTAGCCTCGCATAGGACATCATAACAGAGCCTCAGGTAGCCTCGCATAGGACATCATAACAGAGCCACCACCTCGCATAGGACATCATAACAGAGCCTCAGGTAGCCTCGCATAGGACATCATAACAGAGCCTCAGGTAGCCTCGCATAGGACATCATAACAGAGCCATCACCTCGCATAGGACATCATAACAGAGCCGTTACCAGGGCTCAGTCTTTATAAACGCACGGGGAAGGCACAATTATTCAATATTTTTGATAATCCGATATGCTTTGCTATTGTAGGCTATTTATGCAGCACTGCTGCATAGCCTAACTAACGTTATACTGAGGTCGTCTACTAAGAATACTGTAGGTTTCAGATAGATTTATTTCATATGTCCTGATGTAGCTATTAGGCCTAAAATTATTTGAATGCAGTAAAAGTTGTGATTATAACGCGGAGCGCGGCAACAAAACTGGTGCATTCACAATGCAGACATTCCCTGGTTAGACAATTAATTTGGCACCAATCTGGCACTTTCTTTCTTTCTTTCTTTCTTTCTTTCTTTCTTTCTTTCTTTCTTTCTTTCTTTCTTTCTTTCTTTCGTCTTTAGGCAATGCAGTGATTTTGATTTGATGTTCTCCTCATCCTTTTTAGATTAGCCTACTTTGTGTTCTACTGCAGTTTTAATTCACACCATTTGGCCATAATGCTGGTCTACTGACATCATGATTCCTGCTGCCGCCTGCTCCCATTGACTTTTTTGTCCCAATCATGACGCCTAATATGACAAGTGAAATACCGTGACAACCTAACGCTACCATACCAGTCAGAGACATCCTGCTGTGTGTGCAGATGACAGATTCCACCTCAAAACATGTATAGCGTTTACAAGTTGGCATGCCGTTTTCCTCTACAAGGAGCTACCATATTGGTCTTGGTGTTTTGTTTTGCACCTCTCCCTTCAACCAGTCGATAAGGCTGGCCGATCAGAGCAGTACCAATGAAGCTCTTTTACCGCAGTTGTTGCAATATAGGGGTTATCTTTTAATGTACTGTAAAAGTGTGGTAATATAATGGCAGAGTTTTAACATTCTGGGCCAGGCCAGCACTAGAGGTTGTGGGGGTGGGCACGGCCCCCCAATAAGGCCCGCCCATAGCGAGGAGTCCACATCACAAACACCACAGCATGGTGAGCCCAATGCATAATTATCTCTCAAAACAGTCCAGGGATATATCAGAAGATTGCATTTCCCCTACGGCTGAATTGGGTTCGAATGAATGCAAGATGCAAGTCCGACTAGCCGGAATTGGCTTCAAGAAAATCACTGTAATTGCTCATATTCAGTTGCTGTCTCTTGCTGGAATGTGTGGTGCTCTTCACCTCGGAGAGCCCACTTAGGGGTTGGAGGCAGGTCTTCTCAGTTGTCACCTTGGCCCGGGCCTTCCCACATCTTCGTCACTTAGCCTGCGATGGCCCGAGACACATCGGAACGGTTGAGGTGGGGACTTTTGGGGCAGAAGAAGCAGAGTGCACTGATGGAGACTGACGCTTGGCGTAAAATGCCCCGGCTGAAAAGGTACAGAGGTAGAAGAGTGTCAGGCAGCCCCATCAGACAGTGGAGGAAATCCCTATCAGGTCTGTTTAGGAGGTCTCTCCACATCGTTCCTGGTCTGCATCTCAAGTGACAGAGCCGTCACGCAGGCACACGTATACAGACTCGTTTATAGGACGTCCATCGCTCAGGTCAAAATGACTCGGCAGCCGTGTCTCTTCATGTCACTCTCATTCGGACTTTTTGGGGTCTGCATGCCTCAGGGTGGAGCTCAGTCACAGAAAAAAAATATATATATAGATATATACACATACGTTTATCAATGCTCAATTTGCAACATGGTGCCATCAGCTCCACAAGGTGCTTATGTGCTTGTAAGGGACATTACGCATGGGAACCCGCACGCGAGGGGACCATGAAAAACCAGCCATGCAAGTCACCTGTCACCCCTAACCTCATCAAGGTAGGCTAGAAACGGCTCCCAAATAGTTGAGAATTTTTTAAGTGAGTTGTTCCCCAGGAACCTACGTTTCTCCATCCGTATGACAGAGCTCATGTCCGTCAACCACAATTGAAAAGAAGGTGAAGAGGGGGACTTCCATTCCTGCAGAATATGTTTCTTGGCAACAGTTGTCCCCTGCGTCAGAGACTGTTGCACAGCTGTAGGGAGGTTCAGACAGAGAGGACTCGGAGCAGCCGAAGATGGCGAGTTCTGCCTCCGGCTGAAAGGTTATTTTGTACCGCCTTACGCCCAAATTCCACTGAGTCCGGGTTCAGTCCGTCTGCGCTCCGGTACGGCTTCGGAGCCGATACGTTTCCACTCTAATCAATGTGTCAACTTCCACCAACTCCGCTGCGTTGCTGGTCTACTCCATCCCAGCTCCGGAGCTCTCCGAAGCAGATACACAAGGCTTCTATTTTTCACGGATGTCGGAGCAAAGCCGCAGCAAGTTGGGCGGAGCCAGGCCTGGAGTCAACAGGTCAGAGGTGCTTACAGCATTCAAGATCAAGCCAGAGGACAAACATGGATGAGGAAAAGTTCATCATTGAAGTGGAAAACCACAAAATAATATATGACACGACACATCCTTTTTACAAGGACAACACCAAGCAAGTCCACCCCTCCTCTGCTTCTCCAGTTGGGAACAATGATCTTCTGCCTGTTTGTTGTTGTATTTATCCCACATACAAATTGTCTGGCGCGATTTCACCGCGAGAACCTGTCGGTCTCGTCACTCCAGCTGTCTGGCGGAGCGGAGCCGTGACGTGCTCTGCACGCAGCCGGTTAGTGTTGGCGGAGCACGGAGCTCGGAGCAAAACCGGAGCACAGCCGCAATGCAATGCAAATGCACTCCCAGTGGAATCCCGGCGTTAGAGTGGTTCCCAATGTTTGTGAGCTCAGAAATGCAATATGTTTGGATGGGGAGGAGTTTGCATTCACAGTAAATGTCGGTTGTCGTCATGTGGGCCACTGGCATTGTAGATCATAATGTAGTTGCAGTCAGTGTGTACGTACATGCGCGTGGATGTGCGTGCGTACCGCACGTGTGTGTGTGTGTGTGTGTGTGAGGGGCGGGTTATTTTATCCTCTGCCTTGTTGTGAAGTATTTATTAAAGTGAAGTCAGAAGCCTGCAGGCTGTGTTCTTCTGACTCCCTCCTCGCGCGCTCTTTCTCCCCTTCAATACACGTTAGATGAAAACATTGATTGTTCAGGACAATTAACTCCCTCTTCTTAGTTCCCCGCTGGAACTCAATGTGACACTCAGCCAGGCATGGCTGTGCTAAGTCACTGAGAGCTGCTGGAGCAGCAGTGGACCAGTGGAAAAAGGTTACCTGTCGCCTGCAGCGCCCTCTATGCTGTCTGCCCTTATGAGTGCGGTGTGTGTGTGCGTGTGCCTTTTGTGTTGAGTGTTTGTGTGTGCGAGAGTGCAAGAAGACCGTACGGAGAGCAGGGGGCGCCGTGAGCTGATGCAGAGAGTTCTTCTTCTCCCCCTGAAATATTGATCATATTGATCAAACGCACATGCCCTAATTGGCCTCTGTTACGCCATTGCGCGGCGCGGTCTAGCTCTAAACTGAATCATTTTCAGAAATGTATATGTTCTGGGTGACCAGCCAGCACAACATAAACCAAGCAGAAAATAAGATCCAGGTTGTAAAAAATCAAATCAAAATAAATACTGCTACTTTAACTGGTAGTCCGAGCAGCAATTGCAGCAGCAGTATTGGGAAGGACCTCATTATGGACATCCCACCCGGACTACTGTGACTGCCTGGTGGTGGTGTGCTTGAGCGTGGAGGGAAAGGCTGCACTAATAATGCACATAGATTGTTTTGCAGTGCACTAAGTTCTGTCCAATCCATTCTGCTGCTGCTAGCAGAGCCCCGTTACTGCAGTGGGTCAGAGCCTCCTGACCCGCTTAAACTAATGATTCACAAAATCACTGTTTTAATTAAAATATAAGTAAGTTGCATTCCCTTCCCCCCCTCTAGTGGAACTCACGTCTCTGTTTGGTTCATTCACTTCACAACTTGTAACTTGTTAGGTGTAACTTTTAAGGAGAATTCAGTTCTTTTAAACACCCCAGACCTTATTTCCAGCTTAAAATATGATGTTTTACTCACCCAGATAACTTTGGTTTCATTCGGATCCCGGATGTGCTTTTCTTCTTCTTCTGTGGTTTTCTCTCTTCTTCTACTGTTACCAAACAGAAGCGCTTCTCTCCTTCTTCTGAAGCACATCCGGGTCAGGTCAGAGTTCACTCAGTCTGTTGTGTAGCTTAGCAGCCTAGCTTAGCCTATAGCCTTATTCCATACGAGTGGTATGGAATAAGCCATATATTTGTTCACAAAGAGCAGCAGGAGATAAAGTGAGAGGTGCTATCGAATCGTGCATTCCTTTATAACAGGGAACTGGTAATCTTACCGGTTCAAAGTTCATGAGCTGGGACGTGACGTCACTAGAGCTAGTATTTCCCATTCCAAACTCGTAGGAGCCTCAGCAGCCCCGACCTCAAAAGTCCAAGATGGCTAATCCACGCAACAACAGTAGTTATAATCGTATAAATGCTATTTAGCACTTCTGTCTTGTTTGTGTCTCATTAAATCAGCTGTACAGCGCGGCCTACTTCTATCTGTGTGGACATGAGGCTGCAGTGTTTGTAGGCCTATGCGTAAAATGCCACGAAATGCCTTGTTATCAACTGTTATTGCTAACAATGGCTAGCCTGGCTAGCGAGTGGATCTGACCAGTGAACAGTGAACTTCCCTGCTCAACTTTTCTGCAAATGGAATGCTAACTAAACGGATGTGACGTCATTTAGCCTCCACATCCCAGTTCTTTTGCGATAAAGGAACGCACGATATGTGACGGACAGCAAACAGAGCAGGCTGTCGGCAGCACGGAGGTTCGTTACATCGCTAATTCATGTTCTCTCTATTATATAACAACCATAATGAACCACGGCATGACAGAAAATATGTTGTTTACAGAGTGTATTTCGCATGCCCCATTTTGGCCTGTTCCAGGACTCTACTCTGAGCTGAATATCTTCTAGGAGGATCCGAATGAAACCAAAGTTATCTGGGTGAGTAAAACATATTTTAAGCTGGAAATAAGGTCCGGGGTGTAAAACAAACAAACAGAATTCTCCTTTAACATTTCATTCCATTAAGGTGTTCCAGTGCCAGCTAGGGCGCTGGCATCGTGCATGCACGGTGTGATGTGGATTATGCAGAGAGTTTAAATTGTAAACCAGTACACACAGCTTATGTGTTGTGAGATGGAAAATTGATGTCATAATAAGTTCTAGGAGTTATCAAGAAGTTATATGAATTAATCATTAGTATTGAACGAATCACTGAAGTAGTCCATAGTAATTGGAGCGGTACACGACAAGGCAAGCTCCATACCAATCAACTCATGCTCATGCTGATGTAGCCTCAGAATATTCAATCTCGTTTCACTCTTATCATATTCTCACTCAACACCCCTGCATTCCATTCGCAATGGCCCTACTTTTTCATACATATAGCAATCACAATTCACAACTTTACTTGCCTTAAAGCCAAGGGCTACAACCGGGCTATTTGTGTTCTTAAATATTGCATAGTTTCCAATACCGAGCCGTTGTTGTCATGCCAGAGTCTGTAGTTTATGTTCTTCCGGATGTGTAATTACAGGTTTGCACCCATAGTCAGAGCAGAGAGGGTGCTGTTCCCCGCTGGGAAGCAGAACAACGGCCATTTTCAATGGAAAAGATAGGTCGAGATAGGCTCTGACATGACAAAAATGGGAAACTAACGCAATATTTAAGAACACGAATAGCCCTTTTCGACAGACAACCACCTCGGGTTTAAATAGCGTGGTGCAGGTAAAAAAATAAAATAATTTACAGTTAGGACTCAAGATTCTTATGAAAATACCCCCAAAAAACAAAATTAAAACATGCCCCCAGGGCAGAAATATGGAAGAGCAAAACAAAAGAGAATCCTAATTGCTACATAAAAGTCCCACATATTAATGCAAAGTGGTGTCTAACCTGCACCATGCTCTTTAAGGCAACTGTTTAATTAGTAAATGGTACATGGACTGCATTTATATAGCGCTTTTATCCAAAGCGCTTTACAATGTGCCTACATTCACCCATTCAGAACACCGAGGGCGGCCAGCTGCAACGCAGGGTGCTGGTGTTGGGCCATGGTTCTTATGGTACAGTCATAAAATTTGTTCAGAATTAATGGAGACCCCCCATGGTACATTTTTTGGTGTTATTTTCATATTTCTTTGGTTATTCAAAACAGTAGCCTATTAGTAGACTGAATAGACTGCCTGTAATCTGTGCTTTTTGTGGGAATATTACCAGGTTTAACCAGTAGGTGGCAGTAGCTACGCAGGGAGGTATTTCACATGCGCTCGCGCTGTAAGACTTTCATAGAAGAAAAAGCTGCTCGAGGTGAAAGCACAGTAGCACTGTTCTGAACGTAAAACAATATTCCATGTCGTTTCAGGTGAGCAATGGTAATCGGCCAGGTTGTCAAATGCTGTTTGTAACTTTATGTGAATTCGTCAGTATGTTAAATGTTGTGTAACCTTAATCAATTGTTTGTTAGCTTAGCATGCACTCGGAAAACTAGCCTAGCATGTTTAGCTACTGTTTGCTAGCACACACGGGTAATTTAGCATTACAGAGTATGTTTGAGCTGTTGTTATTTTGATCTGTTATGGTTTCGCTAATGTTAGAGATAATTAATTAATATAAAAGTTGGTGCTTTGTTTGTTTAGTAATGTTATTTCTTGTTTTTCTTTAATTAGAATAGCCTACAGTAAAAGTCATTTTCTGATCAATACAAATCTATTAGCTGTAAGACTTTGATGAAGAAAGCTGCGTGAGGTGAAAGCACAGTAGCACTGTTATGAACATAAAACAATATTCCATGTCGTTTCAGACAAATCTTTATTAAAATATGTGCACCCGGATCTGGCCTCAGGCTCCATCATTCAAGTGTGCAACACTGGCACAGCCATCGGGAGCAATTTGGGGTTCAGTGTCTTGCCCAAGGACACTTCGACATGCGGACTGGAGGAGCCGGGGATCGAACCACCAACCTTCCTATTAGTGGACGACCTGCTCTACCTCCTGAGCCACAGCCGTTTCATTGTGATTGCTACATGTATGAAAAAGTACGGCCTTTGTGAATGGAGCCCGCAGTGAAAATCCAGGGCCGGGCGGTGAGTGAGAATATGATTATGAGTGAAACCAGATTGAATAGTCGAATTGTGAGGCTAACGCTGCTGCTGCTGCTGATGGTGCTGCTGCTGCTGCTGCTCTCTCAGGTTCAGGCCTGGTGGTGAGCCAACCTGGCTGGCTGCCCTCTGGGGCCACACCCACACACCATTGTCCTTTAATGAAACTGTAAACTCCAAAATGACAAGACTCCTCCTTCAATCACCACTCTGTGAAAGTCGGCTCATTCCGATTTGTATGGCTCTCGCCGTTAATTTAACGCATTGCCGCTATAAACACAGCTTGTCTTGTGTTGCTCCTCTTTGTTCTAATGAGCGCAGTAAAAGCAGGAGGACAAAGTGATTCTGTTCTGTAGGCTTAATGGGCTCTCTCTTTCGTTTCTTTTTTTAATTTTGGCGACCCGCCTGCAGAACCGATCCCCCGACAGAATCCCTCGGGAAGGGAGACTAGTGGGCCATGATCCACTCTGCCCTGGCTCAGCCACACCCGCAGGGACTCCGAACGCGCCTATCGTCCCAGGCAGCCGCTGGAACTCCAGCAGCAGGTGCGGAGCGGAGCGAGAGTAAGCAATGATTCCAACGTAACGACCTGTGAAGAGAGAGAGAGAGAGGAGGGGGGGGGGGGGGGGGTGGAGAACGATGGAGAGAGAGAGAGAGAGGACTGGTATTGTCAGGGGGAACGAGATATGGCAACAGCTCCACGAGCCACTTCACTTCAAAGGAGTGATTTGGGAGTGAGTGTAACGCAGAACACAGCTCTGAGTGATTTGGGAGTGAGTGTAACGCAGAACACGGCTCTCTCTGACACATTATTGATACCCAGAGCAGAGACACTTGCGCCGCAAACCTTCGAAACAATGTGCTGCTATTGCAACATTGCGCTGTCTAGGGAGTTTAACTTGGGGCCAAGCATCTCAAACTTTGGCGGAAATACCGTGTGAATTGGGCGAGTAGAGCAAATCTGTGGCGTCGCGTCTCAGTTGTGTGTGTGTGTGTGTGGGGGGGGTCATCCTCTCTGTTGCAGCCTGAGTTTACAATCGAGACTGAAAACAGATGTATAAAGATCTGACCTAATGCAGGTTTTACCATCTATCCAAGAGAAGGCTCTCCTGAAGCACACAGTGAGCAGTGAGGATCCTGAAGCACACAGTGAGCAGTGAGGATCCTGAAGCACACAGTGAGCAGTGAGGATGCTGAAGCACACAGTGATCAGTGAGGATCCTGAAGCACACAGTGACCAGTGAGGATCCTGAAGCACACAGTGACCAGTGAGGATCCTGAAGCACACAGTGAGCAGTGAGGATCCTGAAGCACACAGTGACCAGTGAGGATCCTGAAGCACACAGTGTCCGGTGAGGATCCTGAAGCACACAGTGAGCAGTGAGGATCCTGAAGCACACAGTGATCAGTGAGGATCCTGAAGCACACAGTGACCAGTGAGGATCCTGAAGCACACAGTGACCAGTGAGGATCCTGAAGCACACAGTGAGCAGTGAGGATCCTGAAGCACACAGTGACCAGTGAGGATCCTGAAGCACACAGTGTCCGGTGAGGATCCTGAAGCACACAGTGACCGGTGAGGATCCTGAACCACACAGTGACCGGTGAGGATCCTGAAGCACACAGTGACCAGTGAGGATCCTGAAGCACACAGTGACCAGTGAGGATGCTGAAGCACACAGTGAGCAGTGAGGATCCTGAAGCACACAGTGACCAGTGAGGATCCTGAAGCACACAGTGATCAGTGAGGATGCTGAAGCACACAGTGACCAGTGAGGATCCTGAAGCACACAGTGACCAGTGAGGATCCTGAAGCACACAGTGAGCAGTGAGGATCCTGAAGCACACAGTGACCAGTGAGGATCCTGAAGCACACAGTGAGCAGTGAGGATCCTGAAGCACACAGTGACCAGTGAGGATCCTGAAGCACACAGTGTCCGGTGAGGATCCTGAAGCACACAGTGACCGGTGAGGATCTTGAACCACACAGTGACCGGTGAGGATCCTGAAGCACACAGTGACCAGTGAGGATCCTGAAGCACACAGTGACCAGTGAGGATCCTGAAGCACACAGTGACCAGTGAGGATCCTGAAGCACACAGTGACCAGTGAGGATGCTGAAGCACACAGTGAGCAGTGAGGATCCTGAAGCACACAGTGACCAGTGAGGATCCTGAAGCACACAGTGATCAGTGAGGATCCTGAAGCACACAGTGACCAGTGAGGATGCTGAAGCACACAGTGATCAGTGAGGATGCTGAAGCACACAGTGACCAGTGAGGATCCTGAAGCACACAGTGACCGGAGAGGATCCTGAAGCACACAGTGACCAGTGAGGATGCTGAAGCACACAGTGACCAGTGAGGATCCTGAAGCACACAGTGACCAGTGAGGATGCTGAAGCACACAGTGATCAGTGAGGATCCTGAAGCACACAGTGACCAGTGAGGATCCTGAAGCACACAGTGACCGGAGAGGATCCTGAAGCACACAGTGACCAGTGAGGATCCTGAAGCACACAGTGTCCGGAGTGAAGCACACAGTCACCGGAGAGGATCTGTTGATTATCTTGCTTGCCTTTCAATAGACCTTATTCGATTGACGTCACTCGCGTACGGGCACGCCCACCGCCGCCATATTCTCGACATAGCGCTGCAGCTTTAAGTGACAACCTATGTGAGAGCAGCGTTTACAGGAAGCTAGCCGCCGTTAGCGTTGTTACCTGTATCGTTCCAATTGTGTTCGGATGGTGACCTGCGTTAGGCATGGCTGTAGTAATAATGACAGCAATAAAGTCCACATGGTTTGTTTCTATCTCTACCGTCCACAGACGTGAAGGGAGCGAGACGGAGGATACGTCAGCAGCACAGGAGATGTGTGGATAGTTGGGAGAGACAGGTGAAACTTTCTGACAGCTCCTCACAGCAAAGTCTGTTCACCTCTGTTTTTTCTTTTGTTTATTATTACAGGCATTAACGGCAGCATACAAACAACAACTCTGGGGTTTTAATTGCTGTCATTTTTGTAATGGAACCGAAACGACAATAAGGCCGTTACCTTGTCAGCTGCAGGACGGTATGTCAACAATATGGCGCTGTCCGGGGTTAGCGAATAAGGTCTATATCCTCTGTATTTGTGGACAGCTCTGTGTTTCAGCAATGAGCATCTCCGTGTGTGTGTGTGTGTGTGTGTGTGTGTGTGTGTGTGTGTGTGTGTGTGTGTGAGTGTGAGTGAGAGAGGTGAGAGTGTGTGTGTGTGTGTGTGTGTGTGTGTGTGTGTGTGTGTGTGTGTGTGTGTGTGCACACGCACACGCGTGCGCACACAGGACATACAATGTGTTGGCAAGGTTTCAACAAAAGTTTTGTCTATTGACTTTGAAATGTCTGTGGAATAACAATCGTATAATACTGTCCGTATATACTGTAAGGCAACAAGAACCACAGATGTCGAGTTTGGAAAGTTCACGATCTTAGCAGTTTCAGGGTCAGATATGGATTATGGTTTTGAGGAAAAAATGAATCTGGCTTGCGGTTAGAAAATTGGTCGTTTCAAATAGTTTTGCCCAAAGATATCAGTTGAAAAATGGTGTTGAAAGCAACACAGTAAACGTGTGTTAGCGTACCTTCCATCATCTTTCTTCTACAGTTGTCGCCATTGTATGAGCTCCTCTTTAACACTGGTGTATTTTTGTGATATCCCAGTAGGAATAAAATGGTATTCTCTCATCAGCCATCAGAAGGTACCTGCATGATCTGGTGGAGATCAGAATTTTGTTTTGAAATATGCAAATTCCATTCTACTCCAATAACATACAAGAAAAAAATTGTCTGCAGCATTATAATTCATAATGTGTTAGGCTAAAGGTTTGACAAGGACTTCTGCGATGACTACATTGTATCTACTTTGTATCTTGTACAGTACGTGTTTACCGTTAGTCTGCGTTTATGTCGAGGAGCAACAGGGGATTGTGTTGTTCTATTAATATGTAAGTGCAGGAAGAGAAAGAAAAGTGATGTGGTCATGGAGGTTCTCCCTTGCAGCTTGGGCAGAGTTTGCTTACAGGTATTTTACACTTGTGCTAGCTAACGCTGTAATTGGGAGAGACCATAGAACATTTCACTCGGACCAAAACTTAAAAAACATAAATAAAATATTTTCTTCAACCCCGCATTTTTTTAATGTTTTGGTCCGAGTGAAATGTTACGCGGTCTCTCCTGTTTCTAAATATATCTGTACCGTTTGGTTTGACCCAGTAAAACTCTTTTTATAAGCATTTTACGAAATGTCTATGGGAAAATAAATGGCGGATGAAAATCTCTGGTACAGTGCTGAAGCAGGAAGTGACGTTCCAATTTGGCTCTCTATAAAAGCTACAGTATGATGCTGTAATGGTAATGTCCTGGATAAATCACAACTCAAAAGAAGACAGTTTTGAAATGTTCAGGTTCCAAGAAGACTATGATTTTTCCCCCCAGCATCCGTGCTTGTGAAACAGTTTTCAGGGCCTGCACAAGTTGTCATTGAGGTTAACTGAAAGTTGTTATAGAGTGGTTAAAGCAAACTGGAGAGGTTGACGGTTATCCTTGACTCAGTCAGTGAACAGAGCGTGTGTGGGTGGAAGACAAGCGATGAAGCCAACCCACCCACTGGTACATCAAGGTGAATTTTGAGTTTTAAGCCTGACACTGCAGGAAATTTCAAGGTTTCCGGGACTGACAGGTGACTCTGGGTATGCCATAAATAATACTTTTGTTGTCTGATATCTTAAAAACGATGTATCCAAGACAGTATAATAACTGGTAGTAAACACAACTATATATTTAAAGCTATTCACCTTATGTTCAGACCTATAAATATAGACCTTATAGAATAAGCAATATCAAATTAACTCTTAACACTTTCCTCGCCAGGGTTTCTGACCATTTTCACTAATCTTCCAAGACCCACAGAATATTTTCTTCTATGACTGTGTAACACTGAATATCTCAAAAGAAAGTATGGAGCTTCTACTTTCATAGAAAAAAAAAGGTGTTTCTGTATTCATCCGTTCCTTTAGTGATCGACACTTGAATGTAGGTACTGTAGTGTTCACCGAAAACGCCCGTCTGTCCGCAGAAAGCTGAGAAAAATGCACAATGTCTGGAGGTGCGGAGGCTGCTGGTGCACGATGTCTGGAGGTGCGGAGGTTTCTGGTGCACGATGTCTGGAGGTGCGGAGGCTTCTGGTGCACGATGTCTGGAGGTGCGGAGGCTTCTGGTGCACGATGTCTGGAGGTGCGGAGGCTTCTGGTGCACGATGTCTGGAGGTGCGGAGGCTTCTGGTGCACGATGTCTGGAGGTGCAGAGGCTTCTGGTGCACGATGTCTGGAGGTGCGGAGGTTTCTGGTGCACGATGTCTGGAGGTGCGGAGGCTTCTGGTGCACGATGTCTGGAGGTGCGGAGGCTTCTGGTGCACGATGTCTGGAGGTGCGGAGGCTTCTGGTGCACGATGTCTGGAGGTGCGGAGGCTTCTGGTGCATGATGTCTGGAGGTGCGGAGGCTTCTGGTGCACAATGTCTGGAGGTGCGGAGGCTTCTGGTGCACGATGTCTGGAGGTGCAGAGGCTTCTGGTGCACGATGTCTGGAGGTGCAGAGGCTTCTGGTGCACGATGTCTGGAGGTGCGGAGGTTTCTGGTGCACGATGTCTGGAGGTGCGGAGGTTTCTGGTGCACGATGTCTGGAGGTGCGGAGGCTTCTGGTGCACGATGTCTGGAGGTGCAGAGGTTTCTGGTGCACGATGTCTGGAGGTGCAGAGGTTTCTGGTGCACGATGTCTGGAGGTGCAGAGGCTTCTGGTGCACGATGTCTGGAGGTGCAGAGGCTTCTGGTGCACAATGTCTGGAGGTGCGGAGGCTTCTGGTGCACAATGTCTGGAGGTGCAGAGGCTTCTGGTGCACGATGTCTGGAGGTGCGGAGGCTTCTGGTGCACGATGTCTGGAGGTGCAGAGGCTTCTGGTGCACGATGTCTGGAGGTGCAGAGGCTTCTGGTGCACGATGTCTGGAGGTGCAGAGGCTTCTGGTGCACGATGTCTGGAGGTGCGGAGGTTTCTGGTGCACGATGTCTGGAGGTGCAGAGGCTTCTGGTGCACGATGTCTGGAGGTGCAGAGGCTTCTGGTGCACGATGTCTGGAGGTGCAGAGGCTTCTGGTGCACGATGTCTGGAGGTGCAGAGGCTTCTGGTGCACGATGTCTGGAGGTGCAGAGGCTTCTGGTGCACAATGTCTGGAGGTGCGGAGGTTTCTGGTGCACGATGTCTGGAGGTGCGGAGGCTTCTGGTGCACGATGTCTGGAGGTGCAGAGGCTTCTGGTGCACGATGTCTGGAGGTGCAGAGGCTTCTGGTGCACGATGTCTGGAGGTGCAGAGGCTTCTGGTGCACGATGTCTGGAGGTGCAGAGGCTTCTGGTGCACAATGTCTGGAGGTGCGGAGGTTTCTGGTGCACGATGTCTGGAGGTGCGGAGGCTTCTGGTGCACGATGTCTGGAGGTGCAGAGGCTTCTGGTGCACAATGTCTGGAGGTGTGGAGGCTTCTGGTGCACAATGTCTGGAGGTGTGGAGGCTTCTGGTGCACGATGTCTGGAGGTGCGGAGGCTTCTGGTGCACGATGTCTGGAGGTGTGGAGGCTTCTGGTGCACGATGTCTGGAGGTGCAGAGGCTTCTGGTGCACGATGTCTGGAGGTCTGGGGGCATATTGACAGCTGAAATTTACACAATGTGAGGGCTCACAAATCAGATGACTCATCTGGGATCCCATGGGGCAGCAACGAAGATGGCAAACAGGGTGATGATGATGATGATGATGATGCATCCCTGTTTGCTCCCTGTTGCCACGGCGAAGGGCTCGGACTCAGAGCCACTGTTGCCGAGTACTGTGGCTGACATGCCCCTCAGGTCAGGATGGCATCTATGACATCACTGATGATGTAATCAGTGCGGTGATGCCGCTTACCTGCCGCGTACCTCAACAACATGGCTAATAGATTTCAACGTGGAAAATGGTCCTACCCCTAAACCCTTACACACCTAACCTAACCCTAACCTTGACTCACCCACATACCCGGGCCGCAGACCTCCCCCTACCCACCACCCCTCGAACCCCCGACTCGCTGTACGACCTTCCTATACCTAGCTAGCTACGGCCCCTCTTCCCAGCCCCTCCCCTTTCCCGCCCTCAGTGTCAGCTTTCAGAATTAAACGTAACTCAACTCCTATTTGCAACAGGTGACATGCCTTAATATAGTGCACAGTTACTGTATGAACGCTACTAAATTGTACTAAACAGTTTTTTTTTTAATCTATAATTCATCCAAGAGTGAAAAATAAAATTTGGAACGTCATTTTAACTAGAAACAGAGCGCGCTCCTTTCTAGCCTACTGTGCACCGCCCTGCGTCCTCCTTCCCGTCGCTCGTTTCTGCTGTCCCTCGTGGGTTTTCCCCTTCGAGGTCTCTCCCATTGTTACATCTGAATAATTGCCGTCACATCCTTGAAATTGGGTTCCATAATGTCGAATATTGAACCCTGTTCTTGCCGTCAGGGCTTGATAGTTATTCATCGGGAAAGGCCATCGTTTCCTTCTCTTGCCGCCGCCACCTACAGTAGTAGCGCCACTGATAATCCCACCGTAAAGTCTGTTGTCTATTGTCGTGACTTTGGCTGTTCCAACAGGATCGGGGGGGTCTAGTCTAGGCTATATCCATTCCCCCCGGTGGAGGAACTCCAAACGATCACAAATCCAAACCATGCACTAGAACCAATCTGTTTTCTCTCTATAATGATGAGTGCTCTGTAGAATCAAACCCCTTTCATCCCCGAATACGTGCTGAATTAAATCGGCGGCGAATCAGAAGCATCCTCTCGGGGCACTCTGTGGCGCGGACACCTTTTGCTGCAAGACTGCACAGGTGTTGCATATAAAACAGTGGTTTAACAGCACTACAGGTACTGTCAGGTACTGTAGGCTGTTTCTATTCTCGGGGTGATTGGAAAAAGGAAAGGCACATCTGCGGTACATCAATGTAAGCTGTCAAGCTAACTTGGCAGAGAGAGGATTCTGTTGTATTTCCCTGCTGCCATTTCAATAGCCAGCGAGGAGCAGCGTGACCGTGATTTTAAACTTGCCCACCTGCTGATGTGTTGCGCACCACTTCTGCAGGATTGATGCAGACCCCTGAATTGGTTGGTGTTTATTGACAATTTCCCCATCTGCCCCGAAGCTTTTATCCAAAGCGATGTACACATCCGATTTGAATACAAACACAACCAAGGAACGAGAGTAATGCTGGTATACTGCATTCAAGACAACTCAGAGCAGGCATGCGGGTTAGTGTGCGTAGCGGTAGATGCCGTGCCTATACCAACACGAGGGTCGCAGGTTCACACCCATGTGTTACCTCCGGCCTGGTCGGGCGCGTCCATACAGGCACAATTGGCTGTGCGGAGGGAAGCCAGAGTGCGGGGTATGTGCCCTGCTGGTCGATGCACTAGCGCCTTCCCTGGTCGGTCGGGGCGTTACCAAAACATACACGGCTAGCTGATTTCATTGGTAAAATAGCTGTTGAATTCAACGTATTGCTATAATCAGAGTGAAATATAAACAATATAAACACATATTGCATAATTACACCTCAAATTAGGTCAACAACCACTTTGATAACGTCAACTCGGACAAAGCGGAGCTCTGAAATGATACCCAAATTTCCGACCTGTAATTCCGACCTCGACAAGCGATCGTTTCATTGTTTCGAAGTCGGAGTCTGTTTTTGACATGGTTCCAAGTTGGCTTGAACGTGATATAAGTACCAGTAGGTTCTGGTCCAACAGGACAAAGGTGCTATACGAGGCAGTGCATAGAGGCATTCGTGCTTCAATCAAGAACGGGAGCACTGCAGTCTGCCTGAAATTGCAAAAGCAATTGAGAAAGAAAATGCCCATAGCTTCGCCTTGATATGAAATGCTGCTCTGTTAGTTTTCATGTTGGGAGGGCTTATGAACACTTTGCTAGCTAGCAATCCAAACATTTGAATGAATCCAGGTGACACTTTTCCCACATCATGCAGCAGTGGACAACCCACCCATCAAGTGGTAAGGAGAAGCTATGGGCCATGCATGACACCAGGTCATAGCCAATCAGCTCCCTCGATTTCCTTTTCTGTCTCACACAATAATCTCTCTCTCTCTCTCTCTCTCTCTCTCTCTCTCTCTCTCTCTCTCTCTCTCTCTCTCTCTCTCTCTCTCTCGCTAATGACCAATTTGTCTTATTTTGGAACAGTACTGACTTGCTGCACTCATCAGTTCAGTCAATAGAGAGGCAAAGTGAACATCACTTCCTGCTTCAGCACTGTACCAGAGATTTTCTTCCGCAATTTATTTTCCCATAGACATTGCGTAAAATGCTTATAAAAATAGTTGTACTTGGTCAAACCAAACGGTTCAGCTATTAGAATCGGGAGAGACCATACAACATTTCACTCTGACCAAAAAACAACATCGAAAAAATATTTTCTTTAAACCCGCTTTTGGTCCGATTTAAATGTTATGCTGTCTCTCCTGTTTCTAAATATATCTGAACCGTTTGGTTTGAACAAGTAAAACTATTTCTATAAGCATTTTACGAAATGTCTGTGGGAAAATAAATGGCGGATGAAAATCTCTGGGACAGTGCTGAAGCAGGAAGTGACGTTCACTTTGACTCTCTATTGAATAAAGGTCACCAACACCAAGCTTTAACAATCAAAACCTATAGGCAATCTTTCAGTACTGCTCAACGGGCTCCTTAGAGGGGATGATTACACTGTCTGAACAGCGCTGCTGTCTGTGATCGCTGTTTCATAACACCCTTTTACGTCATTGTACTTTATGTACAAGCCCAACAGAACAGACTGTTCTGTGACCTCTCTGAGGTTCTGGGGAGTTGAGAGAATCCCCCGCACTACCCAAGAGGGCGTGATATTGTAAACAAACTCCTGTGCATTGAAGCCTACTGGATACACACTGTCTCAACAACACTACAGAGCCCTTTGTTCTGAATGAAGACAATAGCTTATCTTGTTTCCTGTAATTGTGGTGTATATTGTTGTTTGGTGCATCTATTGCATTAGGCTACATGGCTTCATTTGAGATGGAAGCCTTTGCAGTATATAGTGACATTATGTGACATTATGTAATGTCACATAATGCAACACTGTTTTGGATCTCACCTGCAATTACCACTCATCGCCATAGGTGTCACCCAAGAGAACAAAACTGAAATCTTTAGAGATGATCACTTTAAACTCAGAACTAAAAATAAAGAAATAATAATAATACAAAAAAGTGACCCTAATGATTTTTGGTAGTATTAAATTGTGTGTGGTGTGTAATTTCTTATTTATTTTTTATTTCAGGCGACCCTATTTGAATTCCAGGTGACCCCACTTAGGGTCGTGACCCTAAGGTTGAAAACCACACTGGGTTACTGGTATGTTGAATAGAGACCATTGTAGCAAAAGGGCCATTGATCAGTTGTTCATCTGTTAGCGACAGCAGCTAATGGAGATACATGTACAGTATATATATACCGACTAACCGAAGAACAAAGAGCCAAATCAAAGAACTGGGTGACAAACAAATCAAATGTGAGGGGACTTAATTTGAAGCTGCAATTAAAATGGTCTGCACTGAGAAAACGATTACAAAACCATGTTCATGAAACTGGCCACCAAGAAGATTTGTAGCAACAGAGATTTTATTTTAAAAAGGAAAAAAAATGAAGAAGGGAGTGGGGGTGGGGGGGGGGGGACTCAGGGGCAATGGGAAAGAAGACTGGGTGTTTCCATGGTGATGCTTGGCAGTCAACAGAGAGCTTGTGTGTGTCGTTCTCCTCCTTTGAAAGCTGATTGAGTTGACCGGCTAGTGGAGCAAAATGCTATGGACAGCCCATCCATTCTCCTGATTAGTCCTCTACTTTATTCCATTTTCCATTGATCATAGTTCATTTTAATCATTATGCTACCATCTCCATCCTTGCGTGCGTGCGTGTGTGTGTGTGTGTGTGTGTGTGTGTGTGTGTGTGTGTGTGTGTGTGTGTGTGTGTGTGTGTGTGTGTGTGTGTGTGTGTGTGTGTGTGTGTGTGTGCGTGTGCGTGTGCGTGTGTGTGAGTTAGAGTGCTTTCTTTAAAGGTCTGTCAGAATGTTCCTGTGATGAGACATATTCCATGCAGGCCTCAATCAGTTTTGGCACCAGTGAACTTGCCAGGCTGCACTGGCAGAGGTGCCAACGTATTACCAGGCACGGAGCCATCGCAGAGCGAAACAGAGCGCTTCTGGGGGTGAATGGCCAGGCTCCTGGGGTTGGGGTCAGTGACGCCTTGGGGTTGCGGGGGTAGGCAGGCACCGGTACTAGCCACTTGGTTGTGCTCTTTGCCCGGGGGTTCCGAAGGCCAACCTCTCCAACGCCGGGGGGTCGGCTTGGCGGTTAAAAGCACGGTAGCAGGCTGCCCTGGTGCCTCAGTCCCATGGTGTCATCTCCGGTGCAGGTGGTGGAGCTGTGTGTGTCCTAAGCCAACGCGCCCGGGTACCGTGGATGCAAACTCATGACGCACAAGAGTACCGTGCACGACTTCACGTCAAACGCATGACGCACAAAGAGTACGTGACGAAGCGCCGCATATCAACGCAGTGGAGTGAGTACGAGCTGCGACACAGCTAGCCTCACAGCCCGGTGGAGTTTGACGGCACCAGTGTGTCTTCATTATCTACTGTGTGAGCTGAGGCCATTGCCAAATAACACGCCAGAACCCATTCAACAAGGATGTGTGCATACCATAGAGCTAATTAACATCCGACATGGTTCATGGCAGAATCTAATCCAATATGAAGGTATTGCTTTCAGTCATCATACAGTAACTATGCAAATGAAAACTTAATGAGATGCCATAGTGTCTTTAATGGGGTTTGAAAATGCTAAATGGAATCACATTTAACACCATATGTAACGGCTAGGGCTGTGAGTTGCATTAGGGCACGTTAGTTTGACCAATCCACTTCAGCTGTTAGATGAACTTCTGCATGCAGTGTAAACGCACTGACTAACAACTAGAATAAACAAATGAATAAATCAATTACAAACACAAGTCATTAATCACCATTAGTATGTTTGTTTTATTCATTTTGTACGTGTTCTGTTTATTCTTTTCTTATTTTGATCAATAATCAATGGGCCTCTTGTTTCATACATGAAAAGGTGTTAACATTTTTTTTTTTTTTTTTTTTTTTTTACTTATTTGTTCTTTGAATCTCTTGAGAGGGACACTTTGCTGATAGAACCTGCATGTGCCTTGAGAGAAACACTTCCCAGATATGATCACTAAACTAAAAAATAATGATGATAAATCAATCAATGATTTAGATTAGAGGCAATTTATATCGATACACCACATAGCGCATACCTTTAATTAAAACAAACCAATGAGACCGAGTTTGCTTCTGGAACTGCCAGGAACCATTTTTCTCCCGAGTCTGTAGCAACCACTTCCTGTCCAGAGAGGAATCATCCACTTTCATTTCCTTCTAAATCTGTAGGGCAGAGATTAGCCAATCCCACAAAAGCTAGGGGTCTCATGACAGAGATTAGCCAATCCCACAGCAGCTAGGGGTCTCATGACAGAGATTAGCCAATCCCACAGCAGCTAGGGGTCTCATGACAGGAAGATGAAGACCCACAGCATCCTCATGGCAAAGCTCATGCATAGGGACCATAGGGACGTCTACCTGATCGACCTTGGATAATGCATCAAACACATCCTACGCATTTTATGTCAAAATATAAGATCATGCTGAGCTGTCTCCTCACATTCCTCTCCTCTGCACGTGTGTTGGACACAGCTTGTTACTGGCTAAATGATGGAGCGCAGAAAGGAAATGAGCTGATGTGATAAAAATGCCACCAATTACTGAGCCCATTCACAAACTGCTGCCTCATCACCCGTGCTAGAGGGCCGGGTCGATTTGGTCCAACTCCAAACAATATAAACCGCTACAGTATAAAACAGTGGAAGGGATTTATTTACCACACAAATACCTAAACGAATACTGTAAGTATAGACACTTCCCTGAGGAAGCTGTTTGACCTGCAAGCAAGCGAGGTTCCCAGTATGAATTAGGATCATTCTCATTACTTTCTGGGGGTGTATATACATGTCCTTCTACTGTACTAGCTGTTTACTAGCTACTGTTTAGCGAACAAATGATCTGTATCCGTATCTGTAATCAGATGGGCGTGGCTTACATCAAAAGTGGGCGGGGCTTGAACTGAAAGTGGGTGTTGCTTAAGTTTTGTTTGTTTGTGGTTGTTGCTGTTGGAAATTCAATGTTGGTGTAGGAAATTCAATTGTTATCACTTTAAGGAGAATGGTATTGTCATTTTCTAAACGATACCCAGCCCTAATCACGAGTACAGATAATGACACATTGTACTTGGATGGTACTCGTACCCATAAAGAGTACATTATCTGTACCGGATACTCGTTTCATCCGAGTACTCGGATCGTCCCGAGTACGTAACCACCTAATACACATATCGATTGTGGGGTGGTGTAGCATTACCACCACACTGCTCTAGCTAGCACTATACCTCCACACTGCACAGAATGCAATGTTTTTCATTATTTTCATTGCTATCTCCTATAAGAGTCTGCTAATAATTTGTCTCACTCTGGGATATGGCTACATTTTATTCATCCAAAAAATTGGGAACATCTGTTGACTGGAACACAGGTGGCCAGGCCATCTTTATCCCTCCTCTCAGTGGCGTCATGCCCATTGTAAGAGGTAATTTTTTTTTTTTTTTTTTTTTTTTTAAATAAACATAGGCTATAATATTATAGGCTGTGTGTGGTAGTTGAAACATAGTTTCAAGTTGACGTTTATTTATGTTTGTAGTTAAAACAAAAACATAAATACTGTATAGGCTACATACAGTACAACACAAAAGGCTGTTATTTACCCTTTGTCACCACCTGGTGAGTAAATATAACTAAAACCATTAAAATTGACAACCGGTCCACGACTTTTTTTCCCATGTATCTACCAGTCCTTGGCACAAAAAAGGTTGGGAACCCCTGCTCTAGAGGACACTAGATGAGACTAATGGAAGAGAAAAGATGTCTACCTTCTGAAAAGGCAATACCAGCCAAAATAAACATTGTGTTACATTGCTTTGAAACGTGTGGTCTCCCTTTTTTGTCAAGTCCATTGAGCCTGGGCAGTGGCAATGTACTTAGTCTGGTGATTATGGATCTTTCCAGGAGGCTGAGAGCAGTTTGGAAAATAGCCTTATGGTTACACCTGCTCACTCTGTTAATTTAAAATGAGATCTAAATGTGGCTTCCAACCCCCCAATTTTTTTTTGGCGCCGCACTTTGTGCGCCGCCAAAAATTCGGCGCCGCCCAATGGCCGCCGCCAGAGTTCGCCCCCTCAGATTTTTGGCTTGCATGACGCCCCTGCCTCCTCTGTCCGCATGTTTGTTTCTTTGGGAATGGTGTACTTCAGGGTTAGACCAAATCGGCCAAATAACCCATGCAGGTAATAATGCAATAAACTGACCTCGCATCACTGAGACAGTGCAGGATGAAGTCAGGTCTCCCCCTCGAGAGTTTTGCCGTCTCTCTGCGGGCGACGTGACCCATAAAGTCACGTAATAGCCCAACCGACAATAGCCTACCATCCAATCCATAGAGCCAAAAGTCGTATTAACATACTGCTGTGGCAGCATGTTGTAACTAAGAGAATCACTGAACAAAAATATTTAATTCATAAGTTGACTTAAAGTTAGAAAATCACTGAGCTACTTCCGAATAATGTGGATGTCTGCAGGCTGCAGCAAAGACGCCGGCCATGCCTGTGACTTCTGCTGCTGCCTGGATACCAACACGTATTTCCCCTCATGCACGGCTCAGTGTGCAGCCTTAAGGGTGCACACAGTCACACTGTAAAAAGTTCCCTGAGCAGCACCGCGTGCACTGCAAAAAGCACAAACAACTGATTGACAAGTACTCCTCCCAAGCACTTCATAATGTCAGTGAAAGAATCCACATGACTCACAGCTGAAAGGAGTTGGAGACAGTCACTTTTCTTTTTATTATGCTTTGCTTTCCAAAAGTTTCCAAAGTTTGTTTTTACTCATATTCCCTGTTGATGATGTGTTTTTTTTTAGATTTATTTCGAACATGGTGAAAAAAACCCATAAAGATAAAGAGAATAAAAGAAATATAGGCAAGAAAATTCCAAGCAAGCATAGTCAATTAGAATTCACAGCATACAGTATACAGCAAATTCACAATCAATTTTAATTTGTTTATCATGCCCGAAAAGGAGTAGGAAGAAGTACATACTTATCAAGTCCTACCCCCTGTTTTATATCTATAGGCTTAATATTAAAGTAGAATTATAATGTAATAACACGTACTAATATATAAGAGATGTGTGCATACTCACATTATTTCCATAATAATATCACATACTATAGAGTTGTGCCTAATACATTTGTAGCATACTATATAAACATACTTACACACACACACACACACACACACACACACACACACACACACACACACACACACACACACACACACACACACACACACACACACACACAGCTTCAAACAAGTCATGCCAATAGCACCGCCCCCCCCCTTCACAATATATACAGTATTTTATTTTGTACATGCAAAGAAATACACCCTGACCCCATGACTGACAATGACAATTTTTGGAGTAGGTCTGAGTGGACTGAAGCTCTCCATGGCTCAGCTGCTGTAGCCTTTGCATCACTCTTGGCTAGACACCTCATCCTGCTCAAGTCTCTTACACCTCCAACACATAAACAATGTATTGGAGGTGTGCTGCCTAGCTCAGTTAAAACTTGAAAATTTGAAATACTCAATTCGGGGGCCTGTGCAAACTTTTTTCCCCCCCAAGTTTTGCAACCATTCTTAGATTATTTTGATTCCCAATATTCTGCAAAAGAGTAAAATGATTCAAAATTGTGACCAGCCCGGTCGTCTTTGCCTCGCTCTCGACCAATCTTCTTCAGGTCAGCTTTGGCCTCCCACCTCTTTTCTTCCCCTGTGAATTCCAGTCCACTGCTTGCCTGACGCTGTCAGCAGGTTTTCATAGGGTGTGACGTGTCCAATCCATCCCCACTTTTGCTTCTTCACATCTTGGCTAATGGGTTTCTGATTGGTTCTCTGCCACAGGTTGGCGTTTAGAGATCTTCCTCATCTTATTTAGTTGAAGAATATTTGTGTACATGTCTGGTTTTCTGAGTATTGCATCAAGAGAGAGGAGCAAAACAGGCATTTTTTGTGTGCGTGAAAAAGTTGTGGATAGTTATTTTAGCACATTTCCAGAACACTTTGACTTTTGTGTCTGTCTTTAGTCATTTCAGAGTTGTTGCCCACCTCTTCTCTGCTCCCACTCAACAGAAGTCCACATTGGCAGAAGCCCGGGCAAGACACTTTCTGTTTCTCTCTGGAAACCTTCCTCTTTACAATTCTTACACCAAGTTTTTCTTCCTTCTTTTTTTGCCTCTGCATTAGCTTTTCAACAACTGAATTTGTCAGATTAACCAGAGTAGACTGACTATCTATCTATCTATCTATCTATCTATCTATCTATCTATCTATCTATCTATCTATCTATCTATCTATCTATCTATCTATCTATCTATCTATCTACAGTATCTATCACACACACACACACACACACACACACACACACACACACACACACACACACATTATATATATATATATATATATATATATATATATATATATATATATATATATATATATATATATATATATATATATATATATATATATATATATATATATATATATATATATATATATATATATATAGCATGATATATATCTATATATCTATATATATATGCTATGATATAATATATACATCATAGCATATATACTGTATATGTAAGGGATAATGTATATGACCTGAAGGTCATTATTTCCAGTAATCACCGGCTCACTATACATTATCCCGCTTAGAACACAGCCTACAACTAAATCATTCAATAATCTGACAAAAATAATTATTCAAATAGATTTTTTAATAGCGTTTTCAACGACAAAGCGGTTTCATTCGTAATTGGCACACAAGACACCACAGCTGCAACTGGTTGGCCTAATTAGTAGTGTCTGCTGACAAAAGGCTCTTATCAACTGATTAATCCAGGTGTGGCAGAGCAGCGGTCGGTTGTCGAGAAATAATGACCGGTGAATCTTGTTGATTGACCAATCAGAATCGAGTATTCAAGAGAGCCGTGTTCTAAGCTATGATATATGGATGCAGACCAGGCATTTGCAACAATTTCTATTTTAAGCTTTAGCCAAATCTGATACCAATAATTTCACATCAGTTGCACGCTCAGTGTGCCTGGTTCACACAGGGGGTTGATTGGATTGCATTTAACTGATTAAACACAATTGTCATAACATGTGGAAAACTTTGAATTAACAATTCTTTGAAATACAGACAAACGCAATCTTGCGTGAGAATGCTTTATTCTTCCCGATGTATCAAAAAGCAATCATGTCGAGATTGCATTTTGCTTAATGAGAAAATAGTTTGTTTCATGTGGCTAGCAATTTAGTTAGCACGTAGTTAGTGTTACTAATTGTATTTCGACATCAGAAGAGAGCTCAGACTGTGCATATCAGTGAGAGAAGTGAGAGAATATGCTGTATAGCCAAGGGATATGCCTTTGTTTACAACCACTTTCGCACTGGGTGGAGAATAATACACAAACAAATCCCCAGCAATCTTTTTAGGGATTTTAGAGAACACAGTGGTTTCTAGAGAAACAGACCTCTTTGGGGTAATAAAAAGAAAACTATAAAGGCTGCCACTGATGTAAGGTCTCAATCTCAGTGGAGAGACCTGTGTTTTTCTCTCCGAGACATGTGCTTTGACAGGATGGAGACAGGGGTGGATTCTGCTGCTAGACTGGTGAAGACAGGGACGATTGGAGCTGCCAGGGCCACAGTGATGGGGAGGAATCGATGGAGAGCTGTTATTGGACACTGAAGATAAACAGCTGACATGGATCAGAGTCACTTAGGCATCTGCGGGGAGGGAATGTTGTTCGGCATTTGTGCTCCATTTGCTCCCAAAGCCGCCCCAAGAGCATGCCGGGTCTGACTGCAACATCGTCCGTGTGGTCAGACCTCACAATGCACACATCTGAAACCTGACTTTACATTAAAAACCAACATCGATCCATTTTGTCAGATGCGAGACATTGCTGATTATCGGGTGATTTGATGTTGCGACACTGAAATGCAACTTGTTTGAAAACGGTTTCTATAGGAACCGTTTCTACTGATTCTGTGACGCGGCGCCTCTTCCACCTCGACAGGCAGTCAATTCATAACGAGGAAGATAATCTACTGCGACTCGATTAAAATGGAGATTTGACACACAAACCAATCATGCTTTGTGTATCAGTAGTACAGTACCTGCATTTAAAGTGATGGCCTGATGAATGGTGGACAAACAGGTGTGATTTGCATATTTAATACGGTTTTGTATTCTATTATTCATCCTAATAAATCACAGGTACATGATTAAATCCTATGGAGATGTAAATGTCGCGTGGAAAGCTGATTACCTTCTAAATGGATTCACTGTTTGCACGTATATGCAAATAGGGAACTGGCTAGTGTGTGAGCGTTCGTATTCATGTGACCTCGTGAATACATCTTCATGTGGCCCATGACAAAGTACTAATAGCCTCCTCTGCTGTAAGTTTTGATTTTATTGTACCCTGCTTTTAAACTTTGTGCATTTGTTTTGGATGTACATTGTGTTTTAGGCACACCAGGAAGAATAGGGTCTTATAATAATATACTAGGCATCTCGCGCGCTCGATTTCTAGGCTCGCCCGCCCTGGCCCGGCAGCTCGCATACGCAGCTCACCCCACATGTCACAATCTGAGTGATGTCACAATGCAAGTGACATCCATGGATGTGACATCAATGATGACATCCTCAATGGGACAAAAATTGAAACGGAGAACAGAGCCCACATTGCCACATTTTTATATAGAAGATAATAATAATATTATTTATTATAATAATATGATAGGCTTAGTACACCCTTGCGTACAGCTAATGGGCATCTTTATGAATTTACGGTCAACAATAAACAAAGAGATCCCTGATCCATCACAACAGAAAAATGGAAATGCATGGTCCAGTACACATGCACTGAATCCTATCTAAATGTGAAATTGTTGATTTATCATACACCAAAATAGTTATTTTGTCATTATTTGATTAAACATGCATTGCATTCGTAGTTAAATTACATTACATTTCTCTGGAAAGTGCTTTCAAAGTTTTCCATTATATCAATGCTATTATACAATCTGAAATAATGAGTCGGAAAATCTAAAATGATTCAATTAATAATTAATTAACAGCACAAATAAACTTACTGTAAAATAATCTAAAATAAGATCACTGTAATAAATAAATAAATCTGTGATTATAAGACAAGCAGAAATAATAAGATCGTATTTGTACAGTAAACCGATTACATATCAAAGACTAAGGACAAGCTCAAACAAACAAAAGGTTTGAGTGTATATGAACAGCAATAACAGGGATAGCAATATGGGACAGCAATATGCACAGAGGCAGGTGCACTGTATAGCCTTGGGGGGGAGCACTGCTGGGTAATACATGAACCCAACCTTGGCAGTCAACATACACATTCCCATGCATGTTTAAGGCATCGCACAATTGATCATTCTCAACATATGATGGACTACAGCTTGCTGCTGTTCGCACAGAACCAAGAGGCTCAACTAAACTACCCCCACAGCTGCTAGCTAGCTGCAGTTTCATGTAGGAACTAGCTAGCAGCTAGCGGGTGTAGTTCGGTCTAAAGAAAATAGTTCCTACATGAAACTGCTCACAACAAGGTTTGTGGATGATCTTTAATAACCAGGTCATGATTTCAGGAAAGAGACATATTGCTTCAAATGTATGTTTTTGATGCTTTGAGCACCACAAGCCAAGTGCCATCCAGTTCCATTGTATTGGAGAAAAGGCTGACATCACTAGAGCCGATATCTCCAAAACTCAGGCAACTAACACAAAACGATATAGATGGATAAATAGCACTGCAGGTGAGAGGAATTTTTTTTAATCCACTGCAACTGGCAGTTACTGAAGCTCACAGCAGTTTATCTCTGCGTTGCTGGCAGAACTTGCGTGCCCGCTTATGGAGCTGATGCCTCTTCACACACACACACACACACACACACACACACACACACACACACACACACACACACACACTCCTCCCTGTTCCCTCCACCCCTGGACGAACCAGCAGGCTGACTCACCCAAATGTCAACATTTTAATATGTGGAGAACTTAGAGTGGATGTTGTATGTAGTATGTGCATGCGTGCGTGTACATGTATGTGTGTGTATGTGTGTGTGTGTGTGTGTGTGTGTGTGCATACGTGTATGCGTAGTTTGTGTACATGATTACTTTGCCTGTTTCTGTATGGGGATTGTCATGTCTGTATCACATTTTTTTTAAGCCACTCCAGAAATAAATGGCAGCTTCTTCTCTGCCACGCTTTTGAGATTAATATTCAAGATATGTGATCATCTCCCTAGATTCATTATTCATCAGGCATCTATAGCCAGTTTGCAAGGCCTAACAGTGCTATACCCAAAGCTTACCAATTATTTCTAGAACTTCCATCTCCCCAAAACAATTTACAGACTCAAATAAACAGATATTGCATCTGACTCCATGTAATAAATATTTTGAATTGTTGGCGGCCCTGTCAAGTCCCAGTTGGCCCTACTGTGGAACTCAGTTCAAAGACAAATGGCAGCCGTCTGCTAAGTGATGTTATGGCAGTAATAGAGTCTTCTTGATAGGCAAACATTGTGATGAATATTTATAATCAGTGAGCTCACTTTTTGAAGTCACGCAAGTGAGCTGTCCAGGTTCATGTATTCAAATATCAAGAACATTAGTCTTAACTTGATTCTGGGTTTGATATGGTTTTACGTTTCATTTCACAATCAAGTCTCCTGAATTAATCTTACCCAGGGTTGCATCCATCTTGCTCGCTTGCCTAACCTTGCGAGGCAGCTGGATTTGCGCGAGATCATGAGATCACGATCATCACATGATGACAAATGGCTCTTGCCGCGCTCCACACCAATCAGCATCCAGAGGCAGCTATGGGCGGGGTTTAGGTGTGGCGACAGCGTGAAGCGAGTCTGTGATAGATGTGATAGGCAGATGGTTCATCCAATCACCTGCCAAGTAGCTTTTTGAAAAGTGCCCCATGGCTGCCCCTTTCAAAGGTTTGCCGAGCGCGTTCCCAGATGGCTCCATGAAAACAAACCATCTGGCAGCATCAGGTTACTGCTTACCTCCTAGACTTTGATTTTGACCCATTGAATTTCTGTGTATTTGTGCTGCCTCTATTTCTTTTATGAGTTATTTTATTTATATTAATTACTTTTTTAATACATATTTGCCTCACTTATTCAGCAGCCATCAATATACTGTACAGTAGTGCAATCTTATACTCATGTGAGAGTGGAACACAAACTGTTGAGCAGATTAGCAGCATTCATATGTTGCTATGTTAATATACTTAATTACTTAAAGGCCCATTATGTAACTTTTGGGAAGAAATTAATGTGCATAAAGTGTTTTTTTTTTTTATTACAAATGAGTGAATGCCCCACCACGTACAGTAACTTAAAAAAAAATGACCAGCTGCATCTCTCTGTGTCCTGCCATTCCTATGCTGCGCTGAATTCTATGAGCAGACTTAGTTTGGTATATGGATGTTTGTTTATGATTAAGCCCTTTGAAACATGCTGTGATTATGGGCTATCCAAATGAACATGCCTCTGAATTTGGCTTCATCTAAATAACTAGTCCATACCCGGGGATGCGATGCACGCATCATCACAACTCAGACGCAGACTTGCCAAAAATGCTCATAAACAGCTTAAAGTTGGGGAAATGGAGAAATCCGCTTCGTCCATGCCTATGCCAATGTTCAATGTCCATGTGCAGATTGGTCAACCCTTTGGGATAATGGATGCAGACAGACAGACTGACAGTTCTGCCACTCCCACATCCTAACTTCAGCCATCTGCTATTATTCTTTATAAACAGACTGATTGGAATTGGTTGAGAAGGAAACAATATGCTCGGAAATTACTCTGATGGACTGTTCTGTTAATTTATTCTACGCTGTCCTAGTTCTATTTGAGTAAATGGAAAGAAATTCACAAAGTTGAAAAGTCTATAAATTTTAATACTCGCCCAAACGAAGTGGCTGAAATCCTCAAAATTATAGCTGTGTTATGTATCCAAATAAAGTTTGGGTTTTGGCGTTAAAAAAAAAAGAGAATAAGAGACAAACTGCAGTAGAAAAGTGCAATCAGTAAAGTGCAGGTCCAACTGCGAAGGGCAGCGCGCTGGGAAACTATCTGATGGGGGAACATATTTGGACACAACACCTGTTAACACCGGCTCCTTTACAGACAAATTAGACAACTCAAAAAACTGGAAGATCCTGAATGAGGCTGAGCGAGGTGACAGCAACGGGGGAACATAGGACCCGGGGAACATAGGACCCTTTTTCGGGAGCGGGGAACATAGGACCCGGGAATATAGAACCCTTTTTAGCAGGAGCGGGGAACATAGAACCCGGGGAACATAGAACCCGGGGAACATAGGCATGACCCCCTCAACATCAATGCAAAGCGTTTTCTGACAAGGCTGCAGTGGAAAATGATTGAAATTCATATTTTCCAACTATTGCTACTGGTAGACAATATATGCCTATAGCCACTCTGGCACCTTTGGACAAGCTTATGTACAGAAGTTTTATGCAGATAAGGGGATACATGCCTTTACACTTACAGAAATGTCTGAATCATGTGTAATAAAAAAAAAACACCACTGAATTGAACAACTCCAAAGCAACGGGTCTGGATGATATACCTGCCTGTTTCTTGCGGGATGCTGCGGAAGTCATAGCACGTATACGCCACATAGTGAATCTGTCAATATGTGGACGTTTTCCCAACTGACCAGAGTGATGTACAGAAAAGTACAAAAAGGGAGGCAAACGTGACCATGGGAACTATCGACCAGTATCTACTGTATCTTGTGTGCTCTCTCTAAGGTCATTGAGAAGATTATCCATAAGCAAATTGACAGCTACCTTTCAAGCCATAACATATAACGTATGAGTTGCAGTCAGGCTTCAGGAAAAGGCATGCCACAGACACCTGTTTACTCCATCTGACTGATCTCATTAGACAAGAAGTGGATTGGGGCAGAAGTCTGTGGGATGGTATTAGGGGAATGGCTGATGTTGGTGGACCACTCTCAGAGCCGAGAAGAGATTTTGAGCAAGGAGGTGGGCAGAGTGAGATTCTGGTTAGCAGATAATAAATTATCCCTCCACCTACGGGAAAAGCGGAATCAATCCTCTTTGGCTCCAAGATCAAGCTAGGTAGACTTCCAGTTCTGATGGTATTCCACCATTACTGCAAAAGACTACTGTACTGTAAATTACTTAGGCTGTATCTTGGACCAAGTCTTTGTCAGGGGAGAATATGGCCTTAAAGGTGCTCACCAAAATAAACCACAAAACCCAAATTATTAGCAAGAAAATCACATTTTCTTAATTCAAACACTCCGGAAATATTATGCATGCACTTCTCGGTATAGTTGCTCACCAAAACAAATAAAGCCGAGATTACAGACGTCGCAAAACAAGTTAGTTAGGGCTCATCCACGTACACATTCTAAACTCATCACACTTGATGGTCTGAACTGGGACTGATCTTTAAAATAAGGAAAGCAGTCCCTTCATATCTGGTCAGCTACTTTAGCTTGGTCTGTGAGACTCACAAATATTCCACTAGAGGCAGCCAGACAGATATAATTCTACACAGGTTCAGGAGTTATATGGGGCAAAATGCCTTTTTGTATACGGCAGGAGTTCTATGGAACCAATTACTGCAAAGCACTCCACAGAAAGAGGCTTTAAAGGAGAATTCTGTTGTTGGACCTTGCTGGACCTTATTTCTAGCTTTAAATATGATGTTTAAGTCACCCTGACAAGTTTGGTTTGGTATTATTTGCTGAAACGACTATTTGTTTTGAACTGCGACCTGAAAACGAGGAAAACGGGGCATGTGAAATGCCTATTTATTTTCCGACACAGCGCTCATATGCTTATTATATTATAGAGGCAACGAGAATATGAGCGATCTATTTACCTGGCAGCCTGCTCTGTTTACTGTCCGTCACATACGTAGATAGCAGCTCGCACCGTCTCCCCCACTGCTGCTTGTAATCCATATATGATGTTATTCCATACGGGTGGCCATCGAATTCAAATGAATCGTCTATATTCTCGAAAACAGATAAATATCTGCAATGTTTTTCATGCTAAGCTACATAACAGCTAACTACAGTCAACCCTGTAAGTCACCCGGATGATGATGATGTTGTTGTTGTTGTTGTTGTTGTTGTTGTTGTTGTTGTTGTTGTTGTTGTTCTTCTTCTTCTTCTTCTTCTTCTTCTTCTTCTTCTTCTGTTTGGTTTTTACAGTAGTGGAACAGTCATATGTTGTGCAGCCATTTTACATACATACATATGATTGCTGTCAAATCAAATAGACTGTAACCAAACTGTGGCAACTGTCACCGTACAGTCCAGCCAATGAGATTTGAGGAATGTGACCATGTTGTGTCTGTGTCAAGGACGTGAATGATGAATACAATTGAAAGCAAAGTAATGGCTCTCTGAGGTCTGCTACTTTCATGAGGTCCAGATGGTCTTACAAGCTGCCACTGCAAAAACCCAGAATTATGCAACAGTCTGTATATTCATCCCCACTGCTTCCACTGCACTTTTAATAACAACTATGTCTTTATGGTGGCTGGTGAAATACAGTCTCTGCTTGTTTAACCCAGGCAAGGCATGTCCTTTCCTCCAGGCGGCAGCCAGGAGCAGTGGGCAGCTTTCAGCATACAACGCCCGGGGACGTCGCTGGTAGGCGGCGATATCCTTGCATGTTTTGGGGGGTTTCATATGGAGGAAACCCCAGGGGAGCACGGGCAGAACATGCAAACTCGCCGCAGAAAGGCCCTTTTGACGAGATAGCCCACCCGGGCACCAGGCACCCAAGACATGGGGGTGGGGGGACACGCCCTCTGCGCCACAGCATCCCAGGCGGGAATCGAACCCAGGAGCTTCTTGGCGACAGCGCTACCCCTGTGTGTGATGCGAACTCGGACTTGTTCTTACAATTATCAAAATATTCAAATCAATATACTTTATTTCCTATTTAAAAAAAAAATACAATTCTAAAATCAGGGAGTTGGAGCAATTGATTGCACAGGCTTCAGCTTTGCTCTGTCTGTCTGAATGTCTGAAGAGCCCACATGGGTGAGCAACATTAACCCTGTAAGACCCGCTGTTGCAGAATTACAAAATTTGTATGTTATCTAAAAAAAGGTATAAATGTTTGTTTTTTGTGTCCCCCCCTCATAAACATAGTCATTGGGTCCTATTATTCAGTCTATTGGATAGGACATTTGTATATAAGTCCTGCCCACAAGGTCATGATGTATCACAACTTCCAGAACTTGACTGAGAATTAACCACCCTTTGTTTCATTGGACTGGTTTCATCAATTCTAAGTAAGTAAAATGCCTTTAATTTTTTTTGTGATCAGTAAAATGACTAGAACATGTACATATGTTGTTATTGTGAAATACATTCCCCAAATATTATATTATATTATATATTATATAAATATTATTTCCATACAACCTTACAAAAACATATTTTTTTGCAAACACTTCATTATCATCTCCAAAGGCCTCCTACATCACCATCTGAAAGGTTTAAAAACATTTTTTTTTATGTTTTACTATGTCTGGGTTCGTAGAAGTAGAATCAGACCAGTGAGTCATCAAGATGCACTTGTGTGCCTCGTAATATGCGTGCACTGTCCATGGTGCTGATCCCCCCGACCAGAGCCAAGCCAAACTAAAGTGCAACACCCTGCGCCACCATGCCCCCACTGCAGTACTGATCTACTCGTCCAGTATTGATTTACTTAACAATAGATCAATGTTTACTTTTATCGTTGGGAAAGTGTGATAATGTGGCTGCACCACAACCTGTCGATGGACAAAAGGGAAGCTCAAACTTAGAAAATATAATTATACACTCGCTACAGGCATGCTGGTGCACAAAACTAACCACAATGGCGGAAAAAATGACATTTTATAATATGCATATTGGAGAGATGGAGAGACAGTGAGGGAGAAAAGAGAGATGGAAAGAAAAAGAGAAATATTGGAATTCTGCCGGCTCCCTGAGACCATCATGTCTGTGTTCCGAGAGAGAGAGAGCCTCTCCGGCACAGGGCATCAAACTTTCATGGCTCTGTCGGGATGCTGTGTTTCTCCTGGATTATTCATCAAATAGCGAGAGGTTGTTTATCACACCGCTTCATACTAAATATTAATTTGTTTTCCAGGAACATGAAGGAGAAAAATAGACGGGTCACATTCATTTGACATAAGTGTGGAAGAAGGTGAGCGCTGCGCAACCAAGTAGAGATCTAGTGTATCGACACGTGCCATAACTGATTTAGTGAGGATATTTAGACGAGGTGGAAAACGGTGCAGTGCTGTGATCCATCCATATTGAAAGACAACAGAATTGTATTTGCAAAGACAAAAAAAAAAAGAAGAAAAAGCAATCAATCCCAGAGAAACAAAGACGAGTGGCCTTGATAGCCTGTTATCAAACAGAGCATAATAGTGAGTTAATCATAGGCTTTGCTAATTGACCCAATTGTGCTTTTGGGCATTATTTTGGCATCACAGCAAGTCATTATTGCATCCTAATTAACCCAATTACACGCCATGCACAGGTCACTGATGGCTATATGATGAAGAGAGAGAGAGGTGCCAGCAACCCAGAACCTCCTGCAAATAATGTTCTGCCAATGGCCGCTTGAGTTTGTTTGCTGGAGACTCTGCATGCCACAGGAGCAAATCTTCAATAAAGGGAAGTTAGGTAAGTGGCTGTTTGCTAAAGCTAACTAAATGCATTATTGATCACAGATGAAATGCAAGTTATGGGGTTTCCCCCTCAGGTCTTAATCTCACCAATGTGTTTTATGTGGGGGTAATATAATAACGAATAGATCTTTGGAGTTAAACGACTCCAAAGAGCAATCAACCACATTTGGAAATTGGAGAAAAGACACTTAAGGTGGATCTCTTCTCTTTATGGAAGGGATTATGTAGCTGGATGGAGAAGACACCTAAGTGGCAGGGGAAACAGCTTTACTAGTGACACCTGTATGAATTCCCTCCGTGGAGGCCTTTGCTTCATAAACATTTTTTTTTTTTTTTTTTACATTGTTCTTAATATAATGTTAGGAATGAAATAATGGTTTCCTGCAATATAGCTCACGTTGTTTGACATTGTTCAGGGCTGGTGGGCTTTTAGCCTCCAAGATGTATAGCATAGCAGTTTCTACTTCCATAATGCATCTTGTGTGTGTGTGTGTGTGTGTGTGTGTGTGTGTGTGTGTGTGTGTGTGTGTGTGTGTGTGTGTGTGTGTGTGTGTGTGTGTGTGTGTGTGTGTGTGTGTGTGTGTGTGTGTGTGTGTGTGTGTGTGTGTGTGTGTGTGTGTGTGTTCCATTGACCCACTGAATCCATCCATAAATTGGTTGGTAGCGCTGGTCTACTCACCAATTCATCACAGTGGTTGAAACTGTGGAATAGGAGCAGATATCCTACTGTGTGTGTGTGTGTGTGTGTGTGTGTGTGTGTGTGTGTGTGTGTGTGTGTGTGTGTGTGTGTGTGTGTGTGTGTGTGTGTTTGCCATGGTTGTACAAGACTAAGAGCAACTGAACTTGCATCTCATTTTTAAGTTAATCTGCTCTTTTACACACAAACACCATCTGGGACCTGTTCCTGGCCTACTTGGACGAGGTTAGAGGTAACTCGCCCAGCTCATTCCTCATGGACTCCTTGCGTGGGATTTTATGTATAACATCTTTTACAAGCACATACAGTAAGCACCTTATGCAGCTGGTAGCACCACGTTGTAACGTTGTAATGTTGATGATGTGTATTTTCTTTTTCCGTGTCCGAGTTTGTTTGCTGTTTTTGTTTTTGTTCTTCATGTTCTGAAAATTGTAAATTAAGATATTGGGGGGGGGGGAAACCCGTTAACAACACAGATATTGTACCTTGCATTTCAGGAACCCCCGTTTTCAAAGCAGAATCAAATGGAGTTTGATAGCAGGAGTTTTTGATGTGCATCATCATCGGTTTTGGTGTCAGCGGCAGCCCTCAGAATAAACGCGCCAAAGGCTTCGATCTCGAGTTTGGGTTCAACAAAAAGATACAAAATAACTGTCACAAATCGACGACAGTGTGTAAGATGCTCTGATCTGTTATATTGTGTGTTTATACTCATTTTGAGAGAGAAGGTGGCAGCAAGTATCTGAAAATGAAACTCTGAACTATACTAGCCAACCTAATGTAATTAATGAAGCCTGAGAGGGTATTCCTATGCCAAGTATCTCCTCCAACCATGGAAACAGAATAATGGATTTTTCAAATTCTCACTCTTACAGCATAGTGTTATTAAAAACAAAAACATATATTTCTGGACACGAAGGCGATGTGACGGGCAGGGGGGTGGATAAGCGGGACGCTGGGACGGTTGTGTGGAGGCAGGGTGGACAGACGGTCAGCGATCTGTCCCTTAGGGAGAATGAGTTACTTTACAGCAGATTGCCGCACACTGCCCACATGAGCTAATTATACAGACCAGCCATGCGAGTCGTGTACGGCACAATTGTATAATTACAAAGTCCCCTGTTCCCTGTGATAATGTGCTGTGGGAGATACTGATGAGGATTTTGGTTTTACAAGTCCATTAAGTGATTTTCTTCAATCTACCTTATTTATTTGATTTATACTTTATTTAACCAGGTGAGTGCCATTGAGATCGAAACCTCTTTTTCAAGGGAGCCCTGGGGATTTTAAAAAGAGATCTTTTAACGTGTGAATTTAGTCTGTTTTTTTGAAAATTGCATTATCTTTTATGAGGACTACTTGAACAATCTCTGCAGACGAAACTAATCTCAGTCAAGCATCTGGGTAGGGTAGAGGTAAAAGCACTCGCCTACCACCGCGGGTGGGAAGCCAGAGTGGGATATGAATCCCGGTCACTGCACCACCAGGGCCTCCTCTGGTTGGGTTGGTGTGCCTGTTCGGAGGGAGGGGAACTGGGGGGGAATAGCATGATCCTCCCACGTGCAATGTCCTGCCGGTGACCCACTGTCAGCTGAAAAGAAGCGGCTGGCGACTGCGCATGTATCAGAGGAAGCATGTGCTATATAGTCTACAAATCTCCCCGGATCGGCAGAGGGGCTGGAGCAACGACTAGGACAGCAGGGGGAATCTACCAAATACAATTGGGGAGAAAATGAGAGAAAGATTTATCAAAAAAGGAAAAGTGAACAAACAAACAAAATCAGTAGCTGCATTGGGGAATTGTGATTTTTCCAAATGTCCAAAGTGAAGCAGAGCGTCTATGTGCTCCATCTGATGTGGAGGTGAAAAAGGGCGTCTCATAAGATGAATCCTGACGTAAAGTGGTGGCAGTGGGAGTTTGTGTTGGGGAAAACAGGAAGTATGTCCCTGACAGGTTCGAGCTCGGCCTTCAAAACAAGGTCATTGGTTCCTCAGGGCAGAGCCGTGGAAACGTAATGGCTCTGCTCAGCATCACTTCTGAGACATGACAGGCGGGGCCACAGGACAGGGAAGATGAAGCTGGCAAATCAACAGGCTCAACACGTACGTACGAACGCAACTCAAGTCAAACTTCAGAGAGGCTGTTGGAAAAGACTCTCTCCTCCCTCCGGAGTCTTGAGACTTTAGAGTCGCACTGTAGAGACAACCGGAGCCGAGAGAACAGCCATGTTATTTAAAGATCCAGTCCAAGTGAACGCACACATTTCCCGGACATGCTGTCCAGTGAAGTGTAAGGACAAGTATTCTGTAATACTTTCAAAATATAAAAACAACACTGGAATCAGATCAGTCTTAGGTGAGACATGGAATACGATGTTCGGTCCGGATTCAGTTAAAGCAAATGATATAAATGTTTTCTAGTCTCCATTATTTCTCTACAACCTCTTTATTGTTCGGTACATACTGTCGATTGTGTCTTTAGATATATGATTTGTATTGGTGTCACACTGCCCTCTGCTCTGTTCATCATAGTATTCCATTCACTTTGAAACTCAACTCAAGCACACAGTCTCTTACAGAAGCCTCATCAATATGGGATGCAACCTGCTACCCCTTCAGGACCTGCACACCACCAGAACGCTCCGCGGTCCGGTAAAATCATGGCTGGTCCTACCCAGGAGAGAAGCTCTTTGACATGCTCCCCCTCTGGCTGAGGTCTGTCATGACCAAAACCCCTCGCCACAAGAACAGTGATAAGGACTCTACCCCCCCCCCCCCCCTTTCCCCCACACAGCCAGCCTCATCAACGGGACTGAAACCCCCCACTGACACTGAAACCTAACCCCTCCCCATCACCATACGTAGCTGGACCGCATGTCACATTAACATAATAGCTGCTTCTCTCACCAGAATACTTTTTGCTTTATCTCGACCTTATATGATTCTCTTTAGCTTACATTGTAAAAGTATTGTTTTAAGATGTATATAAAATACGTTTTTCCACACGCGAAAAATATATTATTAAATTATCGTTAAAATCCTTAAAATTTAAAATGCTAGAATCTGTAAATATGCACATATTTCTCTAAAATTTAAAGAAGTATTTGTGATGTCACAAATCACCCTGGTAGGAAATCGCCTTTTCGGCGAGCACAGAGAAACTTTCCACGTTCAGCAGACGATTGTGGATACAGCCTTCTGGTGTCAAACTCTGCACAGACGTCATTCTGCACAATCAATCATTCAACTGAAGGAGCACGAAGAAGAACATGTTTTTGAGTGGAGGGGGTCTCTAATGGAGAGGGATGGGTGCCATGGAAAGGCCACGGCCTAGGAAGAATGGCAAGAGACAGAGACGTGTTTATCGAGAAGGGCATTGCACTGCTCCTCAAGGCTTCAACCAAATAACCCCCGGCTTTATGCTTGTACCGTAGCAAAGCAGCAGCCCTTTGTATAAATGCATGTGTGAAGAGCATTCATGCTATATATACGTCAAGGCGAGATGTAAAAAATAACATTTTTATTACCTTGTGGAAAAGAGAAAAGGGCATTTCTGTTATTGTGTTCTGTGTATTCAAACATGAAGACTTTCCAGCCCAGACACAAATACACAGACAACAACGTGACACTAAACATCTCGAGTATTTTTTCAAGGACACGGCTCAATGTTTGTTTTTTTCTGTCATGTTTTTTTTATTTTCTTATTTTTCATATGAAACAGATAAATTCTTCCAGTGTCTTTGAAGTGTGAAATGTCTATTTTTTTTTAATTATTATTATCATCATCATCATGGATTCTCATAGTACATTCAGTTAAATGTTCATTTGAAAGAAAACATCTTTGAACTTGGCACTTAGAAAACAACCACAAAGAATTGTCACCTTTATTCATTTAGAACAAAATTTACAAAGCCATTCAAACAGTCATTTTTTTTTAATACTTTTATATCTATTTTTTAAACTCAATTTTTGAGAATATTCAAAATACACCTTTTTAATGTTGCCTCTGTCTCTCTCTTTGTACTTACAAATATGTACATTAAAGTCTCTTAAAGTCCTATCGTTCGTGTGTTGTCCCACTGATTTCTCTTCTCTGGTAAAAATCTTTTTTTTTCTGTCTCCCATGTTTTATTTATATCTCTCCATACCGTTCGTTCGTTCGCACTCTGTGGAGCTCTGCACTGTTCTTGTGGAGCCGGAGTGTCTGTGATTGTTCTGCGTTGCTCAGATGGACGTCCCGTGACTGGGCTCAATGGCTTCTGGGATGGGTCCTCCTGGTACTGATTGGTAGGACATTGGCATGGGCGTCTTGACCGGGCTCTGTCGGAAGAGCCCCCCGTTGGGCGCCCTGTGTTTGCAGCGGATAGAGGGCATGGTGGCGCTGCTGAGGGGCAGGGGCAGGCTCCTGCCAGCGGCTGCGCCCAGTGTCCTTCCTGCCCCATGACCCTCCTGGAGGAAGGTGGTCACAGAGAGCGGCGGACCCCCCCGATGATGGCCCGGGTAGTCCCGCACAGACAAGGCCTCCAGGGACTGGCTGGGGTGCATGCTGCCAATGTCCAGGGCAGAGATCTCGATAGACTGGCCGGGCAGCTGCTTGTGTGCCAAGTCTTCGTCCAGGAGGCTGTTCAAACGCTGGTGGACCTGCTCCAGGTTCATCTCTTTGTCCTAGGGGGGAGAAAGGGAGAGAGAGAGGGGGGGGGGGGGAGAGAGGCAGAGAGAGAGAGAGAGAGAGAGAGAGAGAGAGAGAGAGAGAGAGAGAGAGAGAGAGAGAGAGAGAGAGAAGAGACCAAGACGAAGGAGTGGACAGATGTTTTAGTGGAAGAAGGAATATAAACGTAACCGAGTAGGTGGAGGAGTATAACCAAGGAGTAGAGATTAAAAGCAGAAGATGAATGTATAGTAAGAAGAGCGAGAAGGTAAAAGGGAGGAATTGGAACAGATAGTAGGAAGAGACAACAGGAGAAACGAGTTACAAACAGTTGTGTAAACAGGAGGACTATGATAGCTACATGCAATGCAATCTACTCAATCCTAATTCAATTAAGGAACATTTAACACACATCCAGTTATAATCATTACATTGTCAAATTTGAAGTATGCTAAAATTACATGATGTGTACATTAGCTTGGTAAAAGAAACCCAACTATTCAGTCAACAATATGGCAGAATTTTAAGCAGCAAACATCAAGACGTGATGATGTGGAGACATTACCTTAAAACACTGACTCGCAAACGCGGAGTCGTTACAGGTAATGTCTCCATCTCTCAAATGAATCTAACAAAGATGTCGCTTGATGCAAGAGCGTTGTGCGTTTTCTCCAGGTGTCCGTGCACCTCCGTGACTCCATTGCATGAAGAACATCAGTTGTTCACAAGACAGGCTCTAATGAACACACACAACTAATGAATCAGACTCCATGCGACTGTGTGATCCAAAGGAAGACAAAAGAGTCAATTACTATGTCTATTTGTCTCAATCATATTGAAGAAACATCCATTTTTATCTTCTTTTCTCTCTTTCTTTGCATAAACAGCCATCAATGGGGCAACACAAATATGAGAGAGGAGAGGGAGAAGCCAAATAAAGAATTCATAAATTAATTCATAAATTCATAATTCAAAATCAATTACATTTAACCGGCAAAATGTTTCAGTGCTAGATATTTTTGCCTGCACCCTGCCCTCCAACACTGCAGTCGCATCCCACTCCATCCCCATGCACCCGTTTAATTGGAGCCAAACTCAAGACAGACAAGACACAAAAAAGAAGCCAAATAACATGAGAGGGGGTGAGATGACCAATGAAGTGACTGGAATCTACCCCGGCCCCGGCCCCATGCCCCGCCCCTTCCATCTGACACAGCCCAATGGCCATCCAGCATGTCAGGCCTCTCCTCCTGACCTGTGTCAAGAGCCTCTGCCTCCTCCCAGTCTCTCTCTCTGTCTGTCCATATGTCCCGCCTCCCTTCCGGTGAAGCACTTGTAATGTCATTATATGTCAATGGACCAGAAACCCTTTCCAGACTGTAATCCTTAGTCACCTGCTGGAAATCATAGACAACGGAACATAACCAACAGGCTCCCTTGTTTGTCCGGACATTGACATATAATTGCAATAAGTCGTCACTCAGGTAAAAGTGTATAGGCTTGCAGTTGGTTTTCAGTTGAAATTGCTGTCATATTGCCTGTGCTATCAAGGAGGGGAAGTACAAATGATGCTCATAACAATTTAAAGGAACAGCTCACCCTAAAATCCAAAATACATATATTCCCTCTCGCCTGTAGTGCTGTTTATCCATCTATATCGTTTTGTGTTAGTTGCCTGAGTTTTGGGGATATCGGCCGCAGAGTTTCTGCCTTCTCTCCAATACAATGGAACTGGATGGCACTCTGCTTGTGGTGCTCAAAGTGCCTAAGGAAAACATTTGAAAAACTCAACAGCATTGTCTCTTTCCAGAAATCATGATCCTGTTACTCAAGATACTCAACAGACCTTGTTATGAGCAGTTTCATGGAGGAACTATTTTCTTTTGACTGAACTACACCCACTAGCTGCTAGCTAGTTCCTACATGAGACTGCAAAATAAAATAGTTCCTACATGAAACGGCTCACAACAAAGTCTGTGCATTATCTTGAGTAACCATGATTCCAGATTCCTGGAAAAAGACAATGTGCTGTTGAGTTTTTCAAATTTTTGGTGCTTCGAGCACTACAAGCTGAGTGCCTTCCAGTTCAATTGTATTCAAGAGAAGGCAGAAACTCTGCGGCCGATATCTCCAAAACTCAGGCAACTATCCCAAAATGATATAGATGGATAAATAGCACTACAGGTGAGAGGAAAAATATGTATTTTGGATTTTAGGGTGAGCTGTCCCTTTAATACATGTCTAGAAACACAATAATGATGGAGTACATGACCAAAACACCTCATAGTTCTAATACTCCATTAAATCAGCAAATTGCTAGGCTAATTGTGTCTAGGCTAACGTTATTGTGCGCCTAGCATGACAGCAGTATGTGGTCATTATTGGACAGCTAGCTTGCAAACAAAAGACTGCTGTATCTTCAATTGAAATCAACGGCAGTAACTCAAACTCTCGCATGCATCCAAAAGTGGCATGGAGCCGCCTGCTTTACTGCCTGGAGCCTGCTTTACTGCCTGGAGCCTGCTTTGCTGCCTGTTGAGTCTTCAGGAGAGGACTGGGCCTTGAGTGGGTTGTCCTCGTCACGTGGCCCCTAGTGCATTATTGCTCCGTCGAGTCAAACAGGCAGCTCAAGGCTTTTAGATTAGGCAGCGTCTGCTTTCTGCTCACACTTTAGTTTAGGGATCCACGTCAAGCCTTATCTGGACGCCTCGTGCAGAGCGGGGCTGCCCAGTCGACTGCGGCTACATTAAGTCAGAGCTTAAACGTGTTAAGACTTGAACGGATTAGCTAACGAGAGCTATTGTACAACGGAAGCACTCATTGGGCCCAGAAGTACACTTTCAGTATGACGGTTTTGAATTTGCCACACTACAACACTATATTTACTATTGATATATTTTACTATATATTTACTGTTGATCATTCCAACTGTGGTTCTCTCACATGATCACAAATAACCATGATTACGAATCCCCTCGTTTGTTCAGTCAAAAATGTTAATTTAGTGTTTGTTTTTTTAATTTGTTAAAAATCAGTATGAGAGAGAATCACAGTAGCTTTTTTTTTGAGAGAGAAGGCTCAGAGAAGTCCCTAACAAAGCACCCCAACGTCTCTCCCGACATGAGAAGGAATGAATAGATCGATCACATGATGTTGGAACTATCACGGTCAGGGCACAGGGGCACACCTATTATAACTGGGTGTACTGCAGCTCGACTAAATCGGGGCTGGCGTCAGCGCCGCCTGCTGGATCCATAAAGTAGAGTGTGGCAGTGGCGTCTCTGGGCAGGACCGGGGGCCCCGGGGGTCTGGGTCGGGACCGGGGCCTCGGTGGGGCCAGGAGGCCCGTGCTGGGGTTCTGGCCTAGCAGCAGGCTCGGGCCAGCAGGGCCCTGGCCTGACGAGTTGTCAGCGGTCACCTCTTTGGGCTGCTCCCTCCGGCAGTGGGTGCTGTTCCACCAGGTCTCCAGTGCAGCGACCAGCAGGGCCAGCAGGAGCCCCGCGGCCAGGATGCAGAAGACACCGGCGAAGCTGTGCAGCCGCAGCGCCCGCCCCTCCGGCTGGGCGTCCGCGTGGCTGTCCAGGTCGCAGCGGCCTTTCCTCGGCCACCACTTCTGCTTCAGGATGTCCAGGTCTCCTTTCTCCTGGAGCTCCAGGATCCTTGCAAAGGAAAAGGAGAATGTAATGTGGTTCTTTCACATAGGCGCATGACATTGTGAAATAATAAGACCCTAGACCAGTGATACTTAACTTGCTGCCCGGGGGGGCCAGATGCGGCCCGCGACAGGGTGCAGAGTGGCCCCCCCGACCATTTTCTAATAATTTCACGTTAGTTTTCATTGTGAATTAGAATCTAATTCAGAATAAAAACTAACGTGAAATCAAGTTTGACGGAGCTCCAGCTAAATTAATCAAATACCGCCGTCTGCTCGCTACCCAGGCACATGTATGTACTTAACCTAGCTAACTTAACCCAACTAACTATCCGGTGTGCACAACATTATCAGACTAAACTCCGGCTGACACGTCAAAAATGTACAATCCGCTACAGAAAAAATTATATTGTTTGTTTATTAACTGGCCCCCGGCCTCCTATCATTTCACGAAAGTGGCCCCCCGGCAAAGC
>NC_139633.1:26038807-26176307 GCF_964638095.1 Poromitra crassiceps
GCACCGTTCCATACACCAGGTCCACTTGTTTGGACAGGTCCTGGAAAGACCTGGAGCCAGGGGGCCGACATTGGTAAGTTAGATTATGAGACGTTGTACAACATTGTAATTGGAAAAGACAAGCAAAGCAACCGTGATCATCCAAATTGAATCCAAATTGCATTTTATTTAGTCACAAATGAAGAAGTAACATGATTAATTTGCATTGTATTAGTCTCAAATGAAGAACTAACATGATTCAGAGCAAGGTATGCCTTTTGGGGAAATTGGAGCACAAAGACACAAAAACACATTGCAGATTACGTTGTCTATATGCCACATGAATTTGTACATGGTGTCACAGCAACATAACATAATTAGTACGATGTTTATGTCGTTTTTGCTTTTTTCATAATTGCCTTTGTCAATGTTTGCTCCCAACTTATATTGCTGTCTTGGACCACAGGAAGACTAGCTGTCGTCTTGGCGATCCTTTTAATAAACAAATAAACTGAGTTTCCACAGCTTGTAACGTCTCAGCTTGTAACATGATGATCGCCTTTGGCATCTGATTTGAAAGCTTAAAGAGTGAGACAGGTGGGATTTGAACCAGTGAACACCCCCAAGCAGCTGTTTATCTCACTGAGCTAGAGCCAGGGACTGTCCAGCTCATTTCTATCAGTGTTCAAACTACTGATGATAAAGAAGCATCACTGCTGGCATCTTACAGCCAGCAGCTTATCATGCGAACATTTTCTGAAGCCAGACGCAGGGACTGAACCAACAACCTTCTGCTCCACATCCATAAGTGGGCTGTAGCTCACCCAGATATTATACCCAGGTCTTTTCAGGCTGAGTGCTGACACGATACTGTGCATATGTCTGTATTTTATACAAGTGGGCTAAATGTTCAGTTGTAAGTCAAAGCCACAGGTGAGATGTAGGCCTGGGCGATATGGAAAATGTGCTTTTCGTCATCAATTTAGACATCAGAAATGTGTCATATTAAAATATCTTCATATCATCACAATATGATTCCACTTAAAGATGATAAATGATAATATTGAATTATTTCCCAGCCCTAGGTTTAGGTAAGGTAAGTTAAACAACGGTTAGGTTTAGGCAACAAAGCAACTTGGTTGGGGTTAGGGTTATGGTTTGGGTCGGGATTCGAACCAGGTCTCGAATGGATCCAGCACTCCCGCCCCTTCTCCCTAGTGCAACTTTGACCTACTTAAACCTCATTTATGAAACATAAATGATAAATCATTCAAATAAAATACAGATTGAAATTCATTTGTCCAGAGATGTCTATGGGCGATGTCCCAGTTAAATACCTTTTTAGTGAGTCTCTGGTCAGACATCTTCACAAGTCTATTCCAGACTCGAGGCATTTGACCTTTATGTCTGATGTTTGGAGATTCCCATCCCATATCACCACTAATGGCCAGAGCTGAAGTGAATTTATGAACTCCTATAAAATAACGGATGGCTCTGTGATGCACAGTGTTACAACTTAGATGTTCACGGAAACATGAATTATACAGTTGTGTGCAAGTATGAAATCCCAGATTACCACATTATATGTTATCATTATATTATATTATGTTATAATATATGATATTAGGTTAGGTTAACCTTCAGTGCTGATTATGGCCATGGGTAAGATCACACCCACAAAATGTTCTTATCATGTTGGCGAACCCTGATGAAGTTATAGCTTACCGTACTTTACAGATTTAATACAGTCCCTGGTAGATTCCTGTGTGATGTGGTGTAATGTAGGCTGATGTTATGTATCATGTGGGTAGCAGGCAATGTAGGCTCCTTGTGGCTGTTGGATGCCTTCTGTTCTGCAAAGATAATTGCCAATTTGGTGCAACAATTTGCTAAATGGCAACGTGTCTCTAATTAGACTTTGCTTCCAATGTAATTTAAATGGCAATCTGACAGGATGATTACCTACTTCCTTGAATGGTGTTGGTATGTTTCACATTGTTTGTCTATGCATGTGCTACAGTAAATCAATTCGATTGTGTATTGGAATGTGTGCATTTAAGATCGTCTTCCATCCAATTACCTGAAAGGTGAGAGAATCGAAAAAAGCTCTTCTGAAGACAACGTCGTTAATTCAGCCGTTTAATTGACAGCCTATCTGGTGTGGCTACAAGCCAGTAACTCCACTGCCACTGAGTGTGAAATATTCAAATCTAATTTTGCCTAACAGCTACGAGCCATCAAGCACTGTGGGCCTCTATGTACAGCGTGGAACTCTGGAACTATAGATTTATCGTAAATCAACACACACAGACTGAGATTCACCCACGTGGAGTAAGAGTAAATAAAAGAGGTGAAAAGCATTGCCTCCTTTGTGCTATTGTTAGAGAATATCAGCCAATAGACAGATTAAAAAATCAAAGACAACATTTTAACGACAAATAGGTGAGGATCTTGATCTAATTGACAGGACCAACACTGTTCATCTTCATCTGTTCATTTAAATGTAAAGCTCCTTCAGACTGGAACAACCTGCCCAATACCCTTAGAACCCACAATCTGATTTCACCAAGTAACAGTTGTTCCTGGACCAGCATTTCTTCCTAGTATGGGCTGGGGAAACCCCGCCCCCAAACTCATTTGATTGGTCGCCACAATTGCTTCTTCCTTAAAACGTGCGGCAAGGAAAAACATGTGGTTAAGCTTAGGGTTAGGGTGTGAATAAAGTGCAGCCTTCGACGAGCTCGGTCCTTCCAATCTGAGAAGTGGGGTTCGACTCCCGGTCGAACCACACAGATTTTTATAAAACAATAGGGTTAGACATTAGGTTTAGGCAAGTACAACATGTTAGGGTCTGGTTGTCGTAAGATAAGAAAACCCTAACCCTAATCTTAACCACATCTTTTTACTTGCCACACATTTTTTTTGCGGCGACCAATCAAATGAGTTTGGGGCGGGGTTTTCCCGGCCCATACTAGGAAGAAATGTTGGTCCAGGAACAACTGTTACTTGTTGAAATCAGTTTGTGCCCTTTAGAACAATCAACTCATTTCACCTCTTCAAGAACTCATTATTGCCATTCCTCAAATCACCAGCATCTCTTGTAATGTCTTCTTGCCCCTTTTAATATTGTCCAGTTTTGCTAGTTGGATCACCTGTTGTCATTTATTATTAGTGCATTTATTATACTTATACTATTATTGTATTATTATATAATAATAGTTATCTTATATAATAGCTATATATCATCGATTTGTTTCGCTGTATCAATTTAAATACTTTTTTGTACCGGTCCGTGGGCTATGGGAATGATGTGTGGGTGTGGGTCGGTAAATGAGAGCCTCTATGTATTGTATGTTGTCTGTTTATGTTGCATTGCACTGTTTTGCGTTGGACCCCCTTGAAAACGAGATGGTTCGAGATCTCAAGGGCCTATCCAGTATGCATTAAATAAAATGTCACTGTTTCATCTATTTTCTATTAAACCCTCTCTCTTCTCTCTCTCTCTCTATTGTCACATGCTCGGCTTTTCTTCTCCACAGTGTTGCAACATTCCCTGTGAGAAGTCATGATCAATAGGTCAAACCCTATAGCCCTCTGTTCATTAGATATAATGGCCCAACCCTCCCCCCCCCCCAACACACACACACACACACACACACAAACACACACACACACACACACACACACACACAGCAATCGTTCAGTGCAGAGTAATCATTCTTTCTTTGTTTCCTCTAAGGTCTGTATATGAATCCGCGGAGCTTAACGGTAAATAAGTGGGCCCTATATAACCAGGCTGCCCTGACATCTGACCGTATCAGTAATCATCAAAACAACAGCACCAAGGGCTAAGTTGAAAAGAATACAGTTACAGCTACTACAGTACAGCCAGAGTCTTAAAGGTGTTTGTTAAAATGAGTATTGATTCATGTGATATCGTAGAGGATAACAGTCATATTGATATACTAAAAGACTAGTAAACGACCGTACCGCGGATATATGCCTCCGCCAACAAGTGAGCAGTCGACATGCATGTCTGTCCAGACTTTGACGTTTGAGCCAAATGTGAAGAAACCCCCGTCAAGGTGTTACAGAGATATGGCGTTACCGAGCTTGAAAATGGCGTTCGTGAGGTCACAGTGACCTTGAACTTTGACAACCAAAATCGAATCGGTTCATCCGTGAGTCCAAGTGGACGTTTGAGGCAAATTTGAAGAAATTCAGTCAGGTTGCGCTGATATTTGACCGTATCAGCAATCATCAAAACAACAGCACCGAGGGCCAAGTTGAAAAGAATACAGTTACAGCTACTACAGTACAGCCAGAGTCTTAAAGGTGTTTGTTAAAATGAGTATTGATTCATGTGATATCGTAGAGGATAACAGTCATATTGACACATTAAAAGACAAGACAGTCTGTGTTTCTCCGGTCGAGCAGGTCTCTGCGTTGTGTGTGATCTGCAGCTGCCTAACATCACCGACACACCTGCATCAACAACTATGCACTCGTAACTTTGTTCGATTAAATCGTGCGGACCGAACAGGGTAATTGGTTTAAAGAGGCTCAAAGTGGCACAATCTTTCAACAGATCAAATAATTCCCATTTGGGAGGGAGGTGTTTTCTCTCTTTTTGTTCAAAAGAACAAAGACGTAATCACTCCCCACACTTCCCCAGGGTGGCTTAAATAGTGTATCTGTGAGAGGGATTAACAGCGGAGTGTGTTATCTTGCAAAGTACCCTTGAGTTACCCTCCACAAGGTTGGAGAAGTATGCCGCTCTTGAATCCTTGACCACCTTTTGACACCTGAACTGGGGGTCTCAAGGACCGAGCTTCATGAATGAAGACCACCCCTTCCTCAATAGCCAATCACACACTAGTCAATCAGCCCAGGACATCTGTCAACACATCGGTGATGTCATACTCGCTGATGTCATCGGTGAGGTCATAATACCACCGTGATGTCATCCGTGATGTCATAAATCCCCGTCTGCTGAGCCAATCGCCAAAGAGGACGCGAGCAGTATATAACCGTGGTCATCACAGCATCATCCCGTTTCCCGATTGTTCATCTCAGTGGCTGGTCGTACCTCGGGCTGATCGTCTTCTCCGGAGCTGTGTTTCGCCCCACCCACCTCCCCAGTCCACCACCAACGTCTTGACTCCTGAAGAATTCCCTACGGGGATGGGGGGATTCTCTATCCTAGTCTGAGCAGATGATCTCCTCTCTCACCACAAGAGGAGTGTCATCTTATCACGGAGTCATTACGCCAAAACTAGTTGCCATGCCATTTGTGTATAAAGCTTGCTTGTTAAATTTTACCCACTGGTCTCTCATGATTGAAATGGACTTTCATGATATCATATACGATTTATAGCTTGTTCTTTCTTCCAAATGCCTTCAGCTTTTCTGCATAATGAACACAGATTAGCCAACAGGTGAATTCCAGAGATGCTACTCTTTAGTTACTCTACCATCTCACCCCCCCGTCGTCTCTTTGCCAAGAGATCAACTTTAACTCACAGACAGGCACACTTCACAACACTGTAAGTGAAAAGTACACACATGTCCGCATTCCAACCGGCGTACGTACACACACACACACACACGGACAGTCGGACACCCGCGGTCCCTTTACAGGTGACCTGGGTGCTGCTTAGCATTCCCTCCCTCTCCTCACATGTCCACATGTGGCTATTTGTTCAACAGTAGACAGACCCAATGCAATCAAATAGCTCTCTGCCTATTCTTTGGGGACATGGAGCAACACCAAATTGGATTTACTGACAAATAACATTTGGACTGAGGACAGCCTACTTGTTAGGCAGCACGTCAGAAATGGCAGAAAAGCACGTGTGTACCGAGTGCAACTGACGAGAGAGGGTTCATCTGTGTGAACACATAACAGACTTCAGCCTGCACTACCACGCTCGTCCCTGTAGTTATATGACACCAACACCTACACATGTCAACCTGTGTTGTGTGGGATTCATGCTACCTTCAGTGCAGGCTTCATATGTGCAGAATAAAGAAAGCCTGTGAATGCGCCCACAAAGGCAACGCTCCTTATACGAATAAACAAGCCTGTATTGAAGCTCTGTAGAGGCCAAATCACACATTTCAAGGCTGTTTGTCAGCGTGTGAAAGGCTACAGAAACTTGTTGTTTGAGGTTTCTAATTTTGAGAAAGTTCATACACTAATAGGCTATTGGCAAACATTGTCCATTGTGCTACGAGGAAAAGTACAGTTGAGTAGAAGGTTGCCTCTGATGTTAGATCAGTGTGTGAGAATGCATTCACATTTATGAATGAAACTATAGTATGATATACACTAATTGGAAAGTTCTTTACAGTGCTACAGAATGAATGCATTTGCAGTGTATATTCCCGAAATGAGAATCCCGAAATGATAATCTTAAGACATAAAAGGAGCACAGAAAAGACGATTGGACCTAGATCACACCCAGGGCAAAGTAGTAGATGGATACAAAGATGTGCAGTGCCACCAGGAAGTGCATCTCACTGAGCTCAAACACAGATGGATAGAAAATGACGATAAGTTGCATGTGTCTTACCGCACGGCGTTGTCCATACGCGACACGGTGAGGTAGCGTGATGTGTCTTACCGCACGGCGTTGTCCATACGCCACACGGTGAGGTAGTGTGATGTGTCTTACCGCACGGCGTTGTCCATACGCCACACGGTGAGGTAGTGTGATGTGTCTTACCGCACGGCGTTGTCCATACGCGACACGGTGAGGTAGTGTGATGTGTCTTACCGCACGCCGTTGTCCATACGCCACACGGTGAGGTAGTGTGATGTGTCTTACCGCACGGCGTTGTCCATACGCGACACGGTGAGGTAGTGTGATGTGTCTTACCGCACGGCGTTGTCCATACGCCACACGGTGAGGTAGTGTGATGTGTCTTACCGCACGGCGTTGTCCATACGCCACACGGTGAGGTAGTGTGATGTGTCTTACCGCACGGCGTTGTCCATACGCGACACGGTGAGGTAGGCGGCCAGGTTGGCTGTGTAGGAGGAGCACACGATGAGGGTGAAGAGCCACCAGCTGCCCATGACAATGCGCAGGGCCACCGATCCCAGTATGGAAACACTGCCTGTGGAGGAGCAGGTGCAAACACCATGATGTCCACAGGTATACACAAAGACACATCATCATCATTATGATATACTATGTTACTATACTAACATACTATGTTACGATATAGCCTACTATGTTGCTATATATCATGTTCGTTACCACCACACCACACAGGATGTAACGATCTTGTATCCTTAACCTATGGTGAATGTCAAAGAATAATATGCCACTGTAATTTTCTGTAACTTTCTGGAGTAGCAGCCTCTTTTTTTGCAATTCACATCTAAACCATCTCTAATTTGTTTGCTTCTATTTAACTCATTTAGATGTAATGGAAATCAATAAAGATTTTTCTTTTTCTCCTACCTGGATTCACCTCATTAGTCCACTTCATGAAAAGATTAAGTGTCTCTTATATTTTGTACATTCATATATTAATGATCATATGCAACTTAATGAAATGAGTGACTTTTTAGTAATAAATGATGTTAGGTTTTTATGGCCTGTGTGAATCCATACGTAGCAATGATATATTAGCTCAATAGCTGATGCAGCTATATTGCGGGTTTATTTTTGGAACTGCACCTACATATCCATCTGCTGCAGAGCAGGTTTTAGCTGAACACAGTCTGACATGTTCACCTCCCAGGAATAGAGAGCCAAAGTGGAACATCACACTTCCTGCTTCAGCACTGTACCAGAGATTTTCTTACGCAATTTATTTTCCCAGACATTTCGCAAAATGCTTATAAAGATAGTTTTATTTCTCCAAACCAAACGGTTCAGATAGAAACAGGAGAGACCGCATGACATTTAACTCGGACCAAAATGTAAAAGAATTGCGGATTTAAATGATGAAAACAATGTAGTCTTTTTAAGTTTTGGTCCGAGCGAAATGTTCTATGGTCTCTCCGGATTCTAAATATAGCTGAAAAAAACGGTTTAGCTATATTTAGAATCCGGAGACGAAGTAAAACTATTTTTATAAGCATTTTACGAAATGTCTATGGGAAAATAAATGGCAGATGAAAATCTCTGGTACAGTGCTGAAGCAGGAAGTAGGCGGTCACTTTGCCTCTCTATAAACAAAGCATGCTCATGTCTCACAGGAAGGGAGACCTTTTGGCAGGTAAAGTAGCCCCTGTTGGTTCAAAACAGTACTGCATGGGTCATATCCTACGGCCAGTGCAAGTGCAAGGGCAAGCGTTATCTTTGCTAGTTTCTAGTACTCAAAATCCCCCTTTTAATGATCACTTTGTTGCTGAAACATCGTTGAGTGCTAGAAACTAGCAAAGATAACACTTGCTCAGTGGAGATGTTCACGTTGAGGAGGCTGTGAAAAAAGCCTCCAAGCATCTGCATTTTCTCACTGTGATGGCAAGACATGGGCTCCCTGTAGAAGACCTGTCGATATCTATAACAAACACACTGATCAGACCATGTCTAGAATATGGGGGTGGACTGCTTGTGGGCTGTACGGCTAAACAACGAGCCACCATGGACAGGGTTCAGAAAAGGGCTGTCAAAATAATGATGAGGTTCAAGGACATCTCTTTGAATCTAAACGGATCTGCAGACAGGAAGAGAACAAGCCACTGTGAAGCTGATTCAGGACATGCACCAGCCTAACCACCCGCTCCACCACATCCTCCCTCCTAGTAAGAAAGAATAGACTGGCCGTGTTCTTCTGCACAAAGCAATCAGTTGTCTTTGCCAAAAACCAGAACAAATAGACTGAGAAACTCCACCATCTCTTGTGGCGTGAGGCTTTTCAATGGGTTGTAGTTAAGCGTTGATTGTATTTTTGATGTTGGGGTTTGTTTTAATAATGCATAATGTACGTGTATTTTTTTTTTTTTTTTTTCAAGTATACATTCTGCATTGAATTAATGATGTATTGCAAGTCAGAATGATTAAACTAAGGGGGCACGGTGGCGCAGTGGTAAGCGCTGTGCCCTCACAGCTAGAAGGTCCTGGGTTCGATTCCCACCTGGGACGCTGTGAGTGAGTGGTGAAGGAGTGCGTGCCCGTCCGCATGTCCTCGAGTGACCACCGCCCGGGTGGGGTCGTCAAAAAAGGCCTTTCTGTGTCGAGTTTGCATGTTCTCCCCGTGCCTCCCGAGGGTTTCCTTCATATGAACCCCACACCAAACATGCAATATCCTGGTCGCTGATGTGGTGCCTCCTCTGGTCGTTAGGGGCGCCTGTTCGAAGGGAGGGGATCTCGTCGGAATAGCGTGATCCTCCCACGTGCTATGTCCTACCGGTGAAGCTTCCCCTGTCAGGTGATAAGAAGCGGCTAGCTAACTGCCCATGTCTCGGAGGAAGCATGGAGCCAGTTTCGGCTCTCCACAGATCGGCAGAGGGTGGAGCAGCAACCAGGATAAATAAATTAAAATGACAGAAAATGGCGAAGAAATGTCGATCAGTGTTTCCCAAAGCCCAAGATGACGTCCTCAAGTGTCCTGTTTTGTCCACAACCCAAAGATATACTCGGTTTACTGTTATAAAGGAGGAGAGAAACCAGAAAATATTCACATTTAAGAAGCTCGAATCAGAGAATTTGGACTTTTTTTCCCTTAAAAAATGACTCAAAACGATTAGCAAAATAGTTGTCGATTATCTTTCTGTCGATCGACTAATCGATTAATCGATTAATTGTTGCAGCTCTAGCTACAAGTCGTCATTTTCTTGCAATGCTAGCGTTGGAGCAAAAATCGACCGGTTGCACATGACACGGATGGCGTGGTTTTCTTTTTCTTTTCTTTGTCATCTTTTAGTGGCTAAGTTGTTGAACCAAAAACTTGCATTCCTTTGATCAAAACCATCTAGTCAACAACTCATTCATCTTCGCTCCTTTTTGGCCTTGTTTAACTCTCTTGCATTCTCATCTTTCATCCTCCGTTTTCTCTCTGAGGGAGAAAGATGGGTTCGTCACATTAGCCTCTCCATCTTCACTGTTCCTCTGTCACACTGACTCAGATCCCCCCCCCCCCCCTGCCTTCTCTTTCGCATAAACCAAAAAACAGCATATGAGACGGATATCATATCAGGATAGATTTTAATTTCAAAGCCGTAGAAATGTTATCTGAAAGATTCGGGAGAGTGAAAAGTAATGAAAACATATTTGTCTCAAAGTGTCACAATCACCACAGCTGCGCCCTTGGGGAGCAGCTGTGGACAGCTTGGGGGGGGGGGGGGGGGTGGCGTGGGGGAGGGGGTGAAAGCCTTGTCGGGTGGATAGTATACACACTCCAACATCAGTCATTTTTATGGCTTTGACTGATTTGCTAAGGTCATCCCAATTGAATTGTGTATCTAAACTTTTCTGGACCCTACTGCAAAAGTCCGGACCACTGTTCTTCAGTCCCTGTCATCTTTCTAACCAATTGATTAAATCCGAGGTATCCCAAACTTTTCAGATCAAACACCAAACCACATTTCTCAAGTACCACTTCCCACTGTGGCTAGCAACTTTTTTTCCTCCATAAAACAAAATCACTGATTTAACCATACAGTAAGCATCAGAAAGGGTAAATACAAGTAGGCTACTGTTGCATGTCAGAGCGCAAATAACCAACACATAAACAGATAAAGATCTTATTTGCTGATAGGCTGATGGCAGTCAGCAAGGCTCTTGCGGACCACCAGTGGTCCCCCGGACCACTGTTTGGGAATCACTGGTTTAAATCCTCTGATTATAAGGAAAACACCTCTTCCACCCAATCTCTTGGACAAGGTTTGTATTATTTCTTGCACAGAAAAAGACAAATCAAAATCAGTGGCACTTTTCCCCGACCGACCATCTTACGGGACAAAGGAAGGACAATCCCCATTCAAAATAACCAGCCAACGAGTAAAGCCAGTGTGTCTGCGTAGGCAGTCGGGTTTAATCTGTAGCGAACTCAGAACAGAGGCCAGCCAACTGTTGGGAATATCATTATGAAATCATTGGGGGAATATGGCTGCCAAGTTTACGCCCTCTGACAATGCCGCACTAAACATCAGCAGTCAGATCCGTATCAAAGTGACTTACGTCATCCCAGGGAAAGACAAAAAAAGAGCGCGATGCCCTTGAAGAAGTGCCAATGGTTGAACGTGAGCCAGAAAGGAGTTAGAAGAAGAGGAGAGAAAGAGGGAGAATTCTGCTCTTTCTAAAATATCGTGGGCGTCGGGCTTAAAAAGGCTCACGGGCATGGGTCCAGACTTTGATAAATGCAGTTCAGGCTTTAACATCAGTTGCTGAAGCAGTCATTTATCCAAATTGGAGATACCTGGATCTCCACCAGACCTAAAGGTGGGACATTCCCCTTGACAAGGACACCTTTAGAAAATGCTAGGGTGGGCATTATGCCTGGGATTGTCTCCCGGTGCTGTTTTACCGTGTAGCATTCACACTGACATCCCCAATATGGCTTTCCATTACTTGGGCTCCTTTTGATTTATACGTCTATCACCATGTCTGCATATCAATCAGTTGAATGTGCTACTGTCTTATATTACAGTTTCACATCACAGGATTCCTTTTATAGGCATGCTGCTATACATGTGCGGTCTAACTGGTTCCACATTCTCCATTATTCTACTCTTATTGTCATATATGTTGCGCAATTTTTGGAACACCTTATTTGGATAAGTCCGCCTATAGAGAGTCTACAGAGTATTTGTAACATTTCAACAACTTATCATTTTTTCCTTTAGATGAGATTTTAGTCTTGCATTTTATACCTGTCATATTCTATTTTAATTGCCTCCACTTTGCAATCTTTTAAAATCACCAGGAGCTCTTAAGATGTCTTTATTTCCTTTTAAATGTGACTTTACTCGAGTGGATTTCTATGATTTCACTCACATAGTAAAAATATGCTAATAATAATTTTCCCAACCATTATGTAAAGCACTTTGAATTACCACGATGTATGAAATGTGCTATAAAAATAAACTCGCCTCGCCTATTAATTGACATTGAACAATTCAATTGTTTCACGTTTGTCTGTACTGTAGATATTGAACAGATCATCATGAACAGAATCATTTAGTAGCCAGGGGGTGAGAATCAACAGACAGAAGGGAGGCGGGGGGGGGGGGGGGGGGGGATTCTACAATTCAGCGTACAACTACAAAATTGAGTATATATATATATATATATATATTATTTTTTTCCAGTGGTACTTCTGCCCCTCTGCCCTGATTTGATTCTGGGTTCTGGGATAGCAACAGCCTGATCCTTTATAGTTGAGTTGGAATGAAAACACATACTCTTGGTCCTCGATGGCGCATGATTGGTAACCATTTCCTGTACTAAAGGTGGTGGCTACACCCACCTTGTTGCACAAAGGCCCCGTAGACGATCCAGACGGCGCTCTGGAGCGAAGTGGAGACAGAAGGTGGCGCGTGGCCTCCCGTGTTGTTCTGGGAACGCACTGCCTGGATGCGCCTGAGCAGGAAGATCATGATTCCCACCACAGGGATGGCGGCAGCGATGCACGCCCACACCGCCAAGTCAAATGGCGCCAGCAAGGAGAAAATGTTGATCTTCTCCTCCGACTTGCGCATCAGGATTCCCACTGAGTAGTCCAGGTAGCGCTTGCTGAAATCCACCACGCTCTCTCGCTCCGGCGTGATGGTGATGGCTGCTACGGCCAGGTCGGCTCGCTGTGGGCGCAGAGGCAGATGTTCCCGTTTGATTTCTAATGTGTGATCTTCTCTCTCTCTTCTCCTAATATGTTTGATGTTGAAACTGAATATAAACTACAGTTACATAGCTGCCCATGGTGCTGATATAAACTACAGTAACATAGCTGGCCATGGTGCTGATATAAACTACAGTAACATAGAGCTGCCCATGGTGCTGATATAAACTACAGTAACATAGCTGGCCATGGTGCTGATATAAACTACAGTAACATAGAGCAGTCCATGGTGCTGATATAAACTACAGTAACATAGAGCTGCCCATGGTGCTGATATAAACTACAGTAACATAGCTGGCCATGGTGCTGATATAAACTACAGTAACATAGCTGCCCATGGTCCTGATATAAACTACAGTAACATAGAGCAGTCCATGGTCCTGATATAAACTACAGTAACATAGAGCAGTCCATGGTCCTGATATAAACTACAGTAACATAGAGCAGTCCATGGTCCTGATATAAACTACAGTTACATAGAGCAGTCCATGGTCCTGATATAAACTACAGTAACATAGAGCTGGCCATGGTCCTGATATAAACTACAGTGACATAGAGCAGTCCATGGTCCTGATATAAACTACAGTAACATAGAGCAGTCCATGGTCCTGATATAAACTACAGTAACATAGAGCTGGCCATGGTCCTGATATAAACTACAGTAACATAGAGCTGCCCATGGTCCTGATATAAACTACAGTAACATAGAGCTGGCCATGGTCCTGATATAAACTACAATAACATAGAGCAGTCCATGGTGCTGATATAAACTACAGTAACATAGAGCTGGCCATGGTCCTGATATAAACTACAGTAACATAGAGCAGTCCATGGTGCTGATATAAACTACAGTAACATAGAGCTGGCCATGGTCCTGATATAAACTACAGTAACATAGAGCTGGCCATGGTCCTGATATAAACTACAGTTACATAGCTGCCCATGGTGCTGATATAAACTACAGTAACATAGAGCAGCCCATGGTCCTGATATAAACTACAGTAACATAGCTGCCCATGGTGCTGATATAAACTACAGTAACATAGAGCAGTCCATGGTGCTGATATAAACTACAGTAACATAGCTGCCCATGGTGCTGATATAAACTACAGTAACATAGAGCAGTCCATGGTGCTGATATAAACTACAGTAACATAGAGCAGTCCATGGTCCTGATATAAACTACAGTTACATAGCTGGCCATGGTGCTGATATAAACTACAGTAACATAGAGCAGTCCATGGTCCTGATATAAACTACAGTAACATAGAGCAGTCCATGGTCCTGATATAAACTACAGTTACATAGCTGGCCATGGTGCTGATATAAACTACAGTAACATAGAGCAGTCCATGGTGCTGATATAAACTACAGTAACATAGAGCTGGCCATGGTCCTGATATAAACTACAGTTACATAGCTGCCCATGGTGCTGATATAAACTACAGTAACATAGCTGCCCATGGTCCTGATATAAACTACAGTTACATAGCTGCCCATGGTGCTGATATAAACTACAGTAACATAGAGCAGTCCATGGTCCTGATATAAACTACAGTTACATAGAGCAGTCCATGGTCCTGATATAAACTACAGTTACATAGAGCAGTCCATGGTGCTGATATAAACTACAGTAACATAGCTGCCCATGGTCCTGATATAAACTACAGTAACATAGAGCAGTCCATGGTGCTGATATAAACTACATTAACATAGAGCAGTCGATGGTGCTGATATAAACTACAGTAACATAGCTGCCCATGGTCCTGATATAAACTACAGTAACATAGAGCAGTCCATGGTGCTGATATAAACTACAGTAACATAGAGCAGTCCATGGTCCTGATATAAACTACAGTAACATAGAGCTGACCATGGTCCTGATATAAACTACAGTAACAGAGCTGGCCATGGTCCTGATATAAACTACAGTAACATAGAGCTGGCCATGGTGCTGATATAAACTACAGTAACATAGAGCTGGCCATGGTCCTGATATAAACTACAGTAACATAGAGCTGGCCATGGTCCTGATATAAACTACAGTAACATAGAGCTGGCCATGGTGCTGATATAAACTACAGTAACATAGAGCTGCCCATGGTGCTGATATAAACTACAGTAACATAGCTGCCCATGGTGCTGATATAAACTGAATCGAATGTGTTCATGATGAAATACAGACTTCTGTATTATGTCCACACTGCTTTACCTTGCCATTTTATGTTAGAAAATATCATGGTCTATTTAAATCATTGTCTCATATAGGGGATAAGATACATTTATTATGAATATTATGATATGTGTGTGTCAGAGTGTATGAATATGGGTTCCCGTGTCTATATACGTCCGCCCGGCCTGCATGACTACAGGAGAGAGAGATAGAGGACAGCGGGGGGTTGGGGGTTTCAAGTCACTGATCAGTGATTGCTGTCAGAATATAGTCATTTAACACTTATTTGAACACAAAAACATGGCTAAATGTACCTTTAAGCAGCACATTGTTCACTCCACATCATAATCACTTGTGGTGTGAGTGATAGGTTTCCTCTGACAAACAATAGTACAAGATTGTAGGGCTGACAGCTTAATACCCCCCCATCTTACTGACAGCTAGCTCATACAAGATAACATGATCATATTTATCATTCCCTCAGCATATGGCAAATTACAGGAATTTAGTAACATCTATGAAGAAAATATAAAGAATGATGTCTTTGTCTACTTTACCAACAATCAAATTCAATTCAATTCAATTCAATTCAATTCAATTCAATTCAATTCAATTCAATTCAATTCAAATTCATATGTTATTATTGATTGACCCACAACAGTATTTATCTAAAACTTAAAAAAGTTATCAAACATTGCTGGAAATCATAAACCATTAGACATACACTGAAACAAATGGATAGTTGGGACTGATTTTGTGGGTCCACATAGTGTTTCTGATCTTTGTCTGATGTTTTTCATCTAACCGAGCCTTTTAATTGCATTCTCAGTTCTAAACCCGGAAAATGTGGCCTGATTCCCGGAAAATTATCTGGAAATCAATTGACTGAAATCAAAAGACTAACCTTGCCAATGAGGTCTCCAATCATCCCATTCCAGGATCCATTAGGGAGCGCGGAGCCATACTTGCCATCTCCAACTTGGTAGATGTCATACTTGAAGCCCAGGATCTTTGCCAGGCCATCCAGGACGTCGATGGAGAAACCCTTGTATCGCTTAGGTTGACCCAGAATGTTCTCTGCCACCATAACAAAAGGCTCCTCCTGTTTGAATGAATAATACAACTGGGTAAGGGGGGTATAAGTATGGATACAGAAAAATTTAAACTGATACAATACTCATATGGAATGGTATTGATAGTAACGATAAGTATCAATACTAAAACAATGAAATGGATACAATACTCATTTTCAACCATATTGATAGTATCAATAAGTATCAATATGAAAAACTTTACAGGGATACAATACTCATTTGCAACATTATCGATACCAGCAGTGATTTCTCTTAATGAAAAATCAAACATACTACTGATTTCTCCCTCCCTGTCATTGGTGGGTATCTGTTGCTTCAACAAGCTAAAAGTGTTCCGATAGGCCTGATGACTAGAGCAGGGGTAATCTGCTGTGTTCTGATAGGCTGATGAGACATCTGCTGTGTAAGTGAAGATTTTTTAATGAGTTCTATCGGGCCTAGATTATGGAGACGTGTGCAACTGTCCGTCCATCTGTCTTTCTTTATTTTTATGCCTCTTGATGTGCTGTCATACCCCCCCATGGTATTGAAAATGGCATCGCGTATCGATATTTTCCCGAGTATCGGTATCGAAGTTAGAAATTCTAGTACCGTGACAAACCTACAGGGGAGTGCTGCTGAGACAATGCTAATGCTGAGCAATGTGAATGTGTGCGCATTTTCTCTTCAAGAACCAGCGTTTGTGGTCAAACCCTGGAAGAGAGTGGAGTATATGTGTACTTAATCACAGGCGCGTCATTTATCAAAATGAGATCATCTCCTCGGGGGGGGGGAGGCCGATGGGCAGCCGCGGCGAGGACGCATTCCGTCATCTTTAGAACCCGAGGGTGACACCTTTATGAAGAGCGTCTGAGGTGGTCTAAGTTCATCTTCATAAAAAAAGAGTTTTCTGGGCGACTGTTGACCTGTAACACATGGCGGCCTGGGCGAGCGGGGCGATGCTTCATCAGCCAGAAATTGCCATTCTAAATTTAGTGCACGCAACCCATGGCTCTTCTTTATGGGCTGGAAGTGTCGGGGCGGAATTAAATGGGCGGAGGAAGAGGAAGAGGAGGAGGAGGAGGGAAGAGAGAGGGGGTGCTGAAGAAGATGTGGGAGGGAGGGAGGGGGGGGGGGGGTAAGAGAGGGGGGAGGAGGAGGAGTGCTGAACCGGGCTGGGGAGAAAGTGACTTGATTAAGTGACACTGCCAAGAGAGAGCTGAGCAGAAGTTATGTGAATAAATATGGTGCAGGTAAATCATGCGTGAAGAAGAGGAAAAACAGAGAGAGAGAGAGAGAGAGAGAGAGTTGGAGGAGGTGGTGGAGGGCAGCAGCTTCTCCAGCTAGTGAAGTTGAGGATAAGCCTCCTACGTTGTGGTGTTGAATCTAATGGCTTTCCGATGCCGTAGATTCACCGGGCGAAGATGGAGAAGAAGGCCGTACAAATCCCGCTTGCCAGAGAGGGAACGGCCGGCCGCTCACTGTGACCAAGCGGTCTAAAGTGGATTATAGGAGAGGTCCAGCGCCTTCGGGGGTCGAGCGTTGGCCCTAATCGGCTTTCCAGTCACCTGTGATAAGCCTGGCCTGCAGATTCTCTAAGAAATCGTTGAACCCTAATAGCAACAGGAGAGCATCCCGGGCCTGGACGCTCAAGAGAAATGAAAAATATCGCTTTTTTAGCCGTACAGTCAACAGAGGGACTTGTGTATTTACACGTTTGGGTACATTTTCAAACCCAAAATACAAACTCTCAAATGATTGGTTAAAGCAGCTACGAGCAACTTTTTCGATTGTTATTAAACAGTATAATTACAATATTGATGCATCACATCTTACCTATAATAGTAGCTGAGATCAAAGCCGTGTGAATTGGAGATTGCTCCCTTGGATGATTATTAAGTCTGTGTCTGTCTAAACTCGCGTCAACAGGGGGCTCTCTCTCTCTCTCTCCTTACCGCCGGCCCGGCTACCCGGAAATGAAACGCGGATGTGAAACCCGGAAGTGAAACGCAGCTGCCTGCCTCGCCGTTTGCGCTGCCTAGCAACATAACATAAACAATGTGAACGCCACGCATATTCTCGCGAACATCTCTAGTTATATTCTAACAGGTTTTTTGGAAGTTATTTTGTGGTTATGGCCGAAGTGGCTGCTGCAAACCGTTTCATTTCACTTCCTGATCTTCCCTGGCCACAGACAGCCTACACTGGCCGATTCACTCGGGGCTCAAGCGAGACTACTCTGCGTTGGTCTCGTCGACTATTAGAGGTAAGATGTGATGCATTGATATTAAATTTATACTGTTTAATAACAATCGAAAAAGTTGCTCGTAGCTGCTTTAATCTATAGGTGCTTAGAGCAATGTCATCAATACTGTGTAGAGGAATGCAAGTGCCTCTAGAGTGCGCTGCGTGTTTTCTGAAGATATTTGCCTACACAGGTCAGGTGTTACTGGAGTACATGCAGTATATATATTCCAACTTACCAGCAATGTTACAATCTTGAGCGTCACTCCGTGCATACCGCTCTCTATTCGGTTCTCCTTTAGGCTACCGTTCAAACCACGAGTGGAATCCCAAGATGCCAGCTGAGAGGATGAGAGAAAAAACAGAAGGGAGAGGGAGAATATGAGAGAGAGAGAGAGAGAGAGAGAGAGACAAAGAGAGGGGAGCGAGAGAGAGAGAGAGAGAGAGAGAGAGGGAGAGAGAGAGAGAGAGAGGGAGGGAGAGAGAGAGAGAGAGAGAGAGAGAGAGAGAGAGAACATGGGTGAGGAGCAGTAGGGGAGTGTCTCTGCAGAGAAAGCACCCAAACGTCTCATCAACAAAACCTATCACAGATATAATTAAACAATCAATTACCGTATTGTATTGTATCAGTGTTGTAGGGTCACAGGGGGGCTAAGCTATCACTGGACTAATCATCTTGTCTGACACTTGGGGACTCGATTTGTGGCGCGACTTCCCACTGACTGGCCACGCCCACGACGACCATGCAAACATCTGAGCTGGTCACCACGGCAACAAGTGTCAGCCATTAGCATGCTCTCAGGCAGGGGCGGACTGGGATCATAATTCAGACCGGGCATTAGATACCAAGCAGGCCAGGCCGATACGGGCCGACGTGCGTGCCGGCGTCCGAAGGGCGACGGCGAAAAATTTGGGCCGTTTGAAGCCCAATTTGGGCCGTTTGAAGCCAGATTTGGGTCGTTTAAAGCCAGATTTGGGCTGTTTGAAGCCCGATTTGGGTCGTTTGAAGCCCAATTTGGGCCGTTTGAAGCCCAATTTGGGCTAAATAAAATTAAAATAAATTTGCAAAAAAAAATTTTTTTTTTTTTTTTTTTTTTTTGGCAGGCCAGGCCAGGCCAGGCCACCGGGCATTTGCCCGACGTGCCCGATTATGCAGTCCGCCACTGCTCTCAGGATCGTGTAGCAGGCCGCCGCCCCTCTGAATGCTGCAGAGGCCTGCAGCTTTTAGCCACGCTTTGTCAAGCAATGTATAGAGAGGCCAAGTGACCGCCTACTTCCTGCTTCAGCACTGCACCAGAGATTTTTATCCGCCATTTATTTTCCCATAGACATTTCGTAAAATGCTTATAAAAATAGTTTTTACTCTGTCAAACCATTTACAATCGGGAGAGACCATAGAACATTTAACTCGGACCAAAACTTAAAAAAAATATATATATATATATCTTCTTTAAATCCGCAATTGTTTTTAGTTTTGGTCCGAGTGAAATGTTGTGTGGTCTCTCCCGATTCTAAATATAGCTGAACCGTTTGGTTTGACCAAGTAAAAACTATTTTTTATAAGCATTTTACGGGTTTACATTTATGTCTATGGGAAAATAAATGGCGGATGAAAATCTCTGGTACAGTGCTGAAGCAGGAAGTGACGTTCACTTTGCCTCTCTATACTTTACCAGTCATCGTACAGGGGGTGGTGGTGGTGGTGGTTGGGGATGATGATGATGATGATGAAGATGATGATAGTGAGGTAGAGAAGAGAGGAGAGCAGGAGTGTGATGTGAAATAGGATGACGTTCCTGCTCGTGCCATGTAAATTAAACAGTGAAGGGCAGTTTATAGTACAGCGATTTACGATGGTCATCGGTCTCGCCACCGGCCGTGATCATATTCTACCGTCGGCCGCGATGACATAGTGCTCATACTCCCGGCGATGGGCCATGTGCCATGATCGTTGTGATGATGGTTCTTCCGCCCATTGCCCACAGTGCTATCTGCTGTTTATTCTTCAGACCAGACATGATTAATCAAGGCTGCCTCTGCGATCATACTAGTTTACCATAAACACGGCCAGACCAGAATAAATGAAAGCTGCTTCTTTTTTTCTTAGACTGTAACAGCAAATATAATCACCCTGGTGTTTGTACTTTTTATGAACGACAGCGTCCGAAATCAAAGTTGAGCGACGGTGACTTTGTAGCGATGTTCGTCGGGCGATCGTAAATCGCTGTGCTGTAAACTGCCCTTGAAACAAACCGAGCACAAATATGAAAAGTTGGAGAGCGGAAAAGTAGCCTATAGAGATGGGGGGAAAAAAACAAACCTTTCAGGACATCTAATAGGTAAATCAGACACATCCGTTTGAGTACATCGCTGGTGGATTCTAACTCATTCCCTGTACTTAAAAATTCATTCCACACCGTCAACCTTTTGAGCTATGTCCTGCCCCCCCCCCATCTCCCCCTTAATCAGTGCTGCTATGCTAGCTAGACAAAGATTCTCAAGGATCTGACACGACACTGGGAGTACTCTTTTGAGACTCGCGCTGACAGGACAAGAAGGGTGGCCCGAGGCCGCGAACAGCAGGCCTCTAACAGCACCACCGCAGTCTCCATCACCACAAAGCCACATCCACACACAGCGCCCACAGACACACACTGTGCACTCCGCGCGGCAATGATAGAGACATGAGTGGAAAACACAGGAAGTAGGGATCCTGAGTGGAAAACACAGGAAGTAGGGATCCGTCGCAACTTAGCGCCTCTGATCCTTCAGAAAACACTCTTTGCTCAGTCTCACAGTGACTCTGCGCGGCTATGTATAGCTCTGCTGCAGACTGCTATAGATCTAGCTATCGTATGTGGGTGTGTATATAATCTACATTTTTTTCCCATGCCGAATGTCAGTCGTACGCCGTATCCCCTCCGGCTCTTAAAGCGCCGTCTGTATGTTACTGATATGAAGATTAGCCTGTGTTTGAAGCGAGCTTATTGCTAACATGATACAAGCGTGTGCCTGTGTGTACATGGCTTAGCTAGCTGTATCTACACTGTGCTCTGCCCAGAACTGCGTAAGATGTGATCGTTGGACGATTTGGCAGTAGATCTTGAGCAATATGTGGATAATGGCTACGGGTTGCTGGCAAATACAAACGCATTAATCTGTTGTTCATCCGTGCATGTGGATGAATGAGAGAGAGAGAGAGCGAGTGAGCGAGGGTGTGTGTGTGTGTGTGTGTGTGTGTGTGTGTGTTGAAGTGTGCGGCACGCGCGCGTGTGTGTGTGTGTGTGTGCGGGGCAAAAATGTCAGCCTGCATCGCCTGCTTCACAGGGGGCTATTTTCCCCATGAGTGGCTTTGTCCTCGGTGAAACACAGCGAGTTCTCTGTGCCGTGAACTAGGGATGGGCATCGAATTTCGAATTTTCGAATAATCGTTGTTATTATCAAGGTCGACTTTTATTATTGAAATTCGAAATTCGAAAAAAAAAAAAAAAAAAAAAAAAATTTTTTTTTAGTGAAATGTTGCATTGTCTCCCCTGATTCTAAGTATAGTCAAATCGCTTGGTTTGAGCAAGTAAAACAATTTTTATAAGCATTTTAAGCAAGGTTTATGGAAAAATGAATGGCGGATGAAATCCCATGAAGAGGGAGAGGGGGTGACTTTGGCACCCCTTTGGCACTCAGACCTGAGCCTACTAAATATTTAATGAACCACTCATGATTGTCAAAACTGTTTTTTATTTTCGAAGATGTCAATGTCATGTAACATGTTCTTTACTTCAGTGGTGCAATGCTTGTTTGAGCTAAAAATCCACAGCAGAAGCTTTTTATATTAATTAATAAAGCCGTAGACTTAGAATCAGGGGAGACAATGCAACATTTCAATCACAAAAAAAAAAAAAAAAAAAAAAAAAAAAAAACATTTTTTTTTTTTTTTACATTTATTTTTTTATTTTCGAAATTCGAATTAAATTCGAATTTGGCCAGCGAATTTCGAATAGTGTTTTTGCTAGAAATGCCCATCCCTACCGTGAACGAAACAACACTAAAGAGGAACACTTCGACTTCACAGAGCCTTCTTACACACCGACGGCCCACAGGGATGTCCCACAATACCTACAGCAAAGTCACGCCATGACGTGACGTGACGTGACGTGACGTGATGTGCCGTGACAACACATATATTATAACGCTACATTATTGTATAGTAGTTAATGTAAATTCTAAATGTTTAAATGTACCCCTGTCCTTGTTTGCTTTATCCTGTGCATACCTTTGTGTGTGTGTGTGTGTGTGTGTGTGTGTGTGTGTGTGTGTGTGTGTGTGTGTGTGAGTAGCCTACATTGAGAGCAATGCAAATTCCTAGTGTGTGTACATACAGTTACTGACTGTACTTGGCCAATAAAGCTGATTGTGATAACATACGACATAACATAACACAACATAAGATAACACAAGACAAAAACAGTACAGCAGTAGTAGAGTGGAAACCGTGTGATGGACTATCACATGTTAATGGAAGGGATCTTTTTTCCTGTTGTATCTTCTTGTAATTAAAAAAAAATTAAGCATGACAATTGTGTTTTTAAAGGACTTGGCAGTAAAACAGAATGTAGAGATATGTGCATACACCGAGACATTTCTGTCTCCAATGTGGAAATATATTTTGTATACAGTATAAAAGGGTGCTGACAAAATAGCTTAGAAATGCCTGACATTAGGGGGGCACGGTGGCGCAGTGGTAGCGCTGCATGTCGCCTCACAGCTAGAAGGTCCTGGGTTCGATTCCCACCTGGGACGCTGTGAGCGCTGAAGGAGCGTGTGCCCGTCCGCATGTCCTCGAGTGCCCGTCGCCCGGGTGGGATCGTCAAAAGGGCCTTTCTGTGTGGAGTTTGCATGTTCTCCCCATGCCCCCTGGGGGTTTGCTTCATATAGGAACCCCTCACCAAAAACATGCAATATCCTGGTCGCTGAAGTGGTGCCTCTGGTCGTTAGGGGCGCCTGTTCGGAGGGAGGGGAACTCGTTGGAATAGCGTGATCCTCCCACGTGCTATGTCCTACCGGTGAAGCTTCCCCTGTCAGGTGAAAAGAAGCGGCTGGCTAACTGCCCATGTCTCGGAGGAAGCATGGAGCCAGTTTCGGCTCTCCTCAGATCGGCAGAGGGTGGAGCAGCAACCAGGATAAATCAATTAAAATGAGCACTAATGGGGGATGAAAATGGGATAAAAAGTCGGGCCTGACATTGATTTCTGTCCCGTAATGCCTGAAAACCTCCCAAAAAAACAGCCCTCCTTTCTTTGAAGTGTGTGGTTGAAAGTTTGGATAGCATACCTACTGTATACGTATGCATAGGAATCAGTCATGAAGCCTGAAGGCATAGTGAGTGTATGTCACTGAGATCAAAAGATTCAGCGAATATAATGAGCAACTAGCACAATTCCTACTATAGGACGTCTCAGTCGACAGTCGTATAAAGCCAAAATCCAATACTTTTTGAACTACCCACACAGCATGACGGGGAATATCGAGCTAACGAGGCCGTGCAATATGCCTTTCGGGAAAGCCGCGCACAACAATAACAGGACAGCTATTTACCGCTAATGGATTTGATGGCTAATACCTTCAAAATAATCCGTAATGGGACTCAGCAAATGCCAACGACCTCTTTCTCTTGAATACGCCAAAGGGATGCAATCAAATAGGCCCCTGCATTCACCAGCGCCACAATGGTCTCAATTATCTCCTCAAAATCCTATAGAAAGCACATTGTCCCCTTTCATGGGAGCCGTCTAAACGGCCTCATTAAGGACACAGACGCATAGTTTGAGCTCGTCGCGGCTGTTTCGCCGCTGCGCTTGCCCCTGCTGGCTCACTCAGTCAGCTGCTGCCTTATCGACAGGCCCATCATGCCACCTAGCTTCTCATCGACCCAGGTCCCTTTGTCTGCCTCTCCCACTGGATTTACAGTACGTGTGTGTGTGTGTGTGTGTGTGTGTGTGTGTGTGTGTGTGTGTGTGTGTGTGTGTGCATGTGTCTGTGTGTGTGTGTGCGTGTGTGCGCGTGTGTGTGCTGAACACACCTCGCAAGTACCTGCCTCATTACTGCTTATGTCCCTTATGAGTCTCTACTGTTATTCTATACGTTTATGTGTGTGCACTAATAGAGAGGCAAAGTGAAACGTCACTTCCTGCTTTTCTCCCTGTACCAGTGCTGGAAAGAATATGAATGGCGGGTGAACCGAGAATAAACGTTAATTTTTGTCAATTTAAAACGTAACTTTGCATGTCACGAAAGAGTCGCAGTTTGTCGGCAAACTGTTGCACTCTATACGTTATAAATCAGAAAGACTACCGTCGCCTAAGGGACGTCACTTTCTCGGTTTTCACGGCAAAGCTGAAGACCGGCGACGTGCCACGAGCTTCCACATGTCGTTTTTATACGAAACTAACCCCTACGTTTCAGTTTGACGACAAAGTGCGACTTTCTTGACGTGCAAAGTTATGTTTTAAATTGACAAAATGAACGTTGGCACCCCGTGGCACGCACAATTCAAACGGGATTCAAAAAGTAACGTTATTCTCCGTCCACCTGCCATTCATATTTTTTCCAGCGCTGGTACAGGGAGAAAAGCAGGAAGTGACATTTCACTTTGGCTCTCTATACTTTATTTAAAGGTCCCATTCCGTGCAAAAGCTGTTTTTACTTGTAAATGCATATATACTGCTGTCATCCCTCCCTGTAATGAGTGGTCACAACCTCAGAACTGCCACAGTTGGATTTGTCCCTATCCAGCTTCCCCCTGCAGTCTCCTTCAAGCCACGCCCCTTACACTCTGTTCCCCCAGACGGGTTAATGTGATGTCACTCGGGTCCTTAAGCATACTGCGCGCGGTCTCTCACACACAAGCTACCTGCACCATTTTGTCTATAGCCACAAAATTAACACTTCTAGCTGGAGCGACGCCAACTGTACGTGATCCAGCAACTGCGGAGGTGCATTCGGTAAGTCTAGGCATTTTGAGATGTCCTCTTTAGCGTAGCAACCGTTAAGTTAGCGATAGCTCGTTGCTAACGTTAGTTGTGGACACAACCTAGCGTGCTGGTCCACAGACGCTAATCTGATTGGCCAATGGGAACTGTTAGTTCTGAATATATTACAGAAACAGACCATTCTTGGGAAGCGACGAGATGAGGAAGTGACAACTCCGTCAGAACGAACGGGGTTGCTATATTTTCGACAAATTAATCCAGAATCATGTTTTATGGACCAGAGACACACGTTTTTAAGAGGTTACAGCTGCACGAATTGGGACCTTTAAGTGTGTACGCGTGTTATGGGCGTGCATGTGTATATATACACACGTTTGTGTCGATGTCTGCATGCGTGTGCACGTGAGTATAGGTATCTCCCCTCCCTGTTTATTTAGAATTTGCATGGTCCCCTTTGCGTCCTTTCCCCCAGGAGGGCTGGTCCTTATCTCAAACCACCTGGAAGACAGCGATAAACGCGGCGGCCATTTTGAATGAGTCGGAAAAACAAGAGACGGCGCGTATCTGTCCCGATGCATCAGAGATGAGCTGGGCAGACATGCTGCCTGCCTGTCACTCCAGCTCCCCAGAGCGACAACAGGCAGCGCTCACTCTATAGCGCTATATATCCGACGAAGGCACAGGAAATGACAAATGCGGAGTGAAAAACAGAGACGAGGAGATAGTTCACTCCTCTGTCACAAAGGAATCTCTCAGAGGAAGCACAATAAGAGAACGGCACGGTGAAAATGGAAGCTCTATGTTATCACTTTTTCCCTCTGTCTCTCTATTCCCATGCACATTTATTTACATCTTCCCTTATAGATCAAATCCAGATCAATCAGTCGTTTAAATCAATGCAGTCGACAAGCAATTCTACCATTCTCCTTTTCTCTCTTCCTACTGTACATCTGTATGTTAATTACTGTATGTTAATTATCTTTTGGTTAGAAGAATAAAATTATACATCTATCAAAGGAGGCATTATCAAAACAAAAGCGGCAGGTCTATCCACCTTACTTTGGAACGCCTCGCTGTGTTTGTACAAATGATTTTAAAACGAGCTTTTCCTTCAATTCATGAAGTGAGAGGAACAAAAAACACAGATAGACGATGATGTGAACTAATTGAAACGCTATGAAGTTGGCAGCAAATGACTCTGTGGAGATTGATGAGTAGAAACGAAGGCACGCGGGGACATATCATCCCACTTGGACCGTCGAGCCTCGAGGTGCTCACAATGTTTCACTCTGGCCAATGTGGGTCTCATCCATTTTCTCTCCTCTTCTGAGAGGCCCATTCTCTCAAGCCAGTCTGTCTCTTCCACAGCCTTCGAATGCTCCAGAGACGGTCTGCACTTCAGCCCGTTAAAATTTGGCCAGAGGAAGTTGTCATCTTCCAAAGAAGTTTGATGTATTCGACCAATCACAACACATCACAACACAAAACCGAGGCAGGTGATTGGAGAAATTAGCGAATGTCCCGCCTTGAGCGGACGATCCTGCCCGACCGACCTTCTCCTCTGTGAAGTACAGACGGGTAGGCGGAAGCATTTGCTATTTGCGGGACCCAACGCGGCTACATTCTCACCCAATCGCCACATTCCATTTTATATTACATATTAGTTTACAACAAATGTGGAAGAATACTGCCATATTTGCCATACTCTATCTAGGGTAGAATCATTTGTATAGTAAAAATGATAAATTTAGCTATTTATACATCTAACAGTCTTCTCAACACTGCTCAGTTAATTATAAATCAATCTATCAATAAGGAATTTCAACATTGACAGGCCTCTAGCACAGCTTAGCCTACTATGGACAAATATAATGTGGGCAGCAATGAAAGTCATTTTTAACATGAGAAGATAGCTCACTACAGAGCAGAGATTCAACAGAACCATTTAGTGGAGAGAACAGAATGCTGTAACAATAATAGTGCTTTGTTGTTATCTTTCTTGGCTTCAGAAAGAAATGTGTTGTAATAGCTCTTCCTCGCTCGCGTACCATCCTTAATCTGTCAGCACCTTTTGTAGGGTGGAGGTGGAGGGTGGGGGGGAGGGTGGAGCATGGGGTGGTTCCAAAAACACAGTAGAGATCGGAAAATATTTATTGAAAGACAGAATTCTTATTATCTCACAAAGTAACCGTTAATTTACTGCTACCGATCAACAACCCTATCAAACTCACATATCGTACTATGGCAGTGGTTCTCAAATGGGGGTCCGGGGACCCCGAAGGGTCCTTGAGGGGGTTCCAGGGGCTCCCCAGCCAAAAGGGGGGGTCATTTATTTTCGCTATAATTCCATTCATAAGTAACACAATGACTATTTCGGTCATGGGTTTTATACACTTTCTGTAATAAAACATCTAAAAGCATCAATCTTATTATCATATGGGGGACCGTGGGACAAAATCCTATCAAATGCGGGTCTGTGGTGTAATTTTTGTCAGTTTGTCATGTGAAAAAATGTGAGAACCACTGTATTATGGTAATTGTGTCCTATGGGACACAACAAATTTGACTTGACGCATCTTTCAAACAATACAATCGTATTTACAAAAACGTATAGGCCGTGTTACTGTCAATGCATTTAGAGAAGATAACTAACTGCGTGACGCATGCGAGATGGGCAGGAGCAACAATTACATTGAAATGAATTGACTTTTTTCTTCCCCCCTCGCTTGAAAATCTCTGTGTAAGCTGGAAGTCGTTAGGAACATCCGTTTAGAAGACGAGCTGACACATCAATAAGAGCAAACTGGGGAGGCCAAAACCAACAACAACAACAACAACAACAACAACAACAGCATCGATCACTCTGCAGCAGCAGCAGCAGCAGCAGCAGCAGCAGCGCTTCTGGACGGTGGAGAAGAAGAAAACTCAACAGAAAGCCCCGTCCAGGAAATAGTATTTCAGTCTTCATTAGAGTTTCTAACCAAAAGGACGCCTCCTCTAAGAGCCATCAGGCCGGGGGAGAAAATGGACTGGGGGGATGCAGATAAACAATGATGGAGAGGGAGAGGAAACCAGCTCTGAGAAATGAGAAGAAGCGAGGAGTGAAGAGGCGAGAAGAGGATGGAGGCGGGGACGGGTAGACGAGAGGAGAGGAGATAACAGAGAGACGGTGAAGAGGGGGGAGGGGGGGTGAGTATATACGGCTCAGAGGGTCCTATGTGTCCGGAAAGGGGGGTGGGGGGGGGGGGGGCATGTTAACACTGTTACACTCCACTTGAAAGAGTAGCACAGCAGCAACATAGCATTATATTGGAGTGGTCTTTGTTGATGGAGACGTGTTCCACAGATAAATTGGCGCGCGACACAATGAGCCAGGAGCATATAGGAACATCCTATTATAAGGAGGAGAAGGAGACCGAGACGCTTTCTCTCGATTTCCTCCCAGTGAATGGCTGTGCCGAGGAGTGGGCAGACATACAGTACAGATAGGCATGTAATGAACAACAGCCCTGTGTGCATCTCCAGACTAAACTGGCCTCGCTGTCTTCTTCTTCTGCCTCTAATGATAAGGAGGTACAAGTGCTACACATGCTATAGTGCGCCTCCTGCTTGCCGGCTGCATGGTCTCAGCATCCGACCTTCAAAGCAAACCGTGTACATAGTGTTACAGTGTTGGGCAGGTTAGTTTCAAAATGTAATATACTACATATTACTACGGTAGTTACTTTCATTTGAAAGTTACTTCGCCATATTACTGTCTGTGTAGAGTAGTAACCCGTTACTTATTACACTACTTTTGCATTGGTCGCCTCGCCCCTCCTTCGCTACGGGGGCTCAAAAGTCGCTCATCCCGATCTCGACTCTTCTCGTCCCTGGCACCTTCGGTCAGGACAGCTGAATCACTGCCGATCTTTCGGAAAAGACTAAAGACACACCTATTCAGGCTCCATCTGGCCCCTTCTTGATCTAACTTTGTTCTCTCTCTTTCTAAAAAAAAAAAAAAAAAAAACTAACCCAAACTTGTACCACTAACCTAAACTTGTACCACTGTTCCTTCAGAAGTTGTAGTTATCATAGACTGTGCTCCATAGTAGATTGCTCTATTGCTGACAAAAATGTGTTATTGTAAGTCGCTTTGGATAAAAGCATCTGCCAAATGACGTAATGTAATGTAATGTAATGTAATGTAATGTAGCAGAATGACATCGCCGCCCCGGAACCATCCCGAAAAAGAATGTCAACCGTCTTGAAGTCAGTGTAAACCGTCCAAAATTGTAAATGTTATCATTTTCCTTTGTTTATTATCATCTATAGTTGTTATTTGCATAAAAACACACAACTTGATTAGGAAATGATTATATCTTTATGTGGTTGATTAAAAAAAAAAATGAACGCAATTTGTAACTTGTGTTACTTGACAAAGTAACATTTATAATATTACTGAAATCCTATTGGTAATAAATTACATTAATGAGTTAATGTTAAAGGTATTACATGTAATATGTTACTTTTGTAATGAGTTACCCCCCCGACACTGTTTGTGTATAAATGCAGTGTGGTGCACCGATGTCCGTGCGTATTTGGCGTCTATAAAGGTGTGGCTGGCTGTGCCTTAATGTCCATATTCGTGTGTGTTAGTGTGTTAGTGTGCATATTCGTGTGTGTTAGTGTGCGCGTGCACGTGCATGTGTGTTAGTGTGCACGTACGTGCGTGCGTTAGTGTGCGCGTGCACGTGCGTGTGCATGTGTGTTAGTGTGCACGTACGTGCGTGCGTTAGTGTGCGCGTGCACGTCTGCGCTTTGAGTGTCTTTCCCCCCAACTATGCTAATGGCCACATTATGATGAATTGGCTTCATGATTCCAGTTAGCCTGAGTGGTGATTAAATCTTCATTAGTGCTTCTGGTCAGTGCTGCTCTACATAGATTGCCAGGAAGCTCAATTCCTCTTCATTCTGCGAGAAGCTCCCTGACTGAATCAGGACATCCACAACAACAAACAAATCACGGCTAGAAGAGTGGCCCAAACAAGCCTCTCAATTCTCTCATGAACTCTATAACACTTGAAGATCACACACACGCGCGCTTCTTGGGAAAAATACTCGTCTCTGAATAGAGTTCACTGGTCAGGTCACATAGCATGCTCCTACTTGAGGAAAAAAAAAGAAGAAAAAAGGTAAATAGATTGCATTTATATAGCGCTTTCTAGGTCTGTTGACTACTCAAAGCGCTTTACAATGAATACCTCGCATTCACACATTCACACTCACATCCATACAGCGACAGCGGTGGCCGGCAACCATGCAAGGGGCTAACCAGCTTGTCAGTGTCTTGCTCAAGGACACTTCGACACGCTGCCCGGAGGAGCCAGCCTCGAACCGGGAACCTTTCCCATTCCCAGATGACAGCTCTACAGCACCCCCTGACCTACTGCCGCCGAAGGTGGTTTGTTTTGCTCAGCCCGTTTGGCTGTATTGTAACTGTGTCAACAGCAAAAGAGACTAATGTTGATGTACTATCCAAATACTTTCGACTGTTTGAGACACCATTCAGTCTGATATGGATGCTGTCTTGAACACTGTGCACTGGCCGTGGCTGCTGGGTCCTAAATACTAAAGACACCTGTTTTGCCAGTCAAGATGGTCGGCGTTGGTGAAATGGAAGACAGTTAACAGCACACAGATCTAAGTACTCCAGGAGCTCCAGTAGAGGGCAGCCTCAATCCTGACACCTAACGGAGAAACATTCAGGTTGCCTATGAAAACATTTATTAGAATATTATTTTATCTCTCTGTAAGACTGTAATGGCGTGAAAATGGCGCTTTCACTGTAGGGGAGAGTGGGGTAAGTTGACCCACCTAGGCTGCTGTGCATGATACATTTCAGAACTACCGTAGTCTTTATGGCTGTGATGGAGGAAAAGCAATTTTTTTGGACAACCTCTGTTTCACTGTTGAGTTAATGCCAATTTAGCAAGGTCTGAAAACATAATCATACGCGTTTGTGATTTTCTACTGTATTTTTAAGTCATATTCATACCTTTGTTGGACATGCATACCATTCCAATTGTAAACATCCTGAAATATGGGTAGATATGTTTGTCTTCTTTTTCATTTTTTCCTTGCTGAGAGGACATCTGCAGTAAGAAATGGACTCATCTCACCCCACTCTCCCTAGCCCTAGGCACTGTTCCCTCCATACCAGAATACACAATTATGTAACTGTGCAAAATGTATACCAACAAGCAGCTTCTCAGAGAGCTCCATCACACAAACGCTTCCCAAGTGGTCTGCAGTCTAATGCACATCTATTTGAGAAAAAGAGTATTTATGACAAGACTGAAAGAGCAGATGAAAACCAGCCCTGAGGCAGGTTGAAGCTAGACTGGATAGCATTTGCTAATAATTGATAGTATTGTGCTTTAATCTATTTGGCGCGCCACTACTACATTTTGACAGTGTCAAATACAGAGGAGAATAAAGGCTCATGGACTGACCCGTTTGACGTCTTTTCCGAAGGTCTCGCTGTAGCTGGTTCCGAGTATCTCAAACTGCACGTGGGAATTGGAGCCCTCGTTGCGGAAGTCCATCGTCCCCGTTAGGCCGCTGATCCGTCCCTATGGCAACAGCAAGCACAACAGACAACTGTCTGAGAGGTCATGACATATAGGAACAGTATTAGTGATAGTGACGCTTCTGTTCGTGTGTGTGTGTGTGTGTGTGTGTGTGTGTGTGTGTGTGTGTGTGTGTGCACGAAGGAAAATATAATGCAGACATCTCTCTTGGGTGAAAAGATGCACGGCGCACAATGGGTGGATTTCGTTGCACCTTGTTGTTTTAATCACAATTTACTGAAAGCAAATGCGTTCAACAAAGCCCTTTTTCTCTAACGATTATATATGAGACACGGGCTAACAAACCAGAGCCAGGCAAGAGTTTTACAACAATGTCCTTTCGCGATTGTTCTCCTGGCATTTCTAGAAAACAACTCTGTTTATCATTCATGCTGCATTACTCATTAATTGAATATACCATAATTCATGCAAACAACCCTTTAATTGGCACAATCAAAAACCGCTTGTGTCGTTAATCCAGGCTTGTAGGTAGGAGTTAGCATAGAAAATGTAGATCATTATGTTCAAAATGGTCTTGCTTGTTATGTAAAACCACCTTTCATTGTGAATGATGGATTTTTGGAACAGCGCGTTGCTTTTCCTAAAATGAAACCAAGTCAGAGTAGTTTACAACAATTTCTCTCCGACGGCAACATGACTCAAATGTGACAAGAACAATTATTTGCTCTGTTCTTCTTTTCTGATCGGTTTGATCGGCTCGTCTCACAGGGGATTGAAGCCGCATGGCGCTACAACCGAAGCAAAATCCCATTATCAGTTTGAAAGGGATGAAATGAAGTCAATGTATACTGTATATATATGTGGGCACACGGGAGAAGTGAGAGTGTTAGGCCTTGGCCACACTGATCCGTCAGAAAATGGACAGAACGGATAGACGGATAGATTTATGTCCGTTGCATGTACAAGTAACCTACTTGTACAGCAGGTGGCGGTAAGCACCTTGAAGGCGTCAGCGACCCGCCTATAAACCGAGAGAAGAAGAAAGCTGGCGTCAGCTAGCTGTTAGCTCTGTGCGCTACGTTACTTATGTGGCAATAAAATGCCACCGAATGACCAGATTAGATGGTGAAATCAGACGGTGACACCGACTATCACGTTGTACAACAGCGGGATGGTGTACACAGCAAATTATAGCCTCCTTCACCGCCTCGGCCGCCATCTTTGAAAAGTTTAAACAAATCTCGGAACGCCTCCTCTCGAGACCTCGACTCTGATTGGCTAAACGGACAGCGACTATCCAACCATCTGACCATCCGATACGTCCATCCAGAAAAAGTTCATCCCTCTTCAACTTTCTGTCCATCAAAACGTATGCAAATTTTCTGGATACGTACGCTTCGGAGTGCTCCACGGACAGTCGGACAGCTGTCATTGAAAATGAATGGAAGTGAACAGAGAAATGAACGCACACGGACAGACACCACGGATCAGTGTGGCCAAGGCCTTACACAAGCAGCAGAGATCACAGTCTATCATAGGCCTGCAATCGATCCCTCGGCCAAACATGGCGATCAGAGCTGATAATACAGTAGGTCTAAACTTCCTAACGCTTATTTCACAAACTACATTTCTGCGAGTCTCCAGCAGGGATCAGATCAGTCGACTTTCAGTCCGCGTTCGGATATTGTAGTGTGAGGAGCCAACCACTGAACCTCACTTGGCTTGTGGTTTACTATCTACCCTTATAATTATTCTCATCTCATCATGGATTATTGAAGCGATTACCTTTCTACCTTTTCTTACAAAATAGTGAATACAAAAGTAATCCAAACATAAATAAATAAATGAATCAAGAATCAAATTGAAATGAATAACAAGGCAACATTAAACTGCCACATTGTTTCATTGAGTTTGGTGTGCGGCCAAGTGTGCTTGACAGAGATGCGAAAGCGTCATCTAAATAAAGATAATTATTCATTCGTTCATAGTCATAGTCCATAACTGTCTGTGTCTGTGTCACTGTGTGGCGGGTATGGAAAATGCAACGCTTTCTGTGGAGTTCTTTATGACTTAGGGGCTGTTCACACTGGACGTGTGTATTTGAGAAGCCTTTCTGCAATTCATTCTCTATGGTAAGGACGCGCTAGGAGCGCTCCTCGTTCAAGGACCGCACCTGGTGTTTAAGCGCTCTTGGCGTCTAGTGTTTTTTTCTCTGGGCGTCTCAAGCTGAAAAAATTTGAACATTTGAAGGAAAAGCGCGCTGCTCATCAGTCACTCCTCCTACCTCTTCTCCTGACAGGGGGATCTTCATCCTCCGCTGCTGCCAGAATTGCCAATAATCTGGCTTTCATGTTCACAGTACGAACAATCAACAACATCAAACGGATGAAACCAGCTGGCTACCATCCGTGTGACCGTTGTGTCCTGAACTGTACTGCACGCGACTGCAGGGGGTTAACAAAACAAAACACAAAAACGCTCCATGCGCTGTGTTTTGAGCGCATTGGAAGCGCTCTCGACATGATTTCCAAAGCGTTCTGATGTGAAAAACACAGCTGCTTGTGCAATGCTTTCCAACCCTGCTCCGCTCTCCCGCTCAGAGTGGAGGCCGACACACACACAAGCACGCGCACGCGCACACACACACACACACACACACACACACACACACACACACACACACACACACACACACACACACAGAGCCTGTAGGGGCGGGGCTGGCTCAATCTGGCAACTCTGCAAGTCAAACGGATAACACACACACACACACGGGCGCACACATGGGCGCACACACACACACACACATGAGCGCACACACACACTCACGCACGCACCCGCACACACGAGGCCAAGCACATAATCCTCTCCAGGCGGAGATAAACCAAATACCTTCTGTATGGTGTCCAGCATGGACCATCCTCCATTCCACGGCTTGGTGGACTTCCTCATGCAGTTGAGGCTGGCCATGCTGTGCCACTTTCTGTCCTCGAGTTTCCTGTAGAAGGCGTTGGCCAGCATCAGCACACTGTCGTACAGGTAGAGGTTGGACACCTGGTGGGGGAAAAAAGATCAACCATTTCAATTGGATTTGGTTGTTGTCGTCGTACAAACGCAACACACACACACACACACACACACACACACACACACACACACACACACACACACACACACACACACACACACACACACACACACACACACACACACACACACACACACACACCAAGGGTGAGTCGAGGTAGAAGATACAACAAAGAGAAACAACCTCACTCAAGACAACAGATAGGGAGGCTTTTAGGGTTCCATGATAGGCAGCACTTTGTGGTGAACCGTGTGAAGGCACCAGAGAACAACATGAAAGCAGCCGTCTGGCCTCCTGTGAGGCTGGATGGAAAATGAAATTCTCAGTGGGGGATAAATCCTCGTCTCTCAGGGAAGACAGTGAAAGCACCGGTGAGCTGTCCCTCCTCTGTCTGAAAATGTCACGGCTGCTCCTGATGATGAGGAGGGCAAAAGACAGAAAAGTTTTCTGTCTGTATTACAGCTTTGCTGAAGAGTGAAAAGGCCAAATTATACCTGTTGAAGTCAGCAGCAGCACACTTCTGTCATTACTTTTCCCATCACTTGCAGATGGACTAGACTGTATATTCAGATTCAGATTCAGATTCAGATCTGAATTCAGATATCACGCGTTTCTAGTCTACTGACCACTCAAAGTGCTTTTTCCTACAATGCCTATACATTCACCCATTCACGCACACACCCGTGGCGGCAAGCTACCACGCAGGGAGCAGTTTATGGTTCGGTATCTTGCCCGATGTTACAGTACGCCCTTCAGACCAGAAATTATGAATGATATTAATGAGAGATCATTTTCGTACATTTTAGAATACATCTTACCCATGTAGTTGTAGTACTTTTAGGATGATATGGATTCAGGTGAACACTAGGTGGAGGCATAGCATCTAGAATAATATGGATTTTGGTGAACACTAGGTGGAGGCATAGCAGCTGCAGGGACAGTACAGACATGATACTGCCGGGGGGTGAAAGACGACCTGATCTCTAAAATAGCGTCCACCAAAGAGACAGTGATACTGAGAGGATGAACGCACGTGAGACGGACTGACGCGCTAGTTAGCACTGGACCGCGATTGAGCGAAGCAGACGGCTAGCTGACTGAGACCGCGGAGAATGGTGGACTCAGATTGGATCTGCTGTGTTGGCCGAGAGCAGCTAGTCGTGCGCGTGTATACCGAGTAGAGACACACACACTTGCAAGTGGATATTATTTGGAAGCTACGAGAGTGGAAAGCACATTACATGATAGACTTTGATGTAGCTTCTCAAAGCAACAACAATATACTTTGATTCATCTACACGCCACACTGCTACGTCTTGGGACAGGACTCCAAGACATCCTTTGAATGCGAACCAGAATAACATCCGGGCCGACCCAAGCTCGGGCCGACGTTGTGGACCTGCATACAGACAGTGCCTCCACACCATGGGTTTGAGTCCACGCCGGGCCTAGGTAGCGGGTGATCAACAATCAGAAGACAAGGACCTGTAAGTTACCTGTTACCCCCGAACAGACAGAGTTAACTTTCAAACACATACAGTAAGTGTAAGTGAGGAAGCCACACTCTGGGAAAGAAATTGGTATTGTTACATTAAGGCTGGGCGCGCTATATATAGAGAGCTAACATTGTTGGCTATGCCTGGATGGAGAGGGTAGGTTTAACATGATAACTAACTAATATCTTAACAACCACCAATGGTGTTTAGCTTTCTGCTTTTTATAACACCCAAGGACACTTCGACGCGCGGACTGGAGGAGCCGGGGATCCAACCACTGACCTTCTGATGACCCGCTCTACCTCCTGAGCCACAGCCGTCCCACTTGCTACAGCTAATCACAATGACAGCCTCATTCATCTCGAGAGGTACGCATTAAATCTCCATCATCAGCAAAAGGCAAAGGTAATGACAGCATAAATACAGTGATTAAGAGGGTTAGTGTGAAAGGAGAGATGATTGCTGGTTCAATCATCTTCAGTGCACTTCAGAGTTGTCGTCAGTTCAACTCTTTGCTCTGAAACGTTGTAGCCTGGTTTTTAAACGGGAGGCTCCTCGCTACCTCTCTGACTACTTCTGTAAAGTCAGTGATGTACATGGCTACTCCACAAGAGGAAGCACTTCCAACATTGTCCCCCCCAAATTTAAATCTTTAAAGGGTAAATGTACCTTCTCTTATTCAGCAGCTATTTTATGGAACAAACTCCCTGAGAGTATTAAAGACCCTTAATTCCATGTTTTCTTTTAAGCTCGCCTTGAAAAAATGGCTGGTTGGTTCCCAAATGGGTTCCTAACCTTTCTGTCTCCTGTATGCTTGCAGCTTTTGAACCCATGGTAGGTCTTTGATTTATTATATGAGCTGGTCTCTCTTTTTATTTATTGATTGGTGCATTTTTGTTGTTTGATAACCATTCATTCAATGACTGATCAGTCATTGAGTGTATGGCTGTGTTGTTTAATGTTTTTTTGTTTGTTTATGTTGCCCGCGCACACACGCGCTCACACCTGCACACATACATTAACTCCACTTGTCCCATACAAAGGACCACAATGGAAACAAGCCCTTGGGCTTTATTGTGTTTTACTCCTTTTGATCAATATTGTTTTGTTGTATTGCACAATTCTGCTTTTATTGAATCAATAAAGATATCAATCAATCAATCAAAACCATCCGGATCCGTGAACTCAGGTTCTGTTTGGTTTCGTGGATCCGTCTGGACTCAGTCAGCGCTGTGCGCAGTCATTTCAGTGGGTGGAAGTATCCAGTCCTTCAGCAGCGTCGGATCCAGTCAAATCCAAATCCACTCGGAAGAACGCCGAGAAACTCCCCTGTTGCGGCGATACTCCTGTACTTGTTTAATTGTTGTTATTGAGTCTATTTCTGCAATAACTGCACTTATGGCTGTGTAAACTCGACAAACATTGTCGTTACTACTCGAGCTGGAGAGCTACGGAGGCAGCCATTACTGTTTTGCCAGCGGCGTTTCCTGATTGGCCGGTTACGATGTCAACTACGATGCAGGTCCCTGATTGGCTAGTGAACTCTGTAATTTCTGAAAACGCCCGCCCAGGGCTGGAGGCCAGACTTTAGCACTTGAACTCATGAGTCGATGGCAAAGTGCAAGTGAAAGGCAACTTATTCGCTCTGGGTTGCAGAGATTTACTAGCCTGGCTCCAGACCGTCGAAGCCACGCCCACTCCACAGTTGTGAATTTGGCTCTTCTTGGTCTGGAATTGCCATGTGCAAACACCTTTTCTCCGGTTGAAAATCCAATAACGTGCGCTGATTGGCTAACGCTGTTGTCAGTCATCATGCACAACAGAAACAGCGTTGGCCAAAGCTAACGTGTCCTATAATGTGGATTCTAGTCATAGGTTGATGTTGCTGCACGGACCGGTTTATGTGACGGACATGTAACTTCTGGGTCAGACGTAAAGTAAAGAGTAAAGCACGTTAGTGATATTCTGCTCTCTGTCTCGTCATTATGTGATCTTAGAAGCATAAAGATTACACAACATAACGTAGCTAGCTAATGCTAGCCAGCTTCTCCAAGTTAGGCAGCCAACTTTGGCAGACTTTGTACTGCCATTTTAACGAACGTCTTATTAGTTACTGCAGTGTACGATAAGACTTACGTTAAAACGACAAGTACAAAGTCGGCCGACTTTAGCTGCTCAACGTGGAGAAACTGGCTAGCATCAGCTAGCTACGTTAGCTTGCCCTTGTGACTAGCAAGACTGCTGCGGCTGCCCTGCTGATTGGTTAGGGAAGACCGAAGCCCGCCCCCTCATAGAAATGCTCTGAAGTGAGCGCAATCTCAGACGAAGAGGCAACGAGTTTATGAATCGACGATGCGGTTTGAATATCAGGCTAGAGATTTACACCACAGGTGACGATTTGGTGGGGAAATGAATGCGGGAAAGCACTCCACTCCTGCTTCACTACACTCAAGAATGAAGGATGCTTTAAGTGCCATTACCCGATATTTAACCCTGTTTCATGTGAATTATTGAGCATTGTGGGGACACACACCACATGGTTTTGCCATCTGTCCGGAGTGTGGATGAAAAGGAATGTGAACATTTCAGTAGAGCTGCAGGGAACACAATCATTTCGCTCCAGATGGTTCGAGCAAGAGGACATTTTTTAAGATGTGTATAAGGGGCACTCCGAACTTTCGAATGCAATGAATAGCCGGGTGAGAGCAAGGTCACTGAGATGGACCAAGGAAGGACATTGCACTGTGAATGAGTGATGCTATACTGAAGGCCGGGCACGTCTTCCTCACTGAACTTCACTGACATGATGACTTCACAGTCTTCATGGAAGCCCTTGGTAGGCTTGTGATATCTCAGTAATTGACATTATAACATTAGATTTATAACACCGGCCGCAAGGTTATTCAATTTTTTTCTCTCTCCATGCAGACTGAGGGCGTTTTCACACCTGGAAGTCTGAAACCAAGGTTCAGGTTTTTGATCCGGTTAGTTTTGCTGTCACATTGCAATTATATGACATATCTACATCCTATGTGGGCTGCACCTCCCTATACCTGACATTGATGTGGCAGGGCGAGCTGTAGTCCAGACATGCTCCGTTCTCACTTGCATGGAGAGCAGTGTACGCCAAACTCCATGAAAAAAACTGTCAGTTTAATGCTGCCTTCCAAGAGAAGTGCTGCTTGGCAAATCACCCGGAGTACCGTTTCCTCCTCTCCCCATGTGCTCCCCCGGCTATTTCTTTGTATTCCATTTTTCGTTTCGGAACATCCTGTTATTGGTCCGAAAGTAAAAAAAAAAAAAAACAATGAACCTGACACATGGATTCAGTCGTTTTGGATGCATATTGTATGTCACTATCGTTACAGCGTGGGCGATGGAGGAGGAAGCATACTGATAACCCCTTACGGCACAAGTACCATGCATTGAAGAAAACAGGACCACAGCGTATTTGTTTTATGCTTCTGTCACACGAGCTGTCAGGGATAACAAGTGTCCCTCCTGTTAGATGTAGATCACGGATGAAACACGGAGGCTGTTATAAATACTACAATAGTACAACCTTGCTACTGGGGTAGTTCTCTATGAAGCTACATCAATCACACCTTTATTGTGACAGCAATATCTTTTGGGGGAGTTTTGCATATTTTACCATCTTAAGGGCTGTTTTTGTCCCTTATATTGTGAGGTTCTATTATACAATCAATGATTGTGAGTTTTAGAGGGTAGCACATTTTAACCAAAATCTATAGAACTTTTTTTTTCTGAGTGTATGTCATTCTGTCAATAAATGTCACAATATAAAATATTGTTTTATATACAAACACACTAAAGTCAAATGTTTGCATACACCTGATTGAATGTACTGTATGTTTTTCATGATTATTATTATTATTATTAGATCTAATGCGCTTAAATGCTTGAAAAGTGTTTCTTAGACAAATACATTAGTGAAGTTGATGCCTATATGAATTTCTTTCCAAAGCCTTTCCATCAAGGCAAAGGGTGGAAATATCTAAAATATACAATATTTGTTCAGCACTTTTTGGGTCACTGCATAATTCTATTTGTTATTTCACAGTGGTTGATGTGTTTACTATTATTCGAAAATGTGGAAAATGGTCAGAAATAAAGACGAATGCGGTGTGGCAGTGGCACTATCGTTTCTATAGCTCCCACGCTCAGATGGGAAAGTGTGTGTACCACCAGGGACTGCAGATAGCATAGTGTGTGTGTACCTCCAGGGACTGCAGATAGCCATAGTGTGTGTGTACCTCCAGGGACTGCAGATAGCCAACGTGTGTGTGTACCTCCAGGGACTGCAGATAGCCAACGTGTGTGTGTGTGTACCTCCAGGGACTGCAGATAGCCAACGTGTGTGTGTACCTCCAGGGACTGCAGATAGCCAACGTGTGTGTGTGTGTACCTCCAGGGACTGCAGATAGCCAACGTGTGTGTGTGTGTACCTCCAGGGACTGCAGATAGCCATAGTGTGTGTGTGTACCTCCAGGGACTGCAGATAGCCATAGTGTGTGTGTGTACCTCCAGGGACTGCAGATAGCCATAGTGTGTGTGTGTACCTCCAGGGACTGCAGATAGCCATAGTGTGTGTGTGTACCTCCAGGGACTGCAGATAGCCATAGTGTGTGTGTGTACCTCCAGGGACTGCAGATAGCCATAGTGTGTGTGTGTACCTCCAGGGACTGCAGATAGCCATAGTGTGTGTGTGTACCTCCAGGGACTGCAGATAGCCATAGTGTGTGTGTGTACCTCCAGGGACTGCAGATAGCCCTCCTGCGGGTCGCACAGCAGGGAGGAGATGCGGTGATTGTTCCTCATGCAGCGGACGTTGGTGTCCCTCCACATGGGGAAGATCTGACGAATGACGGTCATCCGCCCCAGAGAGCTGTGCACCAGCTCCATGATCTCCGCATCGCTCACCTCCTGTGGATGGAGGGACGGCAGAGAGAGGGAGAGATTTAGCTTAAGTGGCCATTATACCATCAGCACCACAAGTGAAGTATAGTCACATGTTCCCCCCCCCCGCATCTGATATGATTCTGTGTGTGATGTGGTATCGTGACACAAACCACCAGTATGTGCAGTTTTTTGACAGAAGCAGCTGAGTGGAACTTTGCATGAGAAACAAAACTTATGCAGCACTGCTTTGTCTTCTTTCATATATATATATATATATATATATATATATATATATATATATATATATATATACTGTATATATATATATATATATAGTTCCCATATACTTTAATCATGAACACTGGTTTGTTTAATCACTTGAACAATACAGTACCGTGTGTGTGTGTGTGTGTGTGTGTGTGTGACGTGTGTGCATAAATATAAATCATATGATTTATGTCATTTAAGAACACTGTATTTCATCAATGTTGCGTTTCACTCAAAGCATTAAGAACTAGAGGGCACTTGGTAGAGTGCGTAGAGTAGAGTGTACCTCCGCCGACTCTCCGCACCCCCCTTTTGGCCAGTGGGCATGGAAAGTTAATCAGTTCTCTAAGTTGACCCCATGACCTATTTTTCCACAACGTTTTGTGCAAATCCGTTCATAACATATTTTAAATACCCTCTGGACAAATGTGAAAACTTGACCTCGTGGCCAACTCCGTTCGTTGGCGGAGGTATCATTAACATAATCCTCTCTTTGACCATATTAGTGGATGCGACCCATGGCCTGCCCGGAGGTCTGCCCGCCCGGAGGTCTTCCCAGCGCGGTCAGATCAATAGTCGCAGGACCCTGAGCTGCCGTCTAGTTTCCAGAGCAGGATGGTCGATACTGAAGCGACAGGACCCTCCTGGGAAACGTCTGGGTCATATATGACCGGGTAACCCTGCAGCTGTATTGTCACAGTATACGACAGTATATATACTGTGACAAAACGGCTGCAGGGTTACCGGCGGGTCAGAACTTGACTCGATCCGAGTTGACACCACGGCGCCCTTCCCTTCACCATGTGCCCTGATCCCACGCTCTCCACCTCCTTTTCCTCGTCTCTCCGTACACTTCCTCTCTCTCCACACCTCCGTCTCTTCTCTGCATCATTAATGTGCTTTTTCAATCTCTTCTTATCTCGCCATCTCTCTGTCTCCGTCTCTCTCGCTCTCTCTGTTTCTCTGCCTTTCCTCAGCTGGCACTCTGTCTTGCTCCAGTCCCCGTCCTTATTACACACATCCCCTGTCCCAATGCTCTTTGCTTCCGTCTTCCATTTCATTTTCTGGCATTTTTCCCACTGGCAGGCCATCTCTCATGTCCATATCTCATGACATATCGTTAGCCTCATAGCATAATTGCCTATATTTTAGGCAATATTGGCAATTATGCTGTGAGGCCAACGATATCCATGTTTCAAGGAATGCAAAAATGCAGAATGGTGAACAATTTGAATGGATAATTCAGAAGGTTTTTGCGTTCTTCAAATCTTCCACCTGTGTACAGCGTGATTAACGCAGATAATACTCCTCGGGTGATTCTAGCTCATTTTATCCTCATATTTCAAATTCTCGACGGTGAGTCAGCTGAAAAGTATGAATATTCATGAGTTGCCATGGCACATTAATCAGAGGAGTTGTTCCGCATGGTTCATGGAACCGTGCGACCTCACGTCCGGGCTAATCACTTCCTGTGCCACGCAGGCTGTTGTGCCACAGGTGACCTTTGTGTCATAACCTGACCTGGCAGTGTGACACTGACCAATGGGATGTGGCTGGTCAAACGGAGCCCTTTCAACCTCCATTTGAGAGGAAAGTACAGACCATTAAGCCACAATTAGCCGTGTTACTTATTCCAATTGCATAATAGACACTGACAATAAATAATCCATCAAATACAAGATATAAGGAATAGATACTTTATGGTGCTTTCTCACTGGGAACGATTGCTTTCGTTCCGTTCCGTTCCGCTCCGCACCCGGGAACGATTGCTCCCCCTCCCTTCTCCGGTCAGCTTTCACATTACAACATTTCGTCCGCGCTCGGAAATGAAACAGAGTGCACTTGCGTCATCAACTATGCCTGGGGTTTATCCTCGCCCGTGTGTTGTCTATGTGGTTCGGAACGGTTGGATTTCGCACTCGCAAGTGTTCCGTGCCCGGGCATGCCAAAGTGCTCCCCAGACCACTTTTTCAAGTGGATCCTGTCCCGGTTCCCTGTTTTGCGCGCCCGGGCGCGGAACGGAACGTTCACACTCATTAAACGTTCCGAAACTGGGGTCAATTTGGGGACAAGTGTGCTCGGGAACGGTACCTGGCCGCCAGTGTGAAAGCACCCATGTGACAATTTTTCATCCCACAGCACAAAACGACCCCCCCCCCCCCCCCCTCCACATGATAATGATAATGACAATATGATGTCTGAAAACAAACACATCTAACAAATAATAGGAAGATTGTAAAGTGAATTAGGAGGATGGATCTGAACTCTTTTCAAAATCTATAATTAGTTACAAAATAAGGGGTAAAACCCTTTGAGGATTTGAGGTAAGTCAAGTGTAGAAACATGGTTCAGTGACGGACAACCACTAAGATGCAGTAATCAAATGGAGTTCAGCTGACAGATAGGCTAAATTATCCTCTTTGTGCTATTCAGGCAACCTTATTAATCTTCCATGAGAAATAAATAAATAAAAATGACCGGTAATCACTACGGAGATTTAATTAGAAGTTAAGATGCTGAGAAGTGATGGGAGTCAGGGAGGAAGAAGAAAGTGCATGGGGGGTAGATTCATATGACGAAGAGTTATTCTAGCCCACAAAATGGGCTATATTATATTATATATATACACAGTACAGATGTTTGTATGTCCTCTCAGTGCATTGTTGAGACAGAGAACATTGGTTAAGTTGAAAATAACCCCATGATGACTCCTCGCTCCAATTATCTGGGTTATTATACGGTGATAAAACAGAATAATTGCCGTCATCTTGTACGTTTGCAGCAGGAAAAACAACTTCAAATAGCAGAAAAGTGCATTGCTTATTTGTGAGACTTTTGCCCATAATATCTGAGGTGTCACTTTTAAAATGTCAACCCTTATATGAAATTGAAGCTATCCTCCTAAACCGCAGACAATACGGATCGCACAGAATTGAAGGGGCTTTTAAGTATATTTGTCCTAAGGACCAATCAGACATTCCTGCTATGGCAAAAAATAAATAAATCATAACATCAATAATTTTACCATAAATATGTACAATGAATGCGTGGGGACAAATGTGACATGTTGCTCCAAATATACTATTTGAAAAGTATACTATACGATTCTATGTGTGCTGTTGAAAACAGCACAACAACGCAAAACCTGACTTTGTTTTTATGGTTAATAGTTGCTGAAAATATCTCAACGGTCAAATTGACCGGCATTGTATAGTACAGGTACAGTTTATGTGATTTTTTTTTAATATACTGCCAGTGCCAATAGCATTATACTTAGGTTAATTGTTACTGTACTTACATCAAACTAATTGAAAGGGAGACATTCATGTAGCCTACAAGATTTGTAAAAAAGAACAGAAAAAGATATGTACACTTACGGTTTGCCACACCAAAAAGCTATTAGTTCACACTCATACAGTATTACCACAGGTGCAGAGCCTAGATGTGATTACTACTATGTGTTATGACTGCATAAGTTAATAGCAGGATTTGCTGCTTCAGGTTACTGTGAGATTGAAGAGACTTTGAGGAGGTTGGGCCTCCAGTCACTTTCTTGATGATCATTCCAGCTAATTAGCCTGTGATACTAATGATGATGAAGCTCGGGTGTTATTAATAACACTTTCTAGCACTGTCAGTACAGAACAGGTTAGTCAAGTCATTATTGTACTTTGTGTAATTCTACCTTTCATATAACATCATTATGAGTTTTGGAGGGAGTTTTGTGCCGCTAACACTGCCATTACATTATGTCATTTAGCAGACGCTTTTGCCCAAAGCGACTTACAATATCACATTTTGTCAACAGTACAGAAAACGACTATGCAACACAATCAATGACAGCTAAGATATTTTGATAGACTAGAGTAGCACCATGTAGGAAGTCGCTTGAGAAGGAATAAGTAACACATAGCATTAGTAAGTTTGACAAGGAAGGATTTATTTATTTTTTAATTAAAAGATGTTAGTTCAAGAAGGGCCCAGGTGGAGCCTGAAAAGGTGAGTTTTTAGTCTCCGCCAAAAGATTGGCTGCGATTCGGCCGTTCTGACCGAAGGGGGGAGCTCATTCCACCATTGTGGCGTCAGGGACGAGAAGATTCAGGGTGCTTTCACACTGGCACCCAGGTAAAAAAAAAAAAAAAAACGATTTCAGACGGCAGCCCGTCTTTATTGTCACACAACACACTACAACACATGCACGGAGGGCCACAACACACACATGCTGACGGTGGCCGGTGAAATTTGTCCTCTGCATTTAACCCATCCTGGCTTTGTCCTTTCCTCCTGGGGCAGGCCAGGAGCAGTGGTCGCTTTCTCGTACAGCGCCCGGGGACCGACTTCGGATGTTGTCGTCACTGGTCGGATGACGATGACGATCTGATCTTCTGCATGTTTTTAGTGGGGGGGGTTATATACGGAGGAACCCCCCTGGGGGAGCACGGGGAGAACATGCAAACTCCACACAGACAGAAAGGCCCTTACGACGAGATACCCCACCTGGGCAGTAGGCACTGAAGATATGGGGGGGAACACAACCACAGCGCCCACAGTGTCCCAGGTGAGAATCGAACTCAGGACCTTCTGACTGCGAGGCGACAGCTCTACCACTGAGCCACCGTGCCCCAGGTAGCGTTCCCGAGCACACTTGTCCCCAAATTGACACCAGTTTCGGAACGTTTGACGAGTGTGAACGTTCAGTGACAGGATCCCCTTGAAAAGGTGGTCTGGGGAGTGCTTTGGTATGCCCCGGGCAAGGAACACGTGCGAGTGTGAAAGCCAACCGTTCCGAACCACATAAACAACACACGGTCGACGATAAACTCCAGACATAGTTGATGACGCAAGTGCACTCCGTTTCGTTCCGAGCGCGGAAGAAATGTAATGTGAAAACTGACCAGCGGGGGATAGGGGAGAGGGGGGCAATAGTTCCCGCGTGCAGAATGGAACGGAACGGAACGAAAGCAATCGCTCCCAGTGAGAAAGCACCCTGAGATAACCCCATGGACATAATAATCACACTCAAACAGTCATCCCTGTAACATTTAGATAACCCCAGTGACATAATAATCACACCCAAACATTTAGATCAGGAGCCTGGTGAATGGTGCTGCTTGTCTGATGGTCTATATTTATGACAGTGAAGCCTGATGTCCTCTATATAGCCACCATTTGTGCGGTTAGCACATCATTCTTTTGACATCTGAATTGGGCTTCTAGCTCACTCTAGTTTATGGTACAAACGCGATCGTTACATAAAATCTAAATGTCAGAACAAACCTTTGGTAACTAACTGAATTCCCGCAACTGACTGAAAAGTCAAATGTTTCTTTTTGTCAGATGTGGTCTCATTTCTTTTCCCTCCCCACTTCCCGAAACCCAAAGTGTGCTACGGCACTCTCCACGTCAGTTGGTGGACGTGGCAGTTAGCCAAGTCATCAGTCATATCAAGGCTGTCCTCCCCGACTCTGTCTGTCACGCCGGGCGCCGCCGCCTCATCCATCAAACATTTGGGAGGTGTCACCGTCGCGTCTTTGAGGGAAGAAACAACAACAACAGATCCTCCCCGGATGGGCCATCCATCCATCTAGGCTCACTAGACGATGTCAGAGGCAGACACCTTTCTGAACGCGGGCAGCAGCACCCTGGTTTAGCGGGTGATTTAGGGAGGAGGGAGGCCTGCCTGTCATCTCGCCGCCCGCCACACCGCTCGCATCAAGCCCCCCCCCCCCCCCCCCCCCCGCTGCACTATTACACTCCAATTTTGGGGCGCTTTTCAGTCTGTCTGTTTGTTTTTAAAGGATTATGGAGTTCTTTGTGTGGTGTGTAAGTGTCATGCCCCCCAAGGGTTCGAAAATGCATTTTAGACCGAAAATGTCTCTTTATAATCCCGGAAAAGTTTATCTTTGCAGATAAGAGCTGTGTGTTTGGCAGTCGCTCCGAGGGAATATGACATTGCATTAGATTACGTCATAATAGCGACTTTAATGCATTTTTGTCAACAGTAGTGAAACTAACTGTGCAACAGTCTTCATCAGCTAAGCCTTTTAATGGGAATAAGTCATATTCGTTTTTTGTTTTTTTTATGTTTCAAAGAAGCGTAACGGCCGGGACACACATCTTGCATGTGCGTGGCGTGTGCGTGTGCGTGCCGTGCTTGCTGCGGCTGGCACGCCCGCGGCATCCACACAGGCAGCGTGGCTGGTGCGTGCAGCTGCTGCGCTGCTGCCTGTCTGCCAACTATCTTCCTATAGAGTTTACCTTTTATTAAATTTGCTATAAACAATACAATGATGATTTTAACTGAAGATCGCTTGGGCTCACTTCAGAATCGAGGCAGTATGACTTGTGTGTGTGTGTGTGTGTGTCTGTGTGTGTGTGGTGGGGAGGGGAGGAACGAAGCCACGTTGTAGCCTATGTAGTTTTCAGAGGGCAGGAGAACTGCAGCTGTGAGCTCAGCTCATCCTCTTGTCTCAAATCAAAACAAGCCTTGATTGGCTGTGGCTGCCCCTGTAAAATATCATTTTAATGTCTTTCTGTGTCTATTTGTGTAGAGACACGCTAGAGACACGCGCGCGGTAGAAGGAAAAAATAGGCTTCGCTTCTATTCTCTAGATGACGCGCGTCTCACGCTCGCAAGACACGCGCTTGAGACGCGCGTCTGATGCCGGTGGTGTGGCTGCTGTAACCTGTTAACATGGGCGCCGAAATGAAAACGACACGCAGACGCCACGCAGACGCACAGCACACGCAAGATGTGTGTTCCGGCCGTAAGAAGGTTGGTTCAAGACATCTAATGTGTGATCAGCAACGTTTAGAAGTCTTTCTTATTATGATGTTGTGTCATAATTATTGTCATTTATGAGGTGGTATTTATGAGGAACTGAATGTCATGTCTTCCTCTGTCAATTTTCATGGGTATTTTACTTGTACTTAACTTTAAGATAATTCTATGCTCTGTTGTCTGCCACGGTACTGGGGTGTGGCACTCGGACATTGACTGGCAACTCCCACTCCCTAACAGATGTGAGACTTCAACCTATTGTCCCATGAGGATTGCACACGTTGTTGATGGATGATGGTAACGTTATAACCAGTTGCTTCATGTCTTTGTCCGTTGTAAGTGTGATGAAGACACAGTGCTGTCAAAACGTTTGCACAATTAAAAGCTGCAAATCTATCAGTATGTTGCTCCTTTTGTTTCCTGCTACTTTGCAACTCTATTACCAAAAGTGCTTATGCAAAAATGTTTGTGTATCACATTATGCCAGAGTGCTGAGTAGAACTCTAAATATAATTACTGTGAATATCATTACTGACTCACCAGAGTATTGGGGTAAAAACGGTTTTATTTGTTTTTGTTTGTCTCAAAAATAGTCGTTGCTTTCGAACATTCCGTATGCCTTACTATCACAAGCTCCCCCCCTCCCCCCCCCCCCCCCCCCTCCATCCATCTGACTCGGTCCTATTGTTACGCGTCTAAACGTGACACCTACATTCGTGGCGCCGCGTGTCGCCCCCGGTGGAAGATTAGCGTAGCTGCTTGTCACGAGATGTTGAATGAGATGAGAAGCGAGACCTGCTGCCTCTGACTGTGTGTGTGGGGCTCTCAGGGGGTGGCAGTTGCCTGGGGAGCTGATGCGGCGGGCAGACGGCTGCGGGACCCCCGAAGATTACCTGCTTAAAATGACTGTCACAACTCATACAACTCACTGCACCATGTCTGTCCGGCCAGCACAACTATGCCCATAGGGACTTGTTGGTGCATATGGAGGAGGGGGGGGGGAGAGAGAGAGAGAGGGAGAGAGGGAGAGAGAGATGGGGAGAGAGGGGGAGAAGGAGCGAGAGAGGTAGAGAAAGAGAGAGATAGAGGGGGAAAGAGAGAGGGAGAGAAGAAGAGGGAGAGGTAGAGAAAGAGAGAGAGAGAGGGGGATAGAGAGAGGGAGAGAAGAAGAGAGAGAGAGAGGGAGAGAGAGGGGGAGGGAGAGAGAGAGAGAGGGGGGGGGGGAGAGGGAGGGAGAGAGAGAGTATTTCCCGGCAAGATTTTATGATACAGCCTGAGTAAATATGTTCTTTTGTTTTTCTTGGTCAGGTTGTCAGGATTTTCGCCAGTTTGGAAACTATTTTAATGAGGAGTGAGTGGAGACTTCACCAGCAGCTGCTGCTAAAGGGGAGAGCGATTCATAAGCACTTTGCAAAAAGACACAATCTATCCAAGACAATATACTGTCACAGTGGAGCACAGTGTATGTATCTGTCAACCCGATCTCCAAAAATATTGTAAAATAGCAACGGCAATAGTTTGTGGACAAACGTTGCTATTTTACAATTTCGGCTAAGAAATTGTAAAATAGTAACGTATGTGTCTACAGCGGTGGGCGTGGTTTGGGCGTGGTTTACGGAGATTTTCTGTTTCTAACCCCTCTCCCTACTCTAATCCTAACCCTAAAATCTCAGAACGTTACTATTTTACAATTTTCGAGCCCAAATTGTAAAATAGCAACGTTGGTCCAAAACGTTATTATACAATTTTCTGTGAGACTGTGTTGCACGTATCTGTCCTCTCACTTGTGTGATTGGATTACAAACAGACAAACAAACAAACAACAAACAAACAAACAAACAAACAAACAAACAAACAAATCAAAAACATGCATAATAGTCTTTGGTGTTAGCAACTTACAGCCATGTTAGCAACTTATTAGAAATCAAATCACAGCTTAATGAAAAATAAATGGTCTTCCACTTCCCTTTGTATGCCCCTCCCCCTTTAGAGATGAGAAGAGTGATAGATAGATGATTTGCAGCTAGATACAGCACCTGCTGGGATTCATTTTACACGGCGACTCTTGTATTTGTTAATAGTTTTTAAGGATTCAAGTGGCTCTGTTGGGGAAAAAAATGAATTGAAGCAAAAGAGGTGGACTGGTGAGGTGCTGTGAATTTTTGTATAATTTTTTTTTTGTACACGAAAAGCACTCTGGAGGCCAAAGTCTACCTGGTGCTAATTGAATTTTTGTGTTAGCCTTTTCAACATGCCTGTGTCATTCTGTGTTCAAGGTGATCCTCCACTTCTTGAACAGTTTCTCTTTGGTGATAAATGACAGGGAGAGAGAGAGAGAGAGAGAGAGAGAGAGAGAGAGAGAGAGAGAGAGAGAGAGAGAGAGATCCTCATTCTACTGTTCTAGAGAGCCAAAGTGGAACGTCACTTCCTGCTTCAGCACTGTACCAGAGATTTTCATCCACCATCTATTTTCCCATAGACATTTCATGCTCTGATAAAGGTCTTGCTGACCGAAAGCTCACAATAAATGTGATTTTTTTTAGTGCAAATTTAAGTGTGCGGAAAGTCCTTCTTTCATTGTGGATTCTGTATTTGTTTTTCCAGCACCTTAACCAAGACGTGGCCCGGGTCGAGCGGTGGTCCTCCCTCAGTTCCATAGACATTTCATAAAATGCTTATAAAAAAGAGTTTTACTTGTTCAGATAGATTTAGAAACAGGAGAGATCGCATAACATTTAACTTGGACCAAAACGTTAAAAGAATGCGGCTTTAAAGAAAATATTTTTTCGATGTTGTTGTTTTTAAAAGTTTTGGTCCAAGTGAAAATGTTCTATGGTCTCTCCCTATTCTAAATATAGCTGAAGCGTTTGGTTTGACAAAGTAAAACTCTTTTTATAAGCATTTTATGAAATGTCTAGGGGCAAATAAATGGCGGATGAAAATCTCTGGTACAGTGCTGAAGCAGGAAGTAGGCGGTCACTTTGCCTCTCTATAAAGTTTCTTCTCTCTCACTCTCTCACTGATACCAACAGGCACATTCTTCCCCATTATCAGTGTACCAGAGAGAGATAACTGTTCACTGTGCCACACTGCGTCAGCCATTAAGGGAGGCGTGAAGAAGAAATCAACATGGCATTAACTCGTATACTTTCCCAGACTGATGCTATTAAAGCAAATATCTCGCCTCGGTGGCAGTCGGGGGTAACTGACGGAAAGGCACGAATGTATGTGTACACTGCTTCAATTAAAAAAAATTACTATTACTATTTTGATATCCTTTTAGTTCAATCAATTACATCCAATCAAATCAGAAGAAAATCACTTAAATCAGAGTCTATTTTCGAAATGTTTTAGATGTTTAACTGAAATGAGGTGATTCCAGCTGCCAGCTGCACAGACAAGTTCCAAACCCGCTGGGTCTCATTAACTGCTGTAAATCATCAGTACTTCTATATGTGGAAGATGCTGAGATGCTGCGCCGTGACTTGTGACTTGTTTAATGATTGAAATATGTAAGGCGAGTATTCTATAAAAGCTAGTTACTGTCTAAATTGAGACGATTAAAGCTGACAGAGAGATATTTTATAGACACATGGGCCTCATTAGCTGTAAATCAATATTTCTGTACGTACACCGCACGACACTGAGAGACGCCGCAACGCTGGACCGCGAGTTATTTATCGAAGCAGTTCATTTGCTGAGCAAGTTCAAGCAAGCTCGTTTGTTCAGTATTAGAAGAACAAGAACCGTATTTCAATTTCCTATTTCACCCCACCTGAACTATCTCAATAATACTGTGAATGTTGTCTGAACGGGATGATGTACCTGCAGGTGACCATAAATCAAAGTTATTAGTGGGAGATCAATGCATTTTGTGTTTAGGATGTTGACCAGAGTTTGAGATGAACGGTCGCTATTAGTCACGTGCAATATTTAATGAAGACGCATGGACACAGTGATGTGTGTGCATGTAGGTGTGTGTGTGTGTGTGTGTGTGTGTGTGTGTGTGTGTGTGTGTGCATGAGAGAGAGAGAGAGAGAGGGAGAGAGAGCGAGCTCCAAAGTGCTCCTACAAAGCACATAATGCTAATATTGCCGCTGAAGCAACTGGGAACATGCTTTTATCTAATGCCTTTCATCCAGTGCTTTTAGTAGCTGGGCCAATCAAATGACTTCCACTTCTTCTCCAAATCACCCTGAATCAATGCAAATGCGGCATGGAGGCACTAAGGCTCCAGAGAGACGCCGGCTAAGCCCGCTGTTTGGTATTCACGCGGTGGCCTCCCGCATTTTTGCGCTGTTACAGCCACATTAGAAGTCCATTTAGGTCAATGTCAGACACAGGTACAGAACAGGTACAGAGAGAGGAGGAGAAGACGACGACGACGACACACTGACATCATCAACAGTCAAAAGGAATGCAATTACAAATATGATGAAATCAAGGCCCCGTCCCCTGGGCAGTGATATGAGTGAATATGAAAGCGTAGAGATTGACAGCGTTATGCTTTCTCATCTGTGTCTGCGTGCCTGGGCAGCATTATGAGACCTCGCGTTGACAGAGGAAAAGGGGCAACCTGACTGCGAGGTTGAAATTCTCAGAGTCTGCTGCATAAACGCTGTGTGTGTGTGTGTGTGTGTGTGTGTGTGTGTGTGTGTGTGTGTGTGTGTGTGTGTGTGCGCGCGCGCGTGTGTGTGTTTGGCCTCACCTCATTGGCATACACCCAGTGACTGTCCTTCGATGCCAGGTTAGTTTCCACAGCCTGCAGTGATTGAGAGAGAGAGAGAAAGAGAGCGAGAGCATTTTATGAAAAATGAGGACCACATAGCCTTTAATGGTTCATCCCCCCGTTAGCCCTCAGGCATCCCGCTGTCTGCCAGTCACACGGTGCCCTAACACAAGTCACATGGTGCCCTAACACCAGTCACATGGTGCCCTAACACCAGTCATACAGTGCCCTAACACCAGTCACATGGTGCCCTAACACCAGTCACACAGTGCCCTAACACCAGTCACACGGTGCCCTAACACCAGTCACAGTGCCCTAACACCAGTCACAGTGCCCTAACCCCAGTCACACAGTGCCCTAACACCAGTCACACAGTGCCCTAACACCAGTCACAGTGCCCTAACACCAGTCACACAGTGCCCTAACACCAGTCACAGTGCCCTAACACCAGTCACAGTGCCCTAACACCAGTCACACAGTGCCCTAACACCAGTCACAGTGCCCTAACACCAGTCACACAGTGCCCTAACACCAGTCACAGTGCCCTAACACCAGTCACACAGTGCCCTAACACCAGTCACAGTGCCCTAACACCAGTCACACAGTGCCCTAACACCAGTCACAGTGCCCTAACACCAGTCACACAGTGCCCTAACACCAGTCACAGTGCCCTAACACCAGTCACACAGTGCCCTAACACCAGTCACAGTACCCTAACACCAGTCACAGTGCCCTAACACCAGTCACAGTGCCCTAACACCAGTCACACAGTGCCCTAACACCAGTCACACGGTGCCCTAACACCAGTCACAGTGCCCTAACACCAGTCACAGTGCCCTAACCCCAGTCACACAGTGCCCTAACACCAGTCACACAGTGCCCTAACACCAGTCACAGTGCCCTAACACCAGTCACACAGTGCCCTAACACCAGTCACAGTGCCCTAACACCAGTCACAGTGCCCTAACACCAGTCACACGGTGCCCTAACACCAGTCACACAGTGCCCTAACACCAGTCACAGTGCCCTAACACCAGTCACAGTGCCCTAACACCAGTCACAGTGCCCTAACACCAGTCACACGGTGCCCTAACGCCAGTCACAGTGCCCTAACACCAGTCATGCAGTGCCCTAACACCAGTCACAGTGCCCTAACACCAGTCACATAGTGCCCTAACACCAGTCACAGTGCCCTAACCCCAGTCACAGTGCCCTAACACCAGTCACAGTGCCCTAACACCAGTCACACAGTGCCCTAACACCAGTCACAGTGCCTTAACACCAGTCACAGTGCCTTAACACCAGTCACATGGTGCCCTAACACCAGTCACAGTGCCCTAACACCAGTCACAGTGCCCTAACCCCAGTCACACAGTGCACTAACACCAGTCACACGGTGCCCTAACACCAGTCACAGTGCCCTAACACCAGTCACAGTGCCCTAACACCTGTCACACAGTGCCCTAACACCAGTCACAGTGCTCTAACACCAGTCACACGGTGCCCTAACACCAGTCACAGTGCCCTAACACCAATCACAGTACCCTAACACCTGTCACATGGTGCCCTAACACCAGTCACAGTGCCCTAACACCAGTCACAGTGCCCTAACACCAGTCACACAGTGCCCTAACACCAGTCACAGTGCCCTAACACCAGTCACAGTGCCCTAACACCAGTCACACGGTGCCCTAACACCAGTCACAGTGCCCTAACACCAGTCACAGTGCCCTAACACCTGTCACAGTGCCCTAACACCAGTCACAGTGCCCTAACACCAGTCACACGGTGCCCTAACACCAGTCACAGTGCCCTAACACCAGTCACACGGTGCCCTAACACCAGTCACACGGTGCCCTAACACCAGTCACAGTGCCCTAACACCAGTCACATGGTGCCCTAACACCAGTCACAGTGCCTTAACACCAGTCACAGTGCCCTAACCCCAGTCACACGGTGCCCTAACACCAGTCACACGGTGCCCTAACACCAGTCACAGTGCCCTAACACCAGTCACAGTGCCCTAACCCCAGTCACAGTGCCCTAACACCAGTCACAGTGCCCTAACACCAGTCACAGTGCCCTAACACCAGTCGCTACAGTTGAAAATAAGCAACCTTGGTGTTAAACGGACCATTTCATTATGGAGCTCTTGCACCTGTCACGCGACGGCGCACATTTGACATCTGTCATGCTTACCTCTCAATGCATGCCTTCTCCTGCAAAATGGCTATCATGAGTGACTAAATGAATCCTTTCACACAACGCGATGAAGACTGATAACTCCATGGTGTCCTAACGTAGACCTAACTGGCAGAGCCCTGCTGGTATTTTTACTCAACCACTATGTTCATCAATAATAGCTGGTGTGTAGCAGCAGCCCCGCACCAAAAGCTGCCAATCGATCTTCTAACCTTGGGAGAGCCATGATTTGATTTTAATGCCCCCCCACCCCCACCCGCCCCGCTCATTTCCAGATTGATCTCAAATTGCGAGAGGCCCCCAGTGAGTGCAAGAGCAATGTTTACCTCCACGGTTGAAAAGCTGCGTCTCTCACTTGAAATTAAAGAGGGAGGCCATATGCCTTCAAAAGCGCCCTTAAATTCAAATGGATCGCCCCGCCGCCGCCGCCGCCATTGTTGATGGAGATTACAGCCAACAGCTGCTGGACTTAGTGACCCACTTCAGATGTATTTATTCAGCAGTGCGAGAACGACAAGATGTGTGTCCCAGCTAGGAGGAGGAGCCTGGAGTCAAATCATCTCGCTCCTTCTAAATGTAGGCAAGGGGGCTATATGCCAAACGAAGGCTGATCACTGAACTCCACGAAATACATTTTACAACTACAGATGCAGATAGGGGACTACCGGTGCCAATATAGCTTGCAGCTTTAATATGGTGCGGTGCATCAAATGGTGACATTTATATTTGAAATGTACATTGTCCCTTTTAAATGAACTAGGCATCTTGTGCACTAGGCGCGCTCGATGCCTAGGCTCGTAGCTCGTCCTTGCCCAGCGCCTGTCCCAGCAGCTGTTCTGCCCTTGGGGTCAGTAGCTCCCCTGGTGTCATAGTCCTTTTCTCAGGAGTTCGAGTTGACGATTCTTCTATAAATAGGTCACGATGACATCGATTTCATTGTGACATCATCAGTGACATCATTAGTAAGAAATGCGGAACCCCGCGGCAGTTAATAATATGAGTTGTGCCAAACAAACGTTAATATCTCAAAAACTATACATCACATCGCTTATATTTTGACATTCTGAGTGAGAGCAGAATTAGCTCAAGAGTTTGATGTATAATATATAATGTATGCATGTTGTGTTAAAGTTGTGTGAACTGTCGCAGTTTTTAAAATGTAAACCGAGTCAGCCGGCTAGAGTCAGACACTCAAGCCTCCCAAAGCTCACGCTCCATAGGGTTCCATTGCCGTTGCCGCCCAGTGACGCGGTTTGTTTACCAAAATGCTGCTCGGCTGATCCCTTGTATAACAGGCAGTATAGTTAGTCAACTCCATGAGCCATTACTGTCTTATCATTGTTCATTTCACTTAGATTGTGTTCGGACTTCGGATTGTGTTCTGATTTATTCTCTAATGTGTTACATTTTATTTTCAGTCTTTATGCAACCTAAATAAAATCCCTACTATGCGTAAATATAGCCGGCGATAAATGTGACTCTGATGACGTCGTATCGGCATAAAGGAGAATTCAGATGTGATAAAGGTATAGAGCAGAAAGGTGATACCTCTCTTCTATCTCACAGAACCCTCAGGCACCAGGTAGAAGCACTAGTGTGTGTGTGTGTGTGTGTGTGTGTGTGTGTGTGTGTGTGTGTGTGTGATTTGGAGAGAAAGGAAGCTGGAGTGCTCAAAGCAGTGCTGCAGGCAGCACCCGAGGCAGAAGGTGAGCAGGAGGGAGAGGCAGCTAGACAGGAAGTGAAAGCTAAACTGTAGATTCATAGGTATAGGTGTGGGGACTGCCCCCTAGTCCGATACCTCACGAGTCCGATACCTCACGAGTCCGACACCTCATGGTTTTGGGTTAGGGTCTGGGGGAGGTTAGGTTTAGGCGTGGGGGTGGGAGAGGTTAGGTTTTGGGTTAGGGTCTGGGGGAGGTTAGGTTTAGGCGTGGGGGTGGGAGAGGTTAGGTTTTGGGTTAGGGTCTGGGGGAAGTTAGCCTCTTTTTTCGGACTCGTGAGGTGTCGGACTCGTGAGGTATCGGACTCGTGCCATGGCACCATAGGTGTGTGTGTGTGTGTGGGGGGGGGCAGCTAGACAGGAAGTGAAAGCTAAACTGTAGATTCATAGGTGTGTGTGTGTGGGGGGGGGGGGCAGCTAGACAGGAAGTGAAAGCTAAACTGTAGATTCATAGGTGTGTGTGTGTGGGGGGGGGGGGCAGCTAGACAGGAAGTGAAAGCTAAACTGTAGATTCATAGGTGTGTGTGGGGGGGGGGCAGCTAGACAGGAAGTGAAAGCTAAACTGTAGATTCATAGGTGTGTGTGTGGGGGGGGGGCAGCTAGACAGGAAGTGAAAGCTAAACTGTAGATTCATAGGTGTGTGTGTGGCGGGGGGCAGCTAGACAGGAAGTGAAAGCTAAACTGTAGATTCATAGGTGTGTGTGTGTGTGGGGGGCAGCTAGACAGGAAGTGAAAGCTAAACTGTAGATTCATAGGTGTGTGTGTGTGTGTGGGGGGGGGCAGCTAGACAGGAAGTGAAAGCTAAACTGTAGATTCATAGGTGTGTGTGTGGGGGGGGGGCGTGGTGGTGGTGCAGGTGTTTATTATACTAGAATAATATACTAGAACCGTTTTTATGTCAACCAGGTTTTATCAGACCTGTTTCTTTTATGAGTTTTAGCATACGTAATACCACATAATACCAAAGTGTTTCATTTTTCAGATGGTGCAAGAGAGGGATGTAACGATCACCGATTTAAATGAACCGTGATACAATTCCTTAGGATAACCGTACCGTTTAAAATTTTCATTATCTTTAAAACCGTGGTACCGTGATTACCGTGTTACCGTCATTACAGTGCTTTGAAAAACATGGTAAATACTGTCCATCATCAACCAAAGTTGGCAACTGTCTTACAGATGCAAACGCGCAGCCTTGGAGAAATGATTTCAGTGAGTGTATCAGTCCTTTTTGGGTCTGAGTTTTCAATATACATTTCTGTGAGTGTATTAGTACTTTTTGAACATTTTCAGCACATTTTAACAAACCGTGATAATACTGATAACCGGGATCATCTTGGTCACTATAATCGTGATATGAATTTTTCATATCGTTCCATCTCTAGTGCCAGACTGTTTTTTTGCTTATATAATCGACTCATGATCAACTCTCACTGAGATGTTAATTTTGAAGAAAAGCACAATAGCAACAATAACACAGGAGAAATGTTTGCTATGATAAGACAAAGAACATGATATTCTTTCATCCGTCAAACATGGTTTTGTGGATCTACGGAACAGGCACAACAATTCACCACAACTCCATCATACACGTTAAAACCAAGACAGGTGTAAGCTGTATGCTGGGAAAATATCCGCAAAATCCTTTCCTGGGCGAGTAATCCATTTATTCAAATATGAACATGTCTTTTTGTCCTTAGCAAAATGTGACAGAGGGGAAACGACTGTCTGCCTTGAAGAATGACCTTTATGTTCAAAAGAGAAGACAGCTCCTCATTGTTCCAGACAAAAACTGTCAGATGCCATAATGGCGATGACAAAGTCAAGTAGTGAGGGTTAGTTCATGTCAATGTTTCATAATAGAGATGACAAAGTCAAGTAGTGAGGGTTAGTTCATATAAATGTTTACCAGCTGGGATGACAAAGTCAAGTAGTGAGGGTTAGTTCATATAAATGTTTACCAGCTGGGATGACAAAGTCAAGTAGTGAGGGTTAGTTCATATAAATGTTTACCAGCTGGGACGACAAAGTCAAGTAGTGAGGGGTAGTTCATGTATATGTTTACCAGCTGGGATGACAAAGTCAAGTAGTGAGGGTTTAGTTCATGTATATGTTTACCAGCTGGGACGACAAAGTCAAGTAGTGAGGGTTAGTTCATGTATATGTTTACCAGCTGGGATGACAAAGTCAAGTAGTGAGGGTTAGTTCATATAAATGTTTACCAGCTGGGATGACAAAGTCAAGTAGTGAGGGTTAGTTCATATAAATGTTTACCAGCTGGGATGACAAAGTCAAGTAGTGAGGGTTAGTTCATATAAATGTTTACTAGCTGGGATGACAAAGTCAAGTAGTGAGGGTTAGTTCATATAAATGTTTACTAGCTGGGATGACAAAGTCAAGTAGTGAGGGTTAGTTCATGTAAATGTTTACTAGCTGGGACGACAAAGTCAAGTAGTGAGGGTTAGTTCATATAAATGTTTACTAGCTGGGATGACAAAGTCAAGTAGTGAGGGTTAGTTCATGTAAATGTTTACTAGCTGGGACGACAAAGTCAAGTAGTGAGGGTTAGTTCATGTAAATGTTTACTAGCTGGGATGACAAAGTCAAGTAGTGAGGGTTAGTTCATATAAATGTTTACTAGCTGGGACGACAAAGTCAAGTAGTGAGGGTTAGTTCATATAAATGTTTACTAGCTGGGATGACAAAGTCAAGTAGTGAGGGGTTAGTTCATGTAAATGTTTACTAGCTGGGACGACAAAGTCAAGTAGTGAGGGTTAGTTCATGTATATGTTTACCAGCTGGGACGACAAAGTCAAGTAGTGAGGGTTTAGTTCATGTAAATGTTTACCAGCTGGGATGACAAAGTCAAGTAGTGAGGGTTAGTTCATATAAATGTTTACTAGCTGGGATGACAAAGTCAAGTAGTGAGGGTTAGTTCATATAAATGTTTACTAGCTGGGACGACAAAGTCAAGTAGTGAGGGTTAGTTCATGTATATGTTTACCAGCTGGGACGACAAAGTCAAGTAGTGAGGGTTAGTTCATATAAATGTTTACCAGCTGGGACGACAAAGTCAAGCATTGAGGGGTAGTTCATGTAAATGTTTACTAGCTGGGATGACAAAGTCAAGTAGTGAGGGTTTAGTTCATGTAAATGTTTACCAGCTGGGATGACAAAGTCAAGTAGTGAGGGTTTAGTTCATGTAAATGTTTACTTGCTGGGACGACAAAGTCAAGTAGTGAGGGTTTAGTTCATGTAAATGTTTACCAGCTGGGATGACAAAGTCAAGTAGTGAGGGTTTAGTTCATGTAAATGTTTACCAGCTGGGATGACAAAGTCAAGTAGTGAGGGTTAGTTCATGTAAATGTTTACTAGCTGGGATGACAAAGTCAAGTAGTGAGGGTTTAGTTCATGTAAATGTTTACCAGCTGGGATGACAAAGTCAAGTAGTGAGGGTTAGTTCATGTAAATGTTTACCAGCTGGGACGACAAAGTCAAGTAGTGAGGGTTTAGTTCATGTAAATGTTTACCAGCTGGGATGACAAAGTCAAGTAGTGAGGGTTTAGTTCATGTAAATGTTTACCAGCTGGGACGACAAAGTCAAGTAGTGAGGGTTTAGTTCATGTATGTTTACCAGCTGGGATGACAAAGTCAAGTAGTGAGGGGTAGTTCATGTAAATGTTTACCAGCTGGGATGACAAAGTCAAGTAGTGAGGGTTAGTTCATGTAAATGTTTACCAGCTGGGACGACAAAGTCAAGTAGTGAGGGTTAGTTCATGTAAATGTTTACTAGCTGGGACGACAAAGTCAAGTAGTGAGGGTTAGTTCATATAAATGTTTACCAGCTGGGATGACAAAGTCAAGTAGTGAGGGTTTAGTTCATGTATGTTTACCAGCTGGGACGACAAAGTCAAGTAGTGAGGGTTTAGTTCATATAAATGTTTACCAGCTGGGACGACAAAGTCAAGTAGTGAGGGTTTAGTTCATGTAAATGTTTACCAGCTGGGATGACAAAGTCAAGTAGTGAGGGTTTAGTTCATGTAAATGTTTACCAGCTGGGATGACAAAGTCAAGTAGTGAGGGTTAGTTCATGTAAATGTTTACTAGCTGGGATGACAAAGTCAAGTAGTGAGGGTTTAGTTCATGTAAATGTTTACCAGCTGGGATGACAAAGTCAAGTAGTGAGGGTTAGTTCATGTAAATGTTTACCAGCTGGGACGACAAAGTCAAGTAGTGAGGGTTTAGTTCATGTAAATGTTTACCAGCTGGGATGACAAAGTCAAGTAGTGAGGGTTTAGTTCATGTAAATGTTTACCAGCTGGGACGACAAAGTCAAGTAGTGAGGGTTTAGTTCATGTATGTTTACCAGCTGGGATGACAAAGTCAAGTAGTGAGGGGTAGTTCATGTAAATGTTTACCAGCTGGGATGACAAAGTCAAGTAGTGAGGGTTAGTTCATGTAAATGTTTACCAGCTGGGACGACAAAGTCAAGTAGTGAGGGTTAGTTCATGTAAATGTTTACTAGCTGGGACGACAAAGTCAAGTAGTGAGGGTTAGTTCATATAAATGTTTACCAGCTGGGATGACAAAGTCAAGTAGTGAGGGTTTAGTTCATGTATGTTTACCAGCTGGGACGACAAAGTCAAGTAGTGAGGGTTTAGTTCATATAAATGTTTACCAGCTGGGACGACAAAGTCAAGTAGTGAGGGTTTAGTTCATGTAAATGTTTACCAGCTGGGATGACAAAGTCAAGTAGTGAGGGTTTAGTTCATGTAAATGTTTACCAGCTGGGATGACAAAGTCAAGTAGTGAGGGTTTAGTTCATGTAAATGTTTACCAGCTGGGATGACAAAGTCAAGTAGTGAGGGTTTAGTTCATGTAAATGTTTACCAGCTGGGATGACAAAGTCAAGTAGTGAGGGTTTAGTTCATGTAAATGTTTACCAGCTGGGATGACAAAGTCAAGTAGTGAGGGTTTAGTTCATGTAAATGTTTACCAGCTGGGACGACAAAGTCAGTGAGGGTTTAGTTCATGTAAATGTTTACCAGCTGGGACGACAAAGTCAAGTAGTGAGGGTTTAGTTCATGTAAATGTTTACCAGCTGGGATGACAAAGTCAAGTAGTGAGGGTTTAGTTCATGTAAATGTTTACCAGCTGGGATGACAAAGTCAAGTAGTGAGGGTTTAGTTCATGTATATGTTTACCAGCTGGGATGACAAAGTCAAGTAGTGAGGGTTTAGTTCATGTAAATGTTTACCAGCTGGGATGACAAAGTCAAGTAGTGAGGGTTTAGTTCATGTATATGTTTACCAGCTGGGACGACAAAGTCAAGTAGTGAGGGTTTAGTTCATGTAAATGTTTACCAGCTGGGATGACAAAGTCAAGTAGTGAGGGTTTAGTTCATGTAAATGTTTACCAGCTGGGATGACAAAGTCAAGTAGTGAGGGTTTAGTTCATGTAAATGTTTACCAGCTGGGATGACAAAGTCAAGTAGTGAGGGTTTAGTTCATGTATATGTTTACCAGCTGGGACGACAAATACTGCATTCAAGTGGGCTCGTGTTTACTGTGCATGTGGTGTTCACGAGTTGGTTTGTGGAATCTTTCTGAAAGCTCTGAAGCTCTTGTGACTTGTGACGTGCCTGTGACGTTTTCACAAAATGGCGGACGCCAGGACATTGATGGAAAGTAAATATATTTGAGCTGTATTAGAGCTTCATTTTAGAATATGTCTGAGGAACATGTTGATATTCTCAACTGTCTCATCTTGTTTCCTCTGCCATTATGCCTTTGCATTTCCTGCATTAACATAGCCACTCGCTAGCTAGTGGTTGCTACATTGTTAGCCTCTAGTCAACTGTGCATGTTCACGACGTGACCACTGGAATGCCGAGCATATCGTGTGCACAATTTTCGGTCTCGTATTCACGGTAAACACGAGGCCAATTGAAGGCAGCAAAAGTCAAGCAGTGAGGGTTAGTTAAAGCAGCTACGAGCAAGATTTTCGATTGTTATTAAACAGTATAATTACAATATTGATGCATCACATCTTACCTATAATAGTAGCTGGGACCAAAGCCGTGTGAATCGGAGATTGCTCTCTTGATGATTATAGAGTCTGTGTCTGTCTAAACTCGCGTCACCAGGGGGCTCTCTCTCTCTATCTGGTCTACCGGCGGACCGGATAAACCCGGAAGTGAAACCCGGAAGTGAAACGCAGCTGCCTGCCTTCTGCCGTTTCGCTCTGCCTACCAACACACCATAAACAAGGAACACGCCATGCAGGGGCTCGCTACTCTCGCGAACATCTCTCGTTATATTCTAACAGGTTTTTTGGAAGTTATTTTGTGGTTATGGCCGAAGTGGCTGCTGCAAACCGTTTCATTTCACTTCCTGATCTGCCCTGGCCACAGACAGACTAACACTGGCCAATTCAAGCGAGACTACTCTGCGTTGGTCTCGTCTACTATTACAGGTAAGATGTGATGCATCGATATTAAATTTAGACTGTTTAATAACAATCGAAAATCTTGCTCGTAGCTGCTTTAATGTAAATGTTTCCTAATGGAGATGACTATGGGGTTAGTTAACGTAACGCTGGGATGCAGTGTTTTGTTGAAGCCTCGGGCACAACAGAGCCGAGCACTTGAGAGGTACAGAAGTCAACTCTTGAAATAGCTCGAGTACGGTAAACAACTTTAGTACAGTAAGAGCTGTGAAATGATTTGTGAGCTGCTCTTGAACCTCACTGCTGCGAAAATAAACACACACGCGCACACACACACACACACCGCGCCTGAGTGTTGTTGACATGTTTAAGAGCTGCTGCCATGACAAATTAAATAGTGTTGCTTAATTTACGAGGTCACACAAGTCATTGTTCCTCCTTCCTCCCACATCAATCTAACTAACAACTTCCTGTCAATTGAAAATAAAGACTAAAACACAAAATGGACGACCAGCATCCATGGCTCGTTTCATCCCTACTTTTGACTGGCCAGTGTGCGTTACATTTCCCGCATTCAAAATGTGAATCACGGTTTTAATTGGAAAGACCCGACACAAAACCCACATGACTTAAGGGAGTTAGTTGCTCATTAGGATTCAAGAATACAAAAGCCCCCCTTGTGTGCCACTACAAGTCCTACATTATTGTGCCTGCCCATGCCTCTCCTAATTGGACCTAGGCCTGTTTCACTTGAACTAAGCAACGGGTTTTCCCCCCTCTGCTTAAAATGTGTTATCACACCAAAGCCTCAAAACCTATTTGAGGCCTTAAATGTTCTCGACATCCCGGCAGTGTCATTCCAGCATGTGTTCTCTTTTCGCTCCGTTCACTCCAGCAGCTGATGTAAGAGTGAAACTCTGGAGAGCAATATGGTGTGTGGAGGAGGCATATAGACAAGAGGCATCTGAGGATTCGTCTATAATATTGATAGAGAGCCGAGACCTGGCTACTGAGACCTATAGTCAGAGAAGCAAAGTAGCCCGCGGGCACGTTCGTATACAGTAGCAATGCCACAAAGACAGAAAATGTCAACTTCAATTTCAAAGTGTGACAGCCCGAAAAGGGCTTGAGAGGAGTATTAGGAGGTTAGGAGGATTTGAAGCATAATGTGACTAGAAATACAGCATCGCGGTTGTATGCATCCGTCAACAAGTCAGCAGTCTATCCACGTCTGTCCAGACTCATACAAGCACAAATACCTTGAAGCCCACAGCGCAGTGGTGTGGCCATTCAGCCTTATGGCACTTTAGGCAATGTTTGGGAGGACCTCAACAACACAGCTAATCGTTTTCAACATGGAAAGTGGTCCTATACCCCTACCCCAAAACTGTCCACATCTGAACAGAGTAGACGTCTATGTACCTGCTCTATATCTCCAAACCTGTAGTTTAGAGCCGCAGCACCGTCCTTTGGTGAGTCAGCCCAATGAGATATATGGGCGGTTTTACCCCACTCACGCGCCAACCATAGTAACATTTTGTGGGCGTTCCCACATATGCCGACTGTCTCTATGGTGCCTCTTCCATAGCCCGGCCCCTTTACCTCACCACGCCCCTTCCCTCCACCCACACCCCCTCTCCACCCCTCGAACCCCGACCCCCTACGACCTTCCTATCCCTAGCTATGGCCCCTTTCACCTAGCCCTGCCCCCTTCCTAGATGGAACAGACATGTGGCCGCAGTGACCTTGAACTTTGACCTTTGTCCACCAAAATCTAATCAAAGTATCCTTCATGAAATACAGTAACAACAGTCTATGATTTTCAAGATAATAAGGGAAGCGCATGCAAGGTCACAAATACAGTATAACCTTCTTACCTCATATCCATCGCTAACTGTTACTTGTTAGATGCAAGAGACAAATGATTTAATGCTCTCATTACAACCAAAATAATTAGACAATTTTTAATGATTAAATTAATTGTGCTTGTAGTAATTAGAACGTAATCACTCGGGGACTTTAATTCCATCAACGGTGCCATCTATACTATCTTGTAGCATAAGCCATTGTTCAATTACTTAAAGAGCTTTCCTAATCAATGAATAGATACATTAAAGATAAGAGTGCTATTTACAGTAGACTGTGTTATACTTGGATTGAACTTCATAAGCCGTTTGCTGCTTGCAGCATCCGCTACACCATGGCAATGGTCAATTATTATAATCTTTATTTCAGACAAAAGTCCATAGCACATAGATGTATCATACAATAACACACAACATGGGAAAAAGGTAGAAAAAGAGATCAAATAAAATACAATAGTGCAATAAAAGTGCAATAAAAGTGCTGTAGTGTAGTGTAGTGCACTCCAGAAAAGACTACGCTTCAGCCAGAATTTGGCAGTTATTCTAAATGTGAGGACGCATCCTAAAGGTCTCTGCTGACACCCTGCCTCTCCAGTACAGTAGGCTCCTCGCCCAGGTGAGCACTTGTCTCTGCTCCTACATTCTTTCTTGTAAGCATGTGTACTGCACATCCGTCCTATCACATGAACCTATCTACCTACAGTATCTAGCCTAGGGTATCTACTGTATATACGTCATGGTGGCTCAGTGCAGTGGTTAGCGCTGCTGCCTCACAGCAAAAAATGGTCCTGGGTTCAAACCCCGGTCCATCCCACTTCCTTTCTGTTTGGAGTTTGGCATGTTCTCCCCGTGTCCATGTGGGTTTCCTCAGGGTGCTCCGGTTTCCTCCCACCATCAACCATATGTATGCAGTGGTGTAGTGGTCCCTGGAGAAGTGGGTAGACTGTAATTTACGCCCCCACCCCCCCCCCCCCCCCTTGCCGCTTTTTGAGATTATATATACATTATATATATTTATACCATGGTCTGAGTGAATACTCGATTCTGATTGGCTGCAAGGTGTCCATTAAAAAGTGATATTGTACAGTGATAATGGACACCTAGCTAAATGGTCTGTTCACCGTTCATATCAATGCGCCATAGTTTCATCAGTGTTATCAGGAGAGCAGTTTGAGCTCTATACCCCCGTTAAGGGTTAATATGACAATTTTGGATGTTGAGAAAAAAATTGACTCGGTCAAAGTAAGTATTTAAATCACCCCTGTGTGCTCAGTTTATCAAAAATAACTCTTATTTACAATTTTGATTTTCGTTTCGGAGATTTTTAACCTCGCGTCACCAGGCTCTTCTCGGCGACAAAGAGGATATTTCCCTCGCCTCGTGCACGAGCGGGGGCGAGCCCTTTGAGAGAGAGAGAGAGAGAGAGAGAGAGAGAGAGAGAGAGAGAGAGAGAGAGAGAGAGAGAGAGAGAGAGAGAGAGAGAGAGAGAGAGAGAGAGAGAGAGAGAGAGAGAGAGAGAGAGAGAGAGAGAGAGAGAGAGAGATGCATGCATGCAGTGCGAGCCCCCCGCTGCACTTTTCACTTCCTGAAACTATTCGCTCTTAAATGTTAATATACTTGGCCAATACGTATCTATCATACAAAATAAAGCAAGCAGCCAAACGGTAATGTCTTCATTTAATGTAGAACGCAAAACATCGTTAAACCTGCATTCCTGTGATGAAGTTAACGTTTGAGTCGGCTTTAAAACGGAGATTGGTGGAGGTGGGAGGGACTATTTTATTTCGTGGAAGACTGATTTACAGTATGAATAACAGACATTTAGCCATTTAGATTGCTTTATTTATTACACATGGAAATATAAATGACTGGTCTTATTGTTTTGTTGGCAAGTGACCATGGTATAAGCGGGTTAATGCACTTCGAGGTGTACATTATCACTTTTTAAGGGACTTCGCGGAGGCAAACCATCCTCGGCTTCGCCTCGGACGGTTCACGCCTCCGCGTCGTCCCTTAAAAAGTGATAATGTACACCTCGTCGTACATTAACCCTTACATATATATATAGTCAATATTGGTGTCTACAAAAACAACAACATTTTGATTGAATTAGGCTATAGACAATGAGAACAATTAGGCTACCATAACCTGAACATTACCGAATTTAGTTCATTGATAAACACATTTCAAACCAACTCACTAAGTTCATTTGAACCCAAGTAGCTGCCAAAATAATGGAAGCATTCAAGTAATTGAGGGATGCATTATTATTATTATAGAAAGCAGGCTAAATTGCGCCGCGCCCCCCCCCCCCCCCCCCCCCCCCCAATGTGTGACAGGTTTTATTTTGAAAATCGACAGGACGTTTTATTTTATTATTCTCGTGAATTCCTGCCCAGCTCGATCTGCTCTGTGCTGCTTGACGCAACTCAAAGAGAGAAGTGAAAATAAATAAATTAATAAATTAATAAATTAATTAATAAAGAGCGGAGAGCTGCTTCTATGTCCACCACTAGACAGGCTGCGACCAGCTCCGGTATCTATCCGCCTCGCCTCGCGGTCGTAACGCAACGTTTCCTGGTGGAATCTCAATCTGCCCGGCTGCCCGGTAGAGACTTTAGGCAGACAAGAGAAAAAACTTGAATGGATGCGCATGATGAGCGCATCAGAGGAGATTTAGAAGTGAGTAGACGCAAAGCCGTCTGAAAAATAAGTAGGTAGACGGCGTCTCCCTGCGTCTACCCTCCACCACACACCACTGTATGCATGTTATAAAAGGTTAATACACCTACAATCCAAACATCGCCTAGGCTTGTGGACCCCAGGAAGAATAGCTGCTGCAACACTGTAGCTAATGGTGACCCAAATGAACTGTTTTGGCGCGCGGAGAGGAGGAATCGAGAGTGCCATTAGCAAAGAAAGCGTTGTATACGAGGACAGTGATACAGAGGTTGTTTCATTGTATCCTCATTGAAGTACTCGGTAATGCAGGTGTTGCGTTGAGCACGCTCTCCTCTGCTCCCTCTCTCTCTCTCTCTCTCTCTCTCTCTCTGCATGTGCCAGCTCACTAACAGTGGATTGGAGTAAATGCATCAGCTGTAAGGTCAGGTCTGTGTGCGCCTAGCAACCAGTGGCTCCTCTGTGTTTGAAGTAGGTGCCTTTCATAGAAAGGCTTAGTATTTGGCAGTAATTTGGAAGAGCAGTGGACAGTGAAAAGGTTTTTTGGAGTTGTCACACACCCGTCCATGTTCTCTCAGTGCTATAGTAGGGCCTTCACAAAGAAGAAGCCCGGGAGAAGTAATGAGCTCTGTCATAAAATATTCAACAGTGGTCTCTGGGAAGCCCTAGCCTGCATCGCCTCTCGACTGTGTGCGGTTGCTGTGGAAACACACCTTCAGACCACTTCATCTGCTCCTCCAGCCACACCGAGGAGAGAACAACAGTGCCAACTGCCCTCAGAGGAGTCCACATTTAGGCTGGCCCAGCAGACAAGCGTGCCTCGCCACAAATACACCTGTTGACATGCCACATATACAGGTAATTCACACCTGCCTCGACTACTTAGTGTCACAACAACGTGTCGACATATTTTGGGATTCATCGCTATCTCTACCATACTCCCATCAAGCAATACTCGATGCTGGAAAGACACCGTGATGGTGAAACCGACAGGAAGGCTGTCTGTCACTCAGGTTAAGCCTCGAGCGATGTCCAACATCTGATAAGAAATCTCCCCTGACCTTCCAACCCTGTCGCTCGCTATTCCAGAGCGTGCAGCCCTCCCAAGGAGACGGCACACGTGTCTGACATTAAAATAGAGTCGCTGCTCCCATATCCGCGCCATGCGCCACTAAGGTCTAGCGAGCTCCTCCAGGCCCGCGGGTCGCTTCCCGCAGGCCCCAACACGAGCCATGGTGAGTGGAATAGATAATGCCCCCCGCCGGCACACTAGCCAGTCGGCACATTAGCCCCAACACATGACCTACAATTAAAGGTAGCCTAGGGGCGTGTCGTGTGCTTGGCTGCCATACTGTGTGTGCGTGCGTGCGTGTGCGTGTGTGTGTGTGTGTGTGTGTGTGTTGTGCATCACCAGAACACCTATTTTACATTGTTGGCATCTAAAATGATGAACTGGTTACTCCTTAATTGGTGTCTCTGTGTACAGTACAATATAATATGCATATTCCTTCCCTGGGCTGTTCTCTGTGTGTATTGACCTGGAATTTTGTCATTGGGGTTTCTGAGACTCACTAAGGGGGATTAAAAGTAGATATAAAACTTTATGAATAGCAAAGGTTGAAGGGTTCAGAAAGCTCCGAGCAGCCTCAGAGCAGTGCAGGCATTCAGACAGATCATAAGGACCTTCAGAGTGAGGCTTTTTAGAGCAGCCACATTATATAACTGTCACCTTGGTTGCCATGTATTTCAACCCCCTGCTCTCCCCCTGTCCCCACGTGGGTGCAAGAGATTCATTTTAAGTAAGGACACACGCCCTTACCAGCATACAGGCAGGGAATGCTAGCGTCCTCATCTTGTTCCACCGTCTCTAACCCAGCAACTAAATTGACATTTTATTAGCCTTGATTGTACTAATCAGAACCTCGTTATCAATACTTTTTTCCACGTTTGCATAATGATGTTAGCACACTGTCCCCCCTCATTCACTCAATTAACCACTTCATCAGCGACTCACTCACTAACGCTAATTCCCTGGGACGTTTTTCCATCTCCCCTGTCACTCGCCATGCTTTGCTCACATCAAATACACAGAATAGAGAGGATGGATCTATTCGCCAGTAGAGGCCGCTGCTGAACATAATGCCTGAATTTGACATTAGGTTGCCTAAATCTCACTACCATGAGAGCACGGCGGAGCACGCGAAGCTAGAAATTAGCGATATTTCTAGTTTCAACAATTACTGCATGCATCGAGGGCCCTGGAGCACACTGATCATCTTAGAAAGTCTTTATTTGGTGCAGATCAACCAGTGTTTCCCACAGGATTTTGAGTATTTGTGGTGGGGGGCCGCAGACCCCCTAGGGGGGTGCGGGGCATGCCCCCCCGCGAGATTTTTTTAAACATTTTAAAGTAAAATGCATGAATTTGGTGTACTTTGAGAAAGCTTAAGAGCCAAATTAAAAGGCTAGATCTATGAAGAACATGTCATCATTACTGTGCTGTGGGTTTACAATGACAAACTAAATTTCTCCCTATAGGTCAGGGATACTCAACTTGCTTTGCCACTTTCGTGAAATGATAGAAGGCGAGGGGCTAGTTAATAATTCTACAACAGCATGAGTGAATACTGGATTCTGATTGGCTAGCAACAGTGGTAAATAGGCCAACAATCTACAGTTCGGCTCCAACCGCAGTATCACTCCGCTCCCTGATGCTGACTCCGCTCCCTGTGCTGACTCCGCCCACTGTTAGCCTGTCAGTCTGCAAATCTCTAACAAGGAAATGGCCGATCTCTAACAAGGAAATGTCCGATTTCGTAGTAACGTTTGATTTACTGGGTGGATTGAGTTTTGAGCAGTGGTTAGATGAAGATGAAGGTGAAGTGAACAAAGAACGACATGGTGAAATTGGGGAGAGAGAACTGGCTGAGCTTGAGTTGTCACGAGTTCGGACTAGCGGGAGGTCGGACTAGCGGGAGGTCGGACTAGCGCCCGGACCCCGAACCTGGGACTGTCAAACAAACAAACGCCCTCTGTCGTCACCAGATATCAACACACCACCACCAAAACGGGCTGCTTTAGATAACTGTTTAAATAACTGTACTTTTACAGGCAATGTATCAATAACTGTGAATCCCGTTAAGGAATAGGTTAGTTGTTTTTTGGCTCAAAGGCAACTAAATGTTTAGTGCAATCATTGATCTTGTGTATGGAACTATATTCTGTGGCGGAAGGATAAATGTATTCTGAAACCAGTAATGATTGTAAATAAATGAATTGGATGTTACAATTGTGTATTTTTTATATTATTTGGTAGCTGTTGTAGAAAACAAATTTACCACTCGAGGTCGGGGTTTGTGGCCACATTTACCACTGGTACAGGGTTTATAGCACTCGGCTTCGCCTCGTGCCACAACCCTGTACCAGTGGTAAATGTGGCCACAACCCCCTCCCTCTCGTGGTAAATTTGTTAAACAAACAATATACATTTTTCTGTAGCGGTTTGTAGGTTTTTGGGGTGTCAGCCGGAGTTTAGGCTGACAATGTTGTGCACACCGGATAGTTAGTTAGGTTAAGTTAGTTAAGTACATTCAAGTGCCTGGGTAGCGAGCAGATGGCGGTATTTGACAATTTAGCAGCTAAATCATAGATTATTGAAAGATATTCCATATTCCAGACTGAAATGCTATAACAGAAGTATTGGCCAGAATGACATGAACATTTATTGGACACTTATTCAGCGGATATCTTGCATGTTGCGTTCAGGTGCACTGTAAAAAAAAAAAAAAAAAAAAAAATTGTGGCGGTCCAAATCCTTTTGTGGCGGCCCGCCACAAATTCCTTTATGTATGGGAAACACTGGATCAACACAGCAACAGTCTTCATCAGAGTGACTCATTACTGCCTAGCTAACTATTCTATGTAAGCGATCAGATGCGCTGTGGTAATTGTCTCCCAGTAACTCTGCTACAGGGCACCACTGGCTCCTGCTGGCACATCGTATGCATTTCCAAATGTGTAACTTGCTTAAAATAAGACAGAGCAACTGTTTGGGCAGCCTGCCACCTATGTCTATGCTACCTGCTGGCCCAGCCAAAAACACACACCTTCGTGACATTGTGGGCAAGCACCGTTTGAGCACGGGGAGGGATACTAGCCGCAGGGGGATTTACACTTTGTTCGCATTTTAACAAGCCACCAAGGCGCACAACAATGCATCTTGCCAAAAGAGGAGGCTATGCATTACTTTGCATTCCTACAAGGTGCCCTTGGGTACTGTACGTGCAAGTCTCTACGACATCAAGTAAACCCGTGCACCTGGGGGGAATTTATGTTGTGCATCTTTGATGTTAATTTCAATTAGATTTTGATTGCGCAACTGATTGATGTAACCCAGATTAATTAACAGAGAGGGAACTGATTACCCCGCCAAATAATTCTTTTGTTGATCTGTGACTAAAGTTACAGCACAAGGACGAGCAGTTGTATAGTCAATGTACTGTAGAAGGCAGCACATTGCAACACATTAACATGGATTTTATATTGAAATAACAACAACAACAACAAACACAAAACAAATGTAGTGTTATATTAAGGTACGTATTACGGCATTATGTTGTAAGGGAAAGATTACTTGGATCCAACCCACTCAATCACTTTTCCTCCCCTATGGTCCATTTTCCTTTTTTTTTTAGTTGAGTGATTTCAGGTGAGTGGAATACAATAATAGAAAGAAAAACACTCAGTACACTCGGTACCATTTCAGGCCCATTAACTCAGAATAATGGCTCACAGAACTCTCTCTCATACTGAACTTCACGCCCTGGTAAAACACATATTAAGAGAGACGTAAGTGATTTCTTATTTGGAAACATACAAATAATTAAGCTGCCCCTTTAGCCATTTCTGCATTCAGGGCAGGATACAAAAGTGGGCTAAACAGAAAACTACAAAACTATTTCATTCAAACTATAATAATTGTGTTTTGTGAAGAAGACTGGGCTATGAATCTCAGCTAATGGCTATTTCAGTTTTGTTCTGCAAAAGTACCGGCAACGTAAGCTTAGCTCTAACTGATTGCTTGGTTTTGTACATCCAGAAATAGACCTCTTTTCTTCTCAATAGTTGAAATAGTTGCACAAGTGTTCTAATGCTGCGTCCTTGCACAGCACTCACGGCTGTCCAAGTCTATCCATCCCTTCGTGCGCTGCAGACTTGTTTCTCACATCGTCTCCAAGGAAGCACTATGCCAACCAGGCCAACCAACACACATAGACCCCCCCCCTTACGCACACACGCACGCACGCACGCACCGATACACACACACACACACACACACACACACACACACACACACGCACACGCACACGGACATGCACACCGTACATACAGTACATACATACATACATACATACATAACTATGTATCATCTATTCTACTGTATCTATCTATATAAAAGGGAGCTAGGGCTCATCAGTGATGTCATAAATTCACTCTTAACGAGCCAGTTACATGGCGTTGCATTCTTAGACATTGCCGTTCGCTTTTATTTGGTATGTTACATACAATTGGCTAAATTATTAGTTAATTCAGAGTTAGATGATATTGGAGCAGCCAGCCATTTTCTTTTCCTTTTTTTTAGCCGGAAGTCGTCACACGACCACACAACCGGATCAAATGGGTGTGGCTACATAAGGGGAATTAGATGTGACAGCTTAGTTAGGATGTGATGAGTAGAACAGTGTCACTGCGTAGCAGCATCACTCCAACAGTCAAGTCCACACTGGCCTGCATTTGCTCAGGGAAATGCAGCATAGGCAACGTACTGCCATTTTAGTTAAGTTACTGTAACCCTAGTTATATGATCGCTAGTGGAGCCTTCTGGCTCCATTGCCTACTTCTCCAGGAAGAGGTGACATGCGCAGTGTGACATTGACATAGCCTAGTGTACATGTCAGCCAATGGGATGAGCCGCCCAGCTCATGTGAATACAGCAAATCTACCCTGGCTCTTCCACCACTCGGCGCCAGATTGTCGCTTCAACCTGTGTGGTCGTTATGTTTCTACAGGAGGCCACTCTAGGTCGCACACCTCCATAGTCTCTCTTGTATCCCATGCCAGGACCATCACCTGTCTGCCTGTCGTCCTGCTTGTCTCCCTGCTTGCCTGCTATCAACCTCCTAGCCTCCAAGCTACCCCCGCCTGCTATCAACCTCCTAGCCTCCAAGCTAACCCTGCCTGCCACACTTCCCCTCGTCCCAAGCCCGTGCCAAGCCTCGCTACCATCACTCCCCCCTGCTGCCACCGGACTCCTCTTCCCTGCCACCAGATCCTCCTGACAATAAACCCTTTTCTTACCAACACCACCCTGTCCGTCTCCTGTGTGTTTAGGCCCCACCTGTGTCCCATAACAGACCGTAACACATCTGGGACATATGGTGGCCACGCTTTGCTTTTCACCTAAAAAGAAAACAACCTTGAAATTATCCAACATTCAGAGCTCGATTATAAATCACTGCAATGTGCGTTTTGGGTCTACACATTAACAGAGTCTCTTCTGTCTTCTGAGAAATCATGGACTCCTTAGTGCTGGTGAGTAATATTACAGGTCAGGGTACGTAGACAGAGTAGACAGCCTCTATGCGCCCCAACTCATCCCGATCAGACGTACAGTGAGATAAGTGGGCCGGCAAATAACCAGCAAAGAAACGAGGGCTGAAGAGAGGGAGCGCTGGGAGGTTATCTGGGCCAAAGAGGAACATGAATCTCATCCTAATTATACAGCAGGGCAGGGCAGGGCACGGCACGTCTCCTCCTCCAACACCACGAGGGAACGAGGTGTTTGTGGAGAGAGAGTGGGAGTGCCAAGGTTTACGTTTGCATACGGCGCTAGCTAGCTGAGGAGGCTGCAGAGATCGAGGAGGAGGAGGTAATGGCACATCGCCAGCTACTGTACAACTCCCTAACAATGTTAGCGGCATGGCCTATAGCCAACAACAGCAACGTCGTGTGTGATGCTTCATGTTGTGTGTGTGTGTGTGTGTGTGTGTGTGTGCACGCGTGTGCGTGTGTTTTCTCCCCTCCCCAATGGGGTTTTATGCTTTTTTTTTTTTTTTACTGTTGTTTGAATCAGCAGTGTGTGCGTGGATGCAGAGGAGAGAGTGTCATTATGGCATGGATGATGCTTGTTTAAGGGGCATATTGTAAGTGCTTCTACAACAGTTTTATGGACATTAGTTCCCCAGGAAACAACACTCTGGGGCAATTAAGAGCAAACGTCTGACAGGGCTACAACAGTACAGACAATACATTAGTGAAATGTAAATAAACCCCCGTCTGCAACGCCTTTTTGAAAATTCCCCTAAGACCACTGCGGTTGCTTCAAATATACAAAGAGCCTTTTTCTCCTCGAGCGGTGGTTTTCCTGCTTGCTCGGAAGAAAACCTAATTTGCCGGCGTGCTCTGCCAGTGGCCGCAAGTGATGGTTACACTGCTTTATAGCGGGCGCACGACGCTTCTCAATACACCTGAGGAGCCCCTTTAATTTAATCTCTCTCATCAAGATCAATAAATGCGTCTGAAGCGCGCGACTCCTCGGGACACACCGTTCGTTAATAATAGGCCACAGTGATTTTAGAGTGACCGCTCCTACAAGCGGATATATGCATTATGGCGCGTCTCTTCCAAGGGAAATCATCTTGAATCAAGATGGAGACTGCCATATAATATAGCACTGTGGGGATACACAAAAGCAAAACCTCACATTAAGAGAAACTCAGCAGGGTCCAATACCGAGAGCCACCATCTCTTTCACTCACTCACACAGCCCTTTCTGTGTGTGGTGCAGAGCAATTTAGAGCGAGAGTGGCGTCAGCGGAGGACCAAAATGCGTGACTCATTAGCCAATGAACAGCCAGCAGGAAGGGGTCCCACGCTACTTTTGAATGCTAAAATAAAGCTGATAATTTACAATTTGATTTAAAAAAAAAACAGTTTCAAAGTACTGTACATCACAAACTGTCCATTTTACTGCAACTCGACAGTGCTGCTTAATCCAGAACCTTACTTCCTGGAACTCTTGAGAGTGAAAAAAAACGGGTCCATTGCATGGAGTGAATGGAGATGTCGCGACTCTTCTATATACACGGCTCTGCAGAGATCCCACCGTCTCTTTCACTCACTCACACACACAGGCCTTTCTGTGTGAGGTGAAGTGCCTGTGGAGGAGTGGTGGGAGGAGTGGGGGGCTGCTGAAGCTGAGGAGGAGGAGGAGTCGAGGGGGGGGTAGAGGGTGCATGATCAAAGCCTATATTTTGAAATCACTTACTTCTCCATTAGTTTGATTAATGGAGCCAGCCTCACAGTCAGACAGAGGCAGGCTCCTTGAAAAATGATGCAATTACTGCTTTTTGAATAGGGGGCTGAAAAGGCCTGTTTGAGAGAAGGATCTGGAGGAGATCCTACAGGGCATCCTGGACAGCGCACTCCCTCCTCTTCATCCATCTCTCCACCCTCTCTGCCACCCGCGCCCCCCCCGAAGCCCCCACTGCACTACTATTACCCTTCCCCTTCCGGGCATGCCTCTCATCAGGCTTACTGGCACGCTTGACTGGTCCTCCCTAAGCTGGAGGAGCATATTATAAATGGTGATTAATATGTATCTGCAGCATCTTTCAATGTTTGTGTCGCCTTCCTTTTAACATTCACACGCCGCTCTACCCCAATCCCTGAACATATTCTTCTTATTTTCCAATATATCGCAAATACAGTACTTCAATATCTACATATTAATGTAATTTATACTGTATCTATATATCATATCACAAGACACTCAGACGCAGAATATAATTTTATGTAAACCTCTGGTGTAAACAGCTGCATTAGCGAAGTCTCAAGCGCCATTTACGGACAAAGACGTAATAAAACAATATGACAATTATCTCCAAAGGCTTGGAAATCCATGTCCACCTTAATTAGGTGGAACTAATTGCATGTAATACATACCACAACGGAATCCCCCACACAGATCCAGCTATAACCCCTTTCATGTTGAATGGGAAATGTTTGAATCGTGGTCATACATATACAATAGAAGGCACTGTATTATAGGGTGGGTGGGTGGGTGAACGAGTGGGTGAGTTAAGTGACTGGGTGAGTGTGTGACTGGGTGAGTGTGTGACTGGGTGAGTGTGTGACTGGGTGAGTGTGTGACTGGGTGAGTGTGTGACTGGGTGAGTGTGTGACTGGGTGAGTGTGTGACTGGGTGAGTGTGTGACTGGGTGAGTTAAGTGACTGGGTGAGTTAAGTGACTGGGTGAGTTAAGTGACTGGGTGAGTTAAGTGACTGGGTGAGTGTGTGACTGGGTGAGTTAAGTGACTGGGTGAGTGTGTGACTGGGTGAGTTAAGTGACTGGGTGAGTGTGTGACTGGGTGAGTTAAGTGACTGGGTGAGTGTGTGACTGGGTGAGTTAAGTGACTGGGTGAGTGTATGACTGGGTGAGTGTGTGACTGGGTGAGTGTGTGACTGGGTGAGTGTGTGACTGGGTGAGTTAAGTGACTGGGTGAGTGTGTGACTGGGTGAGTGTGTGACTGGGTGAGTGTGTGACTGGGTGAGTGTGTGACTGGGTGAGTTAAGTGACTGGGTGAGTGTGTGACTGGGTGAGTGTGTGACTGGGTGAGTTAAGTGACTGGGTGAGTTAAGTGACTGGGTGAGTGTGTGACTGGGTGAGTGTGTGACTGGGTGAGTGTGTGATTGGGTGAGTGTGTGACTGGGTGAGTTAAGTGACTGGGTGAGTGTGTGACTGGGTGATGAAGAGAGTGAGCGAGTGACCAAATAAATGAATGAGGAAGTAGCCTAATTGAGGCAGCACAGGATGTAAGAGCAAACTGTGTATGTATTGAAAAATGGCGGACAAAGAGAACTAGAGACCATCCTGCGATTGGCTTAAAACCAATGCGGGCTGCAGGGACGTAACGTGCGGGGCGGGCGGCCCCGTGCTCGCGTGGACGACACTCACTCGGATTCGAACCCGGCCTCCATTTTGATGGCAACTACACACGTGTAAAGTTTCATGACTGCATCTTGCACGGTAACACTTTTGACACTATGGCAAAATGGTTCGCAAAATCTGTACACACGCACGCACGCACGCACGCACGCACGCACGCACACACACACACACACACACACACACACACACACACACACACACACACACACACACACACACACACACACACACACACACACACACACACACACACACACACACACACACACACACACACACACACACACACACACAGGAGGTCCCTTTTGAAGATTTTCAAAAGACCACGCAGAAAGAGCCAGTTTGTATCTGTCCATGATTTAAGGTCAACTTCATAATAGATATGGTTGAAGCGGTATCACTCCCCACTGGATGCTGTTCAAAGCCACACTGCATGGGGGAGAGAGATGAGAGCACAGACAGCAGCACCTCTGTCATCAGTCAGTCCCACTAAAGAGTCCTGATGAGCCCTATCATCCCACTGCTGCTGTAAACGCCCCATCCTCCCACTAGCTGCTGCTGTAAACGCCCCATCCTCCCACTAGCTGCTGCTGTAAACGCCCCATCCTCCCACTAGCTGCTGCTGTAAACGCCCCCTCATCCCACTAGCTGCTGCTGTAAACGCTGGATGAGATGCCGGCTGAGGCAGGGCGAGAGAGTGCATAAGAGGATGAGTGGAAGAGAGAGGGACACGCAGAGAGAGGGAGAGCGACAGAGAGACAATGAAAGGTCAGTGACAGTAGAAAGAAAGACAGAAAGAGAGAGAGAGAAAGAAAGAAAGCAAGCAAGCGCAGGAGGACATTGTTACTGTTAGCATAATGTTGTGGATGAGTTAAACCGAATGAATGTTGAGTCCTCGTGAGTCCCGAGCGGTAGCGAGTAGGTTGGTTAAACTCACTCCCCCAGTATAAAAAGGCACGTTAATCAGCTCCGCCAAGGGAGCTAGCTCTCTTGGCGCAGTGGGTTAGCGTGTCCGCCTCGTAAGCCGAAGGTCGGCAGTTCGAATCCACCTCTGGGCAAGCCCTTAACATGGGTTGCTGCAATTACCATCAAACACAACGCCGTTAACACTTAAAAGAACTTGGAAGTGGCTAAATTCAATAAACGTTTTCATCCCAAACATTCACATTTTCAGTTGAATGCAGTTTGCATATGCCAACTCTGCTGGGAGGTAAAGGGCAGGGACACCGTCACTGTTGTCCTGTGCTTTTTAAATGCCATCCAGTCGGAGTGTTTTCCAACAACAATTACCTGCGTGGTATTCTCGCTCCTGCTCTGTTGTAACAGTGATTAGACTTTGTGCCGATCGGCGGGGTCTCACAATTATGTCTGGGGATCAGACAGCGAATGTCTCTGTACCAACTGTAGCCTGGGAGAGCCCTGAACTCACAGTTCCCGGCTTGGCTTGGGGCAACAAAACAGAGCCAGACACGACGAGTCAACCACTGCACCACAGAAGCCTGCAGAGAGAGAGAGAGCGAGCGAGCTGGAAGGAAGTGCTGCAGGGACCACCTGGGGGCGAAAGGTGAACAAGAGGGCAGGTAGAGCTAAAAATGTAGATTTGCCACGGGATTGGATTTATTTTGACATCTCTTACAGTGGTTCAGATTCAGATTCAGAAAGGTTTGATGGGGTGAATCTATTCCAAATGCCGCAGGAGACACGACTCAAATTAGCTACGACATCGCTAGTAACTAAACTGCTGGCACACTGAATCAGGAGTCATCCTTGGCAGAGTGCGAAATGTGAAAACATGCGCCTATTTGCACATTCACACATTAGCATTTACAGTGTTTCTCTCTAGAGAGCTTTTTGGGTGGCGTGGGTTTCCCCCCAAAATCAGTTCGAGATTTCATTCAACAACTCATTTGCTTAGCAAATCTGTGCATTTCCAAAATCACCCACAGCCGTATGGAAAACCCACAGGCTGAAAAAGGTCGTCTCAGAACAGCCACACAGCCAGTTAAAGACCTGTTGTAGAAATGATTGTTATAGCATTTCCATGAATACAGATATGGGAATCCATATTTTTGCAAGTTGCTACAATTTTACGAGTTGATCAAATGTCTCCTGGTTTGTTACTGTAACCTAACGTGTTTTCCTGTCAATGTTGTGTGCTGAGGAAACTTAGATAAGACAGATATGTCATTAAAAGTGCTTGCATAAAAATGATTGATGAAATTCAAGCTGTTGCGATATTATTTGAAAATCAAATGTCATCAATAGCTATCTCTCTCTTTTTTTTTTTAATAAACTGCACACTGCCTCTGTGGATAATGAACATGTAATGTTCATTCAACCAAGCATGTTCTGATATTGTCATGCATATTTTGAGATATGCATTGCCATATGTTGCAATGTGGGTGTTAACACATCAAAGGGATATTTGAATATGCATGCGCACATGTTGCCTATTGAGAGCAAAGTAAGAGAAGAAAAACAGGTAATAACGGAGCGAAAGGACACCTGAACTTGAGTTTGTTTTTTATCTTCTCTCCACTGAGGCTGTAATTTAATTGCACATTTTTCTCCAGAGCTTTGGACTGTGATAGGCTGTGTGTTGGGTACCAATATACGACTTGTTTTCCAAGTGGTTGGCTTTGCAATCACCCTCAAATCTCTTACAGTATTTTCAGTCTGGCACTTGGGATTTGGCCAATAATCCGGCGCCCATAGCAACAATTTCACAGAAAACAGAACTTTCTAAAAAAGAACATTTAAAAGTTTGGGTATAATTGCATCACATATTATGCTGCAGACTCAAAAAGACAGAGCAATAGAGCTACAGTATATCACCATTTACAGACAAAGTCTTTCGACACTGTATCCAATTCTACAAGACGAGACCAATATGCATCACATTATTTTTTAATAATCAAGGCCAAAAAATAAATTAATAAAAACAGTACTGTGCACAAATTGCTAAAACACAGCTCAAATGGCTCTAAGTGATGTCTTAGACTAATTTCCACAATGAAGACCCACTGCCTCCCTGCTAGTCTCAATGCCAGACCCATGAGAGTTCTTACGCTGATACACTACGTTACTGCATGCTGCAGATCTCTCTCTGGGTCTGGGACGCTTCCCCTCAGCCAGCTGGGGTCGGAAGTGAACCGTTCACTTGGCCAGTGATTGGCCAGTGGTGGATTCAGTCTTCCCCAATCAGTAACGACTTTGTGATCAGACGACCTGGGGAGGCCCAGCCCATCTTTTGAACCGCTCTCTCATTGGTTCTACGACCTGTCACTCATTCAGTTTCAACCCCCCCCCCTAGACCTGCCCTCAAACCCCAGAAGTGGCTGTGAAGTGGCACAGACTCATTTATGTAGTATGCGGAGCGCAGTGATTCAACGTAATATTTGAGTCTGGGGAGAGACTAGCTCCCTGCCAACACCCAGATCATCATTGGGGCGGCTTTAGCTCAGGAGGTAGAGCGGGTCGGCCAATGACGCAAGGGTTGGCGGTTCGATCCCCGCTCCCTCCCAGCTGCTGTCGTTGTGTCCTTGGGCAAGACACTTAACCCTCCTTGCCTCATGATTGGTATGAATGTAGACATGAATGATGGTGGTCGGAGGGGCCGTTGAGCGCCGATGTGTGGCTGCCACGCTTTCGAACCACCGGTACGAATGGTGTGAACGAATAATGATTCTGTGGAGCACTTGGAAAGGCGCTATATAAATCCAATCATTATTATTATTATTATTATTATCATTGCTATGCACACCCCCTTTCATTCATGCCTCTGGCCCGTCCATTCACAGTCACCCACGCTTTCCCCCTCTGGCAATAGCCAATCAGCTCAAGCCATTCCTTTCCCTCACTTTTCCGCCGAGCCAATCACCTAAGTGGTTGAGTGTATACTTTGTTGTTACACCTCATTTGTGTTGTTGAGACACAGTTGCTGTGATCGCCGTTTAAAGCAGTTGTTTCGCCCCACCTCCTCCTCCCCTGACCACCACCAACGTCATGACTCCTGAAGAATTCCCTATGAGGGGGATTCTCTATCCTATACATCGCCGACGCCCTCCTCCTCTCACATCTCAGGAGGAGCGGCATCATATCATGGAGTCCTACGCCAAACCTAATGTGTTTAATTGTCTTGTTTTAATTGTGTTTAATCATTAAAGTTTATTTGAACTTCTTACTAGTCTCTCATTATTGAAAACACAAAGAATACATCAGGTGCTACTGTTGTTGTTGTTGACTGAATTACTAAAACACTGAGATAGCTGCCCACTCTGCTATTCTTTCAAATGACTTCTGACACTTCTGTACAACTCTAGAGGTGACCAAATAAATGAGATCGACTTGACTGGGTCCCTTTTATGAAGGTAAACCATTTTCCTTTCCCAAAGAAATAAAGAAAATGCCCAAGAGTTTTACTGTTTCAATAATGCTAGCATGTCTGATAATAACAAACATCAATCAAAGTTTATCACCCTCTGTCAAGACAAGAAATATGTTTTGGGTATACACAAATAGAATTGATGAGCGTGCGTTTTTTTGTTCTTTCCTTTACCTACCGAGTCCAACCAGAAAGGACAGGGTGACATTTATCTCCACCTTCGTCAGTACGCGCGTGTCCGTGAATTTATGGTGCCAGTGTTTATAGTGGAGGGTGCAGGAGGTGGTGTATTTTTAGGCTGACATGAAAATTCGATGAATAACGTCTGGGCGTCTGGGTAGTGTAGAGAGGTAAAAAGCACTCGCCTAACCACCGCGGAGACCCGGGTTCAATTCCCGGCAGCAGTACCTCCGGCTTGGTCAGACGCTCCTACAGTAGGGCATTCACAGACTAGTCGACTAGTAAAACCACTAGTCGACACTGTGCTTAGTAGTCAACTAGTCTTTTTTTTTTTTTTTTTTTTTTTTTTAATCTTTAAGAAAGAACATGAGGTATTTACATGACATACATGGACTATCATATCTCATATCCCATATCCCCCACAAAGAACATCAAAACACAACAAAACAAAACAAGAAAACTCCATAAGATACACAATAATCCAAGAACAAACAAGACTATTGGACAAAAAAACAAACAAAAACAATGCATTCAAAGTAAATACATAGATCTTGCCCTGTTGGCAGCTAGGAAATGCATAGCTTTAAATTGGAAAGCATCCAATCCCCCAGCTGTAGTTCACTGGTGGAATGAACTCTCAAGCTACCATACGTTGGATAACATTTACTACAAGAGCAAAGGCAGATTCTTAGACATCCCCAAAATATGGCAACCACATACAGAGTTTGACTTTAAGAACTTTTTACCCCAGTGTCATTAGGCTTATCAGGATAGGAGCTGAATGCATTGTTTTTGTTTGGTTGTTTGTCCAATAGTCTTGTTTGTTCTTGGATTATTGTGTATCTTATGCAGTTTTCTTGTTTTGTTTTGTTGTGTTTTGATGTTCTTTGTGGGGGATATGGGATATGGGATATGATAGTCCATGTATGTCGTGGAAATACCTCATGTTCTTTCTTAAAGATTTAAAAAAAAAAAACGACTAGTCGACTACCTTTAGCGACGACTAGTCGACTAGTAAAATTCACTAGTCGTGAATGCCCTATCCTACAGACACAATTGTGTCAATGTGTCTGCGGGAGGGAAGCCGGTGGGGTATGAGTCCTGGCCTGCTGCACTATAGCGCCCCCTCTGGTCGGGGGCGAGAGGGGAAATAGGAGGGAATAGCATGATCCTCCCCACGTGCTACGTCCTGCCGGTGAAACTCCGACACATGTCGGAGGAAGCATGTGCTAGTCTATGGCTCACCCCAGATCTGCAGAGGGGGTGGACAACGACTGGGACAGCAGGGGGAGTTGGCCAAGTAGCCCGCAATTGGTGAGAAAATATGAGAAACATTTTTGGAAAAAATGTATAAAAAAAATACAATTGGATGAATAGTGAGACAACACCGAACAACAAAGGCTTTACTACTACTATATCTGTGACACTGCAATGCCACCGGTGTCGGTGACTGTCACCCTCATCGTCATCATCATCGTTATGGTAATCACTGTCTGTCACCACGAGCACAGCCATCACCGCCACCATTGTCACCGCCATCAACGTCATGATCATCAGTGACACAATGTTGAAGTTATTCATCCCATGAAGGCACTTTCTCATATTTCAAAATGTCCCCCGTGACATTGATTAATGCCAACAGATAAGCTGCCAGCTCAAATACACCACAGTTTTAATTCTCCAATATTACTTATGAAAAGGCACATTATTTATGAAAAACTCTTTTACTTCAGCAGATGATTCATTCTCCTGCAAGTAATAATAATCCATCATGTAAAGAGCTTGCCAACTGCCCTGGTTTCAGTTTTTAATACCACGGTTTGGATATACAGCCATTTCTCTTGATTATTCCGCCCTCCGGTAAAATATGCACCTGAAGAGGTGGTTTCATGCAGATTTTTCTTTTGGAGTAAACTACTTTGTTACAAAGTGCTGTGCTGTTCGGGGGTTATCTACTGTATACATAAGCCAACCTGTCCTGAATATTTTTAAACTCACTGCCACCGAATATTGCTGAGTTTCCCAGAAGCCCCCTCCAGCTACAATTAATTGATTATGGACAACCTCCCACTTACGCACAAATGAGACAGAAGGAGCTATCTATTGTTTACTTGTCAAACTGTAGGATTTACTCATCACAAAAGGCAATATAACGCCGTTTTCTCTCTGCACTTTTCTCCATGCTCTATGAGTCTATGGTGATAACGTTCGGTTTATTGGAGATAAAACTGTCATGAAGTTGCTGAATTTAGTCACAGCCACAGCTGAGCAAATTGTTTCGCTCCAAGCGAAGGGATTGGGAATGATTTGAAATGGTTTTACAACGACACTAACACTATTCGACGACTACTTATCTTGAAGTCCACTAAGCATTATGATGACCATTCTCGCGTTACAAAATGCATTGCAGGCGGGCACAGACAGCGGATGGTGTCATAAGAAGTAAGGATCTCTAACGAACAGTATGATGTATGTATCTGTAAGGCAAACGGAAAGATGGCAGAACAAATGAGAATAATATGGCAATAATATGGCAGTGGTTCTCAAAGTGGGGTCCTTGAGGGGGTCCCCGGCAAAACGCGGATAATTTACTTATTTATGACTATAATTCCATCCATAACACAATGACAGAAGGTATGACTATTTTGGTCATGGGTTTCATACACTTTCTGTAATCTCTATAATAATGTTGACGTGGTGTGTCTGGTTATATTTAATGCACACCCACACCCCAGGTTGGACTGGGCTACACGTTTGCATGGCGGTGGGTTATGATCCGAAGAAGGACATGGACAGTTTGTACAGTCCTGGAACCACCTGGAAAGACCTGGAAACCACCTCATGCCCACACCGCAAGTCGGATTCGGCTGAAGATTTGCATGGTGGTGGCTTATGATCCGGGGAAGATCAAGGAGAGCAGTCCTGGAACTACCTGGAAAGTCCTTGAACAGCCTGGAACGTCCTGGAAACCACCTGGACACCACCATCATTTCTGGCCAAGCGAAAGGCACAGTTGTATCGCTTTGTTCCTATTTAAGCCGGGCAACGCCGGGTACATCTAAAATAAAATAAAAGCTTATCAAGATGGGGAACCCTGGGACAAAATTCTATGAAATGTCGGGGGTCCGTGGTCTAATTTGTGTCAGTTTAAGGGTCCTCAATGTGAAAGGGTTTGAGAACCACTGATATAGAGAGGCAAAGTGACCGCCTACTTCCTGCTTCAGCACTGCACCAGAGATTTTTATGCGCCATTTATTTTCCCATAGACATTTCGTAAAATGCTTATGAAAATAGTTTTACTTGGTCAAACCAAACGGTTCAGATATATCTAGAATCGGGAGAGACCATAGACCATTTCACTCGGACCAAAACTTAAAAAAACTACATAGAAAAAATATTTTCTTTAAATCCACAATTGTGTTGGTCCAAGTCAAATGTTATGCGGCCTCTCCTGTTTCTAAAGATATCTGAACCGTTTGGTTTGAACAAATACAACTTTTTATAAGCATTTTACAAAATGTCTATGGGAAAATAAACGGCGGATGAAAATCTCTGGCACAGTGCTGAAGCAGGAAGTAAGCGGTCACTTTGCCTCTCTATAGAGAAACGTATACAAGCCGAAAACAAGCCGTGAGAGAATGCAGAGAGAGGGAAAGAAAGAGAGAGAGAAAGAGAGAGAGAGAAGAGAGGAAGAGAGAGAGTGAGAGAGAGAGAGAGAGAGGAAGACGGAGAGAGAGAGGAAGAGAGATGGAGGTGAAGACAAAAGTGTACAGTGCAATAAGAGAACAGACACAAGGAGATGAGGTGGGGGGGGGGCAGCAAGGGCAGCAAGATAAAGTGCCCGCGTGGAGAAAGACATGAAACCATTAAGACGTGGAAAATACACAGAGAGAAAAAGAGAATGTCCTGTTAGAGAGAGAGAGAGAGAGAGAGACAGTGTGAGAGAGAGAGAGAGAGAGAGAGAGAGAGAGAGAGAACAGAGGGCAGAGGAGGATGAGATGTGGGACAATGATAGATGGTTCTCTGGCAGGCTCAATTTGTCATGCTGTTATTGTGGGGAAATGGAATAGACGAGCAGCATGAGGGTCAGCGGGAGAGGACAGGGGGGCAGAGGGGTGGAGCAGTAAAGCCCGGAGGTGAGTGGTGCCAGGGGACGACGGCCAGGGAGATAAACCCCCTCAGCAGCCCCTCACCTCTGGACCCCACACGGCTCATCATCACCCAGGCTACAGACCCTCCCCATGACTCAATCAACCCTGGGTCCGCACATACATCGGTGGACTAGTTGATATTTAAACGGAATGCCATATTATGTGTGTGCGCGTGCGTGTGTGCACACGTGCGTTATGGATTATTTTCTATTATCTATCTTCTTACCTTATCTTTTCAATTAGCCTTGATATTTAAACGTGATGCCATGTTGTGTGTGTGTGCGTGTGCGTGCGTTCATGCGTGCACGCGTGTATCTGTGTTGTCATCATGGATTAAGAATGTATTTCTATTCTATTTTTGTCTTTTCACCTTATCTTTTAATTAGTCTTGATTTTATCAGTTTAATTTGATCGTGATCTTTTATCTTTCTTTTACTTGATGTCATTATTTTTAATACAATGCATTTTGCTTGTTATTTTATAGGCTACATATTTATCTTTTTATCTTTTTTTTATCTGTCTGTTGACGTAAAGCACTTTGAGCTAAATGTTGTGTATGAAAGTTGCTATACGAATAAAGGGTATTATGTTTGTTATTATTTCACTGAATCTGGGCAAACGTTAAGCTTGTTGGTATGTTGGATGAATGTATTTTGCTCTACATTGGCAGCAATCTACAGTAAGCTCCTCCCAGCCGAAGGCCTTCATATATTGCCTTCATATATTATGATTTTATTCTTGACCTCCTCTAGAGTAGCGTTGCATGATTCATAGTTAAAAAAAACTCATTGTTTATCTTGTGCTGGCTCTCACGTGCCCCCTTCAGTTCACCTTCTGTCTGAAACACTTCTTCTTCTGCGTTTGTGTCGGATGCGCCCACCCGCACAGCGCCCCTCTGGTCGAAACACATAGATAGATTGATCGATCGATCTATCTATTGATGATAAGATAGATACTCATACTGACTCACTGACTCCCCATTGTTGAAACCGAAACACGCATATGAGTGGGTGTCGAGCATCAGCAGGTAGCTGAATGAAACCTGTGACACAGGTGAATGTACCTGTGACACAGGTGAATGTACTGTACCTGTGACACAGGTGAATGTACCTGCACATCTGTCAACCAAACTCCACAGCTCCAGAGTGGGAATATCTTTGGCTTCAAGCCGAATGAGAGAGGAGAGCCAATAGACACTTTTCACAGGGGCCATTTTGTGTCAAATTGGCAGGGTAAACACAGGTGCTTGCTGTGCAAGCAACACACTAATGAGGTTTTAAACCCTCGTTAGTGTTTTGCTTGCACCTGTGTTCATTACCCTGCCTTTTCGACACTAAATGGCCCAAGTGAAAAGGGTCTATAGTGGTATGTGGGGGGTCTACGCTGGTATGTGGTGTATGTGGTAACAGAAAGTGGCAATACAACTAAAGCTCATCTAAAACATAACCTTCCCATCCAGTTTTCAGAACTGGGGGGAAAAAGCAGTTGGAGATATTCAGACAGAATTGAAACATTTTGGGGACGATCAGTGATTTCTAATAATTGCGGAGATCGTCTGCAATATCTCGGTGATTCTATTGAAACAGATCATGCCGACGCTTATGTGAAATAATTGCAGTGGCACACAACACTGAGTGGCAGCAGTCGCGGGTCTGGCTCAACTCGCCTAGTCTTGTTTTTGCAACATGTCCCCATCAGTAAACGTGATTTAATTCCCGTGCCGTAATCATTTTCTGCTAATAAACAGCGGTGGATCATCTTGTTATTACATGCACTCGTTGTGCTCTTGTTGTGTCCTCGTTTCCCCCTACTCAAAGTACTGCTTTGTTTGTCACCTTCACAAAAGCAGACTCGCTCCACCTCGCCTTTCCAAACGACGCTACCGAGGCAATAAAACTCTGCGGGCCTTCATTAGTATTCTGCGCCTGTCTAATTGAATCTTCTGGGTGGCTGCAAGTGTGTTTCTCTGTCGCGTAAAAAAAAAAAAAAAAAAAACGCGGGGCTGAGAAATACTTCTGGAGCTGTTTAATTACACCTGGCCTGACTCGTTAGCACTAACGGAGGGGGTGTAGACAGTTCCTGGCAGTGATGGATCTGGGGAATGAATAAGGCGTGGCACAAGGCAGTGTTTGTGCGTGCATGTGTGTGGGCATCCTTGCATATCCCTGTGTGTGTGTGGGCATCCTTGCATATCCCTGTGTGTGTGTGTGTGCGTGTGTGTTGCTGTGTGTGCGCACACACACACACACACACACACACACAGAGGATGCAGTTTGGTGCCAGCACTAAGAGCTCCGCTGCACCAGCGCCATGCTCTCTGTGTCGAGGTAATGAGTCATGCTGCGATAAACACTTCCAGGTCACGGCAAACCCTTTTCCTGCTCGGAGAGACGGGAAGTCCAGGTGCCAAGTTGCAAGCCAAACACACACGCGCACACGCGCACACACGCGCACACACGCGCACACGCGCACACACACACACACACACACACACACACACGCGCACACACACACACACACACACACACACACACACACACACACACACACACACACACACAGAGCCAGGTGGAAAACTTTAAGAGACATATGAAATACTCAATGTATTTATAAATCACACACCTCCAGTGGTTTTCCAAGGTCTGAGCTAGCCAACCCCCCCCCCCATATGGCTTAGAATCGTGTACATTTTATGTTGTATTGGGCCCCCCCCCCCCATATGGCTTAGAATCGTGTACATTTTATGTTGTATTGGGGCCCCCCCCCCCATATGGCTTAGAATCGTGTAAACTTTACGTTGTATTGGGGATACGAGTCAACCGACTGCTGACCTTGCGAGCTAGCGGCGTTGCGGCACCACATTTCAGAGGGCTACAGTATAATGATTGAGTACTATTGTCTCTAATTGTATCACATCATATTAAGCTTGGCGCCATCCATAAACCTAGAATCTACTGTCAGAAACTGGAGGCACAATAAACAGAATGTGAGGAGGGGGGAGTGGGAGAGGTAAGGCAACAGAACAAGACAGGCAATGAGGACGGGATCGAAGACACCGTCTCGACACAGCTAGGGAGAAATGAGCCGTTAGTGCTGAGAGATATAGTGGAGCTGTGAAATGGCTTTAGACCGGCTCCCCTGCTTGGCAACTTGAAGTACTGCACATCCTGTCATAAGCAGGAAACAACACTTTCCAAATGGAATGTCAATTTGGCTCCAAATCGTGCCACATCTTTTGTCCGTCACGGAAGTCTGTCGTCATTTTTTGGAGTGTCAACAGCTAAAGATGCTACATGTACACAGACGTCAAACATAAGAGGACATCGCTTTCAAATGCTTGTCTTTCCACCCCCCCCCCCCCCCCCCCCCTACTGTTTTCCGCCAGAGGCTCACTGACTTTGACAAAAACAATTGCGAAGGGCAAAGACGTTTTATTGAGAGCTAACTGTCAGGAGACGTCTACGGCTTTCATGTCAAGATGATGCGCTTGAAGTGCATGTGAGACTGACAGACGTGTGTGTGTGTGTGTGTGTGTGCGTTTATTTGTGTGTTGTGGCCCCGCGGGCTGTCATGTCATTGACGCCAATCACCCCCAGCAAGAAAAGCTATGGCCGCTGTCTGTCTCCAAAGCACCCCATAATAGCGCGTCAGCTCGAGCTGCTTCTAAATCACAGAACACAACACAAGCAGCTCTCCTCGGCATCAAGTCCTTGGCATCAAAAACACAATTCCTAGCAGCAAGGGCAAACGTGTTTATTACGTCTCACACTCAAATGTCAGCGGGAGGCCATTTTTAATCAGCGAGTCACGCGGCCTCGCGTCTTGACAGGTGTATCTGTTTCCAACGCCGGAAATGCCGTCTGCTATGAGTGCACACGCACGCACGCAGGCACGCACGCACGGACACACTCATGCACGCACACACACACGCAAACACATTATAGGCACGCACACGCACACATGCACACACACACACTCGCGCACGCACACCCACACACACGCATGCATGCACGCACACACACACACACACACACACGCAAACACACATAGGCACGCACACACACATGCACGCACTCACACACACACACACACACACGCGCATGCATGCACGCGCACACACACACACACACACACGCAAACACACAGGCACGTACACACACACGCATGCACACACACACAGGCACGCACACACGCACACACACACACACACGCAAACACACATAGGCACACACACACACGCACACGCACACACACACATGCACACACACACACACACACGCGCACACACACACACACACACACACACACACACGCACACACGTTCTGAAGGCCCATCTGTGCTTCAGTGCTGGAAGGCATTTTCTCCTGGACAGAGTGAGAGGCAGACCACGGCTTGGTTAGGCTCTACTGTAGGAGAGGCAGACCACGGCTTGGTTAGGCTCTACTGTAGGAGAGAGGCAGACCACGGCTTGGTTAGGCTCTACTGTAGGAGAGAGGCAGACTAGGGCTTGGTTAGGCTCTACTGTAGGAGAGGCAGACCACGGCTTGGTTAGGCTCTACTGTAGGAGAGGCAGACCACGGCTTGGTTAGGCTCTACTGTAGGAGAGAGGCAGACTACGGCTTGGTTAGGCTCTACTGTGGGAGAGAGGCAGACCACGGCTTGGTTAGGCTCTACTGTAGGAGAGAGGCAGACTACGGCTTGGTTAGGCTCTACTGTAGGAGAGAGGCAGACCACGGCTTGGTTAGGCTCTACTGTAGGAGAGGCAGACTACGGCTTGGTTAGGCTCTACTGTAGGAGAGGCAGACCACGGCTTGGTTAGGCTCTACTGTAGGAGAGAGGCAGACCACGGCTTGGTTAGGCTCTACTGTAGGAGAGGCAGACCACGGCTTGGTTAGGCTCTACTGTAGGAGAGAGGCAGACCACGGCTTGGTTAGGCTCTACTGTAGGAGAGGCAGACCACGGCTTGGTTAGGCTCGACTGTAGGAGAGGCAGACCACGGCTTGGTTAGGTTCTACTGTAGGAGAGAGGCAGACCACGGCTTGGTTAGGCTTGACTGTAGGAGAGAGGCAGACCACGGCTTGGTTAGGCTCTACTGTAGGAGAGAGGCAGACCACGGCTTGGTTAGGCTCGACTGTAGGAGAGAGGCAGACCACGGCTTGGTTAGGCTCTACTGTAGGAGAGAGGCAGACCACGGCTTGGTTAGGCTCTACTGTAGGAGAGAGGCAGACCACGGCTTGGTTAGGCTCTACTGTAGGAGAGAGGCAGACCACGGCTTGGTTAGGCTCTACTGTAGGAGAGAGGCAGACCACGGCTTGGTTAGGCTCTACTATAGGAGAGAGGCAGACTACGGCTTGGTTAGGCTCTACTGTAGGAGAGAGGCAGACTACAGCTTGGTTAGGCTCTACTGTAGGAGAGAGGCAGACCACGGCTTGGTTAGGCTCCACTGTAGGAGAGAGGCAGACTACAGCTTGGTTAGGCTCTACTGTAGGAGAGAGGCAGACTACGGCTTGGTTAGGCTCTACTGTAGGAGAGAGGCAGACCACGGCTTGGTTAGGCTCTACTGTAGGAGAGAGGCAGACTACAGCTTGGTTAGGCTCTACTGTAGGAGAGAGGCAGACCACGGCTTGGTTAGGCTCGACGGTAGGAGAGAGGCAGACCACGGCTTGGTTAGGCTCTACTGTAGGAGAGAGGCAGACCACGGCTTGGTTAGGCTCTACTGTAGGAGAGAGGCAGACTACAGCTTGGTTAGGCTCTACTGTAGGAGAGAGGCAGACCACGGCTTGGTTAGGCTCGACGGTAGGAGAGAGGCAGACCACGGCTTGGTTAGGCTCTACTGTAGGAGAGGCAGACCACGGCTTGGTTAGGTTCTACTGTAGAGAGAGGCAGACCACGGCTTGGTTAGGCTCGACTGTAGGAGAGAGGCAGACTACAGCTTGGTTAGGCTCTACTGTAGGAGAGGCAGACCACGGCTTGGTTAGGCTCTACTGTAGGAGAGAGGCAGACCACGGCTTGGTTAGGCTCTACTGTAGGAGAGAGGCAGACCACCGCTTGGTTAGGCTCTACTGTAGGAGAGAGGCAGACCACGGCTTGGTTAGGCTCTTCTATAGGAGAGGCAGACCACGGCTTGGTTAGGCTCTACTGTAGGAGAGAGGCAGACCACGGCTTGGTTAGGCTCTACTGTAGAAGAGGCAGACCACGGCTTGGTTAGGCTCTACTGTAGGAGAGAGGCAGACCACGGCTTGGTTAGGCTCTACTGTAGGAGAGAGGCAGACCACGGCTTGGTTAGGCTCTACTGTAGGAGAGAGGCAGACTACAGCTTGGTTAGGCTCTACTGTAGGAGAGAGGCAGACCACGGCTTGGTTAGGCTCTACTGTAGGAGAGAGGCAGACTACAGCTTGGTTAGGCTCTACTGTAGGAGAGAGGCAGACCACGGCTTGGTTAGGCTCTACTGTAGGAGAGAGGCAGACTACAGCTTGGTTAGGCTCTACTGTAGGAGAGAGGCAGACCACGGCTTGGTTAGGCTCTACTGTAGGAGAGAGGCAGACTACAGCTTGGTTAGGCTCTACTGTAGGAGAGAGGCAGACCACGGCTTGGTTAGGCTCTACTGTAGGAGAGGCAGACCACGGCTTGGTTAGGCTCTACTGTAGGAGAGAGGCAGACCACGGCTTGGTTAGGCTCTACTGTAGGAGAGAGGCAGACTACAGCTTGGTTAGGCTCGACTGTAGGAATAGGGAATGTTTGGTCACAGGAGAGAGGACGTTTGAAAAGTGAGGCCAATATGGAAAGATGGCAGGAATTATTTATTGATGCAAAGCCTGCATTCAATTTCACCACTGTGGAACTCCAGCTGACATGTTGCTGCGGAAGGGTAAACACATAAAGCATCATAGTAGTAGCATTAAAGTAGTAAAGTATAGTAGTATGTATATTTCTGAGTCGACCTTGACTGAGTTTACACAAACGGCTAAATTTGCTTCATTCGTCGCCCTGTTGATGCTGAACATCCTGTTGTAAATGATTTAATAACTTCAAATAATCGGATCAATACAGTGTCGTGTTGAACAGGATGTGTTAGGTGACACTGTACCCAGGCAGGATATGTTCTTTTATAGTATTTTATAACATTTCACCCAGCCAAAGGAAAACAAGATATTGAAAAAGTAATCCACGATAGCACCAGTCTGGCCAGTCAAGGTCATCTATGTCTTGAATCTTCCTGGCTCTTCTCAGGGCCACTGACAGTCTCAGATTCTACAGATTCTCTACAGATTCTGCAAAATGCGCTTTTATTCAGTTCGATAAACCCAATGTAAAGAAAATACAGAGCCCTATTTTTTATCTTATAGTGACAAATTCAAAAGTTTGCATTTCAATCTGAGGTTTGGTGACAAAGTTGACAAAGCTTTATACAACATCCGATAATTTAGTTTTGCAGTTAGTTTATTCGGGAGATGTTTCTCATGATCTCTCAACAGTAGTCCGGCTCTTTCCACTGGTTAGAAAATACTCCCTTTATAAGCAACTACGTGGTGTCCCTCAGGTACCATGCAGGCTTTGGCTCCATGTTTCTCTGCACACATTCTCCTCTTCACTGCTATCCCTGCCCGTAGATCCAACCAAAGAATGGTTTCCTGTTTCACACATTGTTCACTGCTCGTTAGAGGAGCCTATACTTTCTTTAGTTGGAGTTCTTTCGTTCGTTCGTTCGTTCGTTCGTTCGTTCGTTCTTTCTATTTCTTCTTCTCTCTTCTAATCTCCTGCCACACCCCTCATTGAATCTCCTCTGGCCTCTCACGTTCCCTGGCAGTGCAGCCAGCAGCAGTGCTCATCACTTTGCTGGCTTGGTGCAGCAGCTACACAGCAGGCACACCTCACCCAGCCACTTGGCTCCATCCATCAGCTGCTAGCCTGTCCCACACCCTCCACTCTGTTCCTCCCTAACACCAACCACTGTCCCAGGAGCACCAGCTAGCCTGTCCCACACCCTCCACTCTGTTCCTCCCTAACACCAACCACTGTCCCAGGAGCACCAGCTAGCTTGTCCCACACCCTCCACTCTGTTCCTCCCTAACACCAACCACTGTCCCCCACCCTCCACTCTGTTCCTCTTTAACACCAACCACTGTCCCACACCCTCCACTCTGTTCCACCCTAACACCAACCACTGTCCCACACCCTCCACTCTGTTCCACCCTAACACCAACCACTGTCCCCCACCCTCCACTCTGTTCCTCTTTAACACCAACCACTGTCCCACACCCTCCACTCTGTTCCACCCTAACACCAACCACTGTCCCACACCCTCCACTCTGTTCCTCTTTAACACCAACCACTGTCCCACACCCTCCACTCTGTTCCTCCCTAACACCAACCACTGTCCCAGGAGCACCACCCTCCACTCTGTTCCTCCCTAACACCAACCACTGTCCCAGGAGCACCACCCTCCACTCTGTTCCTCCCTAACACCAACCACTGTCCCAGGAGCACCAGCTAGTTTGTCCCACACCCTCCACTCTGTTCCTCTTTAACACCAACCACTGACCCACACCCTCCACTCTGTTCCTCTTTAACACCAACCACTGTCCCACACCCTCCACTCTGTTCCTCCCTAACACCAACCACTGTCCCAGGAGCACCAGCTAGCCTGTCCCACACCCTCCACTCTGTTCCTCCCTAACACCAACCACTGTCCCCCACCCTCCACTCTGTTCCTCTTTAACACCAACCACTGTCCCAGGAGCACCAAGAGGTGAAGCCATGGGATGAGAATGTAAAAAAAAGGACACTTTTGTATGACATATCCCATATTATACAACAGGTAGTTCCGGCCGAGCAATTTGATTGGACAAGAGGGATCTTACGAGTGCCTATATTTAACGATAATGCACTGGCGCTTCACTGTGTGTAGGGTAGGCTATATCACTCCGCTTCACAGCTGCTCTAATCGGGGTTCCTCTGCCTTTCCGACATGCTGCCACTCCGAACGTTAACTTCCATTATTCGGACTGGCGGTCGTTCACCTTAGAAGCCGCAATGCCGACCTTAGGTTTAGGCGTGGGGGTGGGAGAGGTTAGGTTTTGGGTTAGGGTCTGGGGGAGGTTAGGTTTAGGCATGGGGGGAGGTTAGGTTTGGCGTGGGGGCTGGGAGAGGTTAGTGAAAAACGGGGAATATAGACCCCCTTTCGGAGTGGCAGAACGTCGGAGTGGCAGCACGTCGGAGTGGCAGCATGTAACCGCTCTAATCAACAAAACAAACACCAGCCACGTTACATTGAACGTCATTCAAAGCGTAACCGAGAGCGCAAAGATGGATTTTTTTCCTAACATAACTTTTGACTTAAACTATGAATGCTCGTCAGAAGAGGACGAGGGGGAGCAACATTCTTCTGCGGAAACCTCCAGGGGCCGGTTGCACCAACTGGTCTTAACTACGCCTGTTGCACCAACACGGCTTACGTCTGGTCTTAACTATGCTGGTCGTAGCAATGCGCGTCCATGTGAATTGCCAGGGAATGCACCCTGATTGGATGATGTTGCAAAAAATGTGCATCGCGACCTGCTTGGAGCACTGTGCCACTACGCTCTCAGCCACTACTGTAAAACACCCTCCCTCCTCTCACCCTCCCTGGCTCCGGGGGAAAAATGGCAGCGATTGAGCCAGAAAGACAGTCTGAATGAAATTGAATGTAACGTTCCCAATTCTATGTATTACATTCTAAAAAATTAACAGCAACATTTTGGAAGGCTAAGCCACACAACTAGCTCGTTGTAATCTAACATCATGCTTCAAAAGATGGAGAACTGGCTGTGTTACGACGATGAGGGTAAGGACTCAAAACGGTCTCCGCTGATAAGACACGGAGATCTCTGGCAGGTGCTACGCCTCCTCCTGACGGCTGATTAGGCTACATTTTCTGCAAAGGGAAAGCTGGGGGGACTATTTTTGTTGGCGGAGGAATAAATACAGAAATCATCTATTTTCTCAGCTTTTTGTCTTTTTTTTTTAATCAGCTTTGTTTAATAGAACTGTTGTATAAAAGCAATATCACACTCGAGGTCGTGCATTGTTGGCTAATATTGGCACTGCTGTGATTATCTACGGCACTCGGCCTGCGGCCTCGTGCCTGCGACCGAATCACAGCAGTGCCAATATTAGCCAACAATGCACTCCCTCTCGTGTGATATTGCTTAATTCACCTTATTATTTGCCCATATCAGGACGCTTCTGCATGACGTCATTTTGTAATCGTTATTCCGTTTTAGACCCGGAAGTAGATTACTCCTACCTTTATCATTTTTAGACTTAAAACTTAAAGCTGTTTTCAAGCAAAAAACAAACCGTTCGGATGAGAATGTAACGTTCCAAATATGTGACCAGTTTATCAGAATAACGCCTAAGCAGCGAGAACTGAGAGCGCTGGCTGTGTGACCAGTCGGACTAGCTAGTATCTGTCAACCCCTACTGGCAGTGAGAAAACACTGTCAACGTGCTTTTAAATGCCAACCAGGTACAGCCATCGGCTCCTCGCAGCAGAAACGCTATGAGCATGTAACTGAAGTTGGCCACACTCACCGCAGTGTAGCTGCTGAATTTTGCCAAACTTCATTCATTAATTTACAGTTTATCCATGTTTACAAGGCAACCGGCCGGCTAACGCTGAACCAGAAGAAGAAATACAATTGTGTCTGACAAGGAAGATAAAAAGTGGGCGTGGCAAAATAAGGTGAATAGGAAAAAATGACTTCTTATTAGTTATTACGCGTGCAATGACTTCTAAACCATACAGAACAAAACACTGGTCCATGACTGGAATACCTGGAAACACTTGTACTTTCTCACGATCACTGTTTAAAGTTAAGTTGTCAAGTTTTAGACTTTAACTAAACTTTTTTCTCTCCTTTTTTAAGGAATACCATTCATTTTCATAATTCACATTCAGTACAAATAGCTCAAAGCATTTAATACATTTTGGTGAGAAAATGAACGACTATCTCCCAAAGCCAGAAACCGGAGAGCCAAAACACTAATTTGGGTGTCTTCTAGATATACAGCCTGGAGCTGCTCCATTGATAATTAATAGGAGAGTGACTTTGGGAAGTCATAAAAATGTTTCAAGTTTTTTTGCATGCACAAGGGCATCATTTTATATATGAGTGAATTAGCAGAAGTTCAATACAACCCATTCAATGACATAGAAATATGATGCATGAAAGCTGAAAAGTCACTTTATTGACCTTTTAAAAGGGTTGCGTGACTTGAAGCTCTCCATCATGGAGGAAACATGGCTGTGAAGAAGTATAAGGGGGCACTGAGCTGACAGGAGTAGCTATACATCCTCTCATGGCCAAAGTGAGAGAAAAGATGGCAACTGTCTGGTTTTGGAGCGTACATTTTCGATTTCCCCCCCCCCCCGTCATTATTTTTTGTGAAATGTTTTACGGTCACTCACGATTCAGTAGGTCACTCATGGGTTCGTTACACTGTATAAGGGATTTTTCAAAATGTCTATGGAGAAATGAATGGGGAACTCTCTTTGCAGGGGGGCGAGAAATGTCATGTTCAGCTCTATAGCGCTGTTGTGTGTGTATGGTGGTGTGCATGTACTGTATGTGATACATATGACATGATAAAACAAAAGAGGGTTGCTGTGTATCTGTGAAAGTGTTGAACCATGTAATGAGCAGTGAAGTCTCTAATATACATATATGTCTCTCTCTCTTTCTCGTGGAAATGAAATAATAATAATAATAACAACAAATGTATGACATTTATACAAATTAAGTACGCAAAGCACACACCCCTAACCCCCCACTTCACATATGAGGGAGGGGGGGGGGGTGTTGTGCCTTAGTTATTTTAGAGAATATATATATATATATATATATATATATATATATATATATATATATATATATATATATATATATATATATATATATATATATATATTTCTATATCTCTTAGAGACCCCCCCAAAGGTCCGATTATCACTCAAGCCCTGCGTAACTGAAGTGAAGCAGTGCTGTACGGCGATATTGACACACGTGGCCCACAGGGACGGACAGGAGTCGATCTGATCAATCCACTTAACGATGCATCACTAGAGAGCAACGACGTAAACACGGCCAGTGATGTGGCTGACACTGACCTGTGATCTATTTAGTGGTCAGCGTCTGACAGCTGATGTAACAATTGATGCTCGAAGACGAATGGCCTTGAAAGATAAGATAAGATAAGATAATATAAGACAAGATAAGACAAGACAAGATGAGACAAGACAAGATGAGACAAGACAAGACAAGACGGCACTATATTGATCGCCTTGGGGAAATTCAGGGAAATTCAATTGTAGCAGGAAGATCAGGCACATCCTGAAACTATAGGTCAAATTTGGTCAACTAACAAGACCACAGTGGGATAGCCTTATAGGATTTCACAGCAGAATAGAATAGAATAGAATAGAATAGAATAGAATAGAATAGAATAGAATAGAATGGGCCGTTCAGTTCCTCACCTGGCTCCTTTCTGTGTGCAGATTGCACGTTCCTCCCACATTCCAAAGACAAAGACAAGTCAGATTTGATTGGAGACTCTAAATTGGCCAAACACATGAATGTGGGCGCCTGTGTCTCTCTGTGTTAGCCCTCTGATTGAACTGAGTGAACCTGTCCAAGGTGTCTCCCTGTTCTCTGCCCAATGCATGCTGGGATATGCTCCAGCCCCCCCCCCCCCCCCCCCACACACACACACACTTTAACTCGATAGGAGTGAAGCGGTCAGAGGAGATGAATGAGTGAGAGTGGAGCAGAGCAGAAGAAGAGAGAGAACGTCGTGGATGTGAATGGACAGCAGCAGCAGCAGCAGCGCCCATAGATGAGGAATGAAGAACATCTAAAGAGAGCAGTGATGAATAGCATCAGCTAGCCCACTCTCTACAGCTTATCAACTTCACACAGCGTCACTTACAATAGCACCACTGTGAATATATTGATGCACGTCATGGACAAGACGACTGACACCATTAATCACACTAATAAACCGCATTTCTTCACATTTCCGTCACGGTCATGAAGAAATATCCGTTGAGGGCAGATGGATTTGAGATCCAGCATACTGTGGAACTCTAGTTACCATGGCAACTTTTTGTCAATCCAACCAGTGCATCATCATCATCCTCATCAGCATCATCTATTTAGATATGAGCATATTTACATTCACCACAGCACCACACGTGTCTCTTGTGGCATGTGGTCTCTGCGACGACAATTAGCAGGGTATTAATGTTAACGAAGCGTTGATGAATTGACACAATCTTCACCTTTTTAATACGGTATATTAACACAATCACAGGAGCGTCGGGGAACTGTGCTGCATGTGAAACTGTGCTTATTTCCTAGTCCCCAGACACCTCCTGTTCATTGTATAAGGGATGATGAAGAATATAATTGGCACGATTGGATGCAATCTTGTGAGAGGAAAAGATCTGTGCACCTCTTTGGCAGTGTGTGTGCGTGTGTGTGCGTGTGTGTGCGTGTGTGTGCGTGTGGGTGTGCGTGCGTGTGTGTGTGCGTGTGGGTGTGCGTGCGTGTGTGTGTGTGTGTGTGTGTGAGAGAGAGAGACACACACACACACAGAGAGAGAGGAGGGGGGCACAGGGCAGTACCTAACATAATTCGCTTGGTGTATTCACAACCTGTACATTGATTTGTTTATCTAGTGCTTCAGTTTTAGAATAATTAGCAATTAAGTTTTGTCTTGCCGTTAGTTAAGGTCTCCTTCTACGACATTTAATTTCCACAGATCCAAAGATTTAAATTAGATTTAACTGCAATCCACCAAGAGTCAAACCTTTCTGAAACAATAACAACAACTTATCACGTACTGTATCTCGCTTTGCTGTCATGTGACTCCAAGACAGCCAATGGCTACACAGCTTTAGGACAAGGTGACAGTATGTCGCTGTCACTTGTCTCAAAATAAAATGCCTTCTTATCCTCGAGTGATCTTTAGACGCAATAATATTTCAATAAATAGCATCGTTTTTCAGTTTCCGCCCTCGACACTCCATCAGCAACACGATCATCTCCCTCAAGTGAGTCAATAATGAATGAGTCAACTTTTGAAGGTGTCCTGAAGAAGTCTCCATATTTCAAAGCTTCGCTTTATCTTTCTTTCATGGCGGCGAGTAATGTGAAGGAGAGGTTCTTCCCCACGAGATAACAACTCATGGTGCTGCGACCGAGCAAAAAACACACAGTGCATGGTAAAAACCAAAACAAAAATGGGGCTCATAAACCAATTATTGCTTAAAAGTAGACTTTTAGAAGAACCATTTTTTGGTAGGTAGCAGACACTGCATTTCACAAATATGTGATCTAAAATACTAGAATCCACACATAATACACAGTGTACAAATCATTCGGGAAGAAATCATGTCTTTCTCAGCGAAGAAATGGTGTGGTGAAAGACATTTATCCTGATTGCATTCTTTACATTATTATTATTTATTATTGCATATTGTAAGTGTACATTTCTGTACTTTAAGATACAGTATGAATACGCCTTCAATTTAACAAAACAATGATTCAGTAAGTGTACTAAGAGTAAGATACTGCAATATAGAAAAGGCGGTCAAAACATTTTACAGTAATTTACTGTTAAATGTAGTTCTAACGGAGGTTCAACCAGGAAGACTATAATCTGCACTTTCACCTCAGTCCACTCCTATTTCTCCACCCCTTCAAATCTGCTCACACGCTCAAAGTTAGCCATCAACTTCCGGGCTTGAATTGAATAATCAGCTGTTTCCCTCCTGGTTTCATTTCACCAATAGCATAGCTTCACAGCACCTTTCACCTCACACACATCCTTTGTAAGCCTATCGCATTGCTTCTTCTCAGCCCCATCGTGAGCCAATCGCAAGGCTGTTGTTTGCTTATATATGCTTCTTTTTTATCCCATTCAGCCTGCTCCACTCTTGCGGTCAGTCTCGCTCCCTCCACCTCCCCGCTCCCTCCACCTCCCCCTCTCCACCCGGTCTTCGCAGACCCATCAGAGTCATCCGATTCTTCAGTCTGTAGTCTCATCAGTCTCAGGAGAGGCATCACCATCAGGGTGGATAGATTTGGCTGCTGCTCAGGGCTGATGCAGCTCTCTCTATATATCTCCCTGTGTCCCTAGTCTCTCCTGGTTGAAATGGAATGTGTGAATGGGGTGTCTGAAAAATCGACTACTCAGTCGTGGTAGTATTAACGACACTTAGGCTTATTGCTCTGTATTTGAACACATTTCCAGGCAGAAAAAACACCACTCAGATATCTTCTATATCACAATTAATCATGTTTTTTTTTAATCATGTTTTTCAATGTCTCCAATAGTGGCAATGAATGCCAATTGTAATAAATAAAAAATGAATTGTATAGCCCTAATTCACAAGCATGTCTCAGAGGACTTCACAGAAAATATGTCTAGCTAATTCTAGCTGACACAACAGTAGCAAATTACAGTAGTAATAATAATACATTGCACAATCATGGTCAAGTCTGTGCTTCAATCCTGCCGGAGCACCTTATAGTGGTGAGAATGTGCGATAGGTAAAAAACGGTTGATGGTAAAGCACAACACGAATCCGTTTGTTAGCTGACTCATTGTTCTCGAGGACATTTTGTGGTCATGGTGGTTCATCTATTATGTATTTTGTGTCGGGGAGGGGGAGGCTGAATCCAAACATGCAGGCAAGGTGAGCAGAGAGAGAGGAATAGCTGTGAGTAATCCTGGTGGGCAACAGTGGAGTATTCAATGCATTAACGTTCCACAGCCGCCTTGCACGATCACAGTATAAATAGCAAGCATTGAAGGAGCAGTGGAGGAGAAGTTAGCGGCTACTAGCTAAGAAGTATGAGCTCAGAAAGACGTACGCTCTCAGACTCTAGCCAGTAGTAGTGTAGTTTTTATGTGCAGAAGTGCTGCCGGTCATACAGTTTCATGCTTTAAAGATGCATGTTTAATATTAGTAAGCGGCGTCGGCGAGGAAAAATTCGACACCTGAAAATGTGGTTCTGAGGGTGTGATTCAGTACCTCAGCGTAAGGTGCTCAGATTTCTTAAATGAAAATCGGGGACATTTTCCAGTTCGGCAGTCAGTATGTTGATAAAATAACCAATCTTATTAGCTATTAAATAAAAAAGGGGAACAATTCTGGTTTCATGTATTTTGACCATGGTATCTGTTGTACTGCAATAAAATATGGTCCAGGCCAACTGATACCCCTCCAACATACCACATTAAGACACCAAGACCTTGAAGAACACCGTAGAAAATGTGATGCTGTGATTTGCTATCAACAACTTTTGACATGTGGAGACTTTAATCTTAGTCGCCTTCCCAACATGCTAGCATGACCTGCTTTTGACCAATGGATGTCTTAGGTCTTCTAGTTTCATATAATATCAGTACAGTATGGTCACTATAGCTTTAAAAACAGAGCTGGCTGGAGCTTTTGAAAGACGGTCATTTTGAAAATCGGGGACATTTTCCGGGACGGCTCCAGCCGGGGACAGCTCATCAAAAACGGGGACTGTCCCTGGAAATCGGGGGGACGTCTGGTCACCTCACCTCAACGCTCGTCCATCAAGCCTTTACCTCCATCTAATCTCCGCCCACTGCTTTAGGCACAATCCCACACAGGCGCCGTCAGGCAGTTACTTCCTGTTTCATCACTCTTTAACGAGAGAGGACTTCCTGTTTCATCACTCTTTAACAAGAGAGGGTCACTGATGTCGTCTCAGTGGCTCCCAATCAAAAGCGGGCAGTTTATGTGCTTTTTTTACTAGTATTCTTATTTTTTCCATTCATTAGTGAAAACAATGGCATGTTTGTTCAACTCTCACATGAGGAGTCCTCAGCCGTAGTGGTTCAGAGCACGGGTCGTCCTCTTTACTGAGTCAATGCTTGTTTACCGTGCTTGTCTTTTTGACCGAGTCACTGCTCGTGTATGGGTCCTTCAGTGAAGCAGGAGTGTGAGAAGTGCTACTTTGCTACATGTTTTATTCAAATAGATGTAAAGTTACTGGTGTCAAAATCTACTCGAGTCAAAATAACAAGAATGGTTCAACATTTATTTTCAGTAAAAGAGAACATAGATTTAGGCGATGTCTCGTCATATAGACGCTGGAGTAGCTGGCTGGGGGTGTGTGGTCAGGGTGGGGGGAAATCCTCCCGTTCTCTCTATTCAGCATAGTTAGCATTTAGCTGCTAGCCCAGCCCAGGCAGACAGGATCGGGGATTCAACCCCCGCAGTAAACGCACACATCTGAACAGACATCTATGTACAGTACCTGCTCTAGAATCCCCAACCCTGTAGTGTAGAGCCGCAGCACCGTCCTTTGGTAAGTCAGCCCATTGAGATATATGGTTTTTTTTTTTCACACCACCGTCTTGCGCGCCAGCCACAGTAACATTTTGTGGGCGTTCCCACTGTATCAATAGTTGCCTTTTCTTTTCCATGCAATTCACAAAGACTGTTAATAGCGAACGGCTCCACATTTGGCCAGTTTACAAATAGCCAGCTCCATAAAAAGCTATTCAATTATAATAACAAGAGTAATTGTAATTAGTCAACGATGAAGTACATTGTCAGCGACCCTGCTTACCTGGTGGATGAACACCTGTGCTCCTCGAGGGCTCATGAGCAGCACGGCCCGTCGTAGGGTGTCGCGGTAGCGGTTGAGCTCCTCGGTGCGCATGGTGTTGAAGAGGTCGGTGAACACGCGGCTCACGTTCCGGTCCACCCTCTGCAGGGAGACGTCCAGGCCCAGCCGAGAGCCCTGGTCCATGAAGGTCTGCAGACCCCGGATATCTGGAGGAGGAGGAGAGAAGGAGCCAGGGAGAGAGAGAAAGAGAGGGAGGGAGGGAGAGAGGAGTGTGAATAAGAGAATAATAACGGTTCACAAAATTCACAGTTTGATTCTATGACACAGTGGTGTCAAGATTTCAATACGTTTTTGATACAGCAAAAATGCCGGAGAAATGTCCTTGATTTTAACATTTGTCATTTATTTGACTTTATTTGACTTTTATTATTTTCACAGTCTAGTTGAATTTTTTATTTCAGTCTCCGACAATGTTTTTCTTAAACACCCTTCATCTTTTTCGTCTCAGTTTTAAATTTTCCGTTATGTCCTCGTAGAAGACTTGCCCTGTTCACTTGTTCGGTTTGCAACGTGTATCGAACCTAAAGCCTCATACCTCAACGGTTCGGTACGAAATACGGACAGCTAGAGAACCACACTTCAGGCAGGTGCTAAGTTATACAGCACTCCCAGAGCCTTTCACCAAATCTTTAAGTGAACAACCTGTTACTTCCAACACCTGCACATGGCTCTCAGCATTCAGGCTTCAGTTGGCTCCATTCTCCGCCGCCGTCGCTGATCGAAAAAGCACGACAAAATGTTACACTGGCTGTTTCCTGCCGTTTAGAGCAGATGAAATTGGAGACAGGTGTTGCTCCCCCCAGAGGCCTGTGTGTGCGTGTGCACTGTTCAGGAGACAACAGGCCCGCGCTGCACAGACAAATCAAAGGTGATGTGAAGCAGAGGGCGCGCGCTAAACACACCGATCCCAGCAGCCCCGGCATGTGCCAAGGCATGCTGCTTTGTTAGAGAGAGGTTAGGACAAACCGCTCGGGGAGCGTCGGTATCTGCATCGACAACAGCAGCTCTCTGTTGTGTTTAGGCGATGACAAAAGAGAGTCTACGTGCGTGTGTGTGTGTGTGTGTGTGTGTGTTAGGGATGTCACGATACTAGAATTTCTATTTACCCAGGAAAATATCGATACTCGATACCATTTTCGATACCACGGGAAGGGGGGGATGATGACACATCAAGAGGCATAAGAATAAAGTTAGACAGATGGACGGACAGAAGCACACTTCTCCATAATCTAGACCTGATCAAACTTTGAACTCAGACAGCAGATTAGCCCTGCTCTAACCATCAGAACACGTTTAGCTTGTTGAAGCAACACATACCCAATGATAGGGAGGGAGAAATCAGTGATTTTTCATTCAAAGAAAGCACCGATGGTCTCAAAACTGTTGCAAATGAGTATTTTATCAGTTTAAAAAAATGTGTATTGATACTTTCGATACCTGTTGCAAATGAGTATTGTATCCAATTAAAATTTTCAGTATTGATACTTTTCGATACTATCGATATAATTTTGACAACCGTAGTGTGTGTGTGTTCAGATTTTCTCCTGTTGTATCTCTGGAGGTTTGATGAGTCAACATAGCACCCCAGTACATGAGTGTTGAAAATAGACAGTACACAGTACACAGCTGGGCTTAGAGTGGCAGACTGCCTCACACATGCACACAGGTAAAATAGACTAGAGGTGTGTGTGTGTGTGTGTGTGTGTGTGTGTGTGTGTGTGTGTGTGTGTGTGTGTGTGTGTGTGTGTGTGTGTGTGTGTGTGTGTGTGCGTGTGTGTGTGTGTGTGTGTGTGCGTGCGTGCGTGCGTGCGTGTGTGTGCGTGCGTGCGTGTGTGTGTGTGTGTGTGTGTGTGTGTCTGCGTGTGTGTGTGTATGTGTGTGTGTGTGTGTGTGTGTGTGTGTGTGTGTGTCTGTTTGAGGGAATATGGCCATGGCAACTGCATGTATTTTTTTAGCTGCTTCAGGGCCAAAGCAGGAAATTAGGGTGATAATAATAACAGAGCCCTTGACCTGGTCTGAGCGGCGAAGCAACATATTGGTACATCGACCCCGTTTCTCAGTGTAGCCTATGGGACAAACACAAGCATACTGTAGGAGGTGACGACGCCTGTAATGGGACGCAGCTGACTAAGTATCATATGAGGCAAACCATAAAGAACAAGACACAACATTATTTTTTCCCCCTGCAGTTTTACTGCATTTTCATTTATTTCCTGGTACCATAATACCCACAGTTGTCGCCGGATTCTCCTCTGAATAAAAATGGTCAGAGGGCAGAACAAAAGTTGAAATTAAAACACTCATCATTTTCGAGCATCGCCAACTCTCTCACAGAACTCTTTGAGAAGTCGCTCTCTCTTGCACACACACATCTTTCCGGCTCTTGGTTGCCGGGTCCAAACAGCATTTCCTCGCAGCACTGGGCGTTAGTCCTGGGTACTGTTAATTTGTGTACGTTGGGCAACAGCTCGACCACGGAGCAATCCTTTAATTAATTAATGCCGTTGGAAAAACTCAAAAACAATTTGCAATTGAATCATGGCCCCTTCCCTTCTGTCCCTCTGTTGGACCGTTGCAATTAACTTTGCGTATTGACCACAATATTTAGCTTTATTGTGATGACACATGAGACTAGCTTTTCCCGGCAACTCTAAAACATTAATGTTGTATTGGAAAGTATTGTAGAAGAGGCGAGCGCTGCGTCTGAATATATGCATTAAGTTCAAAGAATGAATCAATAACACAATTTCCTTGAACTATGATGTATCATAAGGTCGAGTGTGCAACATATATAGATGATTTGTTTTTCCTATGAAAGCTGTCTCTGCCAAATATGGTATATTCCAACAGTGCATGTTTAAATAGGCTATTTAATAATGTAATCTGTGTAGGCTTGGACTCTTCAAGTATAACCCAGTTCAGATCAGATTACAGTAAAGCAGCAGCAGTAGAGAATGAATCAAAAATGGTCGAATGTGTATCATGTGGATCACTGTCGCTGTTGTGTCTCCCAAATGTCAACGTCACAGGAACTACGTTTTCAGATTGAGTTCATCCAAACGGATTTTGAAAAAGTTTCATGCGCTCAAGGACGAGGTGTCATAGAACTTCCTCCACCCGATAGTGAAAATGCCGGAAACAATTGAGAGGATTTTCACACAACAACGGGGATATTGTACTGTTATAAACAAACCGTTTTTAATCCGATGAAGAGGAAAGGGGAGGCCACCATGGGACAGCTATACGCTATAGGACCTCGATAGCAAACATCTGACTTCAAAGGCAGATGTTCTCAAACCCGTAGCGTGCTTTTCACACGGGGCGCCCACAGAAAAGAGGATTAACGGGTGTGATTTCTGGACATGTTTACCCGAGCGTCACGTCTGCACCCAAATCTGCCTCTGGAAGTTTCCGATATCAAAACCTAACCTCTCACTGACTCTCTCCTTTCCCCCCCCCCCCCCCCCCCCCCCCCCCCTCCGGATTTCTCTCCCATTTTCTCCCCAAGTGTACCAAGTTATTACTAGCACATGCTTCCTCCGATACATGTGCAGTTACCAGCCCATTTTTTTCACCTGATAGCGAGGGGTCTCACCGGCAGGACATAGCGTGTGGGAGGATCACACTACTCCCCGTCCCCCCCCCCAAACAGGTGCCTCGACCGACCAGAGTAGGCACTAGTGCAGCGACCGGGACTCATACCCCACCCGCTTCCCATCCGCAGACATGGCCAATAGAGTGAACGTCACTTCCTGCTTCAGCACTGTACCACAGATTTTCATCCGCCATTTATTTTCCCATAAACATTTCCTAAAATGCTTATAAAAAATAGTTTTACTTGGTCAAACCAAACGGTTCAGCTATAGGGAGATAGGGAGAGACCATAGAACATTTCACTTGGACCAAAACTAAAAAAAAAAACATTGAAAATATATTTTCTTTAAATCCGTTTTTGTCCGAGTGAAATGTTATGCAATCTCTCCCGTTTCTAAATATATCTGAACCGTTTGGTTTGACCAAGGAAAACTATGTTTATAAGCATTTTACAAAATATCTATGGGAAAATAAATGGCGGATGAAAATCTCTGGTACAGTGCTGAAGCAGGAAGTGACGTTTCACTTTGCCTCTCTATTGTGTCTGTAGGACCGTCTGACCAAGCCGGAAGTACGCTGCCAGGAATTGAACCGGGGTCTTCTTCACGGTGGTACAGGTAGGTGAGTGCTACCCAGACGCCCCCTCACTGACTCTCTCATCAGTATATCTATTTCTCTAAAAAAAAAAGAATCTCTTGCTCACTACTCTCGATTTCACCATCTCCCTCTCCCTTCCCAGCGTTTTGCTTCACGGTAGGTATGTGTGAGTCAGACAGGGGAGACAGGCGAGACAGATCGAGACGGAGAAATACCCCATGAAGTTTCGCCGACATCGCTTTCAGCTCAATCTTCGCCAAGTTAGAACAGGAGGGGGACTCCCTCACGGATTGAAGCAGTGCCGAAATGAGCACATCGTGATCAAAGGCCTCAGAGGTTTTTACTGAGCTGTCAAGCTGTGTCGCAAACCAAGCGGAGAAACTCGAGAGAAATGCCTACGACACACGGCTCTGTTGTTGACTCAATATTGAGATGAGTCTGTTAAAGCAAAGACTGTTATTCTTAGAATAATCAAGCCAGTTGATTACGTGCAATATAGATTTTTCCGCACATCTGAAATGTATCGGGCAGTGAGCGCCTTATGCACTGCCACGAGGAGCCATTAGAGGGAGAGGGAGACAGACAGACAGAGACACAGAGAGAGAGAGAGAGAGAGAGAGAGAGAGGGAGAGAGAGAGAGAGAGAGAGAGAGAGGGCGGGGCAGGGGTGAAGAGATCAATTATTTACAACAAACCTTCTTGTTGCAATTGCCATCCACCGTCTTTTCACTGACAACAGTTGAATAAAGACGATACTCTGATCTGAGTATTTTCTTTCAGATAATAATCACTAGAGGTCTGCTACGCGACCCGAACCCGACGGGCCCCAAGACCCGATGGCCGGCTGGTAGGGCCTGTTTTTTCCTCTCTGATTTTTCTCCCATTTTCTCCACAATTAAACTTGGCAAATTTATCCCCATGCTGCCCTATTGGCTGCCCCGGTCGCTGCTCAACCCTCTGCCGATCTGGGGAGAGCCATAGACTAGCACCATGCTTCCTCCGACACATGCGTAGTTGCCAGCCGCTTCTTTTCACCTGACAGAGGCAGCTTCACCGGTAGGGCGTAGCACGGTGGGAAGATCACACTATTCCCACCAGTTCCCTTCCACCCCCGACCAGGCGCCCCGGCCGACCAGAGGAGGCGCTAGTGCAGGGCCTGGTTTTTAAATAAGCGATTAGGGCTTGGGTTGGGTCGGGCTAGGCCTAGGGCCTACATTTGAGTCCCGTGCAAGGCTCTAATAATCACAGTATTCATTCTCTCATTAACCCATTGATACCCGATGCAGCATTTGCGTGTATATCCCTCATTTGTGTGTGTATCCCTTTAAGATCGCGAACCGCATGACGCGGTTCGCGGTCTTAAAGGGATACACACACAAATGCCGCATCAGGTATCAATGGGTTAAAACAAGTGCAAAAATACACTGCAAAATGTGTAAACTCTCAAAGAGACATTATGAGTCCTGCATGCAATACTCATATTCATCGTGTCATTTTCATGAGTTACTCGGCAAAAAGAAAGTGCTAGATTCTTAATATCTGCATCATCTTTGTTGACAGCCATCTCTCCGCTTGGTATGGGAGTGACAAGAAATACCATGGAAACAATATGGCTGCATTTCCTGTTGAGAGAACGTTGTCGTTCGTGGCCTACAGTGAAGGGTGCAAACTAGAGAGCCAAAGTGGAACGTCACTTCCTGCTTCAGCACTGTACCAGAGATTTTCATCCGCCATTTATTTTCCCATCGACATTTCGTAAAATGCGCATAAAAATTGTTTTCCTTGTTCAAACCAAACGGTTCAGATATATTTAGAAACACGAGAGATCGCATAACATTTCACTCGGACCAAAACGTAACAAAAATGCGGGTTTAAAAAAAATATATTTTTTCGATGTTTTTTTTAAGTTTTGGTCAGAGTGAAAATGTTTTATGGTCTCTCCCGATTCTAAATATAGCTGAACCGTTTGGTTTGACGAAGTTAAACTCTTTTTATAAGCATTTTACGAAAAGTCTACGGGAAAATAAATTGTGGAAGCAAATCTCTGGTGCAGTGCTGAAGCAGGAAGTGACGTTCACTTTACCTCTCTATAGTGTTTGTGTGGGGGCCTGTGTGTGTGTGTGTGTGTAACCCAGGTGAATCAGCGCGGATTCCTCGTGAGTCTCGAGTGGTAGCGAGTGGATTGGTTAAACTCACTCCCCAGTATAAAGGCATGTTAATCAGCTCCGCCAAGGGAGCTAGCTCTCTTGGTGTTGCGGTTAACATGTCGGACTCCCAAGCCGAAGGTCGGCGGTTCGTATCCCACCCCTGGGCAAGCCCTTAAACATGGGTTGCTGCAAATACCACCTACACAATGCCGTTACATGTGCACACACAGTATGTGTGTGTTAGGAGTCTGTCTGTGATGACAAACATACACAACGCCTTTCTGAAGAGAAAGACACGGTGAAGAGAAACTCATTAATATGATCTTAGTAGCCTATCACACATGGTCCCAATGCCCTCTGGCACCGTGAAAGGTCTCAAAGATATTGTACAGTGATTGCCTTTTTGGCATGCAACCACGTCTTACAAGTCCAACAGGGACCCTAAATCAATTGCTCCACTTAAAGTTTTGCTGACACGCATTTTGTGACGATGCAATGCTGTGTGCTTAAAAGAGAGACAGTGGCTTATCTCATAATGCAAGACACAGAAGGGCTGAGAAACGGTCCAAAAAATCAACCCCAGCGCATATTTTTAAATGGGCCCCTTGAGCTTGTAACTCGGCCTCCTGCATTCTACAATATTTTGTTGTTTTCCATGCTCGCATTTATGAGTAATTATTTGAAATAATTATTCATAAATGCGAGCAGGAAAACAGGGAGATTTCACTCTTGCACTTTTGAATGTAAATACTATAAGAGCACGCAGAGGCTCTCTTCATTACCAATAGGTAGGAGTGACATCACGTCATTAGGTAATTAGGACAATTACCTACGTAATTAAAAAAATCCGGTCACGTCACCCGCACTCTTTATACTTCGTGAAAGTTTCAGCCCGATCACACGTAGAACGGCATAGTTGTGGCCAGACACAATTCTGCTCACAGATGGACACTTCTTATACTATAAGAAGATGATCCCTGAAGAATTTGTCTAGATGTGTCTGAGATGAAGTCCAGACAACTAGTGGAGGTAAATCGGTTTCCTGATGGGTATCATACACGAAAATATGCTTCATTGATCTCCATTGTCTCTCTCTCTCTCTCTCTCTCTCTCTGTCATTATAAGCCAATTAATTGAAAGTCACCTGTAAATTCAGTTCCCGTGAAATTACCTGACAAGTTAGTTGGCAGAGGGATGGACCTTGTGGGCTCAATGTTACATATAATTGAGACGAAATTAATTTGTTTGGGAAAGCCTGGATCAAAACAGTGAGTACTTGTGTAGTGTTTTCACTATTCTAAGAAAGCGTATTACATTGTCTCAGGGCACTCAATTCATTAACTGCCCAAAGTAGATAGATATGGGAGTGCTGGATTGGGTCAAAAATCTATCCATCTATCTATCTATCTATCTATCTATCTATCTATCTATCTATCTATCTATCTATCTATCTATCTATCTATCGATAGATAGATAGATAGATAGATTATCTATCGATCTATCTATCTATCTGTATATCTATTTATAGTGTATATCTATCTATCTATCTATCTATCTACCGTATCTATCTATCTATCTATCTATCTATCTATCTATCTATCTATCTATCTATCTATCTATCTATCTATCTATCTATCTATCTATCAATCTATCTATATATCTATCTAGATAGATATAACCTTGTTAAATAGGTGCACTGTATAACCAGGGATGTGATCTAAAATAATGTAATAAGTTAATAAGTTATAATAATAAGTTTATTTTATCGAACTCACAGTCCCGTGGGAAGATCGAGTTGAGGAGGCTTATGAGCGCAAGAAAGCTAGGTATGCTGAAATGGCAGCAGAGGCAGAGCAGCGAGGTTGGAGGGCTCGAGTGCGGCCTGTAGAGGTGGGCTGCCGTGGTTTTGTGGCAAAGTCCGTTATTGCCTTACTAACTGAGTTGGGCATTCGGGGACGGAGCCTGAAACATGCGGTTAGCAACATGTCTCAGGCAGCAGAACGAGCAAGTGAATGGCTGTGGATAAGGAGGAAACATGCTAGCTGGGGAGCTCGCTAAGGTCAGATTGATTGTTTGTTGTTGGTCATGATTAACGGTCCGCATCAACAGGGCTGAATCATTGACAGTGGTGGTGTAGTTAGGGATTGTTTGTTGTTGGTCATGATTAACGGTCCGCATCAACAGGGCTGAATCATTGACGGTGGTGGTGTAGTTAGGGATTGTTTGTTGGTCATGATTAACGGTCCGCATCAACAGGGCTGAATCATTGACAGTGGTGGTGTAGTTAGGGATTGTTTGTTGGTGGTCATGATTAACGGTCCGCATCAACAGGGCTGAATCATTGACAGTGGTGGTGTAGTCAGGAATGTCATACCGAATCGACCTGGATAGCTAGGCTTAGATAGTGAGGTAATATGCAGTTGTGCGGTGGTAGCATGGAGGGGGGTGTTTCCAGGACGCTGGATTACACCGTTAAGCCTTCTTGAGGTGTCGTGGGCCTAACTTAACGAAACGTCGGTGAAGGAAGGTGCCCACTTGAAAACCCCAATGACATGCTTCATACTGCTGTTGGCTAGGGTAGGTAACTGGTGATTTGTGTCTTGTTTATTAGTTTGTTAGCCTGTTAGCTTGTTTTATTCTGGATTGGGCTTCTAAATGTGTTTTTCCTCGGATTTTGGCACAAGGGATAGTAACATCTTGTCCTGTGTATTAATTAATACTAAAGCTAGCTTAGGCTAGTGACTGTTGTGAATAGTGCAGCTGACAACTAGGGAAAGACCTAGTGACAGCATGGAAAGACAGCTGACAGGAGGGATTAGACCCCACCGGGGCTGCAATGGGTTAGCTGCTCATTGTGGCAGTAGCCAAGGCCAATAGGCCATTGGTTACACCCAAACTTGCTACGAAACAGAATTATGAAAAAACACCCCTAGAGTCTGCGAGAGCGGGGGCGGAAGATGACTCACCTATGGTTGACACGGTTATTGACTCTGGAACGGACTTGACTATGAGTAGGGAAAACATGTCAGTGGAAGCCACTAGTTCAGATGTAGATGGAAAGAAGCGTCAGGTTTGCTTGTGTGGCTGGCAGAAGGTAACAACTTTGAGGGGCCTTAGAATCCATCAAGGCAGGAAGAGGTGCTTGGTAGAGGGAACACAGGGACCCCGCATTGATAATTATTTCTTAAGAAGTTTATCAAGTCAGTCGGGTGAAGTCCAGCGACAGGAAGTAACCCACAGCTCGCAGGACATCAGCACCCCTGATGTTGAGGCAGGTCCTAGCACCGAGGAAAGCAGAGAGGCCAGCCAGCCAAAAAGGGAGAAGATTAGTGGTCAGAAGCCTAGAGTTAAGTGGCCAGGTGCAGCGGAAAGTAGGAAGTGGGAAGATATCAATAGTGATTTGGTTAGGATGTTAGAAAAGCTTAAAGGAACTGCTGAGAGTAAGTTGGAGAAAATGGGAGATTGTATTTATGATTATGGTAAGGAAAGGTTTGGCGTCTTTGAGAAAAGGAAGAAACTAGAGGGTGAGGTAGTTAAATCTAGGCGCCAACAAGAGATAGATAGACTTATCCAGGAGAGAAGACAGCTTAAGAGGCAGTGGAGGAAAGCTACAGAGGTTGAGAAGGAAGGCATTGATTGCTTGCAGTCAGATGTGAGGGATCGGTTGGCAGTTTTAAGAAGAGCAGAGAGCATTAGGAAAAATAGGAAAAAGAAAGAGCGAGCTAGAATAGCATTCTATAAGGATCCATTTAGATTTGTGAAGTCATTGTTTAGTAAGGAAAAGAATGGTAGCCTTATGGTACCTAAGCAGAAGCTTGAGGAATATTTGGAGGAGGTTCACAAAGATAGGGAAAGGTTTAGAGAGATGACAGTCCCAGCTGATATTCCACCTATTGGTGAAATAGAGAGCCAGTGTGATGATAGCCCACCAAGGTGGAAAGAAGTTCAAGAAGTAGTGAGACGTGCAAGGGCCTCTTCAGCCCCGGGTCCTAATGGAGTCCCCTACCGGCTGTATAAGAGTGCTCCAGATGTGTTGCAGTTTCTATGGAAGCTGATGAAGGTAGTCTGGAAGAAGCAGGTTATTCCTAAGGCATGGCGTAGAGCAGGGGGAATCTTCATTCCTAAAGAAAGGGACTCGTTAGAGATAAGTCAGTTTAGACCTATCAGTCTACTTAATGTTGAAGGGAAGGTTTTCTTTAGTGTTGTGGCACAGAGGCTGTCTAGTTATCTAGAAAAGAATAGGCTAATAGATACTTCGGTGCAAAAGGCTGGAATTCCCGGCTTCTCCGGGTGCTTAGAGCACACCAGCATGATCTGGCACCAAATCCAGTCAGCTAGGCGTGAGAAGAGAGACCTGCATGTAGTATTCTTGGACCTGGCTAATGCTTTCGGGTCAGTGCCGCATAGTCTGTTATGGGAGGCCTTTGATTTCTTTAGAGTGCCAGGTAGTATAAAGAGCTTAGTTAAAGACTACTTCTTAGATATTCAACTCTGCTTTACCACAGCAGAGTACACTACAGCTTGGCAGCAGCTGGAGATAGGCATTATGGCAGGGTGTACAATTTCCCCATTAGCTTTTACCATGGCAATGGAGATCATTATTAGGGCTTCAAAATGGGTAGTGGGTGGAGAAAGGCTGCAGGGAGGGCTGCGGCTCCCTCCAATTAGGGCATACATGGATGACATGACGACTATGACGTCAACCGCTCCATGTACTAGCAGATTGTTGGATAAGTTAAATAGTAATCTGCAGTGGGCTAGAATGAAAGTGAAGCCAAGTAAGTCCAGGAGTATTTCAATCATTAAAGGGAGGGTAGTAGGTAAGAAGTTTGTTATAAATGATGAGGTGGTGCCTACAGTGTTAGAGAAACCAGTCAAGAGTTTGGGAAGATGGTATGATGCAAGTCTCAGTGATAAGGGACAGTTTGAGGAGGTGAGGCAGGAAATGATTCAAGGTATTTCAAGTATAGACAAGTCAGGGCTCCCAGGAAAGTTAAAGTTGTGGTGTTTGCAGTTTGGATTGTTGCCTCGGTTGATGTGGCCACTGACAGTGTATGAGGTTCCCCTTTCAAAGGTAGAAAAGCTAGAAAGGATGATTAACTCATTCATTAGAAAATGGCTCGGAGTCCCACGCTGCCTAAGCAGTGTAGCCTTATATGGGAAAGGCATATTGGAATTGCCATTATCTAGCCTGACAGAGGAGTTCAAGTGTGCTAAGGTTAGACTGGAAATGACTCTGACTCAGTCAAAGGATCCAGTGGTTAGGAGTGTAGCGCCCACAGTTAAAACAGGGAGGAAGTGGAACCCAAAGGAGGCAGTACAGCAAGCACAGTCAGCTCTTAGACACAGGGATATCATAGGTCAGGTGCAGCATGGGCGTGGAGGCTTAGGGTTGTGCATAGGGAAACCTGTGTGGAACAAGGCATCAGTAATAGAAAAGAGGAAGATGGTAGTTGAAGAAGTACATAGGCAAGAGGAGGCAGTAAGATGTACTAAGGCAGTGTCGCAGGCAAAGCAAGGACAGTGGGTGAACTGGGAGAGTGTAGAGAAGAGAAAGTTGAAGTGGAGAGAGTTGTGGAGCATGGAGGCCAGCAGAATTAGATTTATTCTAGGGGCTACTTATGATGTGCTGCCATCTCCCCAGAACTTAAATCAGTGGTTGGGCGAGGATGGTGCCTGCCCGTTGTGTTCTAGTGTATGTACATTGAGGCATATACTGTCAGGGTGTAAGGTCAGTCTCTCCCAGGGGCGATACACCTGGCGTCACAACCAGGTGTTGAAATGTTTGGCAGCTGCAGTTGAGGAAAAGCGGCTAGAAGTAAATTCTCTAGTTGCTAGCAAAGAGAATAGACAGATCAAATTTGTACGTGAGGGAGAAAAGATTAGACCAATTAAGGTCAGGCACAAGTTAGGGCAGCTAAGTGTAGGTGGAGCCTGGGAAATGAGGGTTGACTTGAATGAACAGCTAGTCATCCCAGCATATATAGTTAGCACCCGGCTACGTCCGGACTTGTTACTGTGGTCTGAGGTTGAGAAGAGAGTTTATTTTATCGAACTCACAGTCCCGTGGGAAGATCGAGTTGAGGAGGCTTATGAGCGCAAGAAAGCTAGGTATGCTGAAATGGCAGCAGAGGCAGAGCAGCGAGGTTGGAGGGCTCGAGTGCGGCCTGTAGAGGTGGGCTGCCGTGGTTTTGTGGCAAAGTCCGTTATTGCCTTACTAACTGAGTTGGGCATTCGGGGACGGAGCCTGAAACATGCGGTTAGCAACATGTCTCAGGCAGCAGAACGAGCAAGTGAATGGCTGTGGATAAGGAGGAAACATGCTAGCTGGGGAGCTCGCTAAGGTCAGATTGATTGTTTGTTGTTGGTCATGATTAACGGTCCGCATCAACAGGGCTGAATCATTGACAGTGGTGGTGTAGTTAGGGATTGTTTGTTGTTGGTCATGATTAACGGTCCGCATCAACAGGGCTGAATCATTGACGGTGGTGGTGTAGTTAGGGATTGTTTGTTGGTCATGATTAACGGTCCGCATCAACAGGGCTGAATCATTGACAGTGGTGGTGTAGTTAGGGATTGTTTGTTGGTGGTCATGATTAACGGTCCGCATCAACAGGGCTGAATCATTGACAGTGGTGGTGTAGTCAGGAATGTCATACCGAATCGACCTGGATAGCTAGGCTTAGATAGTGAGGTAATATGCAGTTGTGCGGTGGTAGCATGGAGGGGGGTGTTTCCAGGACGCTGGATTACACCGTTAAGCCTTCTTGAGGTGTCGTGGGCCTAACTTAACGAAACGTCGGTGAAGGAAGGTGCCCACTTGAAAACCCCAATGACATGCTTCATACTGCTGTTGGCTAGGGTAGGTAACTGGTGATTTGTGTCTTGTTTATTAGTTTGTTAGCCTGTTAGCTTGTTTTATTCTGGATTGGGCTTCTAAATGTGTTTTTCCTCGGATTTTGGCACAAGGGATAGTAACATCTTGTCCTGTGTATTAATTAATGTAGAAAAAAATAAATTTTTCATTTCTGCTGGACTTTAATTTAACAGGGATAAACCAACGCGTTTCAACTCACAGAGTCTTCATCGAGGTACTGAATGTAAAGCCCTTCCAAAGGTCATGTGGTAAAGTCACATGCAGGTGCTGCCTTTTTTAAAGGAGCCACCATAGGAACCAGAAACATATGGTGTTCTTAACGTGAGACTTTATGGATCAACACCTTCAGGGCCACGTCCTTTCCAGGCCTGAAGGTCTTCTCCTTTCCTCTAATATTTTTTGTGTGGAAGATGATCCATGTACTTCCCGGTGTGCTTGCCACTGTGCTGCTTTGAGACATGCTTCACTGTATCTTCACTGACCTGCCACAAATATGTTCAATACAGTAGGTGTTATGCAAGTATTGCTATGGCAGCGTAACTTGTTGATATTTAAATGTGATAACTGCTTACCTTGGCTCATCCCTGCCATTCTAAAGAAGTAAGATTGACTTTAGTGTTCTTTGCTGTTCGTTTTATTGTGTGTGTATATAGAGACACTGCATGATAGGGTTAGGGTTAGGGCTAATAGGGTTAATAGGCCACGCCCATCACGGGGGAAAGCTCTCCATTCACTTCCATAGACCAGTGTCATTTTTCTTGAATTAAACATAGCTAAAAGCTGTTGTGTGGTGGGGCTGCGCACAGGGCCGATTTTACACTTCATGGGCCCCTGGGCTATTCATCTCTGCAGGGCCCCCCCCTCAAGCGGAAGGGGGGGCTTCGGTGGCGCCCAACGGGCGCCGCCGAAAAAAAATTTGAGTGTTTTTTTTTTACCTTTTTTAGCCGTATTTAAAGGAATATCTCATTTTAAATCAACATTAGGATTATACTGTTGTGATGTCATTATTCAGTATCTTCTCCTTTTCTCACTAACTTTCATGTCACCACCTGCTCTCCTGTCAGCATTCTAACTTACAAACACAAACTGTAGGTTTAGCCATCATGTTCTTTCATAAACAGCCTGATTGGAAAGAAAACATTGCCACTGAGATGTCACAACAAGCACTTTTATTATATTATTTAGTATTTATTATTGCTGTTATTATTACAGTGCACACACACATTCTCACAATTATTGCACAAATCAATCAAGCAGTATTCAAGTCTGTTCGTACCTGAAATGTCTTCTTCCTGACTTTTGCCGTGGCAAAGCGTTTGACTAGAGTGGTGAAGTCCAATGTTCTAACAATGTCACTTTCCAATGACATCAATGTCAAGTGGGTGAGCCTTTCTTGTCCCATTGTAGACCGTATCCTGTTCTTGACAAGCCCAAGTTTTGAAATGGAGCGCTCTCCAGAGGCATTTGTTACAGGGAGAGTTAAGTAAATCCTGAAGGCAATATCCACATTTGGAAAAACTGATGACAGGTTCCTCTTCCTTATTATTTGAAGCAAGTGCCGCACACTTTTATTGTCTTTGTTTTTGATGAATTCTTTGAATTGCACTATTTCATCTACAAATTCGGGAGCCCTTTCACAGGGTTCCATGTCGTTGTTCCGACCTCTCGCTGTTCCGACCTCCCCTCTCCCAGCCCCCATGCCTAAACCTAACCTCCCCCAGACCCTAACCCAAAACCTAACCTCTCCCACCCCCACGCCTAAACCTAACCTCCCCCAGACCCTAACCCAAAACCTAACCTCTCCCACCCCCCACGCCTAAACCTAAGGTCGGCATTGCGAGTGGTCGGCATAGCAGGTGGACACCCTCTCACAGTGGATGTTATTACTCTGCAAAAAAAATTGAATGGCGTCAGTAAAAAAAACATTTTTTGCGAAGACCCTGGACAGGGGGCCCAAAAAAAACACATCAAGGGTCCCAAAAAAAAAAAAAAAAAAAAAAAAAAAAATAATTTAAATTTTTTTTTTTTTTTTTTTTTTTTTTTTTTGGGCCCCTTGATGTCCCGGGCCCGGGCTTCAGCCCGGGTAAGCCCGTTGGTAAAATCGGCCCTGGCTGCGCAGACAACACATGTAAAAAAAAATCACCAATTAAAGTTTCTTTGTACTCCCGAGCAAAACAAGGAAGCCCTTGAGAATTGGCAAGAAGAAAAATGTGGATCTAGCTATCAAGGAAGTAAGTTGGAGTGTTCATCTTCTGTATACAGTATATGATCTTTGTGTGCAACATGTGACATAGGAGAACGCCAGGATTGGGGGGGGTGGTGGTTTCCCCCCGTTTGGGGCGTGGTTTCTGAATGACGACGCACTCCGCAGTGTCTCTATGGTGGCTCCTTTAAAATAGGCAGCAGCTTTTACCCATGTGACTTTACCACATGACCTTTGGAAGGGCTTTATATTCATTACAGCAGCTGTGTGTGATTGCTCTTTAGACCCTGATGAAGACTCTGTGAGTTGAAGCCTGTTGGTTTATCCCTGTTAAATTAAATTCATTTTTTTTTTTATATCAGAGTGCCTCGGACGCTCATGTTGACTGACACCTGCACCTGTGGACTTGCTTTGGTAATTGAGTTGGCCTTTTTTTTTTTATCTCCATTAACTGCCAATTTTGAATTTTGAATTTTGATTAACCTTCATCCATCTTAGTCATCTCTTTACCTCTCCTATTACATACTTATTACAAACTCTCCGTAATATATCCTCTGTGTTTGTCTACAGGTACTGTATGTTCAGCCCCGCCTGCCTGTCTTATAAATGTAATTCCTACATATATTCCTCCTACTTGGGAGCCAATTAAGGCAGTTTAATCAATCTCAGACCTAATCCGGGCCTAAATCTCTCCTCCTCTAACAGAGAGCTCCAGCCACCACAGGGAGGGCAGAGACAGATGTAGCTGCTCCGCAATCATTCGAGTAAATTCAGGTCATCTCAGGCAGGCGTGACAAGAAGCCTATACAGTACTGATATTCAACTTGACCCACCTGCATCTAAAATGGTCCTATAGACCTATAGATCCTATAGATCCTATAGTCCTATAGATGGAAGTGTGTTGCTAGGGAACAGTTTGAAACCTAGCTTATGTCCTGTCAGCTACCGTCTTGGCATCATAGACTGTATACACTGCAACAGGAAGTGAGCCAGGGGCCATTCAGAATGTTTATGTTGTAAGTTGAAACCGTCTCTAGGCTTGCCTCGGTTCACGTTCTCCTTATGACAAGTCAATTTTACAGAAGCTCTTGTTTGCAAATAGTGTCCACCCTCTCATCGAGAATCAATAGCTGGCTCTCTTTCACATACGACCTGTGACTACTGTGTGTAAGCATAGTCTCGCTGGCCAGCCTCCCCTCCCTTCCGTGAGAGGAGTCTGGCTGCATGGAGACAGGCTGCTGGCATAAGCCCCTCCCCTGCTCTACAGCTGCTCTCCCATTGGAGGGCGACCATTTCAGACGCTGCCCGATTTCCGCTCCCCGCTTACAAGCTCTGTCATTGGCTCCGACCATGTCAATCAGAGCGGCTTCCGCTCCCTCCTCCCTGTGTGTCGCTGTAAATAGTGCCCTGCCGCCGCAGTGAAAACAACAACGCTAACTAGCCAGCAAGCTAACGGCAGAAACCTACACGCTAGCTCGTTGCTACACGCTGGAAATGGCAAGTTGAATTGTTGGAAACTATTTTCCAAGGGCACTGCCGCTAGGCGCCGTCCATCGCAATTGCAGAATGGTGATCAGCGCTGCCAGACTCCTCTCACGGAAGTGAGGGGAGGCTGGCCAGCGAGACTAGTGTAAGCAAAACTTCAAAAACTTTTAGAAAGACGTAAATATATTATATCTCATAGACCTTTAAAAAAATCTAAATTATTAGCAGTGCAACTAGTATGAGTGCACTCTGTGTTAAAGATGACCTTCCTTTTAGTGCCGAAATGTTTACCTTTTCAAATAAATTCAAGGTCCTCAGCAGCCTGCGGTTTTCAAAAGGTATGAGCCAAACGGTATGACTGTATGACTGGCTTTTTCAATTTGCCGCCCGTTCACCTGAAGTGTCGACTCAAGGATACGGTTGGTTTTGAAAGATAAGCCCCCTGCAGGAAAGGGAGCGCGTGTGAACTCTGGTCTGTGTCTGCTCAGGGTCAAACACAACCACATGTTTAGATTGGGTTCACGCTATTCAAATGCTGCTGAAAGACATGTGCTAGTAGGCAGGGAGGCAATGTTAGCCTGACACTGCTGCCAGACGGATGGGTTTGCTTCACATTCTGCTTCACAAACATGTTGTGAACTCAATACTGCCCCATCTGGCGGAGACAGGTGAAGGCAATGTGGCCTGCATGTGGAAGATTCAGTTAGTTTGTTTAGCGCACGCTGCTGACTGGCCTGAGGAGGGGATCCACCACCACAGTGCACCAGGGGCTGCAGGGCACTTGAGGACAAACCGAGAGAAGTTCGTTTTTTCAGATGAGAACTTTTATGCTCTTGAACATGCACTGAATCTATTTTGTCCACTTTCATTGAAAAGGAGAGACATCAGGCTACACCCTCCAGCGCTGTCAAAGAGCAACAGCTGAATCATCAACCGCAGGATTGCTTTGAGGAAGCAGAGACGTGTTTGTTGTTTAAAAACTCTCTGACTGCCACTCCTCTTAGGGAAAAAAAGAGGATGCAACAACTTTCTGAAATTTTGGCAGCCTTACCTAGAGCAGTTATTCTCAAACCTTTTCCCATCAAGGACCCCTAAACTGACGCAAATTAGACCACGGACCCCCATTTGATGACATTTTGTCCCAGCCCTTACAGAGGTTCACATGTGTCCACGTTTCACCACGTGTCCACATGTGATGAGCATGTTTTCACATGTTAAATTTCACATGTGAAAATATGTGGGAAACCCATGGGAAGAGTGTGGTTTTGGAACATTTTCACATGTGGGAAAACATGTGATCACATGTTATCACATGTTTTGCCACATGTTGTATAGCATGTTGTTTTCCACATGTGGAAAAAAAACATTTACGTGGGTTTCACATGTAATCACATAGGTTTCACATGTAATCACATGGGAATTTACATGGGTTTCACACATTTCACATGTGAAAACGTTCTAAAACCACACGCTTCCCATGGCCAAAGCACATGTTTTACATGTGTTCCACATGTTTTCACATGTGAAATGTAACATGTTTTCACATCTGATCACATGTGAAATTGCACATGTGCGAAATCACATGCGATCACATGTCATTTTGCACATGTGATCACAACAGTGTGCCTACTGGTTGGCAATACAGCCAGGGCAGTACACCAGACAGCCCCTCTGTACCTTCAAACTATGGTCAGGTTCCAAACCTCTCAACGCTCCCTTCGCTCCTCCACCAGTGCGGGACGCCTCGCCCCTCCTCCACTACGGGGGCTCAAAAGTCGCTCATCCTGTTCGCGACTCTTCTCGTCCCTGGCACCTCAATGGTGGAACGAGCTCCCACCTTCGGTCAGGACGGCCGAATCACTGCCGATCTTTCGGAAAAGACTAAAGACACACCTTTTCAGGCTCCATCTGGGCCCTTCTTGAACTAACATCTTTCTCTCTCTCTCTATTAACACATTGAGTGCCAGCCATTTTTTCATCCTGTAGGTATATTGTGCCAGGGTTTTTTTTGAGGATTCTGGCTCATTTTACAAGAGCCGAGGATTATTTTCTGTTAAGAATTCATGAACACCAATCATCTAAAAATAACTAATAGAATGTGTGCTTTCTCTGTCTAAAAGAGTTAGTTTGCAGAGTTAGTAGTTATGTAGATATTAGCCGTTGAGTACAGCATGGTTTCAGCGTCTGGAAATTTATTCAGAGATAAATGGCTTTTTGTGAAATTCGACAGAACAGTCACTTTAACCATTCATTTTTGGCATCAGTAAGACCGTCAGACATTCTAAACAATAGTTTTGAACAGTAATTTCCTCCATAACAACAGGAAACACCCCTCTCATTCAAACTCCTCCCTCCGTGTGTCTTCTCCTCCTTCCTCCTGGCTCTACAGCGGGCGTGTCAGAAGCGCGTTGCTGCTGCCTGCCTGCCTGTCTGCGTGCCTGCCTGCCTGCTTGCCTGCGTGCGGACGCTCCTTGTGCGAGTCAAGATGGGCCGGGGAATGCGTGGGCGATGGGCAGATGTTGATTCTGGCCTTTCTGAGGTGTTTCAAAGTGTGTTTCACCTATAATCTATTTTGCAAATCGCTCTCCGCTCTCTGTGTGCGGCTGCCTGCGCGGCCGCTCTCGGGCAAGAAGACAAGTGTGGAATGGATTACTGTAAAATCGCCTCGCCATTTCCTTGAATGGCTTGCTCCCCGCGGCAGTTTTTTCTTTGATTTCGCTCGTCTGGGGGAGCACTGTCAACACTTAGTGGGACGGTAAAATAGATTATACACATTCTCTTGCTCCAATAGTGATCTCGAAGATGTAAAAGTTGTTGATTGATGTCCCACCGTCAAAAAAAAAAATGTTTATGTAAGACGAGTTATTTCGGCTCTGGCACTCAAGCGTTGGATTATGTAAGACGAATTATCTCGGCTATGGCACTTAACGTGTTAAAGAGATACTCAACACGTTTTCCACTTTTTTCTGCTGTAAATCAATATATATTGGAAATTAGCTGTGTTCTTGAGGAATCCAGGTCAAAGTCCTGAAAAAAAACAAAAAAAACCTAACTAAACTTTACCACTATTTCTTCAGAAGTTGTAGCTGTCATAGACTGTGTTGCATAGTTGATTTCTCTATTGCTGACAAAAATGTATCATTGTAAGTCGCTTGGATAAAAGCGTCTGCCAAATGACGTAATGTAATGTAATGTAATGTAAATGGGCTGTGATTGGATTACCGTATCATTTCCACTTCAGTTTTTTGCCTCAAGGCAGACAAAGTGTGGCTTTTCAGTCATAATACAGTGTTATCCTGTTTCTAGAGCTGCAGTAGTGCAACAATAATATGGAGGCAATTGCTATTGCACCCCATCTGGTTTTTAAATGCGACCTGTATCCGGATAAGTAATCTGGATAATGGCCGCATTTAAAAACCAGCTGTAAATGGGGTGTATAAGATGTGAATGCAATGTGAGCCAGGCTACCTCCAGATCTGAACACAATGTGAGCCAGGCTACCTCCAGGTGTGGTCAGGAAGTTCTGAGCCAGGCTACCTCCAGGTGTGGTCAGGAAGTTCTGATCGCATCCTGATCATGATGCATTTACACCTTACATTCAGATCATGTATCCGGACACAGGTGAGGTCACATTTGAAAAAAAACAGGTGTAAATGGGGTGTTAGTTGTATAAGAAGTTATATGGACGTGCACTCTCTCACAACCCAAATGCCTTGTGAATGCACAATGACAAATGGAACCAGATGAGGTGAAGCCAGAAGTTGTTTCATTCAGTAATGTGTTTTTGATGACACTGATGCATTGGTGGAGATTTGAGCAAAGCGGCTTTCCCAACACACTTCACTACACTTAGCTACACTTTGTCCCTGAGGTCACGGGGATCAGCTGTTTGAGCTGTGATAAAAATAAATAAATAAAATGAAATAAAAAACCAAACAGAAAAGCATCCTCTCCAAAACTATCCCTACTGTATGTACTAACCTACCACCAGTGTTGGGGGTAACATATTTCATGTAATGTATTACTTTTAGCAGTAACTCAGTAATATAACTTATTACTTATTAGGATTTCAGTAATATTATACCAGTTACTTTGTCAAGTAACTCAAGTTACAAATTGAGTTACATTTTCTTTCAATCAAAGCACACGTTTAAATGCAGATACAATCATTTCCTAATCAAACTGTGTTTTTGTGCAAATAACCACTACAGATGACAATAACAAAGGAAAAGAATAACATTTAGAATTTTGGATTGTTTACACTGACTTCAAGACGGTTGAAATTATTTTTCGGGATGGTTCCGGGTGTCATTCTGCTGCTGCTGGTGTTTTGGTGAAAGTAATGCGAAAGTAGTGTAATAAGTAAACGAGTTACTCTACACAGACAGTAATATTGTAAAGTAACTTATTATTTTCAAATGAAAGTAACTAGTAATAACTATAATACTAGTAATATTACATTTGGAAAGTAACTTGCCACCACAACCCTTGTGGGCTGCTCTCACCACCCAGAACCACACGACGACCATGGAGTTGAGAGTAATGCGTCTGAATTGAGCCTGAGCAGCTGAAGTTCCAGGGCATCAATGGAATATGACAGTGATAATGATAAATGTGTAGATAAGTGTAATATAGATAATGAACTGTTTGATCATCCTGTGTGCATAATGCTACATGGTGACGCCTGAGGCTGTGCAAATAACTCTTCCATCTGCTTTTATAGAGCGATGCGCTATCAGCAAATTGATGACACAGCAGCCTTGCAAAACACAGCCGTACCGTATCTTGCCACATCCACAATTCCATCACCCGCACCCATCACTGCTAAATGTTTGACAAAGCTGCTCCGGTGTAGCATTGCGCTCGTGCTTTACATGACCTTGGACGTGAAATATCCAGGTAAAAATGTCAACAGTGCAAAAACTGACAGACGTGTGAAGTTATTTTGTCTTATATCCTGATTTATCAAACGTGTGTGTGTGTGTGTGTGTGTGTGTGTGTGCGTGCGTGCGTGTGTGAAAACAATTTGACAACAACAAGGACGATTATCATTGTTATTATTATCGTCAGCACCACTGGCTCCTACATTACATTAGTGGATTTCCTTGCGAAGCTAAGCAGGTCTGGCCTAGGATACTCCTTGGATGGGAGACTGGTGCTGGAAGTGGTGTTGGAGGACCAGTAGGAGGTGCTCTTCCCCTCTGGTCCGAATGGTCTGATGAATAATCTGATCTGATGAATATTCTCCCCAGGGCAGAGACAGGAACTCTGTCCTGTGAGTGAGCACCATCCTTCGGCTGAGACGCTAGACCGAGGTCCTGACTCTCTGTGGTCAATAAAGATCCCATCGGCACTCTTCGCAAGAGTAGGGGTGTAACCCCGGTGCCCTGGAGGGTGTAACCCCGGTGCCCTGGAGGGTGTCACCCCGGTGCCCTGACTAAATTCCCACACAGGCCTTGTAACGACGCATTATGTAATAACTGCACATTATGTAATAAAATGCCAAAATGTAATAACATCTCACTTTCAATATGTAATAACGGCGCATTATGTAATAAAATGCGCAATATGTAATAAATCGCCTCAACGCAATATGTAATAGCGTTTGACGCATTTTGTAATAAATTTATTACATATTGCGCAGATTATTACATATTGCGGGGGTTGCATTTTTTCTGGTTGGATTCAAACCTGAACCGAATTAATTAATTAATTAACAAGTGGTGAGGCTCTCCTCACTAACTTTGCACTGTAAGCACAGACAGCAGTGCATACTGTAGATAATTATTTTTAAATAAACGTCAACAAAAATGATTTTAAAATTAAAAATTTGTTTGCTATAAATATTTTATGTATGTAAAAAATGATTAAATTGATCATTTTTCAATAGCTACATTTTGACTGGGTTTGTAAATATTCTATAAGGCCGGAATTTTGAGAGAGAGAGAGAGAGAGAGAGAGAGAGAGAGAGAGAGAGATAGCTGCTCTGTCCCCGGCTGGAGCTGTCCCCGAAAATGTCCCCGATTTTGGTCACAAAGTCAAATAATAATACTGGCAAGAAACTCGATAACAGAGCATTTGCGGCACCACAACGTGCCGTGGTTTTCCCAGGACCCAGCCGCCCGCAACTGAAGCGGCCCCAGAGGTGACGAACGAGAGGCGGCATCTGCTTGCTGTACACCAAACTCCATTGAAAAAAATGTCAATTTTTAACATGATTGGCGGTGGATCATTATTATCTAGTCATTAGCCTACTCCCTAAATTGGCCATAAAATGTACACAATTTTTTACTGCTGTGAAATAAATCGGAGCGGCCGAATAACAGAATTGTGCAGCCAAAAAACGAGTGCGTAATATCAGACAATTCATAAACGTCTCTGCAATCCTCAACTCTTAATGGATTTCCTATGTTTAAATGGCCCTGTAATCTATGGATTGAGGCAGTAAATGCGGCTATGTCAACCACGCTTCTATCACTTGTAAATGCCAGAACTGAAATGCAAGTCGGGTGCGGACTGATGCACCCCGGGGGGAAATTGGGACAAGATAGTTGCTCGCACTCATGAAATATCCACATAACACAATAGCATAACATAACACCGTATCACACAGTAGCTCCTTAACGTAGAACAGTCAATAAGTAAAATAATTACCATAACATCAAATAAAGTAGCCTAAAATAACAACTAGATATAGTGCTTGACTGGTTTTGACACATAATATGTTTATTAGCCTACTCCCCCCCAATGACAAAGTCAGTGCATTTTCTAATTTTGTTACATAATGCGGCCACTTATTACATTTCCAACCAGAAAAAATGCAACCCCCGCAATATGTAATAATCTGCGCAATATGTAATACATTTATTACAAAATGCGTCAAACACTATTACATATTGCGTTGAGGCGATTTATTACATATTGCGCATTTTATTACATAATGCGCCGTTATTACATATTGAAAGTGAGATGTTATTACATTTTGGCATTTTATTACATAATGTGCAGTTATTACATAATGCGTCATTACAGGCCTTCCTTCCATCATGGCCACCTAATCATCCCTCATTACTTAATTGGCACATTCAGTCCTCAACTCTCAACCGTGATAGGCTGATGTGTGGTGAGCGTTCTGGCGCAAACTGGCCCAGGTGGGTGCTGCTACCCATCGGTGGTGGATGAGTTGAGTTCCCTGCCCTGATATGTGAAGCGCTTTGAGTATCTAGGAAGGCGCTATATAAATTATTATTATTATTATCATTACTATTGTTATTATCATTATTATCTTTAACTTGTTTCAGGACACTTACTTGGTAAAAGTGAAACTGTCTTGGAGAAAGGTTCTTGTTTCAAGATTGTTCTCATTGTTTTATGGTCTTTTATGGAGATGGCTTTCTTGAAAGGAGTCATATTGGCATTGTCATATTGAAACCAGATAGATTATAGAGCACCACAGGAATGGGTCGAGCATGGAAGGCGGAAGTCCCGGACTTCCTGGATCCTACGGGGAAAAGTCAGTCGGGGTTTTAGAATGGGGATTTCACTTGAATGCATAAAATAAGGTCCGACTGTGCTTAAGAAAAGTGTATGAAACTGCGGCGTTTGTGTCAGCGCGATAATACTCCCAAACTTGAATCACTTTTATGACTTTTGAAGCGTTTTCTAAAAATCCAGTTAAAAAAAATGTATATACATTTCAAAAGTCATAAAAGTGGTCCTGGTTTGTGAAGATTATCGTGCTGCAGTGTCATAAATGTTTGTTAACCACAGACCTTATTTTATGCATTTCCACCTTCCACTGCAAACATACGTCATCCCTGCGGTACTCTATTTGCCAGTTCAGTGAGATAATGTGACTAAAAAATATCATGAAATAAGCTTAATAGGTCTAGAAGCAAGATGACAGAGGCAGCCGACGTGGGTTCGAATCCGACCTGAAGTCTTTTGCCGCACGCCATCCCCTCTCTCTCTCTCTCTCCCCACCTTTCCTGTCTGCCTATACTGTCCTATCTAAATAAAGGCAAAATACCCCGAAAAATATATATATAAAAACTTCAGCGCAGCGGTTTGTCATATTGACAGTCAATCCCACTCTCAGCATAACTGACACTACGGCTAACAAACCAAGACATGCCTTGGCAGTTTTGACAGCATGCTTACAGTTCAGCTCCAACAGCCTTTCTGTATTTTCCCGTTGTCCAAAATATGACTATATCTATTTGACGGTGCAGTAATGTGTTTTTCACATCACATGCTTGAGATGTCAGCATTTCTAGAGCGATATACCTGCTTTATACTGTAATTACGCACACTAAGCTGTAGGCTGTGCTCTGCTTGCTAACAAAGGATAATCAACTGTCTGCATGCCGGTTGCCGGCACCACATAGTATTAAGCTTGGATGGAGAAGATGAAAGTGGATAGCTCTGGATGGGACAGATATGGATTTTGATAATGTCGCTGTGTTCTCAGTGGGAGTGGTACTACATAGCAGCTTCCTTTATCATCATTTGTTTGCTGCTGTCTTGCTAAAAGCAGCGCATTGACTCATATCTTGTGAGCACGCATCACAATGCTTTTTGCTGTTGCATCTTTTTCTATAATCATTGCATGCAGTATCGTATATTCATATTCTCCGTCTGTCAACTAGACGTAATCTAGTCAGCATTTTCAAAAATCCAGACAAAAAAGCTGCCGTGGTACGTACAGCCGTGTGGTGGGAGATAGCTGTGACACTCGCAGCTATCATGAAAGGACCCTTCTTTTCTCGGTGAGGGAGACATCACAGACTAGTCTTGTACCTGTTCCTGCCCTTTTCCACAGAGCAGGAAGTACAACAGAGAACGGCGGGCGGCTTTGACACGATCACACTCTCCGATAACCGAATCTGCTCCCTGCGAATGGAGTTACTACATAATCTCATTTTTGACGATCGCTAATATGACAGCATGCGTTTTAAGTGATGCGACGTTCAAAAGCCGCCCGTGCTTTTGAAATATATCGGCGATGACGGTTGAAAGGTGATGAGAGAGCAAGGCAAGCAGACCAGGGCAGATGTTCAGAACAGCTTGCGATGCAATCCACCCCCTGTATCAACTAAGAGGGTAAAGTGACATGAGGTCCTCCTAACACACACCGCACGCATCTTATGATGTGAGCCACACATTAGCCTGCATGGATTCGTCTTCATTCCGTTCAAAGTGTCCCATTTAGCGAGCTACAGATTGAATTCAACATTCACACAGTCTTTTAAAACAATGACTGCCAACACGGCTTTGCATGCGATACGTCTCTCGGGGCGGTGGTGTGTACGTCGCTGTACTGTAGTAACGATTCGAGGCAGGCACCGCGGCTATTTTGACTGGTCTGTCTCATGAGCTTCCTGATTAGAAGTTACATCTCATTAAACGAACACCGAGTAAAACAGTGTAACACAAGAACAAATGGGAACGCTGCCGTCTTCATAGCACCTCATTTAGCAGACTTAAAATAGGCTATTTTGCTAGAACTGACATCCCATCCATTATCTTCTAACCAGTAGTGCCTTGTTAAACTCAGGCCTGATGCAATAGCCATAGACTCCCTCTCGCAGGATTTACAGTGTAATTGATGTAAGGGATAATCAACTCTTAGGTGTGCGTTAAACGATTTGAATGCACAACGTGGAGGCAAAGAAGCTAGGGCCACGCCTCCACGTGGAGGCAAAGAGCTGGCGCTACGCCACGTGGAGGCAAAGAGCTGGAGCTACGCCTCGGGTACATTAAAACCATTTAACGCACACCTATGAGTTGATTATCCCGTTTATCCCATGGTTACTTGCAAACAATCCTTATATAAAAGGGAGCAAGTGGGCAATGTTTGTCTGTTTCAATTTTTGTCCCGCTCTGACATCATCAGTGATGTCATCAGTGACATAATTATTGATGATGTCATAGGCACTGATAACCTGTATTTTCGTATTGTGTAAATACATTTGTAAAAAAAACAAAAACAAACATAGGCACTGATGAAGTCATAGGCATTGTGACATCATCAGTGATGTCGCATTGTGGTGATGTCATCAGTGATGCACATTGATGCGCATGCCGGCCGAAACCCTAGTATAAAATACCCCCCCCCCCTCCCAAAAAAATGCAATCAAAATCTACAGGTTTTCACAAGCCATAACTCTGTTTACCGACAGTAGCAGCACCTGGAACAATCATTACCATCCCGTCAGCTTCTCATGCAATGAAACTGTTCACTGTTCCAGTACATACAGCAGGCCGAACCTTGGATATGAATCGGTATGGTGGAGAGAGTTTAGTCAGCTCAGAGAAGAACTCGTTAAGCTCAGCTGAGCCAGAAAGCTACCGTTAATTAAACAGCTGTGCAGATTGGATAGCGGATGAACATGTGATTAGACGAGCCAGACTCCATTCACGTTAAAACGTAGTGTCCTCTAAAGAGAGAGTAGCGCCAGCGGAGGACCAAAATGCGTGACTCATTAGCCAATGAACAGCCAGCAAGGGGTCTCGCGCTACTTTTGAATGATAAAATAAAGCTGATAATGTACAGAGTGAATGGAGATGTCGCGACTCTTCTATATATACATGCTCTGGTAAACGGTTTTAACGCACACCTACAGGCCAATCAGAGAAGAGTATTCACCCAGACATAAGGTATAAGACTGTATCGTCACTATCCACCGTATGTAGTGGGCTGCATGGCAGCCAGTTGCGCCAGTACACTCACCACACATCACATCAGCTATTATAGTGGAGAGTTGAGGACTGAATGGCCGTTTCTCAATAAGGGTTCTTGTGTGTTCTTGCGTTCTTGTGTCCCTGTGAAACGTCATCAGTCGCAGCCCAAGTACTGATGCTCTGGTTGGTGACTTGTGTCAACTTGGCAAGGCAGATATCCCAGCATGCATTTCAGCATAAGCAGAGGCAGAACGCAGCAGAGAAGACGCCATAAGCTCCGGAAGGTTTTTTACAATTTAAAGTTTTATTTCATCACTAAATTAATTTCTGATGACTTTTGATGCCTACAAGCAGGGTAGTAGGTTTCAATAAGTGCCACTTTACGAACATTTATGGCGAAAAATGGCAAAAAGTTCCAGAGCACAATTAGCTGCATCTACATCAGCTGAGCTTTTTATTTGTGTAGTACTGCAGGCCGCCTCTGCGCTGGTATTGCGCAATACCCTCAAGAACGCATCGTCTCAAACTGCCAACAGCGTCATGTGTGCTTGTGACCTAGCAAGTTCATTCTTCCAAGAACGACTAGCAAGAACGTTCTCCCCAAGAACACAAGAACAAGAATGCATTCTTGGTATTGAGAAACGGCCAATGTGCCAATTAAGTAACGAGGGATGATTAGGTGGCCATGATTGAAGGAAGGCCTGTGTGGGAGATTCGCCACTGGGCACCGGGGTTACACCCTCCAGGGCACCGGGGTTACACCCTCCAGGGCACCGGGGTTACACCCTCCAGGGCACCGGGGTTACACCTCTACTCTTGCGAACAGTGCCGATGTGATCTTTATTGACCACAGAGTCAGGACCTCGGTTCAAAGTCTCTCACTCACAGGACAGAGTCCCAGTGTCTCTGCCCTCGGGCATTGGGGAGATTATTCATGAGCCCAGAGGGTCCTCCAACCCCACTTCCAGCACCAGTCTTCCCATCCAAGAAGTAACGCAACCACACAGCCAGACGACCTGCTCAACGTCCCCAGGAAACTCAGTAAGGTATAACGCTAGGAGCCACTGGGTGCAGATACATCCCTGCATTCCTCATAGGAGGAGACAATCTCCTCCTATCCAAAGCTGGGGCTTCAATCGATCCAACAGAATGCTGAGTGTGCCCTTTCTCCAGAGAGAGAACAATGTGAGGAAGCCAGTCCAAGGAGAGATGTGTGTGAACGTGAATCACCCTGTCACATATATCCAGATGCAGCACCTTCAAAGTCACATCACAGTCCATATAAACAGTAAAAGCTGAGGGTGGGGAGTGGAGACTGGGGGGAGGGGGCTGTATGGGGGGGCGAGGAGGAGCTATATTCCCTTGAAAGGCTCCCTACAGGACAGTTGATCCTGTACTGTGTCTCCTCCGATGAGATACAACACAAAAGATTGATGCTGCCTTCTAGATTGCACTCTTCTAAGTGCTAAAAAGATTAGGCAGAAGTGTCGTCGGAGGAATGCCGATGCAGCAATATAACCTCTTCCTCGCTCGCTCGCTCTGCTCTGCCCCCTGTGTTCTGTTGCCAGACGTTGCCACGGTCCACGCTCTCCCTCGCCAAGAGAGCCAAATGTGGGTCAAGAAAGGTCCGGCCCACAGGGGCCCGCTGATGAGAATAATGAAATAGAAACGGGGAATATCTGAAAATACATAAAGATCTCCTCCCTCCCCCCCCTCCCTCCCTCCCCTCCCTCTCTCTCTGGTGCCACAAACGAGCCAATTAGGCTAAGACGTGTCTAACCCCGAGAAGAACACTACTAATGGTGACTGCGGAGATGAGATCGTATTTTCCTCAACAATCTTTACGCTTTGATGTATTTTTAGCCGTGTGCACGTGTGTGTGTGTGTGCACGTGTGTGTGTGTGCACGTGTGTGTGCGCGCGCGCGTGCGTGTGTGTGTGTGTGTGTGCGCGTGTGCGTTTCTTTCAGCATATCTCCAACTCGGCGCACGTTCCTCTTCAAAGCACATCGTGCACCAGCCGTTATTAGGGCGGACAGATGATTATGGCTTTTGGAGCATCTTGATCGCTGTTGTTTTTCTCCGGCTGTAGGCCGACTCTGGAGATGCTTTTAGAGCATTTAGAAGAGTTTAAAGAGCTGAGATCATCACGCAGGATATCATCACATTTGCATCAGACACATTTGGGCTATCATCTGCTGCTCGCAGAGAAATGACAAGACGTACATTGACAACTCACAGCAACCCAGCTGGTTGGTTGGTTCTTTGCAAGGTGTATTATTGACACAAAGTACCAATGGCACAAGGTAGCACTCACAAAACTTCAGGACAAAGGAGCTCTCAATTTCACCAATTTATTTTGGCCATGTCACAAATAAGCGTAAGTGTATTATTGACAATTATGACAATTCAATAGAGTGAATCTTTGTTCAAAAAAAGACGTCCCCTCTGACGCTGGCGACAACTGTTGCCCAACAAAAACGTATTCTTAAGGAATGGAAGTCCCCCTCTTCACCCTCTTTCCAATTGTGGTTGACGGACATGATCCCTGTTATAAGGATGGAGAGATGGAGGGATGAAGGATGGAGAGATGAGGGATGAGAGATGGAGAGTTGGTTCCTGAGAACCAACTCGCTTAGAGAATGTCTAACTATACGGGACCCGTTTTTAGTCTACCTCGATGAGGTTGGGGGCGACGGGTGACTCGCCCAGCTGGTTTCCTTTAGACCCCTTGTGTGAGATCCCAAGTACATCGCTTACAAGCACATAAGCACCTTGCGTGGCTGGTAGCACCACTGTCATATTGAATGTTGATTATAGTTCATATGTTTTTGTCTCTTTTCTTTTCTTGTGTCTGAGCCTGTTTGTCTGTTTTGTTTGTTTTCTATAAAAAATTAAGAAGGAAAAAAAAAAGACGTCCCAGCTAAACGACACTCACTGTAATTTATTTTGGCATACCGTACTTGTAAGTACAACGATCTCAAACTGTCAAACAAATATCCAAATGACGCACACAAACCTCTACATCCCTCCCAATAACTCACCATAGTCGCTCTCATAGAAGACGATGAACTTCTGCCAGCGCAGTTCTGAGACCAGCGTGAGCAGGACGTCGTTGATCCGGACGGGCGGCCTGGCGGCCAGCGTGTAGCTCTCGCCGTCTGGGCTGGGGTTGAGCTGGCAGGCCGTGCGCGGCGTCCCCTCCGCGTTCCTCTGGATGAAGAGATGGGGGATGTGCATGGCGTCCGTCAGGGACTGCAGGGCGCTGGCGGCCGCGCAGCCGGTGGACGTGACCAGGGCCAGGATCCCCTGGTTCATCAACTCACAGGCTGGAGGACGGAAAAGAGAGAGGAGAGCGGGTGGTGAGGATGCAGATGAAGAGAGACGAGAGGGAAATGACGAAGAGAGAAGATGAGAGAGGAGATGGGAAGAAGGTGTAGAAGAAGATGGAGTTAAGGATGAAGACGGATGGAAATATATAAAACGGGAAATAAAAGTGGACGAAATATAGATGGAATAAAATCAAGCAGAAATGAGGAGAAAAATAGAGATAGGGGAGAGAAGAGGAGAGGAAAAGAGATCAAACGATTAGATATGCTTTGGAGAAACAATTCAAAATAGAATCAATTGCAACAAGGATTTTTTTTGGGAGTAAGAGTGAATAAGAGTAGCCTGTTATTACATCAAGTGTGCTCAAGTGGGCTTAACAATGCAAGATGGCTCCTATTGAGGATTCAGTGTGAGCCTCTTCAGTTGGAAATAGATTACAGAAAGCAGGGGGGCTGCCAGAAAGCAGGGGGGCTGCCGGAAGGCAGGGGGGGCTGACATTGGGGTTGTATCCTAATGTGTGGATGAGAGAGATGCAGTTGGGGGCAAACTGTAATCCTCGTCGCGGCACGAGAATGAGATAGCAGATAAAAGAGCACATGGGTGCTCGCTAAAGGTAACAGTCATCGCTTCAAAAAGCTAATTAATCACGAAGCCACGGGCGGCAGTGTGCTGCTTGGAACAGCATAGCAGTGCAGACACAGGGGGGGTAGGAACTGCCAAAAATCAAAGTCAGCAATAATCTTCTTTTTTTTTATATATATATAATTCTTTCAGATTTTTCCCATTTTCTCCCCAATTGTACTTGGCCACACTTCCCCCTGTTGTCCCAGTCGTTGCTACACCCTCTCTGCCGATCTGGGGGAGAGCCGTAGACTATTATAGCACATGCTTCCTCTGATACATGTGCAGTCGCCAGCCGCTTCTTTTCACCCGACAGCGAGGAGGTTCATCGGCAAGACGTAGCAACGTGGGAGGATCACGCAATTCTCACAGCCTCCCGCCCCCCTGCAACAAGCGCCCCAACCAACCAGAGGGGGCACTCTGCAGTGACCACCAAGATAAAGATAAAGATAAAGACACACACACACACACACACACACACACACACACACACACACACACACAAACACACACACAAACACACACACACACACACACACACACACACACACACACACACACACACACACACACACACACACACACACACACACACACACACACACACACACACACACACACACACACACGGTGGCTCAGTGGTAGAGCTGTCGCCTCACAGTCAGAAGGTCCTGAGTTCGATTCTCGCCTGGGACACTGTGGGCGCTGTGATTGTGTTCCCCCCCATATCCTCAGTGCCCACTGCCCAGGTGGGTTATCTCGTCGTAAGGGCCTTTCTCTCTGTGTGGAGTTTGCATGTTCTCCCCGTGCTCCCCCAGGGGGGTTCCTCCGTATATAACCCCCCCACTAAAAACATGCAGAAGATCGGATCGTCATCGTCATCCGACCAGTGACGACAACACCCGAAGTTGGTCCCCGGGCGCTGTACGAGAAAGCGACCACTGCTCCTGGCCTGCCCCTCGGAGGAAAGGACATGCCTGGATGGGTTAAATGCAGAGGACACTTTTCACCGGCCACCGTCAGCATGAGTGTGTTGTGGCCGCATGCATGTGTTGTGGTGTTCGTGTGACAATAGAAGACGGGCTTGTCCCGTTACGAGAGTTACGAGAGAGTACACACACACACACACACACACACACACACACACACACACACACACACACTCTCTCTCTCTCTTTGTTTTACAAATGGTCTCTCCACCACAATGCTTCTTGAATTCAATAAAGACAGTACAGATCAACACAAATACTAGGATGTTATGTGATGCTTAAACTAAAGACAATAACATGGTCAGTATGTTTGTGTGTGAGAGCAGCGCAGGTCACTAACCCCATTTGTTTATCGCCTGTGGCTCTGCGACTCAGTCACATAAAGTGACCATCCGTGCAATATTTTATGACTGCTGTGTTTGAGGCTGCGTTTCCTCCAGTGGTCTTCTGGTTGCGAGAAACCATATGAAGTATACATTATTATTTGCGCTTTAAAATGTGAGTATGCATCGATGTATGCCA
>NC_139633.1:26186307-26192430 GCF_964638095.1 Poromitra crassiceps
GCAAAATAATTCCCACTGTCCGTCAGCAATGTGAGTGATTGCAGCGGGCGATGCGGAGATAGCCTACCATTAAATGAGGCCTTGATGGTGGCTCAAACGTTCAGCAGCAGGGGGAGCCGGCGCGTACTGCATTACGTGAAGTCTGAGCCAGTGAAGAAGAGCCATAACAGCCCTAAATGATCCATATCGTCAGCTAAGAGGAGATGGATGTCGTGTGTCATTTCCTCGTTACGAATGGGCCCTTGCACTCAGGTTCTGGCAGCGTCCTACATTACAATAGCTTCTCAGCACACCGGAGGGAGGAGTGGGAGATAATGACTAGACTGAAACCCGGCAGAAAATGTTTTTTTTTTCTTTCTTTTTTCTTGGGATATTATTCAAGTCTCTTGGATGAAAAAAACATGTTGCAAAAGTTGAAAAGTTCTATCTTGTGTATGTGCCTTTTTAGTGAACGTCCCTTGTAGTGGACATTGAACGTCCCTTGTAGTGGACATTGAATGTCCCATGTAGTGGACATTGAACGTCCCTTGTAGTGGACATTGAATGTCCCATGTAGTGGACATTGAATGACATTGAACGTCCCTTGTAGTGGACATTGAACGTCCCTTGTAGTGGACATTGAACGTCCCTTGTAGTGGACATTGAACGTACCATGTAGTGGACATTGAACGTCCCTTGTAGTGGACATTGAACGTCCCTTGTAGTGGACATTGAACGTCCCTTGTAGTGGACATTGAACGTCCCTTGTAGTGGACATTGAACCTTCCTTGTAGTGGACATTGAACGTCTCTTGTAGTGGACATTGAACGTTCCTTGTAGTGGACATTGAACGTCCCTTGTAGTGGACATTGAACGTCCCATGTAGTGGACATTGAACGTCCCTTGTAGTGGACATTGAACGTCCCATGTAGTGGACATTGAACGTCCCTTGTAGTGGACATTGAACGTTCCTTGTAGTGGACATTGAACATCCCATGTAGTGGACATTGGACTCTCGGTTCATGTGAAAACGCAGATCAAAACATGGAGATGCTTCAGACCCAAAAAGCACCACGATAGACCCTTTTCACAGGGGCCATTTTGTGTCGAAAAGGCAGGGTAAACACAGGTGCAAGCAAAACACTAATGAGGGAGCCCTAAACTGTCACAAATTACACCAGATTTTGTCCACAGGGGAACAGGTCCACAGGGGAACAGGTCCCTGGGCGGTCTTGGACTGCCGAGTGTCATTACTGGATGGCGCTCTGGTTCACTTCACCTCAAAGCAGCTGGTGAGGCAACATCATGTTCCTCTTCTTCACTCCAAGCTCTTGTGTGTAGCACCCTCCCCCTCACAATGCACCTCTAACCCCATCGTTATAGGCTCTCTGAAGATCTGGGCACAGGTTAGCAGCCATTTCGGTTGGTCTTCTCCTCAAGCGACTCCGGTATGTAACAATCACCCGTTTATGTCTGCCAAGATCAGCCCTATACTCCCCTTTAGAGGGGAGGTCTGCGCTGCCTGGGAGACTTGTGTATTGATGGTCTATTTCCCCATTTTGATCAATTATGTATAGCCTTTAACTTAAATCGCTCAGATTTCTTTCAGATACTTTCATCTACGAAACTTCGGTATAAGACTCACTCCCCCTATTCGCGCAAATTCCCCCTTCCAGTTAAATAGATTTATTATGTCTCATTTTTCAACAACCTCCTATCCCCAGCGGACGAATCAATCATTAATCAAATTAGAGCTAGCTGGGAAAGAGAGCTATTAACTCCTCCTCTGTGCCGGCTCAGCCTAGTTCAAAGTAGTCTGTAGACTTCATTATAGCCAGGCTACTAGACTCGCTCAACTTTACCCAGGAATCAAGTGGATGAAAAATGTGAAAGATGCTCCCAAAGCCCACTGTGATTTGACGCATATGTTTTGGTCTTCTTCACCCAAATATTTCTATTGTGTGTGTGTGTGTGTGTGTGTGTGTGTGTGTGTGTGTGTGTGTGTGTGTGTGTGTGTGTGTGTGTGTGTGTGTGTGTGTGTGTGTGTGTGCGCGCATGTGTGTGCGTGTGTGTGTGTGTGTGTGCGCATGCGTGCGTGCGTACGTGTGCGCGCGCGCGCGTGTGTGTTTGTGTGCGTGCATGCATGTGTGTGTATCTTCTTCGGGGAAGAGGTCTGGGATAGGTGGAGACGGATAAATGGGATTTTGGGGATGATCAAATGTCAAAAAGAAAATAGAATTTCTAAATTGTAATGTAGATTCTGCGGTTTTCTGCATTAAAGCCATCTGATAAGATTTTAGCTTTTAGATGTTTCATTACAGAAAGTGTATGAAACCCATGACCTGTCACACTTTCGGTCACTGGGTTACTTATGGATGGAATTATAGAGTGTGTGCGTGGGGGGGGATGAGTGTGTGTGTGTGTGTGTGCGTGTGTGTGTGTGTGTGTGTGTGTGTGTGTGTGCGTGCGTGCGTGCGTGCGTGCACGCGCGTGCATGTGTGTGTGTGTGTCCGCATGTGTGTGTTGTAACGGGTGTCTCGTGACAAATAAAGATGAGTTTGTCCGTGCGGTTCTTCTTCTTCTTCCTGGGATGTCCTCTACACACTGCAACAGGTTGCAGCATGATAGCAGATATATTATGGTTCTTGAAATGAATGAGAATCACGTCCTACTACAGTGGACCAAAAAAGAAGTGCCAGGGTCTCAGGAGGATGTGGCAACTGGACCATGGCTTCTTCTTCCTCCTCCAACATCTAACTCTCACTCTAACTTTAGGCTACACCTCCACTTGGAATGAGCAATCTCTCCATGTTGCTGTCTCTCTCTCTCTCTCCCTCATTCAGTCAGTCACTCTCCTCCTCGCCCTTTCTTCTGGCAAGATAAACATCCATGGCCTTTTCTCCGTGCTCTTGCACTCCTGCTGTCAGACCAAGATAAGGGTACCTGCTCTCCCTGTCAATACTATTGACGCTTAAGACTGCCCATCTCATCTATACTGCGATGGAGATTTCTCTCCTGAAAATTACACCCCCCCTCCAGTTGACAGACAGGTATGACATGAGAAGATATACCCGTGTTGTATATATAATAACCATACACTGTTGCACAGCATCCAACATCATGTTGAGTATTAGTGCTATAATGTCTAATATATAGATTGACCGCTTTACTCTGCCATGACTATTTATGATGGGCCTGTTGAACAAAAAAAGAAAAGGGAAACCAAAAAACGGGGAACACACTTTTGTCCCAGTGCAATAACAAGCCGCCGCCTTCCCTCTGATGATGCGGAAGTGAATTGAAAAGCTGTAGTTCCTCGAATGGCCACTAGGCGCCAGGGGCAGTAGGTATTCCCCCCATGTTAAAATGCCTGACTTTGTAACAGGATTAAACATCTTTCCAGTGAGGGACGAAACACGGTTTTGGTCTATATAGCTAATTTCACCTTTTCATAACAACCGTAGGGGGGGAATTTTTTATATAACTCACCTGTTTGGAGTAAAATAGATGATAGAAAAGGGAGTGATTGACAGATCGCCTGTCCAGTGATCGCGCAGCTTGCCGATCACGGACCAATAGCAGGCGGAGCTGCGGCTCTGGGAAACTCCCATCTCACGTGAGGTGCGGAAGGACTCAACCCATTCCCTCCCACTCTGCTGACGAAAAATCAAGATGGTGACACCCACCGTTTGAACTCCACCAGGAAAACGAAATTTAATGGGATAGATATGTCCATATTATTTATGTCTATGGCAATAACCCAATGTCAATGGCTCTTGACTTTTAGTGTGAAGTCGCTTATTGTTGATTTTAGTACTTTATGAATTTCTAATGGATCCTCTCACTTGTGAATAATTCAACGGGATGGTGGCAGAATTTCAGTACAATTGTGAGACTAGCGTTTGTCATTGTAGTGGTCTTATAGAGACACTGCGGAGCGCGTCATCATTCAGAAACCACGCCCAAAACGGGGGAAAACAAACCCCCCCCACCCAAATCCTGGCGTTCTCCTATGTCACGTGTTACACAAAGATCATATATACGGAAGATGAACACTCCAACTTACTTCTTTGACAGCTAGATCCACATCTTTCTTCTCGCCAATTCTCAATGTTTCTCGTTTTGCTCGGGAGTACAAAAAAACTTTAATTGGCGATTTTTTACATTTCTTGTCTGCGCAGCCCCACCACACAACCGCTTTTAGCTACGTTTAATTCAAGGAAAATGACGCTGGTGTATGGAAGTGAATGGGGAGCTTTCAGTTTCCCCTGTGATGGGCTATTTCATGCAGGTGAGAACAGGGTTTGTCTTTGTAGTGGTCTTAAAGCACATTTCGCTGTGAGACTAGCGTTTGTCTTTCAGTCTTTGCAGTACTTGAAGCACGTTTCGCCGGCTACATTGGCACGTCCATTTTCTCTTCCATCATCATCATGTGACCGAACAGTGAGTTCCTCACCTTCGCAACCGTTTCTCAAAGCGACGGCCTTTTCCACCGCTTTCTGATGTCACAACAGACTCATTAAAATGCTCACGGCGTGCACAGCGCGTCGACAAGAAACAAAACTATTCTCTGCTCACGCGGAGACATTTTCCAAATGTTATCTCACCTGAACCATGCACACAGACTGACGTTAGAAGACCTGCCAACTAAGCTCGTTGGACGTGACTGTACAGAGACGAGGCGAGGCAAATTCTATTTCGCACATTAATTCACACACAACAACAAGGCAAATACAATGTGCGTCACAGTCAACAGATTTCTTTTTAATAAGGTGACATTAAAAAAAACAACGCCAGGCTATCACTCTGTGAGAGTGAGACGCTGCTCTTGCTCTGTGTTGTTGTGACCAGAAATCTAATAAAGAACTGTATCGTATAACAGTCATAATGGCTTGTCTCTTGCCGGGGTGATGGGAATTGTTCTGTGGTTTTGCGCCCGCACTCGGGGCTTTGTGCGAGCGACTGCTGCGTCTTGTTCTTTTCGCTGCATAAGCGGAAATCAATCAGATTCTATAGAGTGGAGTATGGGCCAACATCAGAATGCTTTGCAGGTTTTGACAGAGAGATCCTATTTTTTTTTTTTATCCCTGTGCTTCTTTCTCCCCACGCCTTGTGTGTGTCCCGATGTTAAATATACTCCAGGTGCTGGGACTCACTGTTTCCGACAATGTAACTGACAAAAGGAGATGCCTGGTTTGCCGGCTAGAATTCATTCCTGGAGAGTATTTTTGACTCGCCTGTGTGCCCAGGGGGATGCAACAGAAGAGAGGGCCTTGCTGCAGTCCACATCTCTCCAGCCCTAGTGAGAAGAGGCCTGACCCGATGTGACAGAATCCACTCCTCCGTTGCATCGGTTCAGTAAACAAGGTAAGAAAGAAAAATAATGTTGATGTTTGACTATGGATGTCGGTGGAGGGCGCACACCTCTACAGCCTCAGGAAACGCTGAGTCACGGCGGGGCTGTTGTTTTGTTATTTTGGCCCCCGAAACTGATGCGACCAGACAATGACATCAACGACAAGCCCGAAATATGAATAGCCTGCCTGGTGGCATTCAGCTGCCCCCGTTAAGAGCTTCACTCTTTCTTCCCCCCCCCGCTTTCCTTCACTCTTCTTCTCTGCTTTGTGTTTGTTGTGCCTCCCCCCCCCCCAGCACAACAGGCCCGTGGCATCTCAGCGTCTCACAAACAGAACAAGATTTTGATCTTACTCATAATAACACTGTGTTGATTATCTATCCAATATATAGCATCTATCAGATCTTAAAGTCGTTCTCCAATCGCATTTCATTATCAACAGCCTGTAGTATTGTACTGTATGTTGCATCTGCTGCAGTCACACAGTCCAGTCTGTCTCTGGATTATCTGATCCTCTCTCTCTCTCTCTCTCTCTCTCTCTCTCTCTCTCTCTCTCTCTCTCTCTCTCTCACTCTGTGTGTCTTCTCTTACTGGCCACTTCTAACTCTGTCTTTTGGCATAAAAAAAAATGGTTTCAGGCTCCCTCGCGAGGGTTATTATGGTCAATCCTATGTGAGTAGCATCGTCCTTCGCATACACCTTCGCCCTGTTTCGAAACCGGTCCCTAATACAGAAATAGTGGACTATATATAGTGTGTGTTGGCCATTTTGTACTAGTGTCCGAATTC
>NC_139633.1:26192630-26222630 GCF_964638095.1 Poromitra crassiceps
TCTCTGTCCCCCATTCTCCCCTCCTCTCTCTGTATCTCACTCCCTCTCCTTTCTCTGTCCCCCATTCTCCCTCCTCTCTCTGTATCCCACTCCTCTCCTTTCTCTGTCCCCCATTCTCCCTCCTCTCTCTGTATCTCACTCCCCTCCTTCTCTGTCCCCCGTTCTCCCTCCTCTCTCTGGAATCCCACTCCCTCTCCTTTCTCTGTCCCCGTTCTCCCTCCTCTCTCTGTATCTCACTCCCTCTCCTTCTCTGTCCCCCGTTCTCCCTCCTCTCTCTCTGTATCTCACTCCCTCTCCTTTCTCTGTCCCCCGTTCTCCCTCCCTCTCTGTATCTCACTCCTCTCCTTTCTCTGTCCCCCGTTCTCCCTCCTCTCTCTGTATCTCACTCCCTCTCCTTTCTCTGTCCCCCATTCTCCCTCCTCTCTCTGTATCTCACTCCCTCTCATTTCTCTGTCCCCCGTTCTCCCTCCTCTCTCTGTATCTCACTCCCTCTCCTTTCTCTGTCCCCCGTTCTCCCTCCTCTCTCTGTGTCTCACTCCCTCTCCTTCTCTGTCCCCCGTTCTCCCTCCTCTCTCTGTATCTCACTCCCTCACATCCATCTCCTCTTCCTGCCTTCGCTTCTGCTCGTTATCCTCGTTATCTCTGCTCCGGTCTTTCTTATCGTCCATGGTGGAAGCAATACAGTAGCTCAAACATGCAAGACAAATAATGACGTTCATTCGGGGATGCTCACTTGCTACAGTTGCAATAATACGAGAATCCTCCTGTAGGTTGGAGGATTACATTGCATGCATTGAATTATCTTTTATAATAAGGCCATGTTCCCCCCAGCAAGCAGACTTTTAATAACGACTAATTCAACAGCAGTGGACAGTCTTATTCACTTTGTTCTTCTATAGTATTCACCTTTTTCCTGGACTTACGTTTCCCATGATTCTCAGCGGTAGCCGGCTGTCGACTTCCTGTTTACATTTTTTTCACTAGCAAGGAGGTGCGCGCCGCTGTCAAAGAGTGGGAACGTATATCCAAAATGGCTAAAAATAGTAACGTTGTGTGGTTGCATAGCGGCGATATTTTACAAAAACGAGGTGAATGTGAATTCACTGGTACTGTATGGACTTATTTTAGCCAAATTGCTAAAAATAGTATGTGGGTGCATAGCGGCTGCTTTTATTTTGAAGGCTAAATGTCAAAACCGGAACTCTTATTATTTGGTCATTGAACGGAGCTTTAGCGGGTCTCTCTCTTTCAAGATTCAAGATATTGTCACTCCGTTGTGCAATTATGCACATGTGAAATTATTGTGCTGGGGGCTCCATTACAAGACATAGGTAGGTACAAAGTCACAACAATTATTTATTATGATTATTTCAGTCTCTTTCACTATGAACGGTCCTGGGCGGAAACAGGCACCGGCACCTGGAAACAGGGATGGAGGGTGTCATGGAAGCGCGTACCTGTCTCACCATGAAACTGGTGAATAGGTCTAATGGTGAAACCAAGTAAAAAACAAATGATTGTATTAAAAAAAAAAAAAAGCTGCAAATCAGAGCAAAATAGGAATTGTAGTCTGGATTCAGTCTGGATTCCCAGTTCCATCCTCCCCTCCATCTCCCCGACATGGCAAACATGTGGTTTGGCCGATAACAGAGGTAGTTGAGGGCTCAGGAGTGTAGCCTGTCTAAGTATCCGAGTGATTTATAGTTTTCCCCAGACATCTCAGATAGTATTTTTTTTCTAATTCCTCTGGACACCCCTTAGTTCCAATCAATCTGTCTGCAGGAGCTAATGGTATAGTAGCAACAGTGCGGCATGCATGCTATTCTGAGATGTGGATTCACAGCAAATCAATCACCCTGTCACAGCCAAGCCACCATTGAGCAAGGCAGTAGGTGGATCTAGACTTTTGTGAGCCAAGATCATTCTGGAGGCCTTGATCCAAGCCTATCATGGCATATTTGGACCAACAATACACCTTATAGCGCTGTTTCAGAAGTTACATTTTCTCAGTAAAGGTGTATAAGTACAGACACGACTGTTACTTGGTGAAATCAGATCCTGCTACAGTACAGTATGTAAGATGTTGATGGACAAAGTAATAGGCTATACTACTAATAATAACCTTCAATTATGTAGTGTTTTTCCAAACAACAAAGTGATGTGTGCAAAGCAAAGTCCTTATAAGTGTTGGGGGAAAAAAGAAAAGAAATGAATGAATTCAATAAAAGAGCAGACGAAGCAGAGAAGGAACTAAAAATAAATAAATAATATGTACAAAATTACAACAGGGATGAAATGGGAGCATTTGTGTGTGTATCCCTTTAAGACCGCAAACCGCGTCACGCTTAAAGGGATACACACACAAATGAGGGATATACACGCAAATGCTGCATCAGGTATCAATGGGTTAAATGGTGATATGGATCTGGCTAGGCTGCAGTCTGAGCTCCTCTAGGCGCTCAAAAGGAAGTCTGTCAGAAAAAGGCGTGGTCACTTCCTCTAACAAAGTCATATCTTCTAACAGTCTAACGAGCACATGCAGCTCTTGATGATTGAAATCTATGCTTTCTCGCTTTGGCTTTTGCAAAAAGGTGCTGATATCCCCCCCGAGTCCATAGTCTCATTAATTTTTTGCTCAGTGGAGATCAGAGCTCCTCCTCCTCTCCTCCTCCTCCTTCCTGTGAGCCTGTTGAATGGAGGAGCCTTCATAAATGTCAAGGCGGAGATCACTTTTACGTATCCATGATTTAAGCTGTGGGGAAGAAGGGCAGTCACTTATAACCTCACACTGCCAGATGGTTTGTTTTCACATAACCACGGGCCAGGCACTTAAAAAAAAAAAACCTGGCAGGTGATTGGATGAACCATCTGTGATTGATGCGAACCGCTGGTGGTTCACGTTCAAACCAATAGATTGGAGCGTTTTGTCATGTGATCCCATGATCACATGACAAATCCAGCTGCCTCGCAGGTCTAACTTCCATACGTCCAATAGACTCATCATTAGGAAACTCGGTACTGTATGTAGTTAGTTATTTGAAACATATTCCAAAGTTAGCCAGCTGAATACGTTGTGGTTGACATTCTCTGAATCCCGAGGAATTATTTGAGGCGCCGTTGTGTTTTGGTTTGCCATTAAAATTCGGGCATTAGATGCAAAACAGCTGAACTACACCAACACGAATCTCATAGCTGGAGGCAGAAAATATGACATCTAACATGGTTCGAAGATGCAAATGACTCAACTGTTCTATTTTCGAACAAAGAAAAACATGACATGTTGCTGGGATCACAGCTAGAGGGCACTACAGTGCACACTGTACACTGCTGAGGGCTCACAGATAGAAGGCACTACAGTGCACACTGTACACTGCTGAGGGCTCACAGATAGAAGGCACTACAGTGTACACTGTACACTGCTGAGGGCTCAGCGGTGCCTGCATGGTGTGACCAGCATTGCTGCATTTTTACAATGTAGTGAGGATGTTTGTATTTCATAGCCTTTGGCTCCTGACCTGTTGTTGATGTGCAAACAGATCTTTTTAACCCCTTGACTGGTATTGATGCCGCACATTGTGAAGATAGCAGTTCCTTTGTAGCTTTTATGCTAACATTTGTGCTACACCTCCTAAGACATTTGAAAGAAATAGTCTTGCCTAATTAGAAAGCACATACTATTATTATGACTACTGCAGCATCAATGCTTCACTGCCTTACATGCACTCTTGTAGGCATGTGCAGAGGGCCCGGTGTTTGTATTTGTATCTGTCGGCTATTTGTTGAGGCAGAAAAATATGTCTATTTGTATTCGAATAAAAGTGAACAATCCAGTTTTTTTTTTATTACACTTTAGGATACTATTAAAAGTCTTAAAATAAGAGGAGTGCTCCCAAAGCGGAGCTCTTGGCCTCCCACACCATGCGATGACCACCAGACAGAGAGCAGATCGACCGAAGCAGAGGAGAGAGATGTCTGCATGCTGTTAAACAATTTTTTTTATTTTTATATTTGTATTAGTAAAAAAACAAACACTATTCATGCTTTTCGGATTCGGCGCCACCCCTTCGACCTTTGACCTCTGGCACAAAAAGGTCACAGACACCTGTTCCCACAGCTTGAACGAAGCTGACAGAATACGTGTTCTCCTACTTTGTAGGGGAAGTCATCTATATAAATCCGCCATTCATTCCATCATTCATTGAGAGACGTGACTCATTGTGAGAAACGGCCTTCAAGTCGCTACCTCAGGCTCAACGCGATGAGTTAAGCATTTCCTGTTGCTCTTTCATGTGAGTAGGAAAATCTCCTATACTCTGTTGAGTTGAGCTATACATTAACTCAATGCATTGTCAAGCTGCCAGTGAGAAAATCCTGCCGCTGTATAGCTGCCTCATCGCATTAAATGCTGCCAGGGTTAGGAGTTTCCCAGTGGGGGCACACCAATGCTAAAATTGCATATACACTATGATAGCGTAAAGCTCTTTGGATAAAGCACGTGTGCCATGTAGATATGATTCATATAGTCTGTCTCCCTACAGTATATTACAGTAGAAATATTCCACGCCTTCATTGATCCTGCTTGCATTAGTTGGGCTGAGTGCACCAAGAGAATATTATATTACACTGTATGGCACGGCCAGTTCATACCATATACAGCGCAAGTAAACAAACAACACAATTATTGCCTGGGAATAAATTTGATGTTTTAACAAATGGCCCTCATAAATTAGCACTTATTGAATGCATGGAGAAGCCATCAAAAGCAACTGTGAGAAACTCGTATCCAGCGACAACAGGGGGAAAACAACGGAGTGGAAATTCACGAGCCTGTTAAGTCTCCATTCATCCATCTCGCCAATGCATTAATCAGAGCTGATGAGGCGTTGTCAGTTGCCTCTTTTCCAACAGACAGGCTAGGTGCCGGCTGTTGTCATGGGCATCAAGTGTGATTGTGTTAAGTGTTGCGAGTTTAAAAAATGAACCCGCTCGATCCATCTTACAGTACTCGGCGGCACATGGTACATAACATTGTAGGAATTGATTCATTAGATTTTCAACCCCAGGAAATGGTTCCTTCCACAATGATAGAAACAACTATTTGCTTTATTTTATTTTTTCTAAGTTCCTGCTGCCATGTTTGTGCATCACAACTCTTTGACTGACACGGTCCAATCTGATTGGTCAGAAAAAGCCCAACAGAGAGAATAGGGGACCAGTGGCAATGATAACAGGCTCACTCACCATTGGCTGACAAACAGTAAGAAAAGAAACCAGAAACCTGTTTTGGGGGCACTGGCTCAGTTGGCCAACTGGGCCTGGTCCAATCTCTTACTGGTGGCCCAATCTCTTACTGGTGGTCCAATCTCTTACTGGCCTCAGACCATCTGGCTATCCTTAATGTCCAACCCACCACACCAAGTGTACAGTACTTATACATACAGTAATGTATGCATATACGTCGAAGTGTGTAAGTGCATGGGTGTGTACTCTGTGTGTGTGTGTGTGTGTGTGTGTGTGTGTGTGTGTGTGTGTGTGTGTGTGTGTGTGTGTGTGTGTGTGTGTGTGTGTGTGTGTGTGTGAGAGAGAGAGAGAGGTGGTTGCTCTAAATGTCCAAAGGCTTTCCACCATGTTTAAATGAATTTAACGTAAATTAAATTAATTGCAATTAAGAGTAACCTGTTTAGTCGAGGGAGAGTCGGCCGCTGATTGTGTCGACAAAACTAAAAGAGAATTGAGGCAAATAGGAGGTTATTTGTTTTATTTCCTTTTCCATGATGAATCATTGACTGGGAGGCCATACGGTATTTGGACGGTTAAATTGTGCATTGATCAGCTTATTGATGCAGATGATGTAACTTCCCTCACTTCCCAGACTTTCTCCAGGGAATAATCATCTGTTTTAATTTCCCATTCTCAGCACTATTTTGAATTTGAAAGCCCCGATAAGTTTCGACAAGCTTATTTCCAGTTAATTTCAATGCGCCCCGCGTTTGCACAGTAAAGAATACTTTTAATGAGGAACACCGATTTTGAGGAGCTCTCAGCCAACAGCTATTATCCATCATCCATCTGCTGGGGAAAGTGCACCATCTAATTAAGAATGCCTGGGCTTAACTTGTTAATCACCAGATTCGAGTCGGAACATAAATAAACCATACATTTGTGTTCCTATAATGAGGGTGCACACGAGTATCCATATGGCGTGATTTGAAAAACAGTTTGATGAATGTGAGAGCGGCGGCGCTTTGGCGGCCTTGTGTGTGAGAAACATGATAGACTGCTGATGATAGACTATAATACAGTGCATGGATGAGTTTGTTTTTCTCACCTTGCACACGTGACCTTAATAATAAAATAATGGCCGCCTGGGTGGTGTAGTAGAGGAAGAAACTGGTGCCACAGGCATCAGCTAATGGGGGATCCTTTTAAATAAATAAATAAATAAATGAATAAAACACTCGCCTACAGTACCACTGCGGAGACCCGGGTTCGATTCCACGCAGCTGTACTTCCCCGCTTTGTCAGATGGACAGGTTGCACTGCAGCGGCTGAACCATCCTGAACATATGTGAGCTGTCACTCACATTATAGGAATAACTGTTCCCCGCTTCTTAAAGTTTGTGGCTTATATATGCGCGCTGCACTAGTGCCTCCTCTGGTCGGTCGAGGGGCGCCTGTTCTGGTGGGGAGACTATAGGGGGGGAATAGGGTGATCCTCCCACGCGCTACGTCCTGCCGGGGGAAACTCCTCGCTGTCAGGTGAGAAGAAGCGGCCGGTGACTGCACATGTATCCGGTGAAGCATATACTAGCTCATTGCTTCCCAAACTGTGGTCCGCCAGAGAAGTTTTTTTTTTTTTTTTTTTACAGACAACAGTTTTTACATACACATTAACCCTGAGCAGTTGCCGGATTGGGCCGATTTTCGGAAATATCGCGATATTTGGGAAACATCACAATTTTGAACATTTACTTTCAGAGGCTGCAGCAGGCTCAATTTTAAAGCCAGAGTGAAGTTTCTGGTATCATATGAAACTAGAAGAGTTAAGGAATCAATTTGTACCAAACATGTCATGCTAGCTTGTCAGGAAGGTAGCTAAATAACACGAGGGAAAAAACCTTTTCAAAGGGGTCTTTTTCACAGCCTAATGTTGGCAGGTGTGTGTGTGTCTCCATTTTGAACCAGCTAGTAGCCTTATATTGTTATTTAGCCTTTCTGCTGCTATTGCATCGTTCAAATCAGCAAATTTCATTTTATGGGGGGGGGGGGGGGGACGGTATACGCAGTGGAAGTGGTCCCTGGGAAATTTGGTTTGGTACATAGTGGTACTTGCTCGGAAAAGTTTGGGAACCCCTGTACTAGCTAGTCCACTGCTCTCCCCAGATCAGCAGAGGGCGTGGTGGAGCCAGGTATTGGCCAGGTATACAATTGGGGGGGAGGGGGGGGGGAGGGGGGGGGGGGAGGGGAGAAAAAGTGAAAATAGATTTTCCCTTAGTGTTCCACGTCTTCTTAATGTTAGCACTGCCCTGTTGAAAAAACAAATGAGCTCATTATCCTTGGAAGGCCGGGCACATAGGAGAGCAGCACAGGCGTGACGAGCCAAGGCTTCGGATGTGCCAAGCTAAAAATGTCAACATACTACCTTGAGAGTGCACATTAAACTCGGGCGGTAATGGCCGTCACAAGACAGATCCCCATTATGAAGTCCATTAAGGCCCCGTGCTTCCCCCCAACGGAGAGAGAGAGGAGGGGGAAAAACACAGACGCAGGATTTAAAAAGTTCTGAATGAGCATCTGCTGATAAATGCCAAGGTGACCCACCCACTGAGCACTGCGCCACCAACAACTCACATGGAATATCTAATGGGAGCAGCACACGTGTGCAGAAAGACTATAGTGCGGAAATGTGTCGTTACTTCCAAAATGTGTGTGTGTGTGTGTGTGTGTGTGTGTGTGTGTGTGTGTGTGTGTGTGTGTGTGTGTGTGTGTGTGTGTGTGTGTGTGTGTGTGTGAGATGACATCCTCGGAATGCAATGGGATATGTTATTTTATTTGTTGAATTTGATTGAAAACATTATGTTAGCACCTTAATTAATACTCCCTGATGAGGTTTAATCAAATAATTAAAATTGAATTGAATCAGTTGAATTTGAAACTTGCTGACTCTGGTGACCCCTCTTAGTGGTAGCATTGCCAACTAGGCATTTCTTTTTTCCACTTTTGCAATTCATGCATAGAATTAATTAAGTAAGGGAAATGCCAACAATGATACTACTGAAAGACAGCTAACCTACTACCGAAGCGTGGATCTCTTCATCTTCTTGCAAAAACATTGAAAAGACCCTCCAGCCAACCTGCACAATAATGTAGAGACAACCTTTCCCTAAAGGTGCGTTCACACCGACCTATTAAAGTTTTTCGCTGGCATCGAGTTTACATACAAAGTCAATGCAAACGAGCGATTGGGCGTATATTCGCTTATATTTCGCTTGCATCAGTCGCTCGCTGTTCAACGCTGATTGGCTGCCGTGTGAGAGTGAGTCAAGGATCACACTGGCTTGGAACAAACCGCTGGTTTGTGGCAACAAACCGCATTGACAGCTGATGGACAGGCTGACAGCTGACATGAAGTGAAGTCTGTACTACCGGTATAGAGCTCGCGTTAGGAGCATGCTGATAGGCTTAGCTTGTAAACAACTACGGTGGCTCGTAGTGGACAAACATGACATTGCGTAACGTTATAGCCCCCAGATGTCCGTCAATTCTTGTGCCTGTTGACGAGCGATTTAAACACAGCGACAGAGCGATTCCAAAGGGTTGAATCGAAGCGACAGAGAGAAAAATAAATATCTCGGTGTGAACACAGCTTAACCGGCAATAATAACTTAAACTCTTGACTATGTTGCACACAGATATCACCGTATAAGTATCACCAAATCTGCATTTATTTATTTATTTGGGGTTTATTGTTGCATTTATTTGCATTATTTGCACTCTATTGCCTCTATTGTTGTATATTATGTACATTGCCTCTCTTTTATTGTAGTACAAATTATTGTATTACCTGTACTTGACACTTAGCTGACTTCCTTGGTATAATCCACTGGACCGCTGCTGTGACACCTGGATTTCTGCAAGGGACTTCAATAAAGTTCTATTTGATCTGATTTGATTGGTGAATGATGTGATTATCCTGATGATTCCAGGGCTGTAATTCAGCAGCAGCAGCTGATGCTTCACACCTAGCGGGGCACTGTCGGACTAAAGAGCGAGGACTTGTCGCACCAAATCATATCCGGGGAAAAATAGAATAAACACATCTGAGAGCAACACATCACATGGTCTATTTTTCTACAGCCATTATGCTATCAAAATGTATTTGAGAATGATATATGGAGGTAAATAGTCTACACGGGAGTGCACCTCTCTCGCTCCATCCGTCTCTCCTGCTCTCATTTGCAACATTACGCAACACAGTACGTACATATCACTTTCAAAATTAATAGCCTATTCATAGCTTTCAAGGGGCGTTACGTGCTGCCGGGAACGCCCACCTGGCGGTCAAAAAAAAACTTGTTGATTCCGTTGCCTGCGAGTCGACTCACGCTGTTTGTTCAGCCAAAGTGCCGGATAGCCTACCTGTTGTGCTATCGGTTGCACTAAACCGACGAGGAGACACGCCTGGCTTGTGTTTTACAGAATCCCGTCGGAGAAAGAAAGGAGGAGGTTGTGAATTTGTGCGACGTGGTTCAGTCGCTGGGGACGGCAAAAAAAATTGCTTTTTTTTCTACCATCAAAGTACACACGTCTTTGCTCTTTGCGGCCAACATTTCATCAAAGGTAAGCTCAAGTAACGTTACAATAATGATTAATACCCCGTTAACGTTACTTGAGCTTACCTTTGATGAAATGTTGGCCGCAAAGAGCAAAGACGTGTGTACTTTGATGGTAGAAAAAAAAGCAAAAAAATGTTGCCCTCCCCCAGCGACTGAACCACGTCGCACAAATCCACAACCTTCTCCTTTCTTTCTCCGACGGGATTCTGTAAAACACAAGCCAGGCGTGTCTCCTCGTCGGTTTAGTGCAACCGATAGCACAACAGGTAGGCTATCCGGCACTTTGGCTGAACAAACAGCGTGAGTCGACTCGCAGGCAACGGAATGACCAAGTTTTTTTTTGACCGCCAGGTGGGCGTTCCCGGCAGCACGTAACGCCCCTTGAAAGCTATGAATAGGCAAGACAAATTTATTGCCACAAAATTAGCTATACTACTTCATGTCTGGCTACTTTTTTGTTTCAAAGATGTATTTTCACTGGTAGGGTTCTCATATCCAAATTCTTCTAATAAACCACGACTGGGCTTAGCATGAGCACATGTAGCTATAATCACGTGTCCTCTTGGAATTCTTTCTTATTAAAATAAGCCGTGTTTGAAGTTCCACACTGACATGTTTTGTCTGGCAGATGACAGGTGGCGACAAAAGAGCTACGACAAATGTCCACACACTGTGATGTGTGTGACAGTTTATTCATCCATCATCACGCATAATAGATGCTGTTGAATAGTAAATGAGATAGAGTTATATTTTAAGCTCCCGCAGCAGCCGCCATTTTGAAAACGACCCCTTTCCGGAAGTTAGATTTTCCTCGATTTTTAGTATTTTATTTAAAGGTCCCATTCCGTGCAAAAGCTGTTTTTACTTGTAAATGCATATATACTGCTGTCATCCCTCCCTGTAATAAGTGGTCACAAGCTCAGAACTGCCACAGTTGGATTTGTCCCTATCCAGCTTCCCCCTGCAGTCTCCTTCAAGCCACGCCCCCTAACGCTCTGTTTCCCAGACGGGGTATTGGGACGTCACGATGGTCCTCAAGCATACTGCGCGGGTCTCTCTCACACAAGCTACCTGCACCATTTTGTCTATAGCCACACAATTAACACTTCTAGCTGGAGCGACGGCAACTGTACGTGATCCAGCAACTGCGGAGGTGCATTCGGTAAGTCTAGGCATTTTGAGATGTCCTCTTTAGCGTAGCAACCGTTAAGTTAGCGATAGCTCGCAACCTAGCGTGCTGGTCCACAGACGCTAATCTGATTGGCCGCTGGGAGCCTGGGGCGGGCTCTCCCTCAGCGGTCAATGGGAACTGTTAGTTCTGAATATATTATAGAAACAGACCATTCTTGGGAAGCGACGAGATGAGGAAGTGAGAACTCCGTCACAACAAACGGGGTTGCTATACTTTCGACAAATTAATCCAGAATCATGTTTTATGGACCAGAGACACACGTTTTTAAGAGGTTACAGCTGCACAAATTGGGACCTTTAACATGCCCAATAGTACCAGAAAGAATCCGTTGAAAAACCCCTTTTGTATCAATTTTCTCAGGGTTACGTGCTCTTTTTTTCATATATTGACTGGCCTAATGGGTTTGTTTTCTGTAAATGTGCTTATTTAAAGACCGTCGCTTGATGAAAACATAAAATACTTTACTTTGAAAGATTATTTGTGTCTGATGCTTCGCCCCTCCCCCCACAAAAAAGGTACTTTAGGGGGTCTTTGAACATAACACTTCAGAAAATTGTAATACAAAAATATATCGTCTTAATGTAAGTAATCAACTGGAGAAGTTTCATGATGGTGTCTATTAGTTAAAAAAAATTACCCTCTTCACCGGAATTTGGAGCCCCCTCTTGGGACGCCATCTTGGATTTGTCAATGAATAATTAACTGATGGTAATTTTCACTGATTCCATTCTATATCTTGAGCCCTAGAATCGAGGGGTAGACACCATAACCACCTTTCTAGGTTGAATAGTAATTGAGATATCTAGCGATTTTAGCAGCCGCCAGCGTGAAAACGACCCCTTTCCTGAAGTCAGATTTTCATAGATTTTTAGTATTTAACGTGCCCAATAGTACCAGGATCCGTTGAAAAACCTTGTATCAATTTGTTCAGGGTTAGGTGCTTTTTTCATATAATGACTGATCTATAATGTCATACAGTAGAGGCCATTTACACCTGGCGTTAACATGCGTTTTCTGCCATCTGATTGCAATCTGATGGCAGAAATGGTTGTCCTCTCAATCCACATACAGTTGCTGTATCCAGATTAAAAGGACACATTGCATTTACATTTGTGTTCAATGTGTACACAATGCATCCCCGACCACCTCCGGAGGTGGTTTGGCCGATCAGATTGCAATCCTTCTTCAATGCGTTTTGGGGGTGTTTACACCTGTACTTTCAAGTGATGAAACACAATCTGATTGCAGTCTGATGACAGAAAACACATGTTAATGCCAGGTGTACAGTAAATGGCCTCTTAGCCACTGTGGATCAGATTTGGCTGAAAATGAGACACCTCACAGTCTGTTGTAGCATATTATTCACAGTTAAATTGATTGGCCTAAGGGGTGTGCTACAGTTACAGGTCAAAACATGGTGATACTCTATGTGTTATTGCTTGTCCCAGAGGGAGACTGTGCCATTTGAGGGGGGGGGGGGGGGGGGTCACCATACTTTACTGTTGCTTTGTTTTCAGTCACGGGTGAGATAGAGGTCAAAGCCATGAGCGCTCCGGCCGGCTGCACAACCATGTAAACAACGTGTAACCCTCTTTGTTCAAAGAGTCATAACACACACACACACACACACACGCACACGCACGCACGCACGCGCACACACACACACACACACACACACACACACACACGTATGCACGCACGCACGCACGCACACACACAGACACGCACGCACACACGACCGCCCAGTCTGCAGTCTGACTCATCCTGAACATTTGTGAGCTGTCACTCACATAACTGTTTCCTGCTTCTTAAAGTCTGTGGCTTATATATGTATAGCAATTTAACGCTAATAAATTATTATCACGTACATTTTGAGACATTAGCATAAGAGTAAACAAACAGCACCATCAAAGACTAACAGCGTCAATGCATTTTACATTACATGCTGGGTTGCTTCAAAGCACGCAACGGTTTTTTGTAATTCTTTCTAGCACGAAAGTGTTCCTCCACTGCAAACTCAACTAAAAAAATGTTAGCAACAACACCCTCTTTGGACAGGAAGCAACCGGGTTTATGGAAAATGTGCTCTTAATTTTGAGAAACACCCTAGCCCTAACAATACCATTGGTTAGACTGGGCCACCAATCATCTGCTCTCCTTTGCCTTACTATAATTATATATCAAGGTATCAATTAGTAATCAGTGGAGGGTAGTCATGACGGGCCCCAGTGCAAGCTATTTTGACGGGCCCTAGTACACGCTAGTTATGAAGTACACACATGCAAGCAACACACAGACACACACACACACACACACACACACACACACACACACACACACACACACACACACACCATTAGGCATAGGGCTACAGTATATATATTTTTTACTAACGTGTTGGATTTCACAGTTGAATTAGTTACTTAGGCTATGGAGAATAGAGCAAGCCATCAGAACCATGGACAGCGCTCTGACATCCGGTAACAGACAAGCATCAGCACCTGAGAGCAGAGGAGCTTGTCTGTTTCACTGTGATGTTGAAATGACTGCTGACTGCTGCTGACAGTCTCTCTGAAAACTCTCTGCTTCTCTCAGCAACAGAGAGTCTGGCTCAATGCTGTGCTATGGACAATGGAATAGAAGTTTCCCCTTTTCTTTCACAGAGTTTTGTTTGCATCTTATATGTCTTATATGACTGAAGCACCAAACAGACACCGAGGACTGGAGTGCCGGTGTGCTGGCAGAGACCATACCAGGTGTACCTCCACACCTCAACGTGAAAATACCAGGTATAGCTCCACACCTCAACGTGACCATACCAGGTATAGCTCCACACCTCAACGTGACCATACCAGGTATAGCTCCACACCTCAACGTGACCATACCAGGTATAGCTCCACACCTCAACGTGTCCATACCAGGTATAGCTCCACACCTCAACGTGTCCATACCAGGTATAGCTCCACACCTCAATGTGACCATACCAGGTATAGCTCCACACCTCAACGTGACCAGACCAGGTATAGCTCCACACCTCAACGTGACCATACCAGGTATAGCTCCACACCTCAACGTGTCCATACCAGGTATAGCTCCACACCTCAACGTGACCAGACCAGGTATAGCTCCACACCTCAACGTGACCAGACCAGGTATAGCTCCACACCTCACTGTGACCATACCAGGTATAGCTCCACACCTCAATGTGACCATACCAGGTATAGCTCCACACCTCAACGTGACCATACCAGGTATAGCTCCACACCTCAACGTGTCCATACCAGGTATAGCTCCACACCTCAACGTGACCAGACCAGGTATAGCTCCACACCTCAACGTGACCAGACCAGGTATAGCTCCACACCTCACTGTGACCATACCAGGTATAGCTCCACACCTCAATGTGACCATACCAGGTATAGCTCCACACCTCAATGTGACCATACCAGGTATAGCTCCACACCTCACTGTGACCATACCAGGTATAGCTCCACACCTCACTGTGACCATACCAGGTATAGCTCCACACCTCAACGTGACCAGACCAGGTATAGCTCCACACCTCAACGTGACCATACCAGGTATAGCTCCACACCTCAACGTGACCATACCAGGTATAGCTCCACACCTCACTGTGACCATACCAGGTATAGCTCCACACCTCACTGTGACCATACCAGGTACAGCTCCACACCTCAACGTGACCATACCAGGTATAGCTCCACACCTCACTGTGACCATACCAGGTATAGCTCCACACCTCACTGTGACCATACCAGGTATAGCTCCACACCTCAATGTGACCATACCAGGTATAGCTCCACACCTCACTGTGACCATACCAGGTATAGCTCCACACCTCAACGTGACCATACCAGGTACAGCTCCACACCTCACTGTGACCATACCAGGTATAGCTCCACACCTCAACGTGACCATACCAGGTATAGCTCCACATCTCAACGTGACCATACCAGGTATAGCTCCACACCTCAATGTGACCATACCAGGTATAGCTCCACACCTCAACGTGACCATACCAGGTATAGCTCCACACCTCAACGTGACCATACCAGGTATAGCTCCACACCTCACTGTGACCATACCAGGTATAGCTCCACACCTCACTGTGACCATACCAGTTAAAGCTCCACACCTCAACCTCACTCACTCCCAAATCCCATTTTCTCTTCTAAATATGTCGGGTGGTGGATAGGGGCCGCCGGAAGCCCAGACAGCGAGATAATCTTTTGATAGTGATAAAATGCCCCGGGCTTTTATCTGCCATGACAGGCATACCCCACACTCATTAGCATACCGCTAATCATTACTCGGATTAATTGGATCCATTTTCACAGGAAGGAATTGTCAGCCCTTCTCTTGTTCCGTCGTGTTCTGCACTCTGCTTTTTTATTCATTTCCTCTTTCGGGGTGATGAGCAGTGAGCGGAGAAACACTACCTCCTCATGCATGAAATGAAAGAGAGCTTTGCCGCTCCTATAGGGGCTGACACTGATTCATTCTCCAAAGGTAAAGCCCGCATACACGCCGCTCACTTATAGCATTTCTGTTGAGATTGGTTTTCACAGCATGTACTCTTCTTCTACATCTTCTCTTATACGTCTACTTGCACTCTATATGGCTGTGTGCATTGGCAGCAGTAGCATGTGGGCGCTACCTGGCAACCACTTGGCAACCATCTGCCTGGTAGTCACATTCAAGATGTTAGCAAGGTGTGTGTGTGTGAGACACACACACACACACACACACGTCACACACACACACACACACACACACACACACTCACACACACACACACACGCACACGCACACGCAATGATTGTGGTTGCTTTTAGACACATACATGTATATATGCCTGCTGTTGGCCATAACCACTCATTTATTTCTGTAGTCTAGTTCCATCAGTGGTCTGCAGTGCCATATTGTGTGAATTAATTATGATGATACAAACATAATGTCCAAAACAGTTATTTCTGTCCTACCTGGGGTGCCATCACGCGCCTAATTCAGCAATAACCTTCCTGCAACGGATGGTGCCCACTTAACCCATGACAATGATAATGACTCCTCTCTCTCTCTCTCTCTCTCTCTCTCTCTCTCTCTCTCTCTCTCTCTCTCTCTCACCCACCCACCCCCTCTTTCCTCTAACATCAAAGGTTAGCTCTCTCAAATAGCACAAGAGAGCGACATCACTTCCTCCATTCACACCTGTGACACAGTGTGATTGTGACTGCTAGTAACATCTATTACTGTAAACGGGTGACACCTATACGGTAGACTGCAGTAGCAATTGGGAATCCATACTCCCTCCACATTTTACAGTAAGTGCAGTTTTTAATTGCTTATTTTATCTCAGTGTGCGTACATCATCTTCTTTGTCCCTGCTAAACCCTGTTACATTTGCTGCAATAATGTGCACCCAGATCAGTCTGACGCCTAATAAAGCCCGATGTATGCGTAGTCTCTCGACACTTTTGAAACTGTCTCTAGACAGATCTGACGTCAGAAGAGACAGATGAAACTGTCTCTCCACACTTTTCTTTGGTGTCGCCTACCTGGAGAATGTTTTTATGTCTCGGACGCCGTCATATTTTGCCGCACACTGTGATTGGCTGGGGTTCCGTCAGTGTAGCACTGTGATTGGCTAGAGAGAGAGTTCCATCAGTGTAGCACTGTGATTGGCTAGAGTGAGAGTTCCATCAGTGTAGCACTGTGATTGGCTAGAGTTCCATCAGTGCAGCCCTGTGATTCGCTAGAGTTCTGTCAGTGCAGCACTGTGATTGGCTAGAGTTCCGTCAGTGTAGCACTGTGATTGGCTAGAGTGAGAGTTCCATCAGTGTAGCACTGTGATTGGCTAGAGTTCCGTCAGTGTAGCACTCTGATTGGCTAGAGTTCCGTCAGTGCAGCACTGTGATTGGCTAGAGTTCCGTCAGTGCAGCACTGTGATTGGCTAGAGTTCCGTCAGTGTAGCGGTGTCTGACAGCCAGTCTCCCCGGCCAGCAGCTGCTTTCCCTGGCAAAAACCAGAGAGGGCCTCGGTGTGGGCGGAGGTCTGGAGGAGTGGAACGAGGAGCGAGGCCAGCCGTTGTCTGTCAAAACCGATGCGGGGAGAGAGAGAGAGAGAGAGAGAGGGAGAGGGAGAGAGAGAGAGGGAGAGGGAGAGAGAGAGAGGGAGAGGGAGAGAAAGAGAGAGAGAGAGAGAAGAGGGAGAGGGAGGGAGAAAGAGAGAGAGAGAGGGAGAGAGAGAGAGAGAGAGAGAGGGAGAGAGAGAGAGATACAGATACGAGGGTCGACGGCTATTTTTTCAATTTAGGACCCAGGCAAGATGTTTTTACAGTGATTTGAACTCGGGAGGAAACCAGACCGTTGCTCCTCGGATGGCTCGGAGTGAAGCTGAGGAGGGGGGAGGGACCGGCTTGCCGTTACCGTGGAGACAACCGAAACCTGTCGCTGAAGTATACAGTCAATTAAAAACAGCGTGCGACTCTTTTTACTTCCGTCGAGAGACACTTGTCAAAGATGTCGAGTGCCGACCATAAATGAAGCTTAAGACTCTTGGACAGACGGCCGATCTTCTGGGTTTTCCAGTGTCGAGCGGATGTTCACACCAACACTTCTGTCCGCTTCTGTCATTGTTTCCAGTCCGATGACGTCTCACGTGCATGCTGCATAGAGATGAGACAAAACGTTGTCTGGACCATAAAACATATCGATCGATCAACTCCAACTCCATTCTCTGCGTCTGTCCCAGAGTCCATTTCGTCGTCAGACCGATAGACTCTGGGTTCCCAGACTGCACTCGCTGCTGCATCAACCTAATTCCCCCCTGGGGACCAGTTAAATGTTCACGTTATCTTTACCAGAGAATTGACCTTAATGTAGTACCTCTATCTGTACTGTAGGTGTGTGACTCGGCAGAGACAGAGTGACACATTTGACAGTGTGCCAGTACAGACGGGCGGAGCGGGGTGGAGCCTCACACACAGGCCATGTACAGCACGTGAACTGCTTGCGGATAACTGAGGTAAATGCGAGCAGACAGAGGATCTAGTGGAAATATCATTTCGCTGATGTAGTCCGTAAGGAAGCTGTCATCCCCCATAATGCACGGCGGGCGCTGGCTAAAGCAGGTCTATTACCATGTTGATATCATCAATTTGGAGTGTCAGTGTGGGGTGAGCTAATACCCGTCCTGCCAGGCTGCTCTCGTGCTCATGCTCAGCTGCAGGGTTTCTGCTTTGATTAAAATCAGCAGCCAGCCATTCTTCCACACACTGTCCACCTACTACCTCCTACGGCCATTACATTTATTTCATGCCCCCTGAGCTGTTTTCCCTTTCAATGTCCCCTTGTGAGGTGCTTTGTGTCACATGGGCTATAGTGGGAATTAGGGATGTTCATCAGTTATCGAAAATCGATAATTGATCGTTAAGGAATGGAATCGATCATGTGGAATTCTTATCGATTATTGTTATTATTAAAAAAAAACACTCAATTGCACAGCCGACTAACGTGAGGTGGAGCTTCATATAGTCTCTAGTTTTCTGGCTGGGCACGGGCCTTTGTGCCAACAAAACTGTTTTAAACATGGGGAATTCACACCGGCATGCGCCGGGGACAGCAGAGTGTTGGAGAGGAGACACATTGAAATAAAGAGTTCATTGAGGAGAACACGTTGTCTTTCGTATTTTCTGCCATAGGCATTCATTTTGTAAAAAAAAAATATATATATATATATATATATATATATATATATATATATATTATTAATATGATTGATAATCGATAATTGATCGTTAATTTTCCCCGATTTTCGACATTTTTCAAAATGAACATCCCTAGTGGGATTTTGCGTCGCTGTCGGGCGGCCACCTTCGCCCTGTTCGAAACCGCTCCCTATTACAGAGACAGTGTGGACTATATAGTGTGTTGGCCATTTTGTACTAGTGTCCGAATTCTCATCTGTTAATCTGATTCACATTCACTATATAGTCCACTATAAAATACCCACTATGCACTGCAATTTTTAGTGAACAGCAAATGTACCCTATTTTCACCCATCTACCACAATGCAATGCGGTCATGTTTACCAAAGGAGAAGAAGAATGAGGTAGTTTCTGAAACTGGTTGGATCGTTCCCCATGTAGTTCACTATATGATAAACACTACATGGGGAATAGTGAGTGAGTGACTGAGTGAACCATTCCGAACACAGCTCTTGTATCTCCAAATTCAACCATTTTCTCTTTTCTTTTCGTTTTTTTATAAATGGATTTTGTGGGTAGCCAAAAGGAAAGGAAATTAAATTTGCAGGTACTTTGGACCAGCGGAAGATGTTATATCACTGGTTATTGATGTTGTTATTTCTATTACACTATGTTAATGAAATGACCAACAGACATGTATGTTAGGGTTAATACTCCTGTCAGTTCCCCTGACCAAGGCACTGGCAAAAAGAACTGGAGTTGGTCCCCGGGCGCTGCACTGCGGCTGCCCACTGCTCCTAGTTCTAGGAAGGTTCTTAGTAGAGGATGGGTCAAATGCAGAGGATGAATTTCCTCATGGGGATAAATAAAGGATAACTTAACTTAACTTAAAATGGGAATGTTTTTTTCTTCCTTGTGAAAAATTGCTTTTTTGGGGGGAGATAAAAGGTTTCCACCCAACAGCGACGATAGGGTATTTGTAGACGGTTAGCTTGCACTGTAGGCTATTTGAGACGTTAGATATAGTCTGGCTGATTCTGAGGTCAGAACATGACTGTAGCTGTGATGGGAACAAGTGAAAAGTCATGTTTGGTTCGCTATTTCCTGGTTCTTGTCATTCTAACTATAGGCCCCTTTCTGTGTGAGAGAGACGTGCTCTTCTCTCTGTTACGGCCGAACATGTTCTCAGGGCTCGCACGTGCCTTCAAAGTCCTTGAAGTTTTGTGACACCTTAGGAGGGACGAAAGGAGGTCTTGGACATTTTTAAATAGGTGTCAGGCTTCATTCTTTCCATGAAGACGTCCTGGTTTTCTTTCTATCACAGGAAAAGCCCTCAGGCTTCCTCTACTAGCAGGATATTGTGCTGGTGCAGTGAAATCCCTGGTGACATACTCAATCCTGCATGCTTTGCAGTGATCACAGATATTATCACTATACTGTATATGTCTTAGAATGAATCATTTGGCCTGTATTTTTCCAACGTGAAAGATCTTCATAGTTCAGTTGACGATTCATTATTTACCAGTAATTTAGTAGATTTGATTGGAGACTTTGAAGTAATTGAAGTCCTTGAATTTGATGTTTAAGTAATTGTGTCTCCTCATTTTTAGACCAGTTTGTTGAACGAAAGAAGTACAATTAAAAAGCTACCATTGACAGTGAGTTGGACTGGATTGTTTGTTTGTATAGAGGGTATGCATGTGATGTCACAGAGGCAGAAGTCACTGTGGGGTCAAGCCCACTGAGTCACAGCAAGACTGAGCTTGAATGCAGTAATCAGCCTAGATAACTGACACCTGCTGCTCAGGGAGGAACTTGACACTCATTTTGACACTCATTCCCGATTGAGGGGGCGTGTTCCAGTGGGTGTGCACCAAAATAAGCCTCATATTATGGCAGTGGTGATCGAAGCAGGAAACAGGAAATGCCTGCATGTAAACTAACTCAACGTGGTATAACTCTGTCTCCAAACAGTGTTGCCAACTTGGCGACTTTGTTGCTAGTAGTCATATAGTGGGGTCTACTATATTTAGCTACTTTTCAGAGCCCCCGCCCCCCATGGCGACTTTATTTCTCAAAAGCGCCTAGCGACAAATCTGTCGACTTTTCCTGACCACGGGAAGCAATGTTATGGTGTTGAATCCAAACGGATTTGCCAATATATTGGTGAGGCTGCTGCTGCCAGGTTTTCTCTCTCTCTCTCTGACACACACAGCGCTTCAGTGCAGCCTTCTCTCCTCGCGTCACCACGCTCTCTCTCAAAGGAGGAGGATGGGGTTTACTTCTCATTTCTAACGGCATACGCTAAAATCTGGCCCGGGCGGGCGGGCGGAGTCAGCACTTAATATTACAACCATACAGTCAATGGTTACAACGGCTATGCCGAGGAGTGTTTTTTTTTTCAAGCGTATATTGATATGCAAATTATCGTGTGACGTCATCTGGTGACTTCTAGCCACTTTCTGAGCAGCCAATAGCGACTTTGCTTGGAAAGAGTTGGCAACAGTCTCCAAAGTCGGCTTCACTGTCACAGTGGAGCAACTCTAGAACTTGTCTCATGAGACCTCTCTCTCTTGTTCCTAGCTTTTTGGAGAGACTTCAAGAACTACCTGGGATGACTGTATCCTGTTTGGGTTTTCTATTTGATCTCAACAGCCCATTGTCTACAGTACCTTAAAAATAAGCATATTTTGATACATAAACATATTGGATTCCCTGTGTCAGTGTTTATTCAATGCTGGGTTATATCAAATTTAAGTTGGATCCATTTCATTTCATATTCAATAACCTATAAAGCATAATCACGCATAGGCATACACCATGATCATAAGTTCCATTCCACACACAGACAGCTTATCTGTTGTCCTGTGGCATCTAGCAGGGCACGGTGTTCTGCAACACACACAGACACACAGACACACACACACACAGACACACACACACACACACACACACACACACACACAACTAGGCAACCGTGGCTGTGTGTGCTTCAGCTCCCCCCCCCCCCCCCTCTGTTCTCTGCTCTCTCCTCTCTGCCTATAAAGATCTATGACAATAGTTACATCCTTACTGTCCTCATGAAGCCTGCAACTATGAATTTCCATATTTCTGCATTTCTGCTATGAGGCAGTCTCTTTGTAACGCTGATATTTACAAAGACGTATGTTTAGCGGAATACATTTATGCGAGACAACTTTCCTGGACTCCTGGCTTTTATTCACTGGTCTCTATTGGGCTTGAGATACTATCTGGTTATAATGCGGGAGAAGAATGATGATTATTGATACCAATTCAATTCGACAACAGTATGTTTGCAGTTAAACCGGCTAGTTCTTCCTGCGCCATTTTTGCTCTTTTGCCTGTAGACACAGCTGTCTTGTACTGCTGAATCGTTGGCTTCTGTAGTGATCACTGATCTGAGTGACCCAGCGGACCTGAGCTGCCATCTGCTCGAGGACCGGCTGCTGTCACGTCTCGGCCTCCGGGATCCTAAAATGTTCCACGTGGGATGCTTCCAAACCCCCGTACCACAAAGTCTGCCTGTGTGCGTGCCAGCTTCCTCCTCTCTTGTGTGTACCTTTTATATATCCCTGCCACAATCAGATCTTTCACACACTGCTCAACGGTAGAGCAATATGAAATCCGTTTCATTTTTTTCCAAATTCTGTTTTATTTTTTCCTGAATTCGGTCCCCCCCCCTCCCCATTTTAATTTAGGGGTTAGTGATATTTCTTCTTTTTTTGACGACTTGACTCTCTCAGACAGACTCTTCGACATGTTTCTCAAGGAGAAAACCAAGTTGTGAGGTGCAGTAAGAGTCCCACGCAAAGGCCGACCCCCCCTCTCAAAACCCCCCAATCGAAAATGTAATCATTTCTCTAGGCCTATTTTACAATTATGAAATCATTTAGGTTACTACGATAATCGGATCTACTTCTTATTTTGATAATTAGGCCTACTTTTATTAATTTCAGCCAAATTATGGAACATTCTGCAATAGCTCTGTGAACATACTTGTCTATAGAGGGGCAAAGTGACCGCCTACTCCCTGCTTCAGCACTGTACCAGAGGTTTTTATCCGCCATTTATTTTCCCATAGACATTTTCATAAAATGCTTATAAAAAGAGTTTTACTTGGTCAAACAAAACGGTTCAGCTATATTTAGAATCGGGAGAGACCATAGAACATTTCACTCTGACCAAAAGTAAAAAAACGACATTACATTTTGATCTGAGTGAAATGTTATGCAATCTCTCCTGTTTCTAAATATATCTGAACCGTTTGGTTTGAACAAGTAAAACAATTTTTAAAGGCATTTTACTAAATGTCTATGGGAAAATAAATGGCGGATGACAATCTCTGGTACAGTGCTGAAGCAGGAAGTGACATTCACTTTGCCTCTCTATAGAAAACGAAAAGCTCTCAGCTAAATGCTATCCACTGCTACATCTGCTGTATCTCATATACAGAGGCCGCATCAGCTGCCAACTCAAAGGTATCGTTACAATATTCCAGGTCCATTTGGGAATTCATCAGCGTCTATAGTGGACCTCATCATTTTGTGTGTCCATCCATAGCGTTTTAATGTAAGCACACTAGTGCCAAGAGAGACATTCTGAACATGAGAGATTCACAAGCCGATTAGCTGTGAGGAATATTTTCATAATTGGACGCCTTCCCTGCAGATGCTCCCGATCTGGGGTTCCTCAAAATTAATTGGGCAGCGTGGAAAGGTGGCATTTAATCAAGTCAAAAGTATCACAGGGCACGACGGTTATTCCTCCTATGACCTCGTCCATTCACGCCTCCCACACGCTCACTAGTGTAGTGCCAACCAGCCTTGGCACTCACCTCTCTCTCTCTCTCTCTCTCTCTCTCTCTCTCTCTCTCTCATCTCACTGACCCTTACTCTCCCATCCTCTCTCTCTCTCATCTCACTGACCCTTACTCTCCCATCCTCTCTCTCTCTCTCTCTCTCTCTCTCTCATCTCACTGACCCTTACTCTCCCATCCTCTCTCTCTCTCTCTCTCTCTCTCATCTCACTGACCCTTACTCTCCCATCCTCTCTCTCTCTCTCTCTCTCATCTCACTGACCCTTACTCTCCCATCCTCTCTCTCTCTCTCTCTCTCTCTCTCTCTCAATTCAATTTCAATTTTCAATTTCAAATAGCTTTATTGGCATGAAAAGACAGTGCTTATATTGCCAAAGCAAATACACATTATTAACAGTACAACAATAAGGACATTATAATAATAAATGAATGTACAGTCGAAGATGTATAATGTACAAACAGTCAAAATTCTCTCTCTCTCTCATCTCACTGACCCTCCCTTACTCACCCATCCTCTCTCTCTCTCTCTCTCTCTCTGACTGTACTTGACTCTGTATTCCTCTCCCTCATCTCCCTTCTCGTGCCCTCTCTCTCTTTATTGTGAATGAGTGCAGGCAAGGGCCACATTTCCCACTGGTTTTGTGGATGTTTGGCCCCGAGGTCGAGGTCGAGAGATAGAGATAGAGAGAGAGAGAGATAGAGAGAGAGAGAGAGAGATAGAGATAGAGAGAGAGAGAGAGAGAGAGAGAGAGAGAGAGAGAGAGAACCAGGCTGCGCTCATCCATTCTCATGGGAGCTGACAGCTTAAGAGATTATTAGGCATGTTAGCAGCACACTCACTATACAGTATATCACCAGCTGGGAAAGCACTGGTGATGATAAAAGTAAAGTTATATACTGTATCAAAAGATTAAAGAATGTTTTATACATACTACCTAATCTGTCAATGGATTAAAAAAAAAACATTCAAACTGGACATTTTATGAAGTCAGCCGCTGGTGGAGATATATAATGTGGAAATATCTTCTGTTTTGATATGCTATCAAGTCTTAGTAATAATGTCTTCCACTTATTTTTTTTTACATATCCAACCTTTTTGAACAAATGCTTGAAATAGAAGTACGGAATATTATATAATGCCCTATAGCTCAACCGCATGAAAATTTTATCACTTTTAAGAAATTCACCTTGAAAGCAACTCAACCATCGTTTGAGGGGAAGGGCTCCTGCAGAGTCTCCTACATGATTAATGAATGCAAGAGCTGATCCACAAACATCTCATCTTTGTTGGTATACCTGCTATGGCACATCTTCCATAGCTGAATGTTACACATCCATCTTTCAAAGAGAATTTTACAGAAACACAATTTAAGCACCAGTCTATCTAATGACCGATTTGGTTTCCACTAAAGAATTCAACCTTAAAAAAATTAAAAAGCCAGAGAAGGATTGTGTGGATCATCATGATGAAGATCTCCACACCTCGGTCCATATCAAACATCTAATAAGAAGATGCCCTCATGCTCTTTCTCCCTCGCCCGTGCTTCTCTCTTCGTCTTATTACATTTACAAGCCTCTAGCGCTCTCTTTATATGGGCCTACTAGTGTTGCTAATTGGCCATTCACACAGGCTGGTTCTGCCGTGAAGCTTCTCCATCGCGTGGAGAGACCTTGACATGGATCTCCTCCTGCCTTGCCTGCCTCTCCTCCTTAACCCTTTGATGGATTCAAGTGCCTCCTCGCTCGTGCACAAAGCGGCTCTCAAAGAGCCCCCCGCTGTATCGCACAGCGCACGTACAAAGCAGATCTCTTTTGCTGTAAAGGCATTTAATGAGATCAGCGATCTCCCAGTGGACCAGAGTACACACATCTTAGGACACATTTTGATCACGTTAAGTAGAATATCAACCCGTGCGTAAAACAGGATTTGTGTGACACATCGCGCCCGGCGGACGGCACTTTGGTACATTTTGGAGAGAATATTAACACGTCTTCTCGGCTTTGATGGCCTCCGCTGCGCGTCAAGGTAGATAAAGCCAAGCATGGGGGGGGGGGGGGGTGGGGGGGGGGGGGGTGGAGGCAGTGGAGGTGGCGGTGGGGCGGGGCCAGCTGATGACACACAGAGCAACATGTGGGCTCATGTAGGAGCATTAAGGGATGGAGAGTGATTGACGGGACGACGTGTGTCAGGGATCGTCTTCTCACCCAAATAGGCCAAGATCTCGAGTGGCGTCCAGGGTGAGTGACGGGCGGGGCCACCTCTCAAGCATGATGGAGAAGTGGAAATGAACGCTCCCCTTGAGGGAGGGACAGCTTTCTTATAGCCCCCCGCTACAGGCCATCTGTTTTAAGGGATAAAGTGTGGGGGACGGCGGGGGGCGGGGGGGAGGAAGCTGAGAAGTCTCATGCCTGATTTTCGTATAGACCACCAGTTTAAAAAATAACTGTAAAATAAATAGATGAATAAATAAATGAATGAATAAATAAATAATTATGTTCTTTTTGAGTTGGAAAAAATAAAGAGCAGCATACGGAAAACCTAAATGCAAATATAAATAATTAAATAAATAAATAAATAAATAAATAAATACTAGGGGTCAGTCGAGATGCTACTATTATTTGGGTCTGCATTTGTTCAACCAAATAATTTACAGTATATGTATGGGAAATGGCCTGCATTTATATAGCACTTTCAGTACCTCAGTATAGGTACATTCACCCATATTCATACACCGATGGTGGCAAGCTACCACGCGGGTTGCTGGCACAGCCATTGGAAGAAATTTGGGGTATCTTGCTCAAGGACACTTTGACATGCAGACTGGAGGAGGCGGGGATCGAACCACCGACCTCTTTTATCCAAAGCGATTTGGTGGTGGCTCTACCTCCTGAGCTACAGCCACCCCCATCTGACGTGAGGGGGGCTTAAACTGAAAGTGGGTGAGCAGTGGTCTTGAACCTGGGGTCCGTGGCCCATAGGTGGTCCTCAGAGGTATTGCAGGGGGTCCGACAATTTTTGCCAAAGTAGTTTGTGAACATTAAAAAAAAAATGTATTAAGAGCAAAAAATAATGAGTAAACTCCAAGCATTAATACGCAATAGTAAATAAGGTGCAACATTTTTTGACACATTGTTTGCTCCTTCTTGATTTTTCTTATGTAATCTATTAATAAAAAGAAGTGTCAATCCTGATATCCTGGTGTGCGCTGGATTATAAATGTTATTGTATGCCACACTTAAAATGCTGCATTTTTTAAATCATTATTGTTGTAGGGAGCCCCTGCTCTGAACCCCGGCCCCTCCCCTGCTGCTATAAATCCACCCAGGGGAAATACAGCAACGCATTAAAACACATTTAAAATGACCTTTCAATCATAATTAATTAAGAACAGAGAGTTTGCTTATTAAAGCTGTAGGCTATTTAACAAACAGCAGTCTTGATGTCATGTAGCCTAACCATAAACTTTTATAAACACAGCCATGAACAAACATAGCCATAAACAATTATAATAGTAAACTGCCCCCTCAATGGGAGACACTGAACTGAATAAAGCTTAGATGAACATTGTTTTTTTTTTTTTTCCTGATTTTTTATCCCATTTTTTATCCCCCGTTTAGTGCTCATTTGAATTACTCAATCCTGGTTGCTACTCCATCCTCTGCCGATCTGGAGAGGGCCGAGACTGATTCCATGCATCCTCCGAGACATGGGCAGTCAAGTCAGCCGCTTCTTTTCACCTGCCCGAGGAAGCTTCACCGGTAGGACATAGCACGTGGGAGGTTCACGCTATTCCAACCAGTTCCCCTCCCTCTGAGCAGGCGCCCTTAACGATCAGAGGAGGAACCATATAAGCAACCAGGATGTTGCATGTTTTTGTGAAGGGGGTTCCTATATGAAGGAGACCCCCGGGAGGCACGGGGAGAACATGCAAACTCCACACAGAAAGGCCATTTTGCCGACCCCCACCCGGGTGGTGGGCACTCGAGGACATGCGGACGGGCACGCATTCCTTCAGCGTTCACATCGGCCCAGGTGGGAATCGAACCCACGACCTTCGAGCTGTGAGGCGATAGTGCTTACCACTGCACCACCACGTACCTCCTTAGATGAACATTTTTAATGAAAAAGCACACAATTATTTTTTTGTTTCATGTGTGTGTTGTCTTCATATCAGCCTCTTCTTTAAAACCCTCTTTCATTTTACGTCTCCTCTTGTTTCCGTAGTAGGGGATTCTGCAGGAGTCAAGACGTTGGTGTGACTGGGGAGGTGGATGGGGCGAAACACGGCTCCAGAGAAGACGATCAGCCATACAGCCAGCCACTGAGGTGAACGAACAGGAAGAGGGTGATGACGGCACGCTGACCATGGCCATTTATACTGCCACGTCATAATAGGCTCAGCAGCGACGTCATAACGGACGTCATATTGACAGGGGCTGATTGGCTATTGAGGATGGGGTGATGAGCCAGGAGACACACGTCATGACAGACGTCACGTTTGACTTCTGTTGAGAGCGCATAGCTATTGTGATTTGTGGTAACGTGACTGGTCTCCATATTGAAACTTGGTCGACACCCCCGTTAGTAATCAAAATAACTGAACTCTTCTCAGAGCAAAGTGAAAGTGTATTTTGCAGCAGCAGCAGCAGACTGACTGGGCCACTCAAACGAACCCTGCTTGCGCCTGTCTCTTTCTGTGTTCAATAAGAAAAGCCTATTCAGTTATTTTCAGTTGAAAATGTTTTCTCCACAGCTATAAGCATACAATTAACACATGCAAATATACTATTGAAAAGATTGCTGAAAGGAACAAATATTCATTTAAAACACACATTATCTCTGCTTTTGCTGAATATGCTATTCGCATTCAGGAACATCCTTAATAGATAGGCTACACACACAATTATGTTTGTGGAGACAAAAAACTTTTTTTTCTTTTATTTTGTCAGCCTGTCCCTGTGTCACTCCAGTTTTTCAGTCTTGCATCTGTGCCTTGGCCTACCGATGTGTTGCATTTTAACGGCTTTGGGAGAATTAGGATTTCACGCCATAGATATTATATGACTATAGATGGGTCACCGCAGGCTCCGCCAATTCTAACAAATGGTAGCAGCACGTCTCCTAAATGGGCGTGGTCACCCATTGACTCAGACCTGCCGAAAGTCTCCTAAGTGGGCGTGTCCGTAGAAAACCATGGGCAAAACCCACGTGACAAAATGAACAAGAAGGTGAAACCTAGTATATGCCAGACATGTATGTTCCTCATGCTTCATATATGCTCCTTCATATTCCCTGTTTATATGACTTGCAACGTGGAACACAGCAATAAAATTACTATTATGATAACAGCGTTTGAGTTTTAATTCTGCTGTATGAGAAATGCCACCTCGGTTAACGTTTTGTAACATATCTGGCGAAAGGCACCGCATCGCTCCTTTTACAAAATGAGCAGCTTATTTTCACTTTCATGTTCGAGCCAAGGATATTCTGAGCCAGTTAGCCTCCTAGTGGCTAGTGGCATTGTGGTTTGAGTGTCCGCCCTGAGACTGGGAGGTTGTGAGTTTGATCCCCGGCCGAGTCATACCAAAGACAAATGGGTCCCATTTTTATAAATGGGACCCATTTGCCTCCCTGCTTGGCACCCAGCATCAAAGGGTTGGAATTGGGGGGTTAGATCACCATATGATCCCCGGGCGCGGCACCGCTCCCCCAGGGGATGGGTCAAATGCGGAGAACAAATTTCGCACACTCAGGTGTGTGACAATCAGTGGGACTTCACCTTTACCTTACTTCAACATGTCTTTGGACTGCTGCTTCACCTTAGCAATGTTAACGCCATCTGTCTGAGGATCCAGCATTGTTAACGTTGCAGTGGAAACATTAACGTTCTTTGTGCCACAACGGCAAGCGTATACGTTACGTTTTAGCTAGCAATTCATTTTTGCATGCCTTCAATTCAAACTCACATCATTGTAAACTGTTTTCTTGAGAGTATACGCACTGTTGTTTTGAGTATGCTTTTATTTTGAAGCCGTAGAATGGAATTGGCTATGTTCACTGCCGTTTGCTTCATGACATCGCTCCTCGTGTCCCTCCGGCTGATCCATTCTAGCATCGACAAATTTGTCCTCAGGGTTGTGAGTCACTCCGTCAGTCAGCTTCAGACACAGAGCCATTTAGGTGGTGGTGGTGGTGGTGCTGCGCTGCCTGGTCAAAAATACCCTGCTCAGCTGAGAATTGTGCTCAATTCCCTGTCTCATCTGGATTTCATTTTACACCTCGTACCTATTCCTAACATTTGTCGCTCTAGGCGTGCATGTGTTGCTGAGAATCAGATCTTGTGCCAAACACCCGTGTGATAAATAACTTCATATCTAAAAAATAATAATAATATATATATATATATTT
>NC_139633.1:26227630-26242630 GCF_964638095.1 Poromitra crassiceps
AAAAAAGTAATAAAAGTTACTTTACTGATTACTTTTTCAAAAAGTAAGTAGGTACGTTACTAGTTACGTTACTAGTTACTTTTATTTTTATTTTTACCCCAAATACCGTCTAGCATGTCACTGTATTAATTATTTTCGCTTTGGTATTATATAGGCTATGTTAAACGAAAAGCCAAAGGCATTTTACTTTGAAATTCGGTTAGAAAGAACAGGAAGTGGTGTGTTAAGACTGGCTAGCTTCACACGAAATGAAATCAGACAGTCACTCACAGATAACGTGAGTGAAAGATGCTGTTACTGTCGGAAACTCGGAGTGGTAATACAACAGCCTCAATGCAAACGTTTCAAGCTTCGTTGCTGAAAGAAAAGTGATGATCTGTCAACATTCCCTGGGCCGGCCCGTCTGACTACGGTGAGAAAGGCTTTGACGAGGTTAGGAAGTAACTGTGTACAACACTGACTTACCCAAAGTGTATCTGTTAATCCAGTGAACACACCCAAGTCTACCTCACCCAGCGTCGCCTTCAATTTAGCCTCCATCCCCGCATATTCTCTCTCGAGGTAGCCAGGTTTCTCTTGCTCGTCTCCTTCTTCTGACTCGGTTTGTTTTGAAAGCCAGCGCGCACGCTCTGACGCTGTATCGCGCACACACACTATGACGTACTGTATATGTGTGCGTCGGCGTACTCACGGTCCACCTGAGTCGGTAAGGATAAAATGTTTTCTTTTACATAGAAAACACTGCATTCTGGCAGGCAATCATGTAACGCAGTAACGCATGCGTTACTTGGATTAGTAACTGTAATTAATTACTGTTTTGGAAATTGTAACGCCTTATATTACTTAGTTACTAAAAAAGTAACTAATTACAGTAACGCGTTACTAAGTAACGCGTTACTGCCCAACACTGCTACAGTTACATCTTAATTCAAGTTACAAGTTTGAAAGTGGACTGAGCTTTGCTGATGCTGTTTCATAAGACCTGCATTCAGAGTATTCACCTTATTCCTGGACTTACGTTTCCCATGATTCTCAGCGGTTGCCGGTTGTCGACTTCCTGTTTACATTTTTTTCACTAGCAAGGACGTGCGCGCCGCTGTCAAAGAGTGGGAACGTTTGGCTTATTTGATCCGAAATGGCTAAAAATAGGAACGTTGTGTGGTTGCATAGCGGCGATATTTTACAAAAACGAGGTGAATGTCAATTCACTTGTACTGTGCGGGCTTATTTTAGCCAAAATTGCTAAAAAAAAATAGTATGTGCTTGCATAGCAGCAGCTTTTGTTTTGAAGGCTAAACGTCCAAACCGGAACTCTTATTATTTGGTCATTGAACGTAGCTTTAGCGGTCTCTCTCTCTTTCAAGATTCAAGATATTGTCACTCCGTTGTACAATTATGCACGTGTGAAATTATTGTGCTGGGGGGCATCATTACAAGACATAGGTAGGTACAAAGTCACAACAATTATGATGATTATTTTCAGTCTCTTTCGCTATGAACGGTCCTGGGCGGAAACAGGCAACCGGCAGCTGCAAACAGGGAGGGGAGGAGGGTGTCATGGAAGCGCCCACGGTCTCACCAGGAAACTCGTGAATATACTGACCTTCTGTATTCAGTGTTGTGGCGGGGGAGGGTGGGGGAGGGGAGCACTAACTATATAAACCAAGAACAAATTGGACAGGGTTGCTAAACTGGGTGGCAAGATAATTGGGGAAGCAATGTGCGGCACTATCACTAACATGTCAGAGCAGTATAGCATGAAATTAACACACTAGTAGAGATCCACCGCATCCTCTCTCTGTATGCACTTTCCCCTTCAGGGCGAAGTAGGTACTGTACGCCCAGGATGCAGACTAATAAAAGAGGCATCACATCCTTATTGATCCAGCAAAGTGATGCTATTAGTTAAATGATTGATTATGCTTATGTTTTGTTCTAGTATGTGTGACGTTCTTTTTTGGGCTCTTATGTGCAGAGTAAATTCCCTGAGAGGGGCAAATGGGCAATAAAGGTTTCATTCATTCATTCATTCATTCATTCATGCCACATTGAGCCAGAGATGGCGACTTGGACTTGAGTCACACTTACTGTAAGTCGCACACACAGTAGTCTCACGTGGTGTACGGATGTGAATGGAGAGCTTTCCCCCGTGATAGATAGGCGTGGCCTATTTCATGCAGTGTCTCTATAAGCAAACGATATGTCAGCGCACCCCTATTTAACCTGGTTTTTGCCCCATAAATCACGGTCGTCGTCATGGGCGAGAAAATGAGCACAGTCCCTGCATTAGTTTTGCATTGGCAACGTGACACACAGCCATTACGCACTGCTGTATATTGTGACCCATAATAGCCTATTGATTGATAGCAGCACATGTATTTATAATTCATCACCTGATATTTGCGTTATTCTTATTCTACCACGCTGCATGATTTGGGGTTCAGTGTGTAAACCTATTTACTTTCGGCTTGTAGAAAAAATGATATTAATCACACGCACATACTGTACTGTACCTATAAATGTTATCATGAAACTCTATTGAAACCTAATAGGTGTCAAATAAAAAAGAAGTATTTATATGATGTACAGAAAAGCTCACAATAAAATGTCGCCCAAATTCTCCATCATCATTATTATCTTCTCCTCTGCGTATGCATCATTTACGTCTGACCGCTAGTGTATCAAAGTCATGTCCGACCTACACTAAACCTAAACCTACACTAAACCTAAACCTACACTAAACCTACACCGGTCCTTTTCCTATAGAGTGCCAAAGTCACGCCCTCTTCCGGGTTCGGCATGGGACCTAAGGGATTGCATTCCCCATTCATTTTTCCATAGACGTTTTGAAAAAACAACAATAAATAAAATAAAATCAGAGTGAAACAAACCACCTGCGCGACAGTTTATTTCCGCAGGCTACGAGACTCATCAATAAATAAACCCTCAATAAACCTGGATTATTGACATTTGCACAGCTCTTTGCACATCTGGACACTTTTATATCTATTCCATTTTATTCTATTTACATACACTGTTTACATTGTTTGCCCTAGTTAACTATATTGCACTATTGTTGTTGTTGTGATTGTGTTTGCTGTGATTTTGCACCTACAGTATTCTACCTACTGCTGCACCTTGTCTGTAACGGAGCCTACAGCATAAGAATCTCACACGTGCGTACTTGTACCACGGAGTGACAATAACAATCTTGAATCTTGAATCTTCTATGGCCTCTATTGTCCTATCAATCATCGGAATGAGCGATGTTTCCTATGAAGGCAAGAAACTTGGAATGTTCACCACAATTGCCAAATCACCTGTAGTGATCGGCTGAATGATGTATTTACCATTGTAACACATGAACTTTCTTTATCTTGAATATATGTGTGCTGCAGAATGTGTCTGCATGCCACACAATGTTGATATGCAGTGAGAACACTGTATAATCACAATACACTGATTGTGATTGCCAACGGTAATCCTGCCGTCATCTTCTCGGCGATAAGTGCAGTCATTCATCACAGCACCGCTGCCTTTACAAAGCTCTTCTGTAGATCTGAGAAGCGCCCGTGATCTTCCCAGAGTGCACAAACAGCACCGGATTCCCCCCTCGGCACGGTCCACTATTCAGAGTGAGAATATTTGCTCTGTGCACAACATTTTGAGAGATATATCGCCCTCGAGTTACGTCTACAATACAGTATTTGCCAGTGTGCACACACTCCAAACCGGCAGTGCACAGGAGAGATGAGTGGAAAATAGGCAGCATGTGGAGTGAGTGAGCCCAGAAAAACGGATCTCTGGAGTTTTCTCTTCTGGAGATAAAAGCAATGGAAAAGGCGGCAACATTTAATGAGGAAGGAATAAAAGACCGAATCGATACGTCGCTGTTAACAAGGTAGATGGAACATTACAGTGATAGAAGATTTCAATAGGCACCGCAAGGTAAACATATACTGTGTAGGGTTTCTGCAGAAAATCTGACCCCCCCCGAATCCTTTTTGGAGACTTTACCATTATGGATGCTCCTACCTTTTCAACACCCCCTACTTACAAACCAGGGGGCTGATTCGATTCACATTTTGGCAGCAAAGTAATCTTTGTCCAGTGAATGGAAACATATCAGTTACGGTTTTCCACTTTCCAATTATGATGTTTTCGGGTTTCTTATGCCGGTGGCTCAAAACTAATTTTTAAGTTTAAAAGATCAATACAAAGGCCACCCACACACACACCCACACCCACACACACACACACACACACACACACACACACACACACACACACACACACACACACACACACACACACACACACACACACACACACACACACACACACAAAATGAAAACATATAGTGAGAGGAAAGGTGTAAGTGTAGGCTACACCAGGCTATACTTGCTATTCATAGTATTCCCATGATAGCACAAGCATTTACCAATATGGCGCCACAATACACACAGCTCATTGGCTGTTTGTGTCATTTGATTGTAGTCACCTGTTAATTGATTACAATCACCTGTTATTTTCCCACCAAGATGGCCGCGTGGTGATGTAACAGAACACGATCCACGATGGTCCCATTTCACAGCGACCCTTTTGAGGGTGGTAAAAGCAGGAAGTAAAGCAGCTGTACACTAATTGGCTAATACCATTAATTACGCTTCCATTCCGTTTAGGCGTTCCCGGGCCAGGTGACCTCATTGATGCTAATGATGCCACCACCTGTGTTATTTCCTGCTTTACCACCTCAAAAGGTTGCTGTGAAATGAGCCTGATAGTCTGAGCTCCTCCTGAAGATGAGTGCGGCACCCTGCGACCATCAGACAGAGAGAGAGAACTGAGGTGGTGATGGTGGGCGTTGCATGGGGGGGTAGGGGGGTCGGTGAAGGGGAGTGGGGTCCGGGGTAGTAGGGCAGGGAGACGGGCTGGAATTATAGAGTTATGGGTTAGGGTTACGGTTATTATATAATTTCTAACCCTAACCCTAGTAGGGCAGGGAGACGGGCTGGAATTATAGAGTTAATTTGGAGTATACTTTGATGCGTCACGGGTTGCCGAGGTTCTTGGGTAATGAGCGGGTTGAACACTGTGGGGTTCTCTCAGCGAGCTTTATAAACCTTGCTCGGCTCACACGCCGACGAGCGACTAATGACTTTATCTTGACGCTCCCTGGCAGAGGATTAAAGCCGTAATCACATGAATCGATAACAGCCAAACACGAAAGCCCTTATCAAAGGACCGGTGTAGATGCAATATTGAAATTCATAAGAGCAAGTATTGAAGGGACTGTAGTAGAAACAAAGGTAGGGGGCGCTATTACATCTCGGCCTCTTCAATCAGCATCAAGCCATCAGTCAACGGACGGCAATCGAGCGTGAACTGAACTGAGTTTAAGCTGATTTGAACCTCGCGTCTGTGTGGAAGTCTTAACATGCAGAATGAAAGGAAAAAAACAACATGGGACAATTATACTTCTCTTCACACAAAGCAAGTGATTAGATTTGATGACAATGTTCTGCGCTGCTCGTCAGTGCCCTGGGGATTCTTGAGCGTTTTGCTCGACTGACAGGCAGTGTGCGACGTGTGTGGCGTGCTGCTGTGATCCAAATACAAGCTTCTGCATGACAAACAACACTCCCTCTGCAATCAAACCCCATTAAATAGTCTTATTCGCTACACATTCATCCCTCTGATTAAGAACCAAACGCTGAGTTTGCCCATCTCAATTTGCTCCGACTCTCTCCCTCACTCGCTCATGTTATCTCTCAATCTCACACTCCTCTGTCTGTCTGTCTGTCTGTCTGTCTGTCTGTCTGTCTGTCTGCCTGCCTGCCTGCCTGTCTGTCTGTCTGTCTGTCTGCCTGCCTGCCTGTCTGTCTGTCTGTCTGTCTGTCTGTCTGTCTGTCTGTCTGCCTGCCTGTCTGCCTGTCTGTCTGTCTGCCTGTCTATCTGCCTGCCTGTCTGTCTGTCTGTCTGTCTGCCTGTCTGTCTGCCTGCCTGCCTGTCTGCCTGCCTGTCTATCTGCCTGCCTGCCTGTCTGTCTGTCTGTCTGTCTGTCTGTCTATCTGCCTGCCTGTCTGTCTGGCTGTCTGTCTGCCTGCCTGCCTGCCTGTCTGCCTGTCTGCCTGTCTGTCTGCCTGTCTGTCTGCCTGCCTGTCTGTCTGTCTATCTGCCTGCCTGTCTGTCTGGCTGTCTGTCTGCCTGCCTGCCTGCCTGTCTGCCTGTCTGCCTGTCTGTCTGTCTGTCTGTCTGTCTGTCTGTCTGTCTGTCTGTCTATCTGCCTGCCTGTCTGTCTGGCTGTCTGTCTGCCTGCCTGCCTGCCTGTCTGCCTGTCTGCCTGTCTGTCTGCCTGCCTGTCTGTAGAGCTGGATCGTTTTGATGGCGGCTTCAGCAAAGACCCCCCCCCCTTCCCCATTGTTTAGGAGATTGATTGCCATCAAACTCGGGAGCAGCTACTGTAACAACCATTGATCTCTCCACCCAGATGGCTCAGGCATAATAGTGGAGCTAGAAACCTCATCATCGTCATCATCCTCATTCTTACCATCCTCCTCATCCTCCTCACTCATGTCCAATGATGCTCCATCAGAAGTGCTTCTTACTGACAGGGAGTTATTGATCGCCACACTCCATCATGTTAACTCTTCCCTTGCTCCAAACCAGTGCATGTGTGTTAGCAGGGCTGGGAATAACTGGTGCCCCACGATACGATATTATCACGATACTTAAGTCACAATCCGATAGTATTGCGATATTGCGATGTGCTAGTATTGCGATATATTGGAGTATTGCGATATTGTGATATATTGTGATTTATTACTTTTTTTCAACTGCAAATGATGTCCCCAAAGGTAAAAACTTTGTCAACATCTGTTTGATCTAATGAGATCAAGTTTCCAGTCTGTTCATCTCACTTCAATTATTTTTATTGGAGCAAAATGGGATTGTCAAGCAGGCAGAACTGACCAACACTGTCATAAAAGCCTGTCATAAATGTTGCTGCACTTGACATTTTGTATAATAAAATACCACGATACTTGGAATTCGATAGGATACGATATGTTCCCCACAAAATATCGCGATACTATGCTGTATCGATACAGTATCAGCAGTGTGTTAGTCTGAGATTTTTTTTCAAGGCATCTTAGAACACACCGTCCCCCTGATCATCTTGAGACAACTTAACACAGAGGTTACAGTAATTACCAGAGGCCTTCTGGCACGACTTGGCAACCTCATGGCGCAACATCACAAGCAATTAAGAATGATGATAAAAACATGGGAGGATCATAGTCTCACCACTGGCACGGCGTCAGGAGATCTAATACAGCCCGCTGTGAAGAGAAGGCCCTGAGCATCATCAAGGACACACGCAGCACCAGCACATACCCTGCTCTCACTCCCCCATCTGGAAGATGCTGCAGAAGCCATCACCCGTGTCAAAGACAGTTCTGCTTTTTTTTAATCCTCAGGCCATTTGAATAACAAACAGTTTGAACACATAAGTGTGTGCGCACACACACACAGGCACACAAGCACTATTCACTCCCTTGTATTTTATTAATTTGTTGTATGTTTATTTTCATTTTATTTGAATACACGCGAGTACACACGACTCAACTTGAAAGCCGTGGTTTCACTGACAACCCACACATCTGATTTAAACCGAGCAATATTGCATTTGCCGTTTGTGTACTGTATCGAAATTCAATATATAACGATACAAAAATGGGACAATACATACCATTGTGTGATACTTGCAGGTACATTTGATTCTGCGCCATCACCATTTCACAATGTTGTTTGTTTGTTGTGTGTGTGCGCACGTCTTTATGTGATTCTGTCAGATCTGGAGCAATCAAACATTGATCCCTCAATTACATGATCCCTTTCTGAATAAACCTGAATGGAATCAAATTCTAATCAAAACAAGCACATCTAGATCATTGAAAGCTGAGGAGGAGGACCACACACACACACATCTCTTTCATTTTATCTCTCTCAAGTTGGAGGAGAATAACACTTTTTTTTTTTTACAGAGAACATTGCGGCTATGTCAAATAGTGGTGTTGTAGTTTCGTGGGGAATTCAGAAGCCCTCTCTGGTGATTGATCAGAGAGGTGCCAGAGAGCTCCACTGCCCCATCTATAACTCTGCATCTGTCCACCCATCCAGACAGACACGGGGAGGCTGACAGCCCTCTCAGCCCTCATTGGTGCAGCAGGAAAAATGTTCACTTTCATTCTAATGGGTCAGCAGGAGGAAACTACTCTAAGTCAGGATACGGTTATGAATGGATGGATGGATGTATGGATGAAACACTCAACCTTCTTAAATGCTAATAGAAAAAGAGATGTGACAAATGAGACAGGAGAATTGTTATTCTAAAGTATTTCCATCGTGGAGATCCAATCATTCCCAGTGCATACGCTGATGATAGAGTAGTGAAAAGTGTTTCTCCGTGCTATAGAACGAGAGAGAGCCAACCGATCAAACGATGGGGACATCCATTTCTACAAATGCTTTTCCATTTCTTTTCCTAAGTGTAGCGTGCGAGAATGGCCATATGCGGGCTATTATGTTTCAAAAAGTGAATCTCCCTTCTGAAGGCAGGACTCTATATGTCTGTGTGACAGAGTCCATTACACACACACACACACATGTGCACACACACGTACGTACGCACGCACACACACGCGCGCGCACACACACACACACACACACACACACACACACACACACGCGCACGGCACACGTGCACATACACACACAGATGAACACACGCAAGTTGGGAAAAAAGCCCGAGCCAGACGTTGGCTTTGACCACAGGCCTCGTTAACGATGCCAAAAAAGCCCTGCACTAATCCCAATTAGGCCTCTGTAATGAGAGGAGGCTCCACACAGGAAGGAAGTGTTAGACCTCTGTAACGAGGGGAGGCTCCACACAGGAAGGAAGTGTTAGGCCTCTGTAATGAGGGGAGGCTACACACAGGAAGGAAGTGTTAGGCCTCTGTAACGAGGGGAGGCTACACACAGGAAGGAAGTGTTAGACCTCTGTAACGAGGGGAGGCTACACACAGGAAGGAAGTGTTAGACCTCTGTAATGAGGGGAGGCTACACACAGGAAGGAAGTGTTAGGCCTCTGTAATGAGGGGAGGCTACACACAGGAAGGAAGTGTTAGGCCTCTGTAACGAGGGGAGGCTACACACAGGAAGGAAGTGTTAGGCCTCTGTAATGAGGGGAGGCTACACACAGGAAGTGTTAGGCCTCTGTAATGAAGGGAGGCTACACACAGGAAGTGTTAGGCCTCTGTAATGAGGGGAGGCTACACACAGGAAGTGTTAGGCCTCTGTAATGAGGGGAGGCTACACACAGGAAGGAAGTGTTAGGCCTCTGTAATGAGGGGAGGCTACACACAGGAAGGAAGTGTTAGGCCTCTGTAACGAGGGGAGGCTCCACACAGGAAGGAAGTGTTAGACCTCTGTAATGAGGGGAGGCTACACACAGGAAGGAAGTGTTAGGCCTCTGTAATGAGGGGAGGCTACACACAGGAAGTGTTAGGCCTCTGTAATGAGGGGAGGCTCCACACAGGAAGGAAGTGTTAGACCTCTGTAATGAGGGGAGGCTACACACAGGAAGGAAGTGTTAGACCTCTGTAATGAGGGGAGGCTACACACAGGAAGGAAGTGTTAGACCTCTGTAATGAGGGGAGGCTACACACAGGAAGGAAGTGTTAGACCTCTGTAATGAGGGGAGGCTACACACAGGAAGGAAGTGTTAGACCTCTGTAATGAGGGGAGGCTACACACAGGAAGGAAGTGTTAGGCCTCTGTAATGAGGGGAGGCTACACACAGGAAGGAAGTGTTAGGCCTCTGTAATGAGGGGAGGCTACACACAGGAAGGAAGTGTTAGGCCTCTGTAATGAGGGGAGGCTACACACAGGAAGGAAGTGTTAGGCCTCTGTAATGAGGGGAGGCTACACACAGGAAGGAAGTGTTAGGCCTCTGTAACGAGGGGAGGCTACACACAGGAAGGAAGTGTTAGACCTCTGTAATGAGGGGAGGCTACACACAGGAAGGAAGTGTTAGACCTCTGTAATGAGGGGAGGCTACACACAGGAAGGAAGTGTTAGGCCTCTGTAATGAGGGGAGGCTACACACAGGAAGGAAGTGTTAGGCCTCTGTAATGAGGGGAGGCTACACACAGGAAGTGTTAGGCCTCTGTAATGAGGGGAGGCTACACACAGGAAGGAAGTGTTAGGCCTCTGTAATGAGGGGAGGCTACACACAGGAAGGAAGTGTTAGGCCTCTGTAATGAGGGGAGGCTCCACACAGGAAGGAAGTGTTAGGCCTCTGTAATGAGGGGAGGCTACACACAGGAAGTGTTAGGCCTCTGTAATGAGGGGAGGCTACACACAGGAAGTGTTAGGCCTCTGTAATGAGGGGAGGCTCCACACAGGAAGGAAGTGTTAGGCCTCTGTAATGAGGGGAGGCTACACACAGGAAGGAAGTGTTAGGCCTCTGTAATGAGGGGAGGCTACACACAGGAAGGAAGTGTTAGGCCTCTGTAATGAGGGGAGGCTCCACACAGGAAGGAAGTGTTAGACCTCTGTAATGAGAGGAGGCTACACACAGGAAGGAAGTGTTAGGCCTCTGTAATGAGGGGAGGCTACACACAGGAAGTGTTAGGCCTCTGTAATGAGGGGAGGCTCCACACAGGAAGTGTTAGGCCTCTGTAATGAGGGGAGGCTACACACAGGAAGTGTTAGGCCTCTGTAATGAGGGGAGGCTACACACAGGAAGTGTTAGGCCTCTGTAATGAGGGGAGGCTACACACAGGAAGTGTTAGGCCTCTGTAATGAGGGGAGGCTACACACAGGAAGTGTTAGGCCTCTGTAATGAGGGGAGGCTACACACAGGAAGTGTTAGGCCTCTGTAATGAGGGGAGGCTCCACACAGGAAGGAAGTGTTAGGCCTCTGTAACGAGGGGAGGCTACACACAGGAAGGAAGTGTTAGGCCTCTGTAACGAGGGGAGGCTACACACAGGAAGGAAGTGTTAGGCCTCTGTAATGAGGGGAGGCTACACACAGGAAGGAAGTGTTAGGCCTCTGTAATGAGGGGAGGCTCCACACAGGAAGGAAGTGTTAGAGCTCTGTAACGAGGGGAGGCTCCACACAGGAAGGAAGTGTTAGAGCTCTGTAACGAGGGGAGGCTACACACAGGAAGGAAGTGTTAGGCCTCTGTAACGAGGGGAGGCTCCACACAGGAAGGAAGTGTTAGACCTCTGTAATGAGGGGAGGCTCCACACAGGAAGGAAGTGTTAGACCTCTGTAACGAGGGGAGGCTCCACACAGGAAGGAAGTGTTAGGCCTCTGTAACGAGGGGAGGCTCCACACAGGAAGGAAGTGTTAGAGCTCTGTAACGAGGGGAGGCTCCACACAGGAAGGAAGTGTTAGGCCTCTGTAATGAGGGGAGGCTACACACAGGAAGTGTTAGGCCTCTGTAACGAGGGGAGGCTACACACAGGAAGTGTTAGACCTCTGTAATGAGGGGAGGCTACACACAGGAAGGAAGTGTTAGACTTCTGTAACGAGGGGAGGCTACACACAGGAAGGAAGTGTTAGGCCTCTGTAATGAGGGGAGGCTACACACAGGAAGGAAGTGTTAGGCCTCTGTAATGAGGGGAGGCTACACACAGGAAGGAAGTGTTAGGCCTCTGTAATGAGGGGAGGCTACACACAGGAAGTGTTAGGCCTGTGTAATGAGGGGAGGCTACACACAGGAAGGAAGTGTTAGGCCTCTGTAATGAGGGGAGGCTCCACACAGGAAGGAAGTGTTAGGCCTCTGTAATGAGGGGAGGCTACACACAGGAAGTGTTAGGCCTCTGTAATGAGGGGAGGCTACACACAGGAAGGAAGTGTTAGGCCTCTGTAATGAGGGGAGGCTACACACAGGAAGGAAGTGTTAGGCCTCTGTAATGAGGGGAGGCTACACACAGGAAGGAAGTGTTAGACCTCTGTAATGAGGGGAGGCTCCACACAGGAAGTGTTAGGCCTCTGTAATGAGGGGAGGCTGCACACAGGAAGTGTTAGGCCTCTGTAATGAGGGGAGGCTCCACACAGGAAGTGTTAGGCCTCTGTAATGAGGGGAGGCTCCACACAGGAAGTGTTAGGCCTCTGTAATGAGGGGAGGCTCCACACAGGAAGTGTTAGGCCTCTGTAATGAGGGGAGGCTCCACACAGGAAGTGTTAGGCCTCTGTAATGAGGGGAGGCTGCACACAGGAAGTGTTAGGCCTCTGTAATGAGGGGAGGCTCCACACAGGAAGTGTTAGGCCTCTGTAATGAGGGGAGGCTACACACAGGAAGGAAGTGTTAGGCCGCCAGCTTCCCACCTGCCGACACGGCCAAATAGGAACGTCTGACCCAATCTGAAGCACCACTGCCAGGAAGTGAACCCGGGTCTCCGCAGTGGTAAGCGAGTGCTTTTACCTCAGATGACCACCGCCTGTTAGGATCTCTGCCTAAAACTTTGGGTTTTGTTCTCTGCCTCCTGATTCTGTGACTCTTGACCCGTTTGGACCGACCTTTAGATTTGACCTGGGGATGGACCGAGCACTACCAGCAGCCTCTCAACCTCACAGTGAAGTTATACTGTTCTTCTTCTCTCTGTCTCCTGCCTAGTAATTCTGCACTTGAGTCCTTCCTGACCCGTGGCGGCGGCAAGTGACTGCACGGAAGTGTGTGTGTGGACTGTGGATATGGCTCTGCCTATACAGAAACACAGACACACACAGCGAGAGAGCGAGTGAGAGAGAGAGAGAGAGCGTAGCGATGGTGTGTGGAAGTGGCTCTAACTCCAAAACACAGACAATGAGGCCATATTTCAATGTCACAACTGTGCTTAAAAAGGATGCCAGAGGTTCACAGAGGAGGTGGCGGGCGCGCTGCTGCAGGCCTTTGGCTGTCTGAAACAACCCAGGAAGAAGAAGTTGGTCACTGAGTTGAGCTGCCATATGAGGTTGTTCTCCGCATATAGGAGTCAGCTGCAGGTCAGATACACCGGCAACCGAGAGAAAGTGAAACAAAGACCTGTAAGCCATCTAGGTGGATTATGAGACACAGATAGCTAGTGAGAGTCCCCAGCCACCACAACAAGAAATGATTTGCAACAAGTAAATGCCACAAGTATATGCAGAGGCAACCGCAGAGTATTGCCTGCATCTCAACTCAGGATTTACAGCTCAGAATTTACACACTCAAAGCCAAAAGGCACGTTAGAAAAACACCTATCTGAATATAATTTTGGAATCTGTTTAAGTCTAACAAGTGAGTGAAAGTCATGCTGCAAATTAAATAGCAAAAAAAACAAAACAAGTAGAGGTCTGAAGGCTAAATGAATCTGTACTCTGTCTAACAGTCCACAAACTTTCACAGCGCAAAAGTGAGGGAGGGGAAATGCTATGCTCTCATTGCATAGTATCTTACTACTATACTTGGAGAGCTGTGTGTCTGCATGTCCGGCCGAAGTTGGCGCACCATTGCCCCGATCACCTCCAAAATTTGCCAGAACGCTTTTCAGGGGCCTGGAATGAATCTGATGCAAACCAAAAGGAAAAAAACAAATGCGCCCATGGAGCACGGGGAGAACATACAAACTCCACACAGAGAGGCCCTTTTGATGAGATAGCCCACCTGGCCCGTGGGCGCTGGGGGCATGGGGGCAATCATCACCGCCCAAAGCGTCCCAGGTGGGAATCAAACCCAGGATCTTCTAGCTGTGAGGCGACAGCGCTACCACTTCGCCACCGTGCTACAACACTGCTTACGAACCTACAAGCAGGACCGTACTCTCAAGAACGGGCACCCGCATGGTGGCTGTGCAGATGATGGACAAGGTGGTTGAATGTGAAATGTCTGCAGGGACAAACAAGGCTGAAAGGATCTTCGTGCCAAGAATTCCTCACTGCGACAGAAATGAGACGGCAGTTCTCAATCAGATTGGCTTTCTCAGTTACCATCAAGAAAGGTCAAAGGGCAAGAGAACGACCTGGCACCTACCTCAGCCAGTGTTTGCTCATGGCCAGCTCTACACAGCCTTCTCCAGGGGGAAGTGAGCCAGCAGCTTGAAAGTACTTATTGAAGGTGATGAGGAGGTAATAACAGACAACATCGTCTATATAAGGAGCTGCTGTAATCCTGTACTCATACAAACATTTCCATAACTGTGCCCATGCTGCATAGGTTTGCACTAAAACCAAAACTTAACAATTACAACGGAATTGCAAGACGCAAACAGATATTATACGAGCGCTAGAAAGCATCTTAAAAGTGCAAAATGCCTCTGACTGCGTTGTCCCAAAATCGACTGTACGGCCACACGTACATTAGCTGCATGAGTCAGTGGGCGCTACGCTGACAGATGAGGAGTGGAGAACATTGTGTCAGTGGGCGCTACGCTCACAGATGAGGAGTGGCATTCGAGGCATTTTTTTCTAATCAACAAGATGGGTTCTATCAGCACCATATAATAAACAATCAATTAATTACCCAGTAAGTAATTAACACAAATAATTGTTTTATTTCTTTATTTTTCTCTGAAGATGTAAATGGAATTTGAGCGCGTGTTCATTGACAGGGGCAGGGGACCGAGTTTAAAAACAGAACCCCGTTTCACAAGCTCTTACTGGCATATGCGAAAGTTATTATAGACAGACGTGACCCCCGTGACCTCCCAGCGTGGGCGGAGATGCCATCGTGATGAGAGCGAGCCCCCCCAGGCTGAAGCTGTCCTCGGTGACACGTGGAAATTAGATCTTTGGAAGTGCAGAACTGCTCTAATTGAAGTCTTACATTCTAATAATAATGTTGTGTGAGTTATCAAAGTTGAGTTAATTAAAATGGGAAGGGAGAACGTTGGGGGAGCAGAAATGACTGTCTAACCGTTTGGCGAGGTGGACTCGAGGGAAGGGGCCATTTTCCTCTGCGAGCGGAC
>NC_139633.1:26245130-26287630 GCF_964638095.1 Poromitra crassiceps
ACATTTCATTCTGCAGATGAGACGAGTAGCCTACGTACCGACGGAGATAGCCGCAAGCCAGCTGTTGAGAGACGATGTGTTGTTGTTATGACGACGTAGCCTCTATGTCACGACGCAGCACGCAGGTACTGTACATGTGTGCACGCTGCAGTGTTGTTTTGCTCCCTTCTACCATCTTCTACTCATGATGCACTGCGTGAGTGCATCAGATGCACTGGCGCTCTTGTGTTAAGTCCGTTTTGCTTTCACACAACAAACGAACCGCGCCAGGGTTCACTTGGAAGCCAACCGAGACCCACGTTTTTTTTTTTTTTTTTTTTATTAACATTTTTTTTTTGAATAAAAAGGATACAAGACAAAACAACCACATGAAACAAGCAAGAAACACAAGACCCACGTTTTCAAGCGGACCAGAGTTCGTTTGTTTGTTCCGCCCCAGAGTTCGTTTGCGCTTTCACACCACCCCAAATGAACCGCACTATCCGAGGAAGCGAACTCTGGCGCGGTTAAAGCGGACTAAACAGCTTATATGTGAAAGCGACCTAACACTTTGAATTATGGGTAAGCATTAACATCAAGCGCCTTATCACACTGAACGAACAAAAAGAAATTAACAAAACAATTAATATATCTGAGTGAGTCAGATAAGATAATGGTTCATACGACCATTACAGAGCCAGAGTGTTCAGAACAAGGTTCACATTTGAAAGGCATTTGAATGTGTGCCATTTTTAATTGTCTTATCATTTAATGTTTCCGTCACCTTTACCTCTGAATTTTGAAGCCTGCCGCTACCAAATAGCTCAGGAACGCCTAACCTTCAAATCCCTTCACACACGCGTGCACAGCCATATAATTGAATTCTTCCAATTTTCCGCGGCACTCTGCGAGAAGTCCTCACCTCTGGCTATCTTCATGTTCATGTCGGTGCCATTCAAAGTTTCGAATGACAGTAGCATTCTGATGATGTGGCTGTATAATGCGACTATAACCACACACACCTGCACACACACAGAGACCCATGCACACAATGCACATACGCACACAGAGACCCATATGCACACAGTGCACATACACACACAGAGACAGTTCACATACACACACACACACAGAGACCCATGCACACAGTGCACGTACACACACAGAGACAGTTCACATACACACACACACACAGAGACCCATGCACACAGTGCACGTACACACACAGAGACCCATATGCACACAGTGCACATACACACACAGAGACAGTTCACATATACAGTACACACACACACACAGAGACCCATGCACACAGTGCACATATACACACACACACACACACAGAGACCCATGCACACAGTGCATGTACACACACAGAGACACATGCACACAGTGCACGTACACACACAGAGACCCATGCATACAGTTCACATACACACACACACACACACACACAGAGACCCATGCACACAGTGCACATACACACACAGAGACCCATGCACACAGTGCACATACACACGCAGAGACCCATGCACACAGTGCACATATACACACAGAGACCCATGCACACAGTGCACATACACACACAGAGACCCATGCACACAGTGCACATACACACAGAGACCCATGCACACAGTGCACATACACACACAGAGACCCATGCACACAGTGCACATACACACACAGATACCCATGCACACAAATTTCTAATTTCAAATTTATTAGAAGGATAACCCCCTTGAGATGAACCATCTCGTTTTCGAGGGGGTCCTTAGCACAAATATACAGAAAGAAAACAGGTGTTACATAAAACAAACAACATACAAATACACTCATACATACACATAAGAAGCACTCCCAGGCCTAGCCACTCCCCAATCCCACAGTGCACATACACACACAGAGACCCATGCATACAGTGCACATGTTGAATCAATTTCCATTTCTTTCTGCACCAAATGTTTTATTATCCCTATTTATCCGCCTATCACTGAATTCATTTCTATAACGCTCTTGAGGAGAAATAGCAGCAGCGACATTACGAAGTGTCCGATGTGTTGATGCATGTTCCCATTTCGCCCCCCCCATGGAGACAATGCCGATCTCCCGTTGTCTCGTCCATCCATACAGGTAAGACAAACGAATGCCACCATCCAGTCCATGGTTTAATCATGTCTTCATCATTCCAATAAATATTCCCCCTTTTGTTTTATGAAAATAATTATTTGCCACGATGTACTACGGAGATCAAAGTGACCAAATCACTCAAAATGTCGACCTACTTTGGTTCATTGCCAACAAGATGCGTGCTTATAATCTCCACAGTAGGTGTCATATTGGCGCTACCGAGTTTGATAAACGTGATTGGTTACCAAATGTGTCACATGCATCACAGTTTAAATGGCCTCAGCCCTGGTTATCTCAAGGAGGGTGTGAAATTCATTTCCATCATACCAGATCTGCACAAATATTCAATTCAGAAACCTATTGCAGGAAGCCCAAACCCAAACCTCATTTCGTAACACTGCTATCAACGTTTGTAATAATTCACCTGCTTCAGTGCAAGGCATAAACACCGTGAATGTCTTTAAACGTTCTCTCAAGACTCGTCTGAAGAGCGAGATGACTAGAGAGTAATTGCAACACCTTCCCTGAGATCCCATGTGTATATACCATCTGTATATTATGTGTCAATGACAGATACTGTATGTATTTTTCTGCATTTCCTTTATAAAGGGCATTGTGTAATACTGAAGTTTTGATATTTGAAAGATGCCAGTGGAAAAAAAATAAAAGCTAATAACACTTCTACAATCTTGGGACTGGCTAAAATAAAGTGCAAGTTAAAACAAATTCAAATCACAAATGAAAAATGATTATGCTGTTTGCAACTTTAAACAACTTTACTGGGCTATCCTTGGCTCATTGCTTCGATTTATATAATGTGTAGAATTTTTAAATGTTACTATTATTAATGTAATGTGTAGTATTCTCTGATCCGAAATGAACTAAACTAAACAATGTGTAGCAGTGACACGGGAAGGGTTTTCCCAGACCACCACACAAATGTGCTATGAAAAAAATGACATTCCCTGTGTAGCCATGCGTGAATGAGAGTGTTTAGGAAATGCTATACATAACAGTCAGAAGCAGACAAGCCGACTGGACTACAGCACTTGTTGGAGTTAGTCTCGATGGACCTACACGGTGACAGTGTGGGTTTGAAACCCCTTTCAAGGCTCTGCTGTCACCTCTCTCTCCTCCCTGTCTGTGGAAATACTCTCACGAAATACTGGGGTTTCAACTCCAAAATAAATGACACACTGTAGGATTTGCTAAATATATCCTCAATATTCAGCTTTGAATGGTCATAGCAAAACCTGCTCCCTTTGAACTTCAACTATTTCAGTAATTTCACTTGGAAGGTTACATAATGAAACCCACACTGCTGCTTTTTTCTTTTTCTTTTAGGCAAATCAGTCACTTGATTCTATTATCCCATAATACTCTTTCATCAGCAGGATTATTGGAAAAGAAAATTCATTTACATTTTGGGGATGGGTAAAAAGCCAGGGATTAGTGGCAAGGCTTTAAAAACTGTATACCAAGAGCTAATAGTATGATTAGAGAGAAGAGTTGTATTTTCTTGTTCACTGAACAGGTCAAGTGGGGACAGCAGCCACAAAAGGAGTATGTTAATGCAGAGTATAGTTCTAATCCTTTTCATTGCTGTCATTCTGGCTTTGTTTCAAGTCCTGACTGACTTCCTCATGGTCCGCCATTGTGTGCCTCCCTCCTCCTTTCTCGATCGGCCTCCCTGTCTCTCTCTCACACACACACACACACACACACACACACACACACACACACACACACACACACACACACACACACACACACACACACACACACACGCACGCACAGTCTTTCTCTCTCTCTCACACACACACAGTGTCTTTCTGCCTGTCTCTCTCTCTTTGAGGCCTTACTTTCATCAGCATAGAAATGTTTCACACAAGGAGTCCTTTTCATCTCCACCTCGTAAAGATGCGCGACAGGAAACTGGAAGCTGAGAGCCGATCCTTGGACAACAGACAATTAATCTCCCTTCTCCCCTTGAATCTCTCGTTTCTCCTTCTTTACTCCCTTCTTCTTTCTCCCCCCTCTCTCTCTCTCTCTCTCTCTCTCTCTCTCTCTCTCTCTCTCTCTCTCTCTGCAATGCACCCGACCAAACCCCCTGCACCTCCCACCCCCCTCCCCCATTACCCAGGCCAATAAAGAGACAGGAGCCCAGTGGTTATCTGTAATTCCAATTACAAAGACACAATAATTAGAGGAGAATCAGAGGTCTAGCAATTATGACAGACGGCGACTGCTTTCCAATGCCTCTGTTTTAATTAGTCCCAGACGCCGGAGAAAAACTGATGCACAATATTCACAATCACTATTTTTTATTGGGGGCAATAATGATTTGCCCCCCCTGTGAAAGACTTTTTTCTCCCCCTTTCTTCCTCCTGAATTTCAAATATGCAGACAGTGCGCCAGCTGGCTCCTTGGCAACTGTGTTCACTTACATAATGCAAATCCATGAGCCCTCCTGCAGGGGCTGCCAAGAACGCACCCCTTTATCCATCCATGTCTAAATAGCCTTTAAAAATGTTGATTCTTTTAAAAGCCCGTCCTATTATTAAAAACCAAAGCAATGTTGTGCATATATACACATTTTATTTATTTATTTGTTTGTTTATTTATTTATTTATTAAGAGGCCATTTCAGAGACATCAAGGGAAACACATTAGGAACTAATGCATTACATCCTTGGCCAGCTCTCTATGGAAAGCGTGCATTTTGATCAGTGTTACTGCACAATGACATTAGCCTTGGAGCTTATTTTCAGTCGAGCAACCAGGAGAAAATGGACAATTTGAGGCCAAAAACTGTGACCTAAAGACTAAGATTTCCAAAGGCTACAGCTGGATGAAATCACTTGCATTGAACTCTGCCAGTGAAACATTAGCGCTGGCAACCTCCGGCCTTGCTATCATAAAATTGTGCTGTATATGTCTTTGGAAACAGAAATTGGATCTACAATCGAGTCTATAGGAGCATCAACCCATCTCCTGGCCTTCTCATGAACAAAGACTCCCCTCACAATTTTTATGTCAACTAAGATTGCAAGTTAGATTCCCCCAATCCCCCCCATCCCCAATGCAGTCATTGCTGATAGAATTAAAAAAATGTTTGGCCACAAACATGAAACATGATTCTGTCACATAGGCCTATTTTTAGGGAGGAAATCATTACATCCACTGATTAAATCAGGAAAAACGATAATAATGCTAAGACACCGGTGATTGTGCGAGTTACTCAGTAGGCACAGCAGTCCAAGGTGTTGAATGCTTCAACTGCAATCATTTTCAGCAGGTACAATTCAAATCTGTGCGATGATTAATAATTTGAAGTGAACGGGGGGCACTCTCTATAGCATGCAGTGAGTTGTCATCACTGGGAGCTTTATACTTTCCCACTGACATTTGCTATTATTCAGCCTGCCTCGGCAGTACAAATTTAACACTAAAGGGCCGGACACCGAAATAATCCTTTGTTCAATCTTGAAATACTGAGAATTGATAGTCACTCCTCATAATGTATTAATTCTGATTCCGGTGGTTTTCCCATCATTCTGCTGCCTCAGATGTCGCACCCCGGGGATGAGACATATCTTCTTCTTCTCTTATTTATGTCAGGGCTGAGAGGTGGAGGCTAAGCCGGGGATTTGAGTGCAGAAGCCTGCGGGTGCGTGAACTCCCATTCAAGTTTTGGAGGAGAGGCGCAAAACACCGCCGCTCGACTGAAACAATGCCAAAGCAGCCATGAGCCAAGCTGGCTTAGTTCTTTCAAGGGGGGATCACGTTGCACATCGCATTAATGAGTTGCTTACCCGCCATACGAGTGACCAGGCGGGCACCTGCTGGGAGTCAAACACAGGCCGAGGTGTCCAAGATGAACCCGCCACAGTGAAAAGTCAGTTTGTTTTTCCAGGAAGTGCATTCGAGGTGACATGAATCACTCAATGAACTATATGAGAGCATCGTTTGCGATGGGGGGTCAAACCAGTCGCGACGACGTCTGCGACTTCAAACGAATGTGGGCGCCAGGGACGTAAAGTGTTGGATGGGGGGAACGCGGGGGGAAAACCTTGCTAAGATCACCTCGAACTCGACCTTGATTTTGATGTCAACTGACACCTGGAAAGTAGCGTGACCGCGTCTTCAACGGTTTTGACGCTATATTGCGTTACTCAAAATACTCAAAATTATTTATTTGGTAGTTCCTGCTACAATCGGTGTCCTCGGGACCACATTTTGCTGATGACACACACACACACACACACAAGGTGGAAACAATACCAGCGTCTAGGGATGTCACGATACTATAATTTCTACTTCGAGACCGATACCCAGGAAAATATCGATACTCGATACCATTTTCGATACCACGTGAAGGGGGGCATGATGACACATCAAGAGGCATAAAAATAAAGTTTAGACAGATGGACGAACAGATGCACACTTCTCCATAATCTAGTCCTGATCAAACTTTGAATTTAGACAGCAGATTAGCCCTGCTCTAACCATCAGAACACGTTTAGCTTGTTGAAGCAACAGATACCCACCAATGATAGGGAGGGAGAAATCAGTGATTTTTCATTAAAAGAAAGCACTGATGCTATCAAAACTGTTGCAAATGAGTATTGTATCCGATTCAAATGTTTAGTATCGATACTTATCGATATTATCGATACCTGTTGCAAATGAGTATTGTATCCGTTTCAAATGTTTAGTATCGATACTTATCAATACTATCGATACCTGTTGCAAATGAGTATTGTATCCGATTCAAATGTTTAGTATCGATACTTATCATATTATCGATACCTGTTGCAAATGAGTATTGTATCCGTTTCAAATGTTTAGTATCGATACTTGTCGATATTATCGATACCTGTTGCTAATGAGTATTGTATCCGATTCAAATGTTCAGTATTGATATTTTCGATACTATCGATACTTTTGACAACCCTACCAGCGTCACTGTCACTGCTGGTAATAATAACAGAAAGAGAGAGGACTTAAGCAGTATCAGCAAAGGACACGGTCCAGCCTTAGCCGACTGTAAGGTCGAAGGTCAGAGACGAATGGAGAGCGGATCGAAAGAAATACACGCATTACATGTTGAGCAGACTACTAATGTAGCTTCTTGATCAACCACCAGCGGGACAGGCACTCGAGGAGAAGGGCAAATCTTCTGAAGGCCATTATAGAAGGTGCACTATACAGTCAGGCAATCAATGTCACTTAACACCTCCTAGTGAACCCGGGCCAATTTAGCCGGAGTGAATGATGGCTGAACGCTCAAGAACCTTAATTAGTAAAATATTAAAAAGCCTCTCACAGGCACTTAAGCTCTGATAGATGGAGTGGTCCCGTCCCTCCCTCCCATCGTGATGTCACAGCAGTGACCCGCCCCCGCTGACCCGCGATGAGAGGAGAAATGAAGGAGTGTGAATGCGGGGCTGTGGTGGTGGGATTTGGAGAGATGATGTCACATAAGCACAAAGGCGGAGAGAAGTGATGTCATGTCAGATGTCTCCCCACATCATCACGTCATATTGTCCCGAATCTTCTCGCTCTCTTTGATTTGATGATTGCTTTTCCCTCTCCCTCCCATCTTTGTTTCTGTCCTGAGCTCAATCTATTTCTGTTTCCTTCTCTCTCTCTCTCTCTCTTCCCATTCTATATCTCTCTGTGTGTCTCTCTCTCTGTCTCTCTCTCTCTCTCTCTTTCCATTCTATATCTCTCTGTGTCTCTCTCTCTCTCCCTCCACTGAATGGATGGGCTGACCTTGAGCTGATTGCGCGAGATTGATGGCCGCTCACAGAGGGAAGAGGGAAGGAAAGGAGGAGACATAAAAAAAGGAAGTGAGACCCGGGGAAGGAACGCCGGGCGCGACACTTGACATCCCGTCTGGCCTCTCTCTGCTGTGACTCTGGCGATGATGGGCCTCTTTCAGCACCATTGGACACAAGTAATTATCCCAATATCTCAATTTCAACAGTAAAGTGTGAACCCGCCATCTATCTCTCTGCTCCATGAAAATCCAGGCAGCCTCCTGCCCTCTCCAAGGGGAGGAAAATGCACTTTAGACATATTTATCTACCCCCTCCCCCTGTCCTCCCATGTGTATGCATTCCTCTTCCGATAACCTCTCGCTTTTATACAAGGACCCCGCAGCTGTGTCAAGTGCTCTGCGCCAGCAGTAAGGTTTCCCTCTCCGTCTTCCCCTCGAGAGGTGGACGTGCACACTGATGCTATTATAACGCCACGGCCAGCCGCACAGTAGTTCATCCTGGATCCCAGTCAATATTAAACGTCACAATGCTGCCGTCATATCGAACAATCCAAGCCCTCCTAAACAGGCGAAACGACAGCGACTGCAGAGTGACAGCATGTCGTGACGGTGAGTAGCCAACCAGATAATAATACAAACCTTGAAACACTCTCGACCGCTTTAGATGATTGGTTCAGCGGCAAAGCGAGGGAAGGCGATGGCTTGGACAGATTGGCTATTGATAGCGTGGGAGAGCGTGGATAACTGTGATTGGATAGGAAGGAGTATGAATGAAAGTGGGCGGGGATAACTGAATGAATAGGGAGAAATGTGAATGGACAGGATGTGGCTTAAGCAGTCTTACATGATTTGAAATTACGTCTAAGACTTCACTTACCAGAAATTGAGAAAATTCCTGGGTTTAGTCATTTAGTACTGTAGTCTGAGATACAAAAAATAGCATGCTAAGCATTTGCACACAAAAAAGAAAAAAAAAGGAAAAGGTATAGACAAGTTTCCTGGGCACTTCCGATTTGCTTCCGGACTCGGCCGCGATCGTGTCTGTCGGTTCCGGTGTTTGTGAATACGGAGAAGCGTAACGTACTACCGTAGTAGCCATAGCGACCGCCGAAAAAATGCAAACTTGGGATCATTCTGCGAGTCTCCTATCTAATGAAAGAGTGTCTATCCCACACCCGTTGACAGTGGACACATGGGAAGATAATATGTGTAAATGGCCGAACGTAACTACAGGCAGGATTATAGCGTATTTTGAGGAATCAATGGCGGTGGACGGCAACGCGATGAACTATCTCAAAAGCTCCGAAGCTAAAGTTAGGTTACAGTCCTCTCCTCTCTCACAGTCAGTCAGACTAATGTTAGGTTACAGTGACAGTACTCTCCTCTCTCAGTCAGACTAACGTTAGGTTACAGTCCTCTCCTCTCTCACAGTCAGTCAGACTAACGTTATGTTACTGTCCTCTCCTCTGTCACAGTCAGTCAGACTAACGTTAGGTTACAGTGACAGTACTCTCCTCTCTCACAGTCAGACTAACGTTAGGTTACAGTCCTCTCCTCTCTCACAGTCAGTCAGACTAACGTTAGGTTACTGTCCTCTCCTCTGTCACAGTCAGCCAGACTAACGTTAGGTGTCTCTCCATTCAAAAACAACCCAGTTTGCCTTGATCACTGCAAAACATGACATGCCGTGTGTAGCCTCCACACAATAGGGCTACACACGGTAAATCATGGTAAATACGCAGCACAATACCCGCCGTGGTAAACAGAAGAAGACTGGGATATTAACTTTAAGGCGACTCACTTCTAGACTTGAATGAAATTGTATTCACCTACTATCTGCTCCGTGGATTACCATTTTACAATTTCGGAGACGAAATTGTAACATAGCAACGTTGGTCCACAAACGTTGCTATTTAAAAAAAAAAATTGGGAGATCGGGTTGGGATTATAACGTTAGTTTGCCGAGTCGCACCTGGTAATCCAGAAATGGCGTTATGGTAGGCTACCTTTGTCTACTTGTAGATCATCAAGAAACTTTAAATTAATAACGGTAGATGTGTTTAACAGAGCTGTATATCGGGTCTAGCAGCTGATCAGCAGCTCAGACAGCCTCAAACACGAGGTGATTGTCAGCTCTATAATTCGCAAAATAGCAGTGGATGGAAACGCGCACTGTGTTTTGTGACAGCCACGCACTGCACAATGTGTTCCAGAATAACCCATTGTTAATAACGTCTGCTAACGTTATCGATCGTTGTAAAAAAGTTTGGATATTTCGGCTGCTGCCTTCTGATGTGCTCGCTGCTGTGGACGTAATGTGGACTTAAACGGAAGCCGGCGACATGAAAGGCTGCTATGGCGCCGCCCTAGGAACGGCCCAGGAAACTTGTCTATAGAGACACTGCATCATTCAGAAACCACACCCAAAACGGGCGGAAACAAAAACTCCCCCTCCAATCCTGGCGTTCTCCTATCTCACGTGTCGCACACAAAGATCATATATACGGAAGATGAACACTCCAACTTACTTCCTTGACAGCTAGATCTACATTTTTCTTCTCGCCAATTCTCAATGGCTTCCTTGTTTTGCTCGGGAGTACAAAAAAACTTTAATTGGCGGTTTTTTACATTTGTTGTCTGCGCAGCCCCACCACACAACAGCTTTTAGCTATGTTTAAATTCAAGGAAAATGACACTGGTGTATGGCAGTGAATGGAGAGCTTTCCCCCGTGATGGGCGTGGCCTATTTCATGCAGTGTCTCTATGGAAAAGCTAAAGAGATCATATAAATAACAAGTTCATTGTGCAAAAGCAGACAACTGGAAATTTTGCGAAGGGCAAACAAGTCAACAACAAATAAACAGAGGATCTGTTTATAGGCCTTTGAGCCGTGAGGTGCTTTAAAAGTTTGTTGTATTTCTTTATGACAGTAGACCTTGGAGCTCTTCGGCACCTCAAACACGGAGATGAATGAGTCCTTTTAGTCAGACAGCTTCTTCATTCTGTGTACACTAAGAAATGCTCCTTGCCTCTTTTAACAGTGACGGTTACAGGAGATTCATCGTTTGCCCATTCCTCTTCAGTCACAAAATGTGTACGATGATGGTTTTTCAGTTGTGTAGTTCCTCCTACTCAGATTATTCATGAGAAAACTTCACAAAATCAATTTTTCTTTCCAAAGAATGCTATTCTTGCGGTGAAAAACTTGCAGCATTAAACTCACAAGTGTTTTTGCTTTTGTTCCATTACAGTAAGACACAGTTGTTTGTTGTTTGAATTTCTTCTCCTAATTTGTATTTGTAATTTGTATACATGGTTTATGGTAACTGTAGTTTCTCACTGTTGCAGTATTTCCTACAGCCCTGATACATGCAACGCTTAATAAGCACGGCAGCCCAAAGAGCCAGGCGCAAAGCGTATGACACTCATTCATCATGTGTCTGTCCAACCACCCCCCAGCTTCATGGTCTTACACCATGATTGATAGTCCTCATAACTGTGACTAACGTGTTGTCGGACTTAATTAGCAGAGATGAATAGCAGTGTGTCGAAGCAGTGTCAGCCTTGTTTGTGAAGGGACCTGTGTGTGGAGGGCTGCCCACTAGAAGCAGTGTCAGCCTTGTTTGTGAAGAGACCTGTGTGTGGAGGGCTGCCCACTAGAAGCAGTGTCAGCCTTGTTTGTGAAGGGACCTGTGTGTGGAGGGCTGCCCACTAGAAGCAGTGTCAGCCTTGTTTGTGAAGAGACCTGTGTGTGGAGGGCTGCCCACTAGAAGCAGTGTCAGCCTTGTTTGTGAAGGGACCTGTGTGTGGAGGGCTGCCCACCAGAAGCAGTGTCAGCCTTGTTTGTGAAGGGACCTGTGTGTGGAGGGCTGCCCACTAGAAGCAGTGTCAGCCTTGTTTGTGAAGGGACCTGTGTGTGGAGGGCTGCCCACTAGAAGCAGTGTCAGTCTTGTTTGTGAAGGGACCTGTGTGTGGAGGGCTGCCCACTAGAAGCAGTGTCAGCCTTGTTTGTGAAGGGACCTGTGTGTGGAGGGCTGCCCACTAGAAGCAGTGTCAGCCTTGTTTGTGAAGGGACCTGTGTGTGGAGGGCTGCCCACTAGAAGCAGTGTCAGTCTTGTTTGTGAAGAGACCTGTGTGTGGAGGGCTGCCCACTAGAAGCAGTGTCAGTCTTGTTTGTGAAGAGACCTGTGTGTGGAGGGCTGCCCACTAGAAGCAGTGTCAGTCTTGTTTGTGAATGGACCTGTGTGTGGAGGGCTGCCCACTAGAAGCAGTGTCAGTCTTGTTTGTGACGGGACCTGTGTGTGGAGGGCTGCCCACTAGAAGCAGTGTCAGCCTTGTTTGTGAAGGGACCTGTGTGTGGAGGGCTGCCCACTAGAAGCAGTGTCAGCCTTGTTTGTGAAGAGACCTGTGTGTGGAGGGCTGCCCACTAGAAGCAGTGTCAGTCTTGTTTGTGAAGAGACCTGTGTGTGGAGGGCTGCCCACTAGAAGCAGTGTCAGCCTTGTTTGTGAAGAGACCTGTGTGTGGAGGGCTGCCCACTAGAAGCAGTGTCAGTCTTGTTTGTGAAGGGACCTGTGTGTGGAGGGCTGCCCACTAGAAGCAGTGTCAGTCTTGTTTGTGAAGAGACCTGTGTGTGGAGGGCTGCCCACTAGAAGCAGTGTCAGTCTTGTTTGTGAAGGGACCTGTGTGTGGAGGGCTGCCCACTAGAAGCAGTGTCAGTCTTGTTTGTGAAGGGACCTGTGTGTGGAGGGCTGCCCACTAGAAGCAGTGTCAGCCTTGTTTGTGAAGGGACCTGTGTGTGGAGGGCTGCCTACTAGAAGCAGTGTCAGTCTTGTTTGTGAAGGGACCTGTGTGTGGAGGGCTGCCCACTAGAAGCAGTGTCAGCCTTGTTTGTGACGGGACCTGTGTGTGGAGGGCTGCCCACTAGAAGCAGTGTCAGTCTTGTTTGTGACGGGACCTGTGTGTGGAGGGCTGCCCACTAGAAGCAGTGTCAGTCTTGTTTGTGAAGAGACCTGTGTGTGGAGGGCTGCCTACTAGAAGCAGTGTCAGTCTTGTTTGTGACGGGACCTGTGTGTGGAGGGCTGCCCACTAGAAGCAGTGTCAGCCTTGTTTGTGAAGGGACCTGTGTGTGGAGGGCTGCCCACTAGAAGCAGTGTCAGCCTTGTTTGTGAAGGGACCTGTGTGTGGAGGGCTGCCTACTAGAAGCAGTGTCAGTCTTGTTTGTGAAGAGACCTGTGTGTGGAGGGCTGCCCACCAGAAGCAGTGTCAGTCTTGTTTCTGAAGGGACCTGTGTGTGGAGGGCTGCCCACCAGAAGCAGTGTCAGTCTTGTTTGTGAAGAGACCTGTGTGTGGAGGGCTGCCCACCAGAAGCAGTGTCAGTCTTGTTTGTGAAGAGACCTGTGTGTGGAGGGCTGCCCACCAGAAGCAGTGTCAGTCTTGTTTGTGAAGAGACCTGTGTGTGGAGGGCTGCCCACTAGAAGCAGTGTCAGTCTTGTTTGTGAAGGGACCTGTGTGTGGAGGGCTGCCCACCAGAAGCAGTGAACGATGAATCTGTAACACCTTGCCAACACGAGTTAATGTTCGCCGAACAGTGTGAAAGACAAAGCAAAGTGAGCGAAATTACACCCCCGACTAGACTGTTCCATCATCATTTACATGTAATGCACTGCATGCATACTTTACATTTTCTCAACTTTTTTTTAAAGATTTTTGAATATTTACTTGATTTCCATATTTATTTATTTATTTATTTATGTATTTATTTATAAGATCATGTTTATAAGACATAATGTATTTATAAGGCTTTATAGAACTCCTTATAAATGTTTATAATCATGCATGGTAACTTATAACAAGGTTTATGAAGTATTATAAGCGATGGACATAATAGCCCAATCTGTCAAACTCAAGGCCCATGGGCCAAATCCGGCCCGAGTTGTATAGAGCTTTACAAAGCCTTATAAATTCATTATAATGTATTGTGATTTTGCCCGTAATGCATTATAAACGTGACCTACATAGAAAGGGTTACTTTATTTATTTATTTATTTATTTACTTACGTTAAAATCATCTGCTGCTCTGGCGAACATTCGTGCCAGGGTTTAGAAGTCATGGACATTTGAATGTTGTTTATTGTACTATTTTCTAGAGAAGATGTACATTCTGTTGTGTGGGTGTCATGGAAAACATGGAGTTTGACTATCAGAACTTTTTCGAAAGCAAGAACAACAAGTCAAACTGAATAATTCATTCCACAATGTCCATGTTTGTTTACAGAATTGCTCTCTCTCTCTCCCTCTCGGTTTAATTTCCCGACGATATACTGTAGCACTCGATGCAGTTCGGCAGCTGACCTAACTCCCGGATGTCGGACCTTCCCTTCAGCATGCAGACGATGTGTCGACTTTTCAAATCAACGTGGGCTGCAAAGTAAATTGAAGATTACAGAAGATTTTCGTACTGTACTGAAATGAATGGCTGCCTGGAAGGTAGGAAGAACACAAGGGATATATGAACATTTTGTCCGATACTGATAGCCGATATTAACATTTCTGTTATGGCCGATAACCAAGTCGATATGATCTGTAGAAAAACACGTTTCCATGATCATCAAATACTGAAAAACACATGTGAATTTGAAAAAGTTATGTCTTTATTTCAAAAACATTTGGAAAAGCCCAAAAAACATAGATTTACCGCGTTGTTTCCTCTCAATATGAAAATTTTGGCCAATACTGCTATGTTATTTTGCTCATTGGACCGATATATTCAAAACATGGGTCTCTTATCTCTTTTCTAGTGCCACAAAAATACAGAGCAAAATGCAACACATAAATCTTTATGCTGTTGCACACCATATCCTGTTTTACTCTAAACTACCCCAAAACTTGGAACGAGGCTACCGCAAATAAGAACTTGAAATGACCTCTTTAATAATTCACAACATGCTGGTAGTAGATCTTAATAATTCACAACATTCTGGTAGTGGAGGCAAAGTTGTGTTGTTGACTCATACCGCAGCCATTAATGGTGCTTTTCACACCTAAGTGGCAGAAAGATGGAATGGCTTTTCAAACTGACCTCGTTGTGCACCGGCAGTTAAGCGGCCCACTTCAGTTAAGGAGATCAGCAGCAACAACTAATTTACAATTAAATAGTAAAAGTACTCTGAGGAAAACTGCCTGCAAAGCCAGCAAAGCATCTCCGCTGATGGTACATCCCGAAGATTGCTCTGATCGTTTAAATAATGCATCTTACAGTAGAACGTTTATAGGTAGGGTAATGGACCGGCAACCAGGACGTTTCCCTGCTTTCTGCCCCATGTATAATCGTGAGTACAAGATCCTACAGTATTTTTTCGGTCGGTCTATCCAGCCAGATGGGTGATGATGTTCAAACTGTTTTACAGGTACATGCTGATTTCATATGAAGTTGTAGTGAGGTTTCCAAGCCAAATTTCAAGCTGAGAGAGAGGCCGGCATATCTGTATTACCTGATCAGCCCGTGACGTCAGTCGAGCCCAAACGTGACGTCAGTCGTGACATCAGTTGTCCTCAGTTCATGACGTCACTCATGACGTTAGTCATCGTCAGTTCATCCTAGTATTTATAGCGAGGGTCCTACGTCACCCCCCACTCTGGCGGATCATAGCAGCAGCCGGCATCGCGGCTGTTCATTCCCCCTGAAACCATCCTCTGAAGCGTCATTTCACCCCACCCACCTCCCCGGTCCACCACCAACGAGTCTTGACTCCCGAAGAATCCCCCATCTTACAAGGGAGTCATACGCCAAAGTACTTGCCATGCACGCCACTTGCTAAATAAAGCCTCTTGTTAAACCTTACCGACCGGTCTCTCATGATTGAATTGTTTCTACCTGCAACATTGTCTCACCATTCAGAGTGAACGGCCATTTCGTTACCACTCCATTATTCAGCATGAGATTTCGTTAGATTTCGTTAGCCTTTTTCTGTATGGGAGAGCCCAACCAATCAGCAGTGACTGACGTATCAGCTGCTCAGTCAACACTGATGACATATTTAGCAACTTTACCAAGAATTCCGGACGATTTTGCTTTATTTTGCAAAGACAATATACCAATAACATAATGTTAAAGGTACAGGACGGACAAACAAACCCCGTCTTTATTTGTTACAATGCAACAATGCACATACGCAAAATAAATAAATAAATAAATAAAAACGCACACGCACACACACACACACACACATACACACGCTTAGAGACACCGTGTAATTTGTCCTCATCCTGGCTCGTCCTCCTCCACAGGCTTGGCCAGGAGGAACAAGTCGGACTCTGAATCGCTTGACAAAATCCGAAGAGTGGACGGGACACAAGCAGGAGTCTGAAAACAAGGAAAATGACATCCCACGTCCATAAAGAGATCAACGGAGCCGACCCAGACCCCACCCAGACACTCAAACTCCCAACTCTTTAGAACCTTACAGCCTCAGTATTCACATTGCTCATTTCTATTACCTGTGGTAAACAAACACATAAAGCATAACCGATGTCTACATCACATCAGTTTTGTTAGAAGTGTAAATTATTCTTGGTCATGAAACAGCACATAGCCTCAGTCTGGGCCCTCTCTGCAATGTTCAGACATAAGTGAATTAGTCCCGGCTCAACAAGCGTCAGAATGATATCTCACTATAATTAATAACCTTAAAGGAAATTCATTAAAGGGATATTAATCTCCGTCCAGTCCGCTTATCACAGTGATTCCTTCATCAATATTTATAGGAAAACTGCTTCTGTGTTTTGTTATGGTCATTCATTGATAAGAGAAAAGAAGTAGCAGTGGGAGTAATGTTCCAGTTATTTTATGCCAATTTTTCCAGACTCAATAATAGATCAAGAACAATAGATCCTCTACACAAACCTGATTGATTGTTTCAGAGTGATGCCATTTCAAATGATAGATTCTCCTGCCAGCATTTCCATAGAGGCAAGGTTCATGCTTTTCATTACGCGACACCAGAGAAGGCCTCTGAGGATGCAGAAAACACAATTTAACCAATCCAAATGAGCAAGTGTGCACGAAAAAGGTCCGAACAGAGTGAGCTGTATGCGAACATCGCCCTGATGAAATAGCAGCCATGCAGAAAATCTTCGACAAACATCATCGTCGCCGCCTTGGAACAACCTCATTCTGGGAAACATGATCCAAATTAAACTGCTGTAGCACACCTGTAGATACAATTGAGTCAGGCTAGAATGTTTCGTATGGGAGAGAGGTTGGCTGGATGGATGGATTATTGAATTGAGCGCTCTATTTTCTTAAAGGTCCCAATTCGTGCAGCTGTAACCTCTTAAAAACGTGTGTCTCTGGTCCATAAAACATGATTCTGGATTAATCTGTCGAAAATATAGCAACCCCGTTTGTTGTGACAGAGTTCTCACTTCCTCATCTGGTCGCTTCCCAAGAATGGCCTGTTTCTATAATATATTCAGAACTAACAGTTCCCATTGGCCGCTGAGGGAGAGCCCGCCCCAGGCTCCCAGCGGCCAATCAGATTAGCGTCTGTGGACCAGCACGCTAGGTTGCGAGTTATCGTTAACTTAACGGTACTACGCTAAAGAGGACATCTCAAAATGCCTAGACTTACCGAATGCACCTCTGCAGTTGCTGGATCACGTACAGTTGGCGTCGCTCCAGCTAGAAGTGTTAATTTTGTGGCTATAGACTAAATGGTGCAGGTAGCTTGTGTGAGAGGGACCCGCGCAGTATGCAGGAGGAAGCTAGTGATGTCGAAATTCCCCCAGATTCCCCTCTGGGCAAACGACGCGTTTGGGGGTGTGGCTTGGAGGAGACTGCTTGAGAGAGCTGTATAGGGACAAATCCAACTGTGGCAGTTCTGAGCGTGTGACCACTCATTACAGGGAGGGCTGACAGCAGTATATATGCATTTACAAGTAAAAACAGCTTTTGCACGGAATGGGACCTTTAATATGTTCATAATCTACACAGTGTTAGATGGCAAACGTCTGAAAGACAGCCCACTGCACCTGAGTGAGCTGTTTGGTGAAGCTGGGCTTTTCCAGAAATCAAGGCACTCTTAAGATGACGAGGAAAGTAATTTTAAGTCAAATAAAACTATTGGGAAATAGGAATAGCCGCCAATACATTTCAGGCATTTTGGCCTGCATCAAAGTGGTGTGTCAAAAAACAGATGCGCACAGGATGTGTTATGTTGTCGCATGATGGGTCTACTTTTTTGGGTAAAAAGCTCATGTTGTCACATGTTGACACACAAATTGTATTTGGCCAATCGCCACCCCCTGCTGTCCCGGTCGTTGCTCCACCCCATCTGCCGATCTGGGGAGAGCTGTAGACTAGCGCATGCTTCCTCCGATACAGGTGCACTCCTTTTCACCTGACAGCGAGGCGTTTCACCGGCAGGACGTCCCGTCCCCTCCGAAGAGACCGACCACGACTAGAGCCTGCGCTAGTGCAGCGGCCAGGAAACATACTGTCCCCCCACCGGCTTCCCACCCGCAGACACGGCCAACTGTGTCTGTATAGGAACGTCTGACCAAGGCGGAAGTGCCGCTGCCGGGAATTGAACCCGGGTCGCCGCGGTGGTAGGAGAGTGCTGTTACCTCGACACTACCCAGACGATCACAGACTCTTTTGCCTCTATCACATTTTCTAAGCCGCCCGCTCACTCTCCCCCTCTCCTCTCGTCTCTATTTCCAGCTAAGTTTAATTACCTGCCTGCTATCAGACTAGCTTGGAAGGTGGGAGCTGTAAAAACGGGCTTCTGATAGGTAGCACATTTTGTTCTGAACATTGGCACAACCAGATATGAAGCTAGAGTACATTTGTTTATGGAGCTGGCTGATTAGAGTTAGATCAGCTGGCGGCAAGCCAAGAGCATAAATATTCGGGACCACAATGGAAATAAGTTTGACGACTTTTTTGCGATATTCTGATGAATTATTTTGTACTGCATGCTTGTTGCTGTACTGTATTTTTTGATTTGTCAAATAAATTCATTCATATTTCATTAACTTCATTGATTCATGCAGTCATGCCTTTTGTCACAGGGACTTTTAAGGTACAACTTTCTACCTTTGTTGAGGGAATAATTCCCCATCTTGCACATGCATGCTCTCACACAAATGAACACAATCTAGGAGACGTATTATGGGAAAATTAAGTTTCTCCATCACAAACTCAACTACTGTACAGTACTACATCCTGCGCCACAAATTTCAATACATTTCTCCACAAATTTAATGTCATCACAAAGTTTAGTTAACGGTTATATTTGGGCAAGTAAAACGACTTTGATTAAATTGAGGCAACTAAAACAACTTGGTTAAGGTTAGAGAAATGGTTTGGTCATGGCTAAAAAAGAAAAGCGTTTCAATCATGAGAACAGTTGGTAAGATTTAACAAGCAGCTGTATTTAACAAATGGCATGGCAACTACTTTTGCGTATGACTCCATTGTAAGATGACACTCCTCTTGTGGTGAGAGGGGGGCATCTGTTTAGCTAGGATAGAGAATGTAAGATGACGTCCCTCTTGTGGTGAGAGAGGGGCATCTCTCCCCCCCCCCCCCACCCCCCCCCCCCCCCCCCCGTTGGGAATCCATCAGGAGTCAAGACTCGTTGGTGGTGGACTTGGGAGGTGAGTGGGGCGAAACGGCAGCTCAGTGGAGACAAACAGCCGGGATGCCAGCTGCTGGTATGATTCGGCTGGAGAGGAAGGTGAGCTAAAACCTTTGATATACTGTATATACTAGGATGAACTGGCGACAACTGACGTCATACTTAACTGATGTCACGGGCTGATCTTTTTTTTTTTTTTTTTTTTTACTTAGTCTACAGTGTTTAAATGTCCTTTGAAATGCTGGGAATCGGAGCCCGTTTGCCGACATCAACCGTGTTGAGCTGGGAAAAAGTAAATGTAACACATTACGTTCCACCCAACACGTAGTTTGCTGTTAACAGGTTAATTTCATGTTTTCCTGTGAGATCAGTCTGTGCACACGGCATGGCCTTTGATCCTGCAACAGCGTGCGATCAATGCATGATGATGGAAAAGTATTGGCAGGTATATCATTGCTGGACACATGAATCACAAAGTATGGCACTCTCAGTGTTTCCCACAGGATTTTGAGTATTTGTGGTGGGGGACCGCAGACCCCCTAGGGGGGTGTGGGTGCATGCCCCCCCGCAAGATTTTTTAAAACATTTTAAAGTAAAATGCATGAATTTGGTGTACTTTGAGAAAGCTTAAGAGCAAAATTAAAAGGCTAGATCTATGAAGAACATGTCATCATTACTGTGCTGTGGGTTTAGCATGACAAACTAAATTTCTCCCTATAGGTCAGGGATACTCAACTTGCTTTGCCACTTTCGTGAAATGATAGAAGGCGAGGGGCCAGTTAATAAACAAACAGTATACATTTTTCTGTAGCAGATTGTAGGTTTTTGGGGTGTCAGCCGGAGTTTAGGCTGACAGTGTTGTGCACACCGGATAGTTAGTTAGGTTAAGTTAGTTAGGTTAAGTACATACATAAGTGCCTGGGTAGCAAGCAGATGGCGGTATTTGACAATTTAGCAGCTAAATCATAGATTATTGAAAGATATTCCATATTCCAGACTGAAATGCTATAACAGAAGTATTGGCCAGAATGACATGAACATTTATTGGACACTTATTCAGCAGATATCTTGCATGTTGCGTTCAGGTGCACTGTAAAAATAAAAAAATAAAAAATAATTTTTTTTTTTTTTTTTTTGGTCAACATCTTTTTGTGGCGGTCCAAATCCTTTTGTGGCGGCCCGCCACAAATTACTTTATGTATGGGAAACACTGCACTCTAGTTGTTTTACTTGTCTAAACCTTACTGATCAGCTAACCTTTTCACATGGAAAGGTGAAAATGCTGTGTTCAGTTCATGGTATTGGTATTTATTGGCACACAATCCTTTCAGGGTGGAGGAATCTAATCTTCACAAGTCGTGCCCGCAATACATCATTTGCAGTTCAAGCTAATGTTGCCACATTTGATGAGACTATGTGAGCCATGCTTAGAGGCACATACATACGAGGCTAATTACCAAGGATACAGCTTTCTCTATTTTACTGCCTGATTTATTAAGACCACTTATGCAAATCAGTCGGTCAATTCAATCAAGTCAGCCGCAATTTTCCAATTAGAATACCTGAAGCACAATATAATACCGAGTACACATGTCCGCCAGGTGAAACATGCATGGTGAGCAGTTACAAATCCTACGCGTGAGAAAGCAGACTGCATGTGAATCAATGGGATTGGTCAATTTCAATAATTTCCTCCATTGCCACTTCTCAGGATACATATTAATTCGGTCATACACTGTGTTTAATAGCATCAAAAAACACCTAGTAAATATGGCCATGTGTTGTATAGTGAATATGGTTTTGTATATGGCTTGGTCCATCTGGCTTAGATTTGGATCTCCTCTAGAGGGTAAGGGACACAGATGCAGCATAATTGTAAGAACAAAACAAGTCTCTTTTCTTTTTCAAGACATAATATGCAAAAGGGCACATTCTTCACACGTGTAAATTGTCTGTACTGTATGTGACTTGGCGTGCCGGCTCTTGGGAGGATTGCTCCATGTTTGTGACATCATGCAGACAAACGCATTAGATGACTGCTCAGCTGTGGACCTGTATTGTTCATGACTTGGTTATTTCGTTTGAGGAAAAAATAAGGGGGAAAAAACATACATAGAAAATATACATAAAAATACATGCACACAGACATAATCAATTCAATAGTAGCCAGGGCTAGGGGTGACTGCAGTAGTGAGTAATAACTCACCAACCCCTAACAACAACCCCCCACCCCTTCCTGCAGTCTATCTGGCCTCACCAACCACAGGAACTGAGCCACGTGGCCAAAGCCTTGGCAATATGGTCCAGCAGTGAGGTCCTTCCATTATAACCACACTGGGGTAGCGCCATTATCAAGATGGCCGGCCAAGCAGAAAGAATCACAACAACAAGCAGCATGGCAGAAGGATGGGCACACATGCAGCCAGTGTGGGCCAGGGAGGGTGAGCTAAAGCCAAGCTCGCCCAAGAGACTGCTAGCACGTTCTTTGAATTCTGAATTATCTTCCAAAAGGAGGAAGTGGTAAACGAGAGACGGAGGAGTATCTGATAAACCCCCGTATATAGACATAACGAAAAGTACAAATACACACGCGCAAACACACACACACACACCCCCGACATCTGCACACACACCTCCACATCCGGCACTCGGTGGCGCCGGCCCAGCTGGCGTGGCGGCGGAGGGGCCGCGTCGCGCTGCGCTAATGGACCCTCCAGCTTTTTAAATGAGATCACGACTCTGTGCAAATGAGGCAGCGCTGAGCGGGACAGTGTAGTGGGCTGGGCTGCATCAGAAATGCCACCCCGCGACACCTCCGCGCGCGGCGCCGGGTAAACAGGAGGACGCACATAGGGGGTACACACATAAGACACAGCTGGGGCTAGCTGCCATGCTACCCTCATTAAACAGGTACCTGCCATCATCAACACCTCCTGAAGACGACTCGTCCAGCGGGTGAGAGGGCAGCTAGCTTAGCAGCACCCCTTCTCCACGCCTCATTTAACCGGACGGGAGACGGGGGTCGTCGCCAACAATATAAGCAACCGTGAATGTTGACGTTCTCACAGCGAGGCGGCCAAACCTGCGAGCTATGATGCTGCGGCAGCTGGGGAACAGTGTTCTGCATGTTTGGGGAGTTTTGATTCAGATAGTTTCTAACATTCCTCCCTGGGAGAGTGTGTAGAAAGAGCTCTCGGGTATTGCAGGAAGACAAAAGAGAGTATCCCCCGATACAATAAAGTGACGTCTACAAACAACAGATGTGGCCTGCGATAGGGTGCAGAGTGGCCCCCCGACCATTTTCTAATTCACAATGAAAACTTAACGTGAAATAAAGTTTGACTGAGCTCCAGCTAAATAGTCAAATACCGCCATCTGCTCGCCACCCAGGCACTTATATGTACGTAACTAACTTAACCTAACTATCCTGTTTGCACAAAATTGTCATACTAAACTCCGGCTGACACTCTAAGAACCTACAATCCGCTACAGAAAAAAGAATATTAATGTTTGTTTATTAACTGGCCCCTGGCCTGCTATCATTTTACAAAAGTGGCCCCCAGGCAAAGCAAGTTGAGTATCCCTGATCTAGATAGAAAGATAAGAGCAGAAGAAGAAAAATGTTACCATTTTCTAATTGAGCAGCAACCTGCACGCTGTAGCCTGGCCAGACACCCGCATGATCCAGACTCCAATACCAAGGACTGTTTGCTGATCCATTTCACTTTCTCCCTCTATTTGTTTTGTCCACAACAGAAGGAGGCCATGTGATGATAAAGTGGAAGTCCATTACGTGTTTTTGCTCTCTCTCTCTCTACTCTCTCTCTAAGAAAACTCTACTTTGAGGTTCTCCTGGTCTTTCAATAACAAACTGTAATTTACTTTCATTAACATCTGAAACACTCTAAACTTTCTTAACTCCCACAAGAACGAAAGACCAAAAGGACAGAGAGTGGCTATTAATTACAAAATTTGTGTTCTTTCAAATTTTGATTGAATTTCAGTTTTGCATCACGTTGACAGGACAGGAGTGGCGCCAGGTGTTTCCATCAAAGGTGACAGAGTGGGGGGGGGGGGGGGGGGGGGGGGGGGCTACGGGGCTGAGATGTGTATGGGAGAGAGAGAGAGAGAGAGAGAGACACGGTCAATTACACGCATGACATGCAAAATCAAAATGGCTCCATCTAACTGCTTTTCTTCTGCTCCATTCCCCCCAGATCTGCTCATATAATATAATGACTCTGACAAAGAGTGCACATATTAATAGAAGCCCATGCCTGTCCACTCTCTCTCACTCACACACACACACACACACACACACACACACACACACACACACACACACACACACGCGCGCGCACACACACACACACACACACACACACACACACACCCACACACACACACACACACACACACACTTTTCATTAACACACACTGTATGTGGAAGAAGTAACACTCATGTGAAATTATAACCCTGAGAGAGACAGGACCTTTTCATTGCTCTTTAATTAGCCAGGACTGGAAGCAGTCACTGCCAGCCATGTAGCGTTAAATCATAGCTGGTGTTAAGAAAGGTCAAAGGTCAGACAGTGGATCTATTCAGTACTGTAGATGTAAGGCCTCTGTGACCCTTATGTAACAAAACCAGGATTAGGTCTTCAGTTGTGCACTTTAAAATTAATGTAAGGATTAATGAAGGATAATACAGACTCTAGTAGGCCTAGTCCCACTGGCCAGCCTCCTCTCCTCAACAATCCAACTTGTCGTTTTCAGCGTGTAGCAATGAGCTAGCGTGTAGGTTTCTGCCGTTAGCTTGCTAGCTAGTTAGCGTTGTTGTTTGTTTTCACTGAGGCGGCAGGGCACTGTTTACAGCGACACACAGGGAGGAGGGAGCGGAAGCCGCTCTGATTGACATGGTCGGAGCCAATGACAGAGCTTGTAATAAGCCGGGAGCGGACATCCGGCTGCCACCGAAACATTCGCTCCAATGGGATAGCAGCTGTAGAGCAGGGGAGGGTTTATCCCTGTTCCCTGTTTCCGTGGCGCCAGATCACTCCTCGGACGGAAGGGAGAGGAGGCTGGCCAGCAAGAGACTACAGTAGGCCTAGTACTTGACTAGGTGTACTAGCTGGTTGCAAATTATTTTAGATCATATGTTTCTATACCTTCTATGAAGACAATTGATTTGGACTTGGACATATTTTAGCACTAAAACAAAATATTAGTTAGTTAGTTAGTCCAAAGCTGAGGCATGTGATGCTAGAGGGCTGAGTTTGTTAGCTGTGGATTCTGGCACTGTGTGATTGTTCTGGCAGAGCTCGAAACAGCTGGAAAGAAGTGGCTAGACGGGTAAAGGATGTGTGAGGCCGAGTTCCAGCACCTCAATGTCTCTCGTTTCCCTGGAGCTCTGTCATTAGGAGTTATCTTCAGCCAAGCCCAGACCACTGCTCTGTGTCTTCACACACCAATCCAAAATGGTGGTGTACACAAAACAGCTCCACTGCTCTGCAAGGCCCTTGGTGAGGAAGCTAACAACAAGCACAGAAGAAGGAACTTCCTCCCATAATGTACCAATGTCATCCACCTAGCACTTAACTGTCAACTAATAAACTGTTTTTGCACTAAGTAGAGTTGCTCGTTTCAACTTCCACAACTGACCTCAATAGTGAATGAAAGTGAACTAGCATCCAATATGAATGGAGATCTACTGTATGAACAACTGTCCAACAAAAGGTTCCTTCTTACAGACAATGCAACATACAGCTCCCACCTAGATCATCGGGATAAAAAAAAAAAAGTCAGACATATAACAAAGGAGAAAAATGACATAAAAGTTCCATAAGCAAGTTAGAAATGTAGACAGACAAAGTTCGAAGCCAAAGGTTTTTTCTCTTTATGGAGTTTGGCTGCATATTTAATTATAGTGATGCGGTCCATTGGCTCCATTGAGGGAGCCTAACAGTTTTTAGTTCCCACCTGCATTAAATATAAGCTGCCATCAACAGCACAAATATGCAAATAAATAGCACAGAGTAGTTGGAAAAATACTCCTACATTGTGCCATTTTTCATTGAACAAGGTGGCTTGGAGTTGTGCCGGCTCTACCTCTTTTCATTGATAGAGACATTTACTGTACAGGCCATCATTGAAGAGTGCCATTCTGTAACTATTCTGTATCCATCCTGTATCAGTACTGTAGCCATTCTGTAACTATTCTGTATCCATCCTGTATCAGTACTGTAGCCATTCTGTAACTATTCTGCATCCGTCCTGTATCAGTACTGTAGTCATTCTGTAACTATTCTGCATCCATCCTGTATCAGTACTGTAGCCATTCTGTAACTATTCTGCATCCATCCTGTATCAGTACTGTAGTCATTCTGTAACTATTCTGCATCCATCCTGTATCAGTACTGTAGTCATTCTGTAACTATTCTGTATCCATCCTGTATCAGTACTGTAGTCATTCTGTAACTATTCTGTATCCATCCTGTATCAGTACTGTAGTCATTCTGTAACTATTCTGTATCCATCCTGTATCAGTACTGTAGTCATTATGTAACTATTCTGCATCCATCCTGTATCAGTACTGTAGTCATTCTGTAACTATTCTGCATCCATCCTGTATCAGTACTGTAGTCATTCTGTAACTATTCTGCATCCGTCCTGTATCAGTACTGTAGTCATTATGTAACTATTCTGCATCCATCCTGTATCAGTACTGTAGTCATTCTGTAACTATTCTGCATCCATCCTGTATCAGTACTGTAGTCATTATGTAACTATTCTGCATCCGTCCTGTATCAGTACTGTAGTCATTATGTAACTATTCTGTATCCATCCTGTATCAGTACTGTAGCCATTCTGTAACTATTCTGCATCCATCCTGTATCAGTACTGTAGTCATTCTGTAACTATTCTGCATCAATCCTGTATCAGTACTGTAGCCATTCTGTAACTATTCTGTATCCATCCTGTATCAGTACTGTAGTCATTCTGTAACTATTCTGCATCCATCCTGTATCAGTACTGTAGCCGTTCTGTAACTATTCTGCATCCATCCTGTATCAGTACTGTAGTCATTCTGTAACTATTCTGCATCCGTCCTGTATCAGTACTGTAGTCATTCTGTAACTATTCTGCATCCATCCTGTATCAGTACTGTAGTCATTCTGTAACTATTCTGTATCCATCCTGTATCAGTACTGTAGCCATTATGTAACTATTCTGCATCCGTCCTGTATCAGTACTGTAGTCATTATGTAACTATTCTGCATCCGTCCTGTATCAGTACTGTAGTCATTATGTAACTATTCTGCATCCGTCCTGTATCAGTACTGTAGTCATTATGTAACTATTCTGCATCCATCCTGTATCAGTACTGTAGTCATTATGTAACTATTCTGCATCCATCCTGTATCAGTACTGTAGTCATTATGTAACTATTCTGCATCCATCCTGTAGCAGTACTGTAGCCATTATGTAACTATTCTGTATCCATCCTGTATCAGTACTGTAGTCATTCTGTAACTATTCTGTATCCATCCTGTATCAGTACTGTAGTCATTATGTAACTATTCTGTATCCATCCTGTATCAGTACTGTAGTCATTCTGTAACTATTCTGTATCCATCCTGTATCAGTACTGTAGCCATTCTGTAACTATTCTGCATCCATCCTGTATCAGTACTGTAGTCATTATGTAACTATTCTGCATCCGTCCTGTATCAGTACTGTAGTCATTCTGTAACTATTCTGCATCCATCCTGTATCAGTACTGTAGTCATTCTGTAACTATTCTGCATCCATCCTGTATCAGTACTGTAGTCATTCTGTAACTATTCTGTATCCATCCTGTATCAGTACTGTAGTCATTATGTAACTATTCTGTATCCATCCTGTATCAGTACTGTAGTCATTCTGTAACTATTCTGCATCCATCCTGTATCAGTACTGTAGTCATTCTGTAACTATTCTGCATCCATCCTGTATCAGTACTGTAGTCATTCTGTAACTATTCTGTATCCATCCTGTATCAGTACTGTAGTCATTCTGTAACTATTCTGCATCCATCCTGTATCAGTACTGTAGTCATTCTGTAACTATTCTGTATCCATCCTGTATCAGTACTGTAGTCATTATGTAACTATTCTGTATCCATCCTGTATCAGTACTGTAGCCATTCTGTACTTATTCTGTATCCATCCTGTATCAGTACTGTAGCCATTATGTAACTATTCTGCATCCATCCTGTATCAGTACTGTAGTCATTCTGTAACTATTCTGCATCCATACTGTATCAGTACTGTAGTCATTATGTAACTATTCTGTATCCATCCTGTATCAGTACTGTAGTCATTCTGTAACTATTCTGCATCCATCCTGTATCAGTACTGTAGTCATTCTGTAACTATTCTGCATCCATACTGTATCAGTACTGTAGCCAATGAAGCCTATTCTTTCTTAAGATAGTAAGACAGTTGTAAGCTAGAATGGAGGCTCAGAGGCACAACATTATAATTGCATCAGTAATCTTTATGGTTTATGAGGACTTACAAGAGATACAGTACATGAGATGCTCATACAGATGTGGATAAGGGACATGCACATAATATGGGCCCATCCCCCAGCTAATCATTTTCTATCTACCACAATAGACGTCACATGCTAGATAACAACCATTTACTGTAGTTTATATTTTCACATGGTTGAGAAGCACTCAATGCAAAGATTACTTTTGAGGCATGGACAATAACAACATGTGGTCAATAATGTATTTTCCCTGCACGTCACAACCCCCAGGAACATAAAAGCCAATTCACAAGCACCTTTTGTTCCCCTCTGCAGCAGCAATCACAGTCACGTTCAAAAATATCTCTGGACCTTTTGAGATTTACAAAAAGCTGTGATCCACGTTCACTCTTTGGACTATGGAAACTAGAGTATGGATATACAGTATAAGCACTTTCTTTCCATTAACTCATTCACCGCCAATGACGTCTTTGACGTGTTATCAGCAATGGCCTTCCCCGCCAAGGACGTGTTTGACGTGTTTTTGTTTTTATTGGTGCAGCGCCTGCAGCAAACACTTGCCCAGCCTGTCACACAGACACAGGTCCCTGCCTTCAAAGGGTAGCCGACAGCACGCGATCAAACACATACCGCAGCTGTTGTTTTGAAATTGAGCCAGAGGAAAAGCAGAGAACGGGTAACGCTTCCTTGTGCAGACAGGAGAAACGCCGAGCTGGAGTCGCCTTCCTCTGTGCCAGCCAGGAGAAAACGGGAGAAAGTAATCAAGAGATGTGTTTGATCATCGGAGGAATGAGGAAATGATCGATCAGTTTGCGAGGGCGGTGAGGACGTGTTGAATAGCCGAGGGGAAAACGGGAACGATCATAGATATGACAGGGAGACATGGACGAGGACGGTGTACCAGAACAAATCAAAATAAACACAGGAACAGCTAGGCAGCAGCGGGCAGAAGGCACTCACAGCAGCCCGCTGTCCTTCCAGTTGGTTCATGAAATCGCTGGGCTGCTCGCCCTCCAGTGTTGCTCCTGGCCAATCCCAGCGCCACAGGGCGTGGTTATTGCTTATCCTATGTTGGGTTAGAAATCTAAAAGGGGGATCGTGTGTGTGTGTGTGTGTGTGTGTGTGTGTCTGTCTGTCTGTCTGTCTGTCGGTGTGTCTGTCTGTCTGTCTGTCTGTCTGTCTGTCTGCACACTCACACCGAGTAAACTGTATTGTTGAATGTAAAAAAAAAGCACTTCATGTGTGTATATATATATATATATATATTTATTTTTTTTGTCATTTGTGTCCTAACGAATAATATTTACATGTCTGATGTCAATACAGTTCAAAATAAAAGAATTGAGAGTGAGTTATGCCTGAGATTGTGCCCTTTTACAAAAATGCTTTTTTCTCCCTTTTCTCTTTCCAGACAGGCTTTTTTGGTGAACATGGGGTGTATAAAAAGGGTTATAAGTAGAGTACAGAACATGCTAAAAGCTAACTTTCTTTTTGGGGGTGAAAGTAGAGACTTAGATCTTCATTTCGAGGTATTGGACATCACTGTAGTCCTAGTACAGAATTTACTGTGGGTCTTGAAAGATGACCAAACATTATGGAAATACTTGGCCTGTGCCAAAAATGCCAGTCAGATATTGGCAGTGAATGAGTTAACACGAAAGGTCATCATGTGCTGGTGGTGTTGAGGTTTTAAATTAAATCTCTGAAACACTGGAAATACTATAGGTCTAGTCTAATCCTTCCATGACTTTGTGAAAGATTCATTGCACAGCACTACTATTTCCATGGAATAAACATGAATATCAACAGTTAGCTACTTGCCAGAAACAACACCTTTTTATACAATGCGTGCCAAGCAACCCCTTCAGGTAAATCCAGTGAGAGTATGTTGACTGTGGGTCAGAGGAATGTGGAGAGGAGAGGAGTGCTGCGTAATGTATGTTATAAAACGGCTCTCTCAAATCAAGCAATCTGATTGGTTCACAGCCATTGTATAAATCCAATAACCCACTCCAATAACCCATGGCCATGGGTTATTGGTTGCCATGGCAACTCTCTTACTAAAAGCCTTTGGTTACCTCAAAAAAAACAAATGGCGGAGGCAGCTGTCAGATCCTTGTGAATCGATCTTCGCTTATAACTTTACTAATACTTCGCAGAAAATTATGTTTTGTACAAGAATAAATGCGGGCTAATGTCTTCTTTGCAAAAAAAGAGGCTGTTAACCCCGCATTTAACCCCGCATTTAACCCCGTAACGTTAGTTGGTGTCGGGCTTTGCAGAAAGCACTCAGCTTCTCAGCAAGCGCTGAGAATGCAGCGCTGCGCTCGAGCTGCCTGTCGGCTTTCCAGAAAGCTCTCAGCTTCTCAGCAAGCGCCAGGATTGGCCAATGTCAACTTCAGTCTCCAGAACGATCCAATCAAATCACCCGCACGTTCTTGCGGTCCCGCCTTACAGTAGTGTTTCAACTGACTCTATCAGAATACCATGCCAGTCGGACTTATAGTATTATTATTATTATATTATTATACTTGGAAACCGTTTTATAAAAGCAATATAGCACTCGAGCTGCGTGGTGTTGTGGCATATATCCCGCTGATAAGCTGTTATCCCACTGGGCCTGCGGCCTCGTGGGATAACAGCTTATCAGCGGGATATATTCGCCACAACACACTTGCTCTCATGCTATATTGCTTAATTATACCGTAGCTCTATTCCCAAAAGGTGATTTTTTTCTTTCTTTTAATTTTTTCTGTTGGTACACATTAACATACGGAAAATTCCTGCACGAATATATTCGGCAGAAACCCATTTTCCCGTCGCAAACCGGCGTGAAACAGCTTTAGCACTGGCAAATTATGAAACTTTTGACTTCCGAGCGACTATAAGTGGTCTGAAAAAGTTCCATATTTTAAAGCCAAAAACCTGCGAAGACTTTGAACGTCTGCTTCAAAAACACAAAAACTGCTTTCCATAATAATCCACCAGTCTGCACGCCGTCTTTAGCCCCGAGATTATTTATGATCTCAGCCAGCAGCCTTAGCTTTGGCGTAATCCATGAGAACACGGAGACGCACCAAAGCGAGGTTCTGGGTGGAAAATCCAGTGGGAGAGAGAGGAAATCACAGCGCGTCTTAAACTTCTCCTCTGCAAGCGCGGATGAAAAAGAATAACAGATAGCGATGGATGTGTGCGTGCGCGCGCGGCGTCCGCGTGCGTTTCCCCCACCCCGTGCATATTATTTGTGTGTAGACGCGTGCACGCGTGCGCTCACGTGTGTGTGTATTACTTATGTAAAGGAGAGACGGAGTAGAAAGGAAATACATGGCTGTGTCGAAGCCCCAGAGCTCAGTCACAGCAGAGACAGAATACTGATAGAGAAATCCACAGTCTTCACACTCCACTAGCTTCTATCTCTCTATCTACCCCGCGCCGCCTCACTCACTCGCTCCCCACCCTATCACTCACCCATCCCTTCCACTCTCATGCTCCTTCCATCAGTCTTTATCTTTTTTCATTTATGAATCAAAATTACCAACCCCCACCCCCTCTCTCTGGTCAACATTTTGCAAAGTAAATGCCCCTTTATCTAATCCCTGTCTCATTCTTCACCCCCCCAACCCCCCACCCATTCCCTCCACACTGCCACGTCTCAGTGCCCCGTCTCCCTCGCTAACCTCATCTCCGTCTCTCCACCGACTATCTCTAAATGCTTGTTAGCTTAAGCGGGGACTCGGGAGTCCCTCCAGCTTTGCCGTCTCAATTAAGCATCCGCAACCCATTCAATGAGCCGCTAATCCCAAGCGAGGCGAGGAGTAACACCAACACTTCCACACACTTCCACACACACACACCCGCACACACACACGCACACACACACACACACACCCCCGCCTCCCCCCCGAACATGTCCTTCTCAACGTGCGGGTTCAAGTTCCAGACGCATCATCGAGTGGGCCCGCCGCTGTGCGCTGTTAAAGGAACACTCCGCCCATTTTCAACCAGCTTTGTATCATTAGAACATCAGTAGTAGATCAGAAAACTGTAAACTGTTTTGAAGTCTGTCATTTAATTTGACAGTTATTGAGTGTTAAAGTGTGGACCAGTGACATCACTGGTCCACACTAACTCAAATTAATAACTCATTAACTCAAATCAACTCTCAATAACTGTCAAACATTCTGTCTAGTTTGACAGTTATTGAGAGTTGATTTGAGTTAATGAGTTATTAATTTGAGTTAGTGTGGACCAGTGATGTCACTGGTCCACACTTTAACACTCAATAACTGTCAAATTAAATGACAGACTTCAAAGCAGTTTACAGTTTTCTGATATACTACTGATGTTCTAATGATACAAAGCTGGTTGAAAATGGGCAGAGTGTTCCTTTAAGACCTGAGGCACAGTAGCGTCTGCGCTCTTCTCCCTCCGCAGCAAAGGTACTTTATACACTTTATCTCTCCGTTGTTCATTCTCCATCTTTTTTATTTTCACGATAACAAGAGGATACGCGCAAAACGATACACTACAAAGACACATATCATCATATCACAAGTAGGGGTGGGTGTCGATATAGAGACACTGTGGAGCGCGTCATCATTCAGAAACCACGGCCAAAATGGGGGGAAACAAAAATTCACCCCCCCGATCCTGACGTTCTCCTATTAGTCCATGGGCCAAGGCAAAAATCGGTACCACCTGAGGTGACCGCACGATTTTGTTATTTTTGTCTTCCTACATGTCTCTAGTTTATATTTTGGTATGATAACCCTGCCGATTTGGTAGCTTAAGGATAGTTATCACTCTGTAAACAAACCTACCCCCATATAAATGACAAAACCCTGATTTCTGTGTATTAGTCCAGATGATATGTGAAAATGATGTTCCCTTTTTCGTAAAAGCATGAAACTTGGTACGCTTATAGTTTGGGGCCCTGTACAGTTTCAGAAATTGAGCCATCGCAAAAATGCCTTGTGGCGGCCATTTTAATTCTGCCATAAGCAAATTATGTAGTTTGCATCATATCTCCTGAACCACACATGCTAACACTGAAAAGGAGATGTCTATCCTAACGTTTTCATGGTCAAGGATTACAATGATACCATATAGAACATCATAAACTGTTAAAGTGACTAATCAATGGTGAATTTGATGACGTTGTGAGAAGGAAATGACAGTATCTGATAACCGATGCTATAACTTCAAAGCCATGACCATTCTCTGGCTAAGATGTTTTGATGAGTGATTTGACTTATATAGACCTTTTGTTAAAATAGCACCCAGGTCCCTCCTAAAGATCCTGGGATTTTCCTTGCCAGATGGCCAAATCCAAGATGGCCACTGGCGCCATGTTAAAAAATTGACTTTTGACCCAGAGCACATAGAATAATGTATGAAGACACTTTTCGGTGTAAGTCAACCACGAGGAATCCGATTCTGACATCAGTTTGACATTATGGCATAGTTTTGACCCAGAATTCCAAGATGGCTGCCATCCAGTATTGTGGAAATGTAACTTTTGAATGGGAAGGTATACTGTGTGTTTGGGGTTTACCATAAGGAAGGAGATTAACAATGGTGGATGTTTTGGGAGTCATTTCAGAATTATGTTCACTGAAAAGATGTTAATGTCAACACCCATTTTACCTTGGTACTGCTGTACCAACTACCCCCAGGATTTCTTGCATTAAAATATTTAATGAATGTATGACAAGATAACTAAAATAAGCTCTTTTTATTAGCTGTAGCTATAGATTCTGAATCATCAGATTCCGCTCATCATCTTTAGCCAAGTATGCTGTGTCATACCGGTCGATCACATAGATGATATGTCAACATCACCATGGCGGGCAAGGATGATGGATGACACCTTGTGGACATAGTCCGACGACTTGTATGGGGTGCCATCTTATGTCTGCCGATCTCTTGCTGATGGAGTTGCCATCCTCTAGATCATGCCTATGTCAACGAGAGTGATGTAGGGTTCTTGCAGCCCTACAGATTGGAGATAGAGCTTCTAGATGCGCTTGCTCTTCTGCGTCTTCCTGTATGTGCTGTTGGAGTTGAATAAGGCCACACATTCATCAAAAACACAATGTTCCAGCAACTCGTGGAGGTTTACAAGTTGACCACAACCAGGTCAATCACTGAGTCTGGCTGCTAATACCTCCACCCTGGTAGGGGAAAAAGGCTCCGTTCACCTTTACAACTATCCACCAAAAGTATCAAGCAGGCCTGCTTTATTGCACAATCCAGATCCAACTGTTTTCAGCATGTAGCAACGAGCTAGCATTGTTGATGTTGTTGTTTCACAGTGGCACGGGCATTTGAGATAGACAGATTCGACACAGAGGGAGTGGAAACGAAATCCATAAATGGTCGCCACCAGTCAGTCAGAGCGGGTTGGAGCATGCATGCAGGGAGGAGGGTGGAAGATGATTGTGATGCTGCAGACGCAAAGTGCCGCTGTGTGTAAATTCAGCTCGAGCAGGACCCTGGCCATTCACACCAGACGCACTGCTTTGCTCCGCGCCGGTGACAACTTGTACTTCCTATCTGGCTTCACACAATCACTCGCGGGTCTCACACAAAAATAGATCAGACGCCGAAACAATCTCTGCATGGATATGTCATTACACACGGACGTGCCACGCCAGGACATCAAATTCTGCTGCTAAAATTGGATATTAGCAGATAATTCAGTGAGGCAATCAACTATAACTCACTGAGAAACTTTTATCACATCGCAAAGAGGGAAATGAATTGAGAAAACTTGTTGGACAATGGACATAGGCTATTTCACCTATCCCATAGTCTCGCTGGCCAGCCTCCCCTCCCACGCAGGTCTCCATAGTGGGATTGCGATGGGCGGCGCTTAGCGGCAGTGCCCTTGGAAAATAGTTTCCAACAATCCAACTTGCCCTTTTCAGCGTGTAGCAATGAGCTAGCGTGTCGGTTTCTGCCGTTAGCTTGCTAGCTAGTTAGCGTTGTTGTTTTTACTGCGGCGGCAGGGCACTATTTACAGCGACACACAGGGAGGAGGGAGCGGAAGCTGCTCTGATTGACATGGTCGGAGCCAATGACAGAGTTTGTAATAAGCCAGGAGCAGACATCCGGCAGCCACTGAAACAGTCGCTCCAATGGGGAGCAGCTGTAGAGCAGGGGAGGGCTTATCCCAGTTGCCTGTTTCCGTGGCGCCAGACTCCTCTCCCGGTAGGGAGGGGAGGCTGGCCAGCGAGACTAACATAATTATGAAATTACCCTCAAAACACAATAATTGTCATTACTAAACCATGTTTGGTAGGCATGGATTTGCAATTAAAATAGCTATAATTCACCATTGATAATCTCCGTCCTTACTCTAAAAATGGTAAACCCCAAACACCACATACGTATATGTTGCCATTCAAAAGTTACATTTTCACGCTACTGGATGGCAGCCATCTTGGAATTCTGGGTCAAAATTATGTCAGAATGTTAAACTGATGTCAGAGTCAGATTATTTGTGGTTGACTTACACCGAAAAGTGTCTTCATACATTATTCTAGGTGCTCTGGTTCAAAAGTAAATTTTTCAAGATTGTACCAGTGGCCATCTTGGATTTGGCCGTCTGGCAGAAAGTCGCAGGATGTTTGGGAGGGGCCTGGGGGCTATTTTAACAAAAGGCCCATAGAAGTCAAATTACTCATCAAAAAATGTTAGCCAGAGAGTGGTCATGGAATTGAGGTTATAGCATCAGTTATCAGAAAGTGTTATTTCCTTCTCACATCATTAAATTCACCATTAATTACTCACTTTAACAGTTTATGATGTTCTATATGGTATCATTGTAATCCTTGACCATGAAAACATAGGACATCACCTTTTCTGTGTTATCATGTGTGGTTCAGGAGATATGATGCAAACTACATAATTCACTTATGGCGGAATTAAAATGGCCACCACGAGGCATTTTTGTGATGGCTTAATTTCTGAAGATTTACGGGGCCCCAAACTATAAGCGTACCAAGTTTCATGCATTTATGAAAAAGTGAACATGATTTTCACATATCATCTGGACTAATACACAGAAATCAGGGTTTTGTCATTTATAGGGAGGTTTTTTACAGAGTGATAACTATCAATAAGCTACCAGATTGGCAGGGTTATCATACCAAAATATAAACTAGAGACATGTAGGAAGACAAAAATACAAAAATTGCGCAGTCCCCTTAGGTGGTACCGATTTCACCATTGGCCCATGGACTAATTGCATTGTATCCTTCTCAAAACACCACTGAATTCACCAAAACACCACTGAATTCACCATTAACTATTCATGTGAACAGTTTATGATGTTGTATAGGGTGTCATTGTAATCCCTGACCATGAAAACATAGGGGTAGACATCACATTTTCTGCGTTATCATGTGTGGTTCAGGAGATATGATGAAATCAGGGTTTTGTCATTTTTTGGGGGTAGGTTTGTTTACAGAGTGATAACTATCCTTAAGCTACCAAATCGGAAGGGTTATCATACCAAAATATAAACTAGAGACATGTAGGAAGACAAAAATAACAAAATCGTGCGGTCACCTCAGGTGGTACCGATATGTCAAAATTTCAGCCCTGGCCCATGGACTATATGTCGCGTGTCGCACACAAAGATCATATATACGGAAGATGAACACTACAACTTACTTCACTGACAGATAGATGCACATTTTTCTTCTCGCCAATTCTCAATGGCTTCCTTGCTTTGCTCGGGAGTACAAAAAAGCTTTAATTGGCGATTTTTTACATTTGTTGTCTGCGCAGCAACAACAGCTTTTAGCTATGTTTAATTCAAGGATTACGCTGGTGTATGGAAGTGAATGGGGAGCTCTCCCCTGTGATGGGCGCGGCCTATTTCATGCAGTGTCTCTATAGTATCATAACAACAGCAAATTGCAGTATATCACAATTTCACAATACTCAATCGCCTCCATACCAGCATATCACAATAGCATCGTGATTTAAGTATTGCGATCATACCTGATATGATCTGAAGATTTCCACCCACCCACAAGTATCAAAAGTAGGGGTGTCACGACTCACGATACACTCAGTTCACGATACGATACGATACACGATATTAAGTTCACGATAACGATACAATACGATATTTTAACAATATTTTTTTGCGATCGATTTGTAAGTTGAGGGGGCATCCTCCACGCTAATTTGAGTAATTTCACCATTTTCATCCTCCGTGTCTGTAACGTCCCTCGTCTGTTCAAACAAAGCAATGAAAAGGAGAGCGAAATAAAAATAAATAAAAGTAGTCAGCAGCAGTCACAACCTGATGAGTTCTAAGCTGTTATAGTTACACCCATACGCATCACTATGCCCATTCATCTTTCAAGTATATTGCTATCGGGGACCAGTCCCTTACAAACTCCTCCAGAGTGCCTCTTAATACATGAGATACTGTAGTCTCTCTAATGGCAAGATGGATATGAGTTTTTCATACCGCATTAAAATAACCCGGGGCTCTTGATGCAACCATTTTGCAGTATCATAAGACGTGCAGCATACAAAGTGATTCTAAGAATATACCTATGCCGGCATTTCGATTAGAATCCAATCCCAGTATGAAATGATATGGATTTAGAGGTTTTTGAGGAGGTTGTTTTCCAATGCGCCTTAGGTTTTAGAATGCGTTTCTAGAGGATCGCCTTAGGTCTTAACGGGCTAAGAACTGAAGAACATCAACTTCTCAGCAAACCACGTGTCTACAGTAACAGTGTAACCACCGCGCTCAGATCTGCGAGGTTAGATCACGTCCATATGTGAGCCTGTCACGCCAAAAAACAAAAACAAAACAGAGTTGATTTGGTAGATGCCAAACACCACATGGGGTAAAAAAAAACCTGAAGCTGTCAGAAAATAGAAAATAGTTTTTATCAAGCCTGCATTGACTGAACGGAGGCATCTGTTTTCCCAATCCCCCTCCAGCTCCCAAGACTGCGCATCTCGTTGAAAAGCGATAAACAACCGATGCTGGGTTTTTTTTTTTTTTAGCCATTCAAAAAAATGTAATTATGTGCACATACTGTACGGGCAAAGCCTTGGGTTCCTCAGTGTCGTGGCTTAGTGCGGATTACAGTACGCCAAAGTGGGCCAATGTGATTCCATTCAGCTTTCAAAGGCATGTGAGCGAGGGCCCCCGGCTGCTGGATGGACTCGGTGAGGGTTTGGTTCTGTTAGGCTAGTGGGCGTAAGGCAGAGGTCCAATAGCTTACACACCACGTTCTTCTGCAGTGCAACGGATTGTTTCTGGAACGGACACGTCTCTTACTGAGACCAGCTGTCATCGTAGCCGCGTAAGGAATGTGTACAGATGTTGCTAGTTTCCAGGGACACTATTAGGACGAATCAGCGTGACGTCACTGCCACCCAGAAATGCGGAACCCCGCGGCAGTTAACTAGTATGAGTCGTGCCAAACAAACGTTAATATCTCAAAAACGATACATCACATCGCTTATATTTTGACATTCTGAGTGAGAGCAGAATTAGCTCAAGAGTTTAATTGTGTGAACTGTCGCAGTTTTTAAAAATGTAAACACGGTCACCCGGCTAGAGTCAGACGCTCAAACTCAGGCTCCATACGGTTCCATTGCCGTTGCCACCCAGTGACGCGGTTTGCTTACCAAAAAGCTGCTCGGCTGGTCTCTCGTATTGGCTGCTACTGGAGTTCAGTGAGTTTTGGTCGTAGAGTGATAATCCCATTGGAATCTGTGGATTACCAGCTTTCATTCGACATCTTGTTGGACTCTTACTGGTGCAAACAAACTGAAAAAATCCAACATCACCGTCGCAATACTTTTGCGATGGTAGTGCCCTTGGAAACGTGTGTGTGTGTGTGTGTGCGCGCGCACACACGTGTGTGTGTGTGTGTTTGTGCGCGCGTTCGTGTGCGTGTGTGTTTGTGTGTGTGTGTGCGTGCGTGCATTCGTGTGTGTTTGCGTGTGCGTGTGCGTGCGTGCGCGTGTTTGTGGAAAACAACATAACTTTTCTCTTACCTGGTGGTGTGTCGAGGGAAGGCGGCATCAATGAGAAGCCAGGGGGAGCCAGAGAAAAGGATGGATAGAGATGAGAGAAGGGAGAGGGAGGCAGAGAGAGAGACGGTGAAACAGAATCACAGGGAGGGAGAGAACAGAGACACACAGTTAGTCACCAATCTCTAATGCATGCATGCGCCGGCCGTACCAATTCAATTTATGGACCGAGTTAAAAGCCCCCATTGGCAGAGTGACATCTATCAATGTCGCTGTTCTCCAACTCCATATTTGAACAGTCATAAATCATAGCAACATGGAGTGACGTCGGCCACAATGGCACATGCCAGTCCTGTTGGCTTTTGATTGCGAGTTGGCACACAGACGCCTGGTTTGGAAGTGAAAGAAACCTCCAGGGTAATCTCACGCTGTCAGGCAACTTCTATGAAAAGCCTCACTTAACCAATCACCTCAGCGCGGGTCCCCCCCTCTTAACCAATCGCCTCGGTCCCCTCGGTCTCCGAAGTTATAGCTGTGATTAACATTTATGTTTGCCTTGACACGCCTGAGGACTAAACGAGGAAATGAAAGTGCCCCGGACAGCTCTTCCCCCTCACCGACACATCAAACAAACTCTGTAATGGCTTTTTTTTTTGCCGGATGTGGACAAACGCAGAATCTGTTCCGAAAATTTGAACGACGGACGAAGTTTCAGCGTCGGTGTGTAAACACGATCGACACAATGTGAGGCCGTATTTATTTTTAAACGTGCGACAATTTGGGATGGAAAATACGGATTTGGTGTGCAAAGCCCTTTAGAAGTGAATTCCAATTTTAGCTGTGTTCCTACAGTGTGTGCCTACAGTGTGGGAGTCTATCATCGTCAAGTCTGCGTTAGTGTTTTCAACCTTTCTTGTGCCGAGGCACACTTATGACGTTGGAAAAAAAAACATGGCACATGCCATGCCATCCCAAATGTGACAAAATGAAACATAGTAGCATCATAGTAGGCTATGTAATATTATAATACTATCTCGTGAGGGTGGGGGGTTGTGACCAAACATGTCAACTCATGCCATGTCATCCACACCATCAGTGAGTATGACATCACTTGACGACAGTTGATGGCAGACAGGCAGACAGACAGACAGAGACAGGCAGACAGACAGACAGAGACAGACAGACAGACAGACAGACAGAGACAGACAGACATTCCATGATTAAATAGTAAGATGACTTCTATTCACTCAGTGCAAAACCTGGCCGTGTTGAAAGAGACGAACACAAAGCTAATATCCTGGCAGGAATTGATGAAAGGCGCGCGCACACACACACGCACGCACACACACACACACACACACACACACACACACACACACACACACACACACACACACACACACACACACACACACACACACACACGCAGGGTTCTCTAACACAGAGCCACGTGCCGCCTTGCTGGAGAGGCCAGATGAATATTTCAAGGTTATAATTGATCATATATAAATTATAAATGATTATACAATTATAATAATAATTTCCTAATGGTCATATGCGAAAGATCTGAGCTGAATATTGCAATGTTTGTTCAGGGACGGAGGGCCAAGTAGCTTGGACCTTGGTTAAGTGGTGTCAGCTCACAAAGAAACAACTGCTATTCTGCATAGATTCTACCAGGGCAGACAGACAGTGGGCATATAATATTCATAAAGAAATTTGAATCCGAGGCACTCCAAAGTGAGCTACAGCACTGTAAGAAAGCTTGTGGCGTATGTCATATGAAATTAACTTTCTTGGGACGATAAGAATGATAAGCCAATATACTTAGAGGGGGGGTTTACGATGATTCTGGGCAGCCTCAACACAAAATGGCCTCTTTTAATTTGCGTAGTAAAATTCGGCTCAAACCAAAGCTGAACAAGATTACCTTGTTCTACTGAATCTGTTTTAACATTAAGTACTGTCGCCTGGCAGCCTGTGCTCGAGTCATAAAAGTAGGGAGAAGGGAGCTAAGCAAAAATAGCCTGTAAGCATACCTGCCAACTTGGGCTATGAAAAAGAGGGATGTTTTCTGGCATATCAGTGAACGGCCTAGCCTCAGCGTCTCCCCCCCGCCCCATATTCAGAATCATTCACTCACTCACTATTCCCCATATAGTGTTGATCATATAGTGAACTATATGGGGAATGATCAAAATGAGTTTGGGACACTACACAGATTTTTTGCGTCACCAGTTGCGCCGGGTGTTCATGCAAGCAATCCGCGCCCACTATCACATAAACAACTGAGCTCACGAGCAGATTGAGATGTCCTCAGGTAGTGTTGATGTTGCATGTTTTCACTGCTGAATCCTAAATAAATCGTTGAAATTCTAATTATGTGCATGTGTGGTTTTGTCAACCATGGTGCTGTCTCCTAATAGCAAGCTTTGCTGGTCAAGTAGCTCACAAGCGTGTTAGCTTGCGAGCTAACAACTTTCTTCTTCTCCTTTGGTAAAGACAACCGCATTGCATTGTGGTATACGGGCATATGCATATGTATGTATGTATGGTATGGTATATATGATTTCTATGTGGTTTTATTGTAAAAAAAATTAAAAAAAATGTATGCAAACCAAAAATGTCCTTCACTGGACAATACAAATTTGGGTTGAGTTCTTATTTCCTCTCACTCTCTCCCTCCCTACCTCCCTCCTTCCTTCCCTGGGAGTAGCGATAAGATGCTGTGCCTATTTGGGCCAGACTATTCTGCTTGCTCTTATCAGCACATCTGATCACATCACTTTTCAAATGGGCCGGGCCTGTCATCGCAGTGCTCAATTAGGCCCTGTGGGCCCTCACTCAGCCCACTTTTAGCCTTGGCTTCAGGCGAGTCAGAACACCTTGACTGTGACCTTCCCTCACTGGCTGTGGAGCCTGACAGCTGCCATAGCAGGGCTCACATCGACTTCACAAACACACAGGTGTGTGTGTGTGCACACATATCAATGTGCATCTCATTAATCACAATTAGTGAGAATGTGTCTTAGTGCATACGTACATGTAGGTACATGTGTCCATGTGTGAGTGTGTGTGAGTGAGTGTGTGTGTCTGCCTATATAGCTAGTTGTGTGTGTTTCTGTGTCTGTCAGCATTTCAGTCTGTGTTCTCTGACAGCTGTGACGGCGCAAACACACTGGAAACCGAATCGGTGCCGCATGTGAATTCAGCTCGAGCAGGAACCTTGGCCATTCACACCAAGAAGCGCCTTGTTTGGCGCCGCGCCGGTCACAACTTGTACTGACTTCACGCACCCGGCTGCACACAATCGCTCGGACAGACGCGGGAAGCTATCGCTGCAGGGAGCTATCGCTGCAGGGAGCTATCACTGCAGGAAGCTATCGCTGCAGGAAGTTATCGCTGCAGGAAGTTAT
>NC_139633.1:26292630-26352630 GCF_964638095.1 Poromitra crassiceps
AAAACAAGCTTTGTACTCAAATATGAGCCAATGAAACATTGGGAATTACATAAATTGTTGAGTTACATAAATAACAGTTCAGTAAAATTGACTACAAAAAAGCAAACAAAAAACACACAAAAAGGCAAATAGATTACAGTAACAATACTCCTTTTCCCCACAGAAATGTCCTATTTCTAAATGAAAAGGGCCTCCATACACTGGCCCTTCACAATGCAGCATGTGATAAGGGGGAACATGCAGTACAGGCGTTATCCACCAGGTGGAACATGCAGTACAGGCGTTATCCACCAGCACAGAAAAGAGCACTTCGACCTGCATTGTCTGCGTGTATAGACCAATTATACGCCTACGTCACAATGACAACAAAGCAAGCTGCGCGCGCAACGTGTAGGCAGAAAGTCCTCATCCCAGCATAGACAGACAGCGAAAACTCTGTCAAAGCCCCGCTGTCAGGACTGCTCTATGCCCATCTGCAACACACAGTTATATTTTAGTTTTAAAATGCAGTTCTCGGCTTACTACCACAGCTTATCGCCTGGTGATAAGCAATGTTATGCATCGAAATTAACGTTGTTTAATGGGACATGTCTTACAGACCCATACGCACTGGCGCTGTCAATTGGCCAAGCCTAGTGGCCGGCAATACATATCGTGCATTCCTTTATAACTGGGGATAGCGTAGATAATTATTCTGTAACTTGCAAAGATATATTGTTATGTTGATAATGCACACAACTCAATGACATTATGTAACGTTACTTGGTCCTTAACTAACCGAGCGATGTGGCTGAGCAGCCTACAGCTACAGGCAGCTTGAAGAGCACTACAAAGTCGGGCATTTTTAATGATGTCCTCGTTCCAATCAGTTCAACTTAATAATGACATTATTTAACGTTACTTGGTCGTTAACTAACCTAGCGATGTGGCTGAGCAGCCTACAGTTTCAGTTCAGGCAGCTTACCTGATTATGAAGAGCACTGCAAAGTCGGGCATTTTTAACGATTTCCTCTTTCGGCTTGCAACCAAAGACACCTACGGTTAGCCTCGCACACACGCAATAGAACACAACACAACACTGAACAGTCTGTTACACTATCAACAAAGCAAGGAGTAAAGTTTTACCGAATCCCGTCAACTCATACTGCTTTTAATGCTAACCGTAGGTGTCTTTGGTTGCAAGCCGAAAGAGGAAATCGTTAAAAATGCCCGACTTTGCAGTGCTCTTCATAATCAGGTAAGCTGCCTGAACTGAAACTGTAGGCTGCTCAGCCACATCGCTAGGTTAGTTAACGACCAAGTAACGTTAAATAATGTCATTATTAAGTTGAACTGATTGGAACGAGGACATCATTAAAAATGCCCGACTTTGTAGTGCTCTTCATAATCAGGTAAGCTGCCTGTAGCTGTAGGCTGCTCAGCCACATCGCTCGGTTAGTTAACGACCAAGTAACGTTACATAATGTCATTGAGTTGTGTGCATTATCAACATAACAATATATCTTTGCAAGTTACAGAATAATTATCTACGCTATCCCCAGTTATAAAGGAATGCACGATATGTATTGCCGGCCACTAGGCTTGGCCAATTGACAGCGCCAGTGCGTATGGGTCTGTAAGACATGTCCCATTAAACAACGTTAATTTCGATGCATAACATTGCTTATCACCAGGCGATAAGCTGTGGTAGTAAGCCGAGAACTGCATTTTAAAACTAAAATATAACTGTGTGTTGCAGATGGGCATAGAGCAGTCCTGACAGCGGGGCTTTGACAGAGTTTTTGCTGTCTGTCTATGCTGGGATGAGGACTTTCTGCCTACATGTTGCGCGCGCAGCTCAATGTTGACAAGCTGTATAAGGGGTCTATAGCACAAACCTATCATCATCATGCGTTTAACCTTTTCACTCAAACGTTATGTAGTTATTTGTACAGAAGCCAGCAGGGTAAATTCACTCCTGATTTTTCCAAGTGAACTGCTGCATAGATTCGCAGTGCCATCGATTACCCCTTTGTAAGAGTACAATGCTTCTATTTAAAGGGCACAACAAACCCAAAGTTAAGCGGCGTGCTCTTCTTACTGCAGTCTCACACGGAGGCACAGTCATTCCAGTCAGATGTCGTCTTTCAAAATGAACAATTTGCAAGAACAACGGTTCTTTTTACTGAAAAGCCACAGAGGCTCATCAGTCCTCTTCAGTTCTCTGATGGTACTGCAGTGTTGGGCAAGTTACTTTCAAAATCTAATATACTACATATTACTAGTTACTTTCATTTAAAAGTAATCAGTTACTTTACAAAATCACCGTCTGTGTAGAGTAACTCATTACTTATTACACTACTTTTGCATTACTTTTACCAAAACAACAGCAGTAGCAGAATGACATCGCCGCCCCGGGAACAATCCCGTAAAATAAATTCAACCAAACAAATCAAACAAAATGCCAACAATCCAAAATTCTAAATGTTATTCTTTTCGTTTGTTATTGTCATCTGTAGTGGTTATTTGCATAAAAGGATTAGGAAATTATTGTATCTTTTTTAAATATGTGCTTTAATAAAAAATAAAAAAAACTCAATCTGTAACTTGAGTTACTTGACAAAGTAACTGGTATATAATATTACTGAAATCCTATAAGTAATAAGTTATATTACTGAGTTACTGCTAAACGTAATATATTACATGTAATATGTTACTTTTGTAATGAGTTACCCACTGTGGTGCTGCATGGTGTTTTTACTACCTTTCACTATTTCTCATTGGCTCTTCTTCGTTCAATAACTTCCCTTTCTTACTGCTCACGACAGGCAGGAAATGGTGTTGCACCGAACAAATTGGATGCACCCAGCCGCAAGCAGAGATGGAGCGGGGTGGGGGGTGGGGGGGGATGGGGGGGGTGGGGGGGGGGGGGGGGGGGGGGGATGGGGGGTGTTGACGCTGGGTTGGGTGAATAAATGTGACGGAGATGATTCAGCCAGTGTGTTTTCTGTTGTGGTTTGGGACTGTGTAGGAGGGGGGATCCCCACAGTGAGATGGTTCTCCACCGTTTGTGAGGTTGGAATTGTGAGGTTCTATCTGACATTTGATCAGAATTCAGCTATCCACATCTCCGAATGTTACTAAATGCTTGTGGCGTTGATTGATTGATTGATTGATTGATTAAATACATAAAGTCCTACTTCAGAAAGTAGATTTCAGTTTGGCATGCTTCTATAATGCTGCAGTCACAGAATTGCCATTGTGTTTATTTGGTTAAAAACTGACATCACGCCATATTCATCCAGTTTTCCGATTGATTGTAAACGGTCAGATAGAACCTTAGAGAACCAAACCCAGTCGGACATAATTATAAGCTTCTAACTATCTCAGTCTGGGCCAGAAATCCGATTGTCCCAGGATTTTGATGTTTTGCATTCAAATCACTATTGGGGGTGCAGGCCTTGCTGAACTATTCCTATGCAAACAATAATCACAAGAATGTGAAACCTGGCGTAACACAATTCTGCTCACTCACTCACAGACAGACAGTTCACATTCTTATTATAGGATGCAGAGCCATGTTCTAGTGACTACAGCATAGACTAGAGTCTCATATAAACGTCTATCATATTATTTTATAATCCTTTCCTGCATGAGAGAGCGCTCTCATAATAAAAACGCTCTTATAATAAAAACAAATGTTTAGGTCCATTCTTACCAAGACAAGGAGACTCCCAAGATCTCATATCTCATCTACCAGCTATTATCCTATCTCCAGTCTGTCCGGGACCATTAACCTAACAGGGAGCGCTGGAGATCAAAAGCCCATGAAAGGCTGCTCTGGGTAATCAATTTACGTATATTCTCAAACAGGTATTTAGCAGAGAAAGCCATGACTCAGGATGTGGCTTTATGCCACAAGGCAATAACTGGCTCACGGACAGATCATGGTCCTGCGATGGAGAGACTTGAGGCTGAGTGTCTCCAAAGAGATGAAGACATGGCAGCAGAGGAGCATCCTCCTCCTCCTCCTCCTCCTCCTCCTCAGCTAAGAGGACCAGGAAGAGAGCCAGCACTGGGCCCACAGCCGCTGTGCTGCTGACACAGCCCGTACAGCAAGTCCACACCTGTCTGATTTGATGGGAATGTGGCTGCATTGCTTCAGCTGTTCCAATATGCTGTTTACCCACAGTGCAGCAGCTCACGGCTGAGTTTTACACGCGTACATGACATGGTCGACAGCACGTTTTGGGCTGGAGAAATATCGCTCCGAACCCCTGAACGAAAATGGAAATGGACAAAACGGAATTCAGGAAAAAAAAATCAAACAGAATTTGGGGAAAAAAATGATCTAATATGGCTCTAGAATCTGAACCATCAGCGTCCGTGGAAGGAGGAGGCGGACCTACTGTAAGTGGTTGAAGTTAGCCCGTGATAAGACGGTGATGGACAGATTCTTATGAATTCCAGAAACCCCCGTCCCCCAATAGACAAAGTGGTAAACACAAAAGATAGTATCCAACAATCAAATCACCACTGCCTTCTATATGCTCCAGAAGATTACTCCCTGCAATTCCAGTAGATTTCTATCAAGGCCACTTACACTCTACAAACGGAACAGTATGCATATGGAATATTGGTCGAAAACAAACATAGAAATCCTTTAGAAGAAGCCATTAACAACAAGCTATCATCTCAAGCAATCATCAGCACCGTAATTATGATGCATTTCTTAGCTGCTGCTCAATACCCAATACGCTTGCTGCGATTGTGCCTTTAAGAGACTTGTTGTGGACAACAATAGCTATTGTCCATCGGGCTATTTGAGCAGCTCTCCTCTGCCGCGCCGTGGTTCAATGGGTTTCTTGTGTTGCTGCTGTAAATGGCTTCTACGCAGCGGGAGGTATACAGAGTGAAGTCGACGAGTTTGGTGGTGTGACAGCGAGGGCTGGTTTTGAAGTTTGTTTTTCTGCTCTCATAATCCACCTACTCAAACCCCTCTGGAAGGGGGGGGGAGAGCTCTGTGCCGACGGCGTGTTCAACACTTTGAAGCTCGACAGCCAAAGAGAGACAACATCGTGCAAAAGCTAGATTGGAATACTAAAATTACTTTAAAAACGGTGCGTTTACTCAAGCGCGCCTCAACGGTGCATTTTACCTCGAGTGTGTCGAAGTCATTCACAATAACACACAATAACATTCACAATATGACGCACAAATACATGGGAGCAACCGGCTTGGCAGTTTTAGGCTATAGCCTACTGTACATTTAAGTTAGTATGACTGAAGTACACATGAAAATACATTTTTAAATCATTTGAATAAACCCTGGGATATTAACACTTTAAGCACAACAACCGTACATCTCATGTGTTGCTGCTGGTAAAGGAGCATTGATCACATAGAGATCGCCGAGCTTACTGCACCATATGAAGTTAGCCCTCCATACAGAGCTGATGAGGGTGATGAGCAGAGTTCATTAGCTAATGGTGCGATGGCTGTATGGAGACACTGCGGAGCGCGTCATCATTCAGAAACCACGCCCAAAACGGGGGGAAACAAAAACTCCCCCCCCCCAATCCTGGCGTTCTCCTATGTCACGTGTTGCATACACAAAGATCATATATACGGGGGGGAACGGTGGTGCAGTGGTAAGCGCTGTCGCCTCACAGCTCGAAGGTCCTGGGTTCGATTCCCACCTGGGACGCTGTGAGCGCTGAAGGAATGCGTGCCCGTCCGCATGTCCTTGAGTGCCCACCGCCCGGGTGGGGTCGTCAAAAGGGCCTTTCTGTGTGGAGTTTGCATGTTCTCCCCGTGCCTCCCGGGGGTTTCCTTCATATAGGAACCCCCTTCACCAAAACATGCAATATCCTGGTTGCTAATGTGGTTCATCCTCTGGTCGTTAAGGGCGCCTGTTCAGAGGGAGGGGAATTGGTTGGAATAGCGTGATCCTCCCACGTGCTATGTCCCTACCGGCGAAGCTTCCTATCGGTCAGGTGAAAAGAAGCGGCTGGCTAACTGCCCATGTCTCGGAGGAAGCATGGAGCCAGTTTCGGCTCTCCCCAGATCGGCAGAGGGTGGAGTAGCAACCAGGATAAATAAATTAAATTAGCACTAATGGGGGATAAAAATGGGATAAAAAAAAAGAGATCATATATACGGAAGATGAACACTCCAACTTACTTCCTTGACAGCTAGATCCACATTTTTCTTCTCGCCAATTCTCAATGGATTCCTTGTTTTGCTCGGGAGCACAAAAAAACTTTAATTGCCGTTTTTTTTTTTTTTTTTTTTTTACATTTGTTGTCTGCACAGCCCCACCACACGACAGCTTTTAGCTATGTTTAATTCAAGGGAAATGACGCTGGTGTATGGAAGTGAATGGAGAGCTTTCCCCAGTGACAGCCTATTTCATGCAGTGTCTCTATAGGGTGGTTTATGTAATGTTACAGCCAATCTGTCAATCCAGATTAGCCCCAGGGCAAAGGGGAAGAGGGCATGAACTGAACAAGGGGAATGGAAGAACAATCCCACAGTCCCGTCGGGGCAACGCTGGCCGCGAATCAAGAGGAATCCAGCACAGCATTAAAGTCTGAGCATGTTCCTGAGCTCCATCTCCTCTGCTCATACTATCCACCGAGAGACGGCCGCTATGGGGAACACTGACACATACTGTACATGGACAGTATAATATTACGATCGCGTCGCTGTGCTAGCTCTGTCAGTACATTCACTGTCTGGAAAGTTCCCCAATAATAATAAATAAAAATCCGCTTCCAGCAAGTTTGGCATTGACTATACAGTGAGTTGCCAGTACCTCTGTCTCATAAATGACACACACTTATAGGTAGCATACTGTATACATCTGGCGCCGCAGAACCAACCAATTTGTGCACTTGACGGGAGCTGTCACATAGAGACGTGTTTGACCTGCGTATGGCACCTAACAGCAGGGTGCCTAGAAGTGTGCCATGCAATTTCCAGCCTGGAGGCTCTTCAGGTTAGTTTATGACAGGCTAACGGCAGCTAACAACAAGCCTCTCTGCACCCAGGAAAATAAAGACTTCCAGGGACCTGTCTACACCCAGGGAAATAAAGACTTCCAGGGACCTGTCTACACCCAGGGAAATAAAGACTTCCAGGGACCCGTCTACACCCAGGGAAATAAAGACTTCCAGGGACCTGTCTACACCATGGACCTATTACACCCAGGGAAATAAAGACTTCCAGGGACCTGTCTACACCCAGGGAAATAAAGTCTTCCAGGGACCTGTCTACACCCAGGGAAATAAAGACTTCCAGGGACCCGTCTACACCCAGGGAAATAAAGACTTCCAGGGACCTGTCTACACCCAGGGAAATAAAGACTTCCAGGGACCTGTCTACACCCAGGGAAATAAAGACTTCCAGGGACCTGTCTACACCCAGGGAAATAAAGACTTCCAGGGACCTGTCTACACCCAGGGAAATAAAGACTTCCAGGGACCTGTCTACACCCAGGAAAATAAAGACTTCCAGGGACCTGTCTACACCCAGGGAAATAAAGACTTCCAGGGACCCGTCTACACCCAGGAAAATAAAGACTTCCAGGGACCTGTCTACACCCAGGGAAATAAAGACTTCCAGTGACCTGTCTACACCCAGGAAAATAAAGACTTCCAGGGACCTGTCTACACCCAGGAAAATAAAGACTTCCAGGGACCTGTCTACACGCAGGAAAATAAAGACTTCCAGGGACCCGTCTACACCCAGGAAAATAAAGACTTCCAGGGACCCGTCTACACCCAGGGAAATAAAGACTTCCAGGGACCCGTCTACACCCAGGAAAATAAAGACTTCCAGGGACCCGTCTACACCCAGGAAAATAAAGACTTCCAGGGACCTGTCTACACCCAGGGAAATAAAGACTTCCAGGGACCTGTCTACACCCAGGGAAATAAAGACTTCCAGGGACCTGTCTACACCCAGGGAAATAAAGACTTCCAGGGACCTGTCTACACCCAGGGAAATAAAGACTTCCAGCGACCTGTCTACACCCAGGGAAATAAAGACTTCCAGCGACCTGTCTACACCCAGGGAAATAAAGACTTCCAGGGACCTGTCTACACCCAGGGAAATAAAGACTTCCAGCGACCTGTCTACACCCAGGGAAATAAAGACTTCCAGCGACCTGTCTACACCCAGGGAAATAAAGACTTCCAGCGACCTGTCTACACCCAGGGAAATAAAGACTTCCAGCGACCTGTCTACACCCAGGGAAATAAAGACTTCCAGCGACCTGTCTACACCCAGGGAAATAAAGACTTCCAGGGACCTGTCTACACCCAGGGAAATAAAGACTTCCAGCGACCTGTCTACACCCAGGGAAATAAAGACTTCCAGGGACCTGTCTACACCCAGGGAAATAAAGACTTCCAGGGACCTGTCTACACCCAGGGAAATAAAGACTTCCAGGGACCTGTCTACACCCAGGGAAATAAAGACTTCCAGGGACCTGTCTACACCCAGGGAAATAAAGACTTCCAGGGACCTGTCTACACCCAGGGAAATAAAGACTTCCAGCGACCTGTCTACACCCAGGGAAATAAAGACTTCCAGGGACCTGTCTACACCCAGGGAAATAAAGACTTCCAGGGACCTGTCTACACCCAGGGAAATAAAGACTTCCAGGGACCCGTCTACACCCAGGGAAATAAAGACTTCCAGGGACCTGTCCTTTCTAAGGCTCCCCAATACTTGCCTATGAGGCAGGGCTGTCATGGCCATTACCAGGAGAAAAATAATAAATGGGAATGGATTATGCTGCTTGTCACAGTTTCTTTTTATATCATTCCAGGGGGCAGTACACAAATGCAAGGCTTTTGTGTAGACACGTTTGTTTGTTTGTTTGTTTGTTTGTTTGTTTGTTTGTTGTGTGTTTGTTTGCCTATCCGATGTGGTTGACAGCCTAAAGAATTGTTCCAAGTAAACTGTATACATAGACCCTACACCACAGGGGGCAGTGGTGGCCTAAAGGTTAGTGGAGCCAGCTTGTGACTGGAAGGTCGTCGGTTCAATCCCCGGGACCGGCAGGATGAATCTGCGTGGAGAAAGTGAAAAGGCAGCGCTTTACCCCTCCCTCATGCCCTCGAGCAAGGCGCTTAACCCCAACAGCTCCAGTGGAGCTGATCAGTGGCCAGTAGATCAGATCAGACTGTGGTTGTACTGGTCAGCTTCCAGGTATGAATGTGTGTGTGTGTGAATGTGAACAGGGCGCTCCTGAAAAAGAGAGCATTGCTCTCAGTGAGACTCCCCCTGTATAAATAAATGTATAAAAGTGTATCTTTGGGCCTGCGTGTTTCAATATCTACTGATGACAATAGAGAAAGAGAATAGAGGAGATTGCAGTTGTAGAATCACAAAAATGAATAATGTGAATATGTGAGCATTTGCCATCAGCGTTGCGTTGCTGTGGCACTCTGCTACACACAGAGCATTCTGTATTGTTTCAATGCATTATAACATATTGATCTGCGCAACAGATTATTGAACATTTATTTAGCTTGTTATTTTTCCATTAAACTAAAAATAACTGTATAGTGTGCTTGGCTGTACAGTAGGTGAACAACCATATACAAATGGTATACAGTACTTACATTTGAATTTGAAAATGGCTTTGATTTACATGTACGCTACTGTATATGCGTCATGTATTGTGTGCCACGAGAAAAATGCCTTGATCATTTTTCCCATTCACAAAATGGAATGAACGCTATAAAAAGTGTCAGCCATCAGGAATTGGATCTATGCAAATCTTGGACACTTGGATGCAATGTAGCCAGGGAGTGCTAGCTCACTCAAGGGCAATGCTTGATGCCCGACAGATAGCATGTAGCATGCTGTAATGTGCTGCTGTGAATGTGATCACTTTAGCCAGCCTGTTTATAATGAGAGCAATCAACCGAGATACAAAAGTAGCAAAATGCCAACCCTGTTATTATCCTTGTATCATCCGGCACCCGTTCCCAAAATGTGTCCACAACATAGAGAGGAATTTGCGGAGTTACGAGTTGAAGACTCGTTCTGTATTTCAAAGTGTCCCCGATGGGTTAACTGCCGCATACGGATATGGCTAACATTGTTTTTGCGAAAGGCTGGGTTATATCGGGCTAAACGATTCAGGGGAGGTGGAGCAGATATCATCTGGCAGTATATTATTAAATCTGCATAATGGCAGCACAGCTGGCTGTCTAAAAAAAAAAATCTCTATCTCTAGTCTATATCAAATTCAAAGAGATAATAATGTCATGAATAATAAGAACTGCTCTGGTGCAGCACATTCAAACAGTGTCGACGCTTCTAATACAAACTATTAGAATGATAGTTACTGTAATGTCAAATAAATAAATAAATAAACACGTAAATAAATACATAAATAAATAACAAGATTCCCTTTCCTCTCGCTGTAGATTCTCATGAATACTAAATGAATGTGTGCAATACTAATGGGACAGGCATCTGTCCAAATATCAGCAAGGCATTTAGCAATGAGAGTCGTGGCCTTGGACCAATGTGTGAGCGCCACCCACTGTGATGGGTTTTTAAAGACAAACCTTAACCTGCCTGACCCCATGGCGCATATAAGGGAGGTAGACTGACCTTGACGCCTGCAAACAAACACCCCGCCACACACACGGGCGCACGCGCACGCACGCACACACACACACACACACACACACACACACACACACACACAGCAGCTCCCTGCCAGTCGCTTGTTTGATCAATTGTTCTGTCGATCTATGCTGCTTTGTGCTACCTCATCTGTAAAGGGGAGATTCATTGTATGCATAGAACCCATTTTCATTCAGATATATCTTCAGGGCTGAGCTGTTAAATCCAGACTCTCCACGACATTCCTATCCCTAGCTATATAGCCCCTTTCAAGGGACCCATTTTGAAAATATTTGTTCCCTCGCGCAAAATGTTGCCTAACTTTGGAGCGTTATTTAGCCCCCTTCCCCACAAGCTAGCATGACATGGTTGGTACCAATGGATGCCTTAGGTCTTCTAGTTTCATATGATACCAAGATAGCTTCAGTCTGGCTTCAAAACTGAGCGTTAATCGTGAGATTAACGGGAGAAATGACGATCTGGAGCGCAGCGGGAGAAAGGGTTAAAAATAGGGAGATATTTGACCCTACTAGGAATCGTCCTAGAACTAGGAGCAGGTATGAGAAGTGAATCTAAGAGAGGGAGAGGTGAAACAGAAATCCATAGGCACAGTAAAAGCCTGACAAGAGAGTCAATAGAGAGACCATTACAAAGAAAGAGGGAACGGGAGTTAGACATTGAGAGACCATTTTAGATACAAAAAGAAACGGTTAAGAGAGAAAATGCCAGGTCCAGCGAGAGACAGACACACAGATGGAGTTGCAGGTAGACTCTGAAAAAGTGATGGAGAGAGAGATCGTTGCAGACATGGATGAAATGGTTGAGTAAATGTTTTCCGCTCCAACCTGCCCCCGTACGAAACGATGCTCATCTGCAGCCGTACGCCTGCCAAGCTGATGCACACCTTCAGCCAGCTCACAGGAGGGAAGCTTGTTGCACACATTAGCAGGGACTAGGGGGAGCAGGCACCTCTCCAGACACTGGCCCACCCCACCAGCAGCTGAGAACATCCTATCAGAACTCACCCGCAGCATATGAAAATGCTGTGTTCTGACCAAATAAGGTACATTCTCATTGTATGTTACATCATTTGTATTGCTTATTTGTGAAGCAACTGATGTTCGAATGAAACCAACACAACTTAATTCATGATCATGATGATATACATTTTGAGCTGAACAGGCAAATATAGTTTATGCCTGCGTTCCTTTACACTACAGATATGTAAATAATTCAACAAATAACAACAACTTCTTCCTCTCATCAAATAATATGCCTATTTCACGTGCACACAAATCAGCCATTTTGTGTTGAAAAGGCAGGAAGTAAAGCAGGTGTAAGCGAGACATTGATTAGAGCCCCGGGGCTGGAGCAGGCAGCTGTCCCTGCAGCGGAGGAACAGCAAACAGGACCTTGTTTGCACATGTGTTTTACTTCCTGCCTTTTAGACACAAAATGGCTGATATGGGTGGGATGTGAAATAGGCTACTTGGACTAGCAAATCAACCTCTGATTTTGCAGTTCTTTGAAGGAAACTTTCACTAAGTGCCACCAAACTCACATCTTCCATTTTCTATCATTTCAGTAGGCAGTTAGTACTCTGTTGGGAACTGCCAGTTCCACAACTCTTCTGCCATTTTCTTTAGAACTATATGTCGTTCTTGCCAGGAAACTTCCTCCTTAGAGGTTAACAGCTACATATTGGCTCCTTTCTAGGAAATAGCAGATCTGACCTGATTTCATAGTGATGCCAGTACAGTATGTGCTTATATGGATTTTCTGTTTCAGCTTGGGGAAGCATATAAAGACCAGAAATAACTCCCTCGTGGTTGTATGCCTCCCCCAACGTCTACATCCATGTCTAAATACCTTGAAGCCCACGGCGCAGTCAGTGGTGTGGCCATTCAGCCTTATGGCACTTTAGGCAATGTTTAGTGGTACCTCAACAACACAGCTAATTGTTTTCATTGTGGGAAATGGTCCTGCCCCTACCCTAAAGGCCTAAACATGGTCGTCCGTCAGAGCCTCGCCCCGCCCTCCCCGTAGGACGGCGGGTGAAGCGCCGTCCTACGGGGAGGGGGCGCCGTCAGCTGACGGGGGCTGCTCGAAAATGTGACTTCACGGCGACGATACGTGCGTGACGTCAGCTGCAGGAGAGTTGTGATTGGCCGTTGCCCTGGCTTATCACCGTAAAGTCGCATTTCAAAGCATGATGTTAGATTATAACGGACTAGTTGTGTGGCTTAGCCTTCCCAAATGTTGAGGGTCATTTTTTAGAATTTAATACATAGAATTGGGAACGTTACATTCAATTTCATTCAGACTGCCTGGCACACAATCTCCGCTATTTTCACACGGAGCTTCCACAGGAGGGAGGGAGGGAGGGCGTAGTGGCGTCCGAGCATGTAGGGCTCGCTGGCGCCGGCAAACGGCGAGACGGCTCCAATTCGAGGCGGACGGACGACCATGTTTAGGCCTTAACCCTAAACCACCCACATCCCCCCCAGCGACTCCCCCTATACCCCTCGAACCCCGACTCGTTACGACCTTCCTATCCCAGCTACGACCCCAACCCCACCCCCTTCCCTCAGCAAGCCCCCTCCCACCACCCACATCCCCTTAGCCACTCCCCCAACCCACCCCTTGAATCCTGACTCTCTACGACCTTCCTGTCCCCTAGCTATGGCCCCTTTTACGTAGCCCCGCCCCCTTCCTTGATGGGACGGACGGACGTGAGGTCACACACAGTGACCTTGAACTTTGACCATCAAAATCGAATTAAACCGATGCTTCAAGCTGAGCAAATGAAAAACCTTGCTAAAGAGTACAAAATGGCATCAGAAAAGGGTCGATACATTCTAAAGGTCTTACTGCAACACGAGGACTGCCTCTGCACCGCCAGTTTGCTGTGGAATCTTGTTTTTATTCCCTCCAATCTTCCTCTGATCCTCACCAGCTGTCTCGCCCCTGATGGCGGTCGCTCTCTTTCCTTCCTCTATATGGAGCTCACTGAACGGACAGATTCTTTAATTAAAGTATGGTCTCCTCCTGAGGGCTTCCTTTCCCACCTGGGAGTGGAGTGTGAGAGTCCCCCCTATTCACCTTATGTAGCCACGCCCATTTGACCCGGTTGTGCGGTCGTGTGACGACTTCCGGCAAAAAGAAAAGAAAAAGGCCAGCTGCTCCAATATCATCTAACTCTGAATTAACTAATAATTTAACCAATTTTATGTAACATACCAAATAAAAGCAAACGGCAATGTCTAAGAATGTGACACCATGTAACTGGCTCGTTAAGTCTCGCATTCCAGGGAATTACGTTAACGTCTGCGGGTCTTATAGACGTAAGTGGCTCACGCTGCGCTCGGAGGAGAGAAAACCATCTGAAGCTTTCTTTGTTGGAGTCCAGGTATGTTTTACAAGAAAGTGCTCGTCATTGTCGACAATAACGTTATCTGACCTGGCTAACAGTGGATACTCCGCTTGCTTGCTGTGTACCGAGCTCAGAGTAGTAGGCTACGTTCTTTGTTTTACCCCCTGCACTGTCCGCTACAAAAACAACTCTCTTCTGCTTGACGTTCTTTTGTATTTCGCGCCGTGACCGCCGGAAGTGTGAACACGACCCGGAAGAATTTGGCCCACCCCCGCGTATGAACATAAGGTGAATAGGCAGGCTGTCCAGTGCAGCCGGGAAACCTGCTGCCTGCGACCAAGCTGCAGTCCTTCATGAAGTCTATCAAAAAGAGGCTGGACTATAATTCCCTCACCTACCAAGATGAGGGCCGCAGGTTCGCGCCCCGTTGTTACCACCAGCTTGGCCATCCGTATAACCTACACACACACAATTGGCGATGACTGTGGATGGGAAGCTGGACATGGGTATTGTGTCCTGGTTGAGGCACTCTAGCGCACTCCTCTGGTCAGTCGGGGGGGGGGGGGGGCTCCTGTTCAGCGGGGAGGGGAACCGGGGGGAACAACCTGCTCCTCTGCACGCGCTACGTCGTCGTCGTCATCCTCCTCCTCCTCGCTGTCAAGTGAAAAGAAGCGACTGGAGTATCAGAGGAGGCATGTGAGAGTCTACACCCTCACATGGGAAATTGGCCAAGAACAATTTGGAGAAATTAATATATAAAAAAGATATCTATATCTATATATATAGTGTGACATACGATGAGCGGTAGTCAGGAGATCTCATACCTTAATGAGATAAGTGGCACACGATTCTCGCCAACTTCCCTATATCTGTCTACTTGTCTCTGTCTCAGTCTGTCTCTGATCTGCTGTCTGTCCCCCCAGGGTCCACTGTCCGTCTCTGCTCCGCTGTCTGTCCCCCCCGGGCTCCACTGTCTGGGGGGATAGTAATGGGAATGAATCAGGTACGTGCTGCACATTGTTTCACCAGGTCCCCTCACTTCCCGACGAGCGCCCGACCTTGTGCCCGGCCGCCTCCCACACAGACTGACGCTACATAGTTGGAACGCCGGCGTGATTCCTCCCCGCTAGATAGCTCCGTGATTCCCACACTTACAATTCAATTACTCTTCCCAGCGACTTGGACAATAGCGTCGTGCGAGCTGGGACTTAAACAAGCTCATTTGAATAATCTCATAGCAAGAGGAGACATTTGCATATCCGCGAGTTGGGTTCCACTCGAGGCAGTGGATGCCTGGGCTACATTTTGTGGATTTGTTCCATCTCATCAAATCGGCCAGGAAATCATACTATTTTCTGCAGAACGAGCACCAAAGTAACGTTTTTCTTTTCTCCCCCCCCCCCCCCCAGAAGGATCAGTTTTGTGCATTTGCTATATTTAGGCAGGCAATCAATTTAATGGTAGCCTAAAATGACAAGAGCACAAATCATGGTGAACTGAGATAAAGTACTATTAAAAGTCCACTCAAATGCAATTGGCTAATTGTTTGGGCATTCCCTATATCGTGAATCTTTCCAAAATAAGAGGAACATCCCTTGGATCCGGGCCTAAAACGAAAATGGCGCCTTCGCGGCGCGGTGCCTTCAACATCTCATTGTGCTGGAGGAAGAAGACGGTCCAAACCTCGCCGAGACGGATGCCGGAAGATCTCCGGCTGGATGAAGCGAGCGGCATCACTCATGGCAGTGACACAGGGATTTAATTGTGGCTCTTGTAGCATGGCCCTCCGGCAGGCCATCCCTCAGTGACGCAGCGGTGCCATGGCTCCAGCAGTCACAAAGCAGGCAGGGGCTGACTGATTGGCTGAGATGTTAATTTCATAGAACTCTATCTATGGCTACACTTCCATTCCATTTGGAGAGGCCCGGCACTCCTTCATCTAGTTCTGCATCCACTTCTGACAGGCGAGCTAATTATCATTGGCTGAGACTCGCCCAAAAGAGCACCAGATTTCTCACTGTTGTTTTGCACCCAGAAAAAGAGGGAGAGTTTATCATGTATTTTTTTATGCTAAGAAAAATACTAATTTTTTACTCATAAGAGGGTTGTGTGAAGCAGAGTGATTGATGATAATGACTAAATTGGCATTTGGTGGTACTGAAGTCAAGAACAGTGCGAGTACAAATATGATGTCTTTAATGCTGTGATGATGAATGATAACTTATATAGTCTCTGTGTAACAATGACGCTGACGGCATCGCTACCACTTGCAAACACACGTCACGCACGCTTTCCAGCCCAGTTTTTGTTTACACACACACACACACACACACACACACACACACACACACACACACACACACACACACACACACACACACACACACACACACACACACACACACACACACACACACACAGTAATGACAGAGTGCTAAAATATCAAACGATAGATCAACACAATATACGGGCCATTTATAAAAGACAATCTCAAGCTGTCATGTACGGTTGCTTTAACGGGGTTTCCATTCAAAAGTGCGTTAAAAACAACATAAAAAAAAAATGTATGCAGCCCACTGATAGATTTTGCGCTCAATCACACACATCACTTTTTGCTATAGGGCAGTTATGGAAAGATTACATTACTGCAAACCATGCAATAATGCACACGGAAACACTTTGCATTTGGGTGCAGTCGGTGTTCTCTCACAAGTGCGAGTCGAGACCTTTGAAGATGGATATCTCTCATGCGGAATGTAAAATCTATACGTGAACATGCATACACATTGACTTATTTCCATCTTTAGCATCCTATAAGTGCTTCTTCAATCATGGTGGCTGCAGTAGACATATAGAATCAAACCTGAGGATATGAGTGTGTCTTGTGGCATCTTGCATACAGTTACAAAAGTTAAAATAATCTTATGGACGAATATTCCAATATTTAGTTGTGGACTAGACGTACCATGTAACATAATAATTGCAATCAATTTAATTGCACTGTAGTGTAAATGAAATCAAACCAAATCAATTAAGCCACAGCTGCTGTAACTGAAACAATGACTAATTCTATCTCATTCATGGGTGACATATCGTTGGTCACATTTTGTTGAGACGATCGTAAGCACTCGAGTGTTGTATTTCACAACGTATGGATGATTATCTTGGTTCAATTACGCCAGGCAAACTTAATCAATCGCAGAGCAGCACTTGAGAGGATGTGAACGTGTATTCAATCGCGCTCAGTTCAGGAGAATAAGATCATCAGTTAAACTTTGTGGAGAGAGTGATATCGCCTAACTCTCTGCGACTCTCTCAATAAGTGTTTTCTTAGGACTATATATCTCCACAGAGAGGAGAGAGAAGAAGATCCAGCAACACAGAGAAAGAGAGGAAATGCCACATGACAGCACAGGGGAGGCCCATTTAATTTGCCCGACCAAAGCATGACCAAAGCCGGGGAACGCTATGAATAAATGACATGCATTATTTCACAGAGATCTGCGTTGACTTTCACTGTTTTTGTTAACTTTGTCATTTCCCTCTCTCTATTCGGTCACAGCACTACGCCTGCACAAATGGGGGCTTCTGAAATGAGTCCAGAGTGCCTGCGTGTTCCTCCTCCCCATTGACTGCTGCCGTACCGTCACCACCTCTGTGTAAACAGCTTTGCTGCTGATGGCTCCTCGCGGGGGAGCATCAACAGCAGGGTCTGATTGAATTTCCCCATTGTCCGATTCATCTCGAGCAGACGTACAGAGAGACACCTGCAGAGACGCGCGTCAATGCATAAAGACGTCAATGTGTCTATAATCACACACACACACACACACACGCACACACAAACAGCCACACACAAAGTCCTTGGGCCGAACTGTGTGTGTGTATCGTTTCTCTCTTCTCTAGGCTCCACGTTTCCTATGCGTAACATCCTTTTAATAAGAGGAACATCTAGAATGCAGGTATCTCCAAATATGTGGTTCTTGTCAATTATTCATACACACAGCATAGTACACACACACACACACACACACACACACACACACACACACACACACACACACACACACACACACAAACAAACAAACAACCTGGAAGCTGACCAGTACAACCACAGTCTGATCTGCTGGCCAATGATCAGTTGGGGGATGAGCGGTTGGGGTTAAGGGCCTTGCTCAAGGGCACCTCAGTGGTGGTAATGAGGGAGGGGCAAGCGCTGCCTTTTCACATTCCCCACCCAGATTTACCCTGCCGGTCCTGGGGATTGAACCGACGACCTTCCGGTCACAAGCTTGCTTCTCTAACCGTTGGGCCACAGCCCCTTTTGTGCAATGCGCACACACCCATAGGCATAATATATTATATGCCCAGAGACATCTCAGCAGCGATAATATAATCTATTTTTAATAATCTAATCTGAAGACTGGGGGGCATGGGGTCATGGGGTCAGCAGGTGGCAGAAGATGGGGGTTAACCATCTTAATCAATGACACTGTGACACGTTTGGCCACACGGGATCAAACCCAGACGCCTCCCGATGGGAGACAACACCTCGCTAAGCACGAGGCCTTTCTGCCACCCAAGGAGGTACTTTTCTATACAGTAGAAGGTATCTCCTCGACTTAATACATATTGATGAGCCAGCCAGCAGGAGACACATAAATTGAGGTGAATACCCTTAATGTTAATAACATTTTGATTAGTTTTACAGCAGCGCCTCATGGAAGAAATTTGCTTCAAGCAATTTCAAAACGAGTAAGAAACTGCTGCTCGCTCTTCAGACTGTATCTCTGATATTGTATTGTGGTTTTGCAACAGCCTGCATTTTGTAGATGTTCTATACAGTATACTGTACATTACGAAAAAAGACCTCTTCGGTTGAAACGCTGATCAATAAATGATGGGATTGGAATGAGTGTGTGTGGCTATCTTTATTTTTGCTGCAGATGTTCTATACATAGTTGATTTTTTTTTAGGTTTCTGCTACAGTAATCAATAAACCGGCCTGGCAGGGTTTTGATTGAATTTCCCGCCATCAGATTAATCTCAAGCAGACACATGTAGACACCTGCAGAGATGCATGTAAATGTATAGGAGATATCACACGCATAAACAAACACAAATACATACAGATACGCGGGTTGTTGTGTGCTTCTGTCTTTGCCGTTATGAGTCACTCACAGCTGCAGAAGGACTATGATTGGTCTTTGTTTTGTTGGATGTTCAGGGTTTACAGCAGTATCACTCTCACTTTCTCCCTAGCAGCAGTATGTTCCATCTTCACTTTGGTTGTGTCTGGGCTGGCTTCTGTCGAGCTGTGCACAGCGTATACTACTACAGATCACGGAGACTGCTGGAGAGAGCTCATCAAAGTGAAAGCGAAAAACTCCTATGTGGTTGTAACAGCACTGTCCCCACTTCAACGGCCATACAAAGTTCATAAGATCCTTTTTTTCCCCCCCAACGGTGCCGGCGTAGCTGCAGCGTGGACGACGCGCGGCGATGTCAGGTGAATCTGGTGGAAGGGAAAAGGACCCTTAGCGGTGATGTGCTTCATCATTATGGCCTCGAGAGGGCGCGGCACTAAGACTCTTGACTGAGACTCCGTCCATGGCTGTACCGTGGTTTGCGACACGCAAGTCAGAGGGTCGAACAAACCCCGTGGCGCAATGAAAGTGAGGACTGGTGCACGCCGGCTGAGGTGGGGGCGCCGTGGGCTTGTACAGGACCTGTGCTTGTTTACATTGAATCCATAGTTCTGGGCCTTAAGTGTGCAGTTACAGCCATATAGATCTTGACATAAAAAATGGACGTTCTTTATGTCCAACACGTTCTCACTCCGAGCACGTAGCATATTGACGCTTTGTCCCGTCCCTTGTGCGTCGCTTGTTACTAACATGGTACCCTTGAGCGACCCATGAAAAGGCTTTCCGACTAAACTCAATGTAAACCCATGGAAGTCAACTTTGACGCTTATGGCAACTGCTCCCCCATTAGCCTAACTGCTCCCCCATTAGTCAACTGCTCCCCCATTGGGGTCTGGGGGGAGGTTAGGTTTAGGCGTGGGGGGTGGGAGAGGTTAGGTTTAGGGTTAGGGTCTAGGGGAGGTTAGGTTTAGGCATGGGGGGTGGGAGAGGTTAGGTTTAGGGTTAGGGTCTGGGGGAGGTTAGGTTTAGGCGTGGGGGGTGGGAGAGGTTAGGTTTAGGGTTAGGGGTGGGCAATTATTTTTCATGGGGGGCCACATGAGAAACCCAGATTGTTGCCGGGGGCCGAACAAATATTGTCATGCCGTAACCCATGGATGGGTAACTTTGATGATAGAGAGGGCCACAAAAAATGTCCTTGCTACCAGGTTTTGCTGAGGGCCGAACGGCGCCAGCGTGAAAAATTTGGTGCATTTGAAGCCACGTTTAGAGGAATAACTCATTTTAAATTAACAGTTGTGATGTCATTATTCAGTCTTAACCACCAATATTTCATCCTTTTCTCACTCACTCCTATGTCACCACCTGCTCTCAGGGCTTGAAATTAACTTTTTTGACCACCTGCCAATATGGCTGCTAGATTTTAAAGTTACCAGCCAATTAGAATTTCCACTAGCCAAAATGTTTTTCTTGAAATAAAAATGATTTGTCCACCCTGTTTTTAGCTGAAATCGTCACTGGAGCTAGCAGCTGAAATTACAACAACTAGGGTACAACCTTGCTATAGTGACGATTTTAGCTAAAAACAGGGTGTAAATGACATATTTTCAAGTCAACTTAGCATCTCAGGGCTTGTGGAGACTTGCATTATGCCAGGTGAGCAGTATGGAAGCACTTTATGTATTCTTTCTGTTGTTTTTTACGTTTTTGCTCATGGCCCCCTTCACACTCAGCAGACAGCTCTCTGTGCCTGTTGCAGCTGGAGTGCAGTTCTCCTATCTCGGTGCGCGATGCGTCCAGAGTGCTTTACCCAGTGCACTGACTGTATGAGAGTACCTCATAGGACCCCACTTCAAACAAACAGAACTATCCCTTTAAGTTTTCATTGTGAATTAGAAAATGGTCGGGGGGGCACTTGGCAACCTATCGCGGGCCCCGTCTGGCCCCCGGGCCGCAGGTTGAGTATCACTGCTCTACTTATCTATGTCTGTTGTGCTGTCAGATTGTTTGTGTTGATTATAGAACATGTGATGCAAGAAAACGTTTTTGTGTAAACACACAAAGTGTTATATCTCATCATATCGTATCGTATCATATAATCTTATCTTATCTTATGTGTGCAGTTATTCTCTTTAGCTACACGGTACAGTTCCCCCCCCTGTGCACACAGTTCCCTGGTTTCAGATTAAAAGACCTTTGACAGTGGTACCTTTAAAGGTTATGTAAATGTCTCTGCTTCTCTGATCTGCGTGATTTAAATTATCTCCTGTTTTCCAGAATGTACTTTTCAAAGTAAAAGCTGTGAGTTTCAAGTTGAAAGAGTCATTGATGCTAATTATTCGGGATGGGCTTTTGATTTGGTTATCAGTAGGCTATGTCCTGAGAGGAGATGATCAATGTTTTTTGTTTGTTTTTTCTAAACCTGCACGTGTTACAGAGCTTCTCCCTCCTTTATTAGGAATAAGTGAATAATTACAGTGTTGTAAGGACTAAAGTGAATGTGTCTGTTGTTTTATTCTAAATTGCATCTGCATTATAGATTGTTGAACATTTGCTACTGTTCAGGGAAAATGTACTGTACATCAGAACAGTTTTATATTTCAGTATGAATTCATCGCCACTATAGAGACAGTCGGTCTGTGTGGCAACGCACACTAAATATATATATATATCTCCATATATATATATCTCTATATCTCAATGGGCTGACTCACTAAAGGAAGGTGCTGCGGCTCTACAGTGCAGGATTGGGGATTCTAGAGCAGGTACATAGACACGGCTGCTGTGGCGATGTGCTGTCCGTCTTGTCTGCCTGTGTGCTGTCAGTCCTCTTTTCACTCCCTGAGGTTGGTGGAGGTTATCATGATTTAGTTTTTCACTGCGTGACAAAATGGACTTGTGTTTGTACGGGTTGTTCCCGATGTCCTGGTCGGGGTCAGACCTTTAGTGTTGCCAGTCTCCCAGCCAGGACACGTCACGCATGTCTGCCAGTATGATTGCCTAGTCTGACATGGTGACATCGTGGAAAGGCAAAACAAATATCGTTCGTCTGATCCCGGCCGGCATACAGTAAGGCTGAAAATACTATATAAAATGAACAGGGTTGGCACCGTTTTGTAATGATAGATTCAAGCACTTTTCAACGACAAATTATTTCAAAAATTATGGGGCAATAATTCACAGAGATGTTCACATACCTCGTCTCGTAAAGCCTTCGAATGCAAATGTGTTTCCAGTCATGCTTACACATCGGAATTAATCATTAACACTTAACATAAACTCAAAGCAATCTTGAAATCCTCAGCATTTCTGCCTATGCAGAGAGAGTGATAGTCTACTGGAGATCAGAAAAACCTGAAGCAAGCTTGGCCCAGCAATTTTGAGATGACAGAGCACACAAGGCTCAAATTCAGATTCTTTTATAAATTGAAGCACTTTTAAGGACCGCTTCATAAATACAAGTACTTTCGAGTAATTGTTTTTTTTTCTTTCTTTTTAAATTCAAGCACTTTCCAGACATGGCGACCCTGAATGAAAAGATTCGTCATCAGTTGACCACTTGACGATATTCCTACAATTATCATTGAGCAATGGTCATTCATAACTCTATTGAGCTACTGGAAGCATTTCAATTGTGCTTCTGCTCTCTGAGCACTTTTCTGTTTGGATTTTACCTTTTGCTCAGTTTTTTGTGCAATTTGTGCAAATTGTGCAAATTGCACAATTTGTGCAAATTGCTGACAAAAATGTGTTATTGTAAGTCGCTTTGGATAAAAGCGTCTGCCAAATGACGTAATGTAATGTAATGTAAATTTGTGGGCTTATTAGTAGGCCTAAAACTTGTGCTTGAGTCACCATATAATAATAATAATAAAAACAACAACAACAACAACAATAATAACCATAATAATTGATTGGATTTCATATATCATATATTTCATATGTGAACAACTTTTATTTTGCCCGTCTGTGCAGCTCTAGCGTACAGCCTGCGAATAAGAATGATTTGCGAAGTATACGATACAGTAAAGTCCTGTAACCCGGCAGCGGGGTGGTGTTAAGAGAAGAAAAGGGAAATGATGTTATGCATGAACGCTTAAGGCCAAGCTCGCAGTAATGGCGACGGCTTAGCACAAAGGAGTCCAAATGTAAAATAGCAATGGGAAAAAAAGAGGGAGAGAAACAAAGGTTAAAGCCTGTGTGAGCTGGGCCTGCGGTGGATGACTTTGAATGGCCTCCACCCACCGCTTACCTCTGTGCCACGGAAAGCCATAAGCCCATTTGTGCACTCTTAAGGCCCATAACGAGGGGCCGTGCACTCTACCGAGTAAAGACGAACAAAATGCCGCGATATAAAAAAAATATAGAATATCAGCACATTAGAAGCACGATCGCAACCCGAGACCCGAAGCCCTGCGGGGGCGGGGGGGGGGGGGGTTGTACAACTTTCGGAAAAACACAACGTCGCCACCCTGAAATTCTGGGGGAATTTAACATGTTTAAAAAACACCCACAGATGTCTGCTTGAAAAAGGCACAGAATGGATTTACAAACAGTAGAGTACAGTAGCGCCGTCAAAGGGTTAAATGAGGATTTTAGCATCTCTTTTTCTATGAATTATGCAGACGCCCCCCTGTCCCACCAGCACACTTTGCGTCATCGTTCATTTTAATTTGCTATGCAAATGTAGCCTAAACTCATAGATCTGATGAGCTGAATCGCTGTCTATGTAATTCCATATCAATAATGCAGCAGTGTGTGTGCGTGTGCGTGCATTGGTTCTGTGCTTTACTCTGTGATATTTGGTGCCCACAGATCTGCCTGTGCTCATTCTATTTTAGAGCATCCTTTCATTGCCACTGATTTGCACTGGTTTCCCCAGTACAACATAAGTCGTTGTCGGCCATTTGTTTTTGATGTTCTATACACTGGGCATTTTGCCCTGAGCTTTGATGTTCTACACACTACTCGGGGTGAACGAGACTTTCTTATTATTATTTTCAGGACATGATGATAGAGAGAGTGCAGATTCATCTGCCACTTGCAGACAAAAACAGGACATAATGTGTCCTTACTATTAGTTGCCACTAGGTGCCAGCACGCATAATTGTGTCACTTGATAAACTTGCATGTGTTGTTATCTAAACAAAATATATGTATTTTACAAACATAAATTAAATTGGTAACGTGGGCCAGGGCCATAGGGCCGGCCCTGTACATCTGGTGGCCCTAAGCAGGATACGTTTGGTGGGCCCTGCCGCCTCGCAGTGGATAGACAGTGAAGTATTCATACAGTAGAACCAGCTACTATACAGTAGCTGGCAAAATACCGGTATAACCCTTATGAATTGTATTTGTACCTACAGCTATCAACATGATGGTTCTTATACTGCTAATTACAATTCTTATACAGCTAATTAGTTTGTATACTGCTAATTAAATACACTCATGGAAACACTCAAGTAAAGCTGACTGCACTTGCCATTTTTATTTCTGTACTTTGTTTTTGTCTGAATGCTTAGGGTTGAAATAACATTTTCATGCATGCAGAACACCGTGTCTTTAGGACCCTGGAGCTCTTAGCTGACATTTGTCAAAAATGGCTGGAAAGCTAGACTCCTGCGGATCTAATTACTCCAATTTCATCTTTTATATTTAATATGGCTTGTCTGTGCTTTTGCACTTTTTAAATCGCACATCTTTTACCTTTACTGTAGCATTATTTTTGAATGGCCCCAGTAAGTGCGTGCCTGCTGTGACATGGCATTCCTACAGAGGTTACCCCATGTGGAACATGGAGCACTACACAATAGGGCTTTCTTTTAACAGCCACTCTATTTGATTACAGCCAGACCAGCCTCAATTCGTATTTGTTTAAATCTACAGTACATGGAGGCAACATGGACAAAATGATTGCTATTTATAAGAGGGAAAGTTTTAAAAAGTTTTTGTGTGCGCTTTATTTGCCAGAGTTACTTCCTGCTGCATTCACTACTTGATGGTGTTTGGATGAACACGGAAACGTCTTGTTTTCTGCCTTTTTTAGTCCAGTGTTTTTAAAAATAAATTATTTTTAAAACTTTCTATCACCTGGATGTTTGAAAAATAACTTATACGGATAAGAAGGAAAATATCCATCTGTAAGGCAGGGTTGTTGTATTTATGTTGCAGCTTGATAGCCTATCTTAATGTGAGAGGTCAAGGACCCGTTTGCAAATAGTCCTCGCCATTTACCTTTGTAAAAAAAAAATGATGCCCACTCCCCAGTGAGCTAGCATAACATGGTTGGTCCTGACGGATTTTGTCTGGATGTCTAGTTTCTGCTAATACCAGAAGCTCTGCGCTAGTCTAGCTAAAACATTGTAGCCTGATATTCAAACTGCATCGTCTAGTCATAAACTCATTGCCTCTTCGTCTGAGATTGCACTCACTTCAGAGCATTTCTATGAGGGGGCGGGCTTCGGTCTTCCCTAACCAGCCGCCTGCAGTCTTGCTACTGTAGTCACAAGCACAAGCTAACATAGCTAGCTAATGCTAGTGTCCTCTAGAGAGAGAGTGGCGTCAGCGGAGGACCAAAAAATAATGCGAGACTCATTAGCCAATGAACAGCCAGGAATGGGTCTCGCGCTACTTTTGCATGCTAAAATAAAGCTGATAATGTACAATTTGATTCAAGGGGGGAAAAACCCTTTCAGAGTACAACACAAACGGTCTATTTTGCTGCAACTCGACAGTGCTGCTTAATCCAAGACCTTACTTCCTGGAACTCTTGAGAGTAAAAAACTGGTCCATTGGAGTGAATGGAGATCTCGGGACTCTTCTATCTACATGGCTCTGGCTAATGCTAGCCAGCTTCTGCAAGTTAAGCAGCTAAAGTCGGCCGACTTTGAACTTGTCGTTTAAACGTAAGTCTTATCGTAGGCTACACTGCAGTAACTAAGACGTTTGTTAAAACGAAAAGTACAAAGTCGGCCAAAGTTGGCTGCCTAACTTGGAGAAGCTGGCTAGCATTAGCTAGCTACGTTATGTTGTGCAATCTGTATGCCTCTAAGATCACATAATGACGAGACAGAGAGCAGAATATCAGTAACGTGCTTTACTCTTTACTTTACGTCTGACCAGGAAGTTACATGTCCGTCACATAAACCGGTCCGTGCGGCAACATCAACCTATGACTAGAATCCACATTATAGGACACATTAGCTTTGACCACCGCTGTTTCTGTTGTGCATGATGACTGACAAGAGCGTTAGCCAATCAGCGTCCGTCATTGGATTTTCAATCCGGAGAAAAGGCGTTTTGCACATGGTGATTCCAGACCAAGAAGAGCCAAATTCACAACTGTGGAGTGGGCGTGGCTTCGAAGGTCTGGAGCCAGGCTAAAAACATTGCAGTTAGAGCTGTCAAACATGGACTGCACCCTGCCATCTTCTTCCCACGGGGGCCCCCTGGTGGCGACCTTGGTCTTAAAAAATAAACGCCGCGATAACGCTCAGCGACACTTCGCCGGTGGTATGCATGCACGGTTGCATTGACTGAAATAGGTTCGCAAAATATTATTGACGTGCAAATTAATTGCACGGGGGGGGGGGGGGGGAATGCTCCCGATGTGTAAGGACCTTTACCCTGATTCTAGCCAGCTCCAAAATGACCAGCTCATCCAGTTCGTTCAAGGCCAGTGATTCGCCATCTACTGGCCAACATCTACACACCATCAAGACCACCTTGCCATAGTGGGAGGAAGCACATTCATCATGATGAACGAATGTAATTGTTGAGTTTGAGGAAGAAGAGAAGAGAAGAGAAGGCCTTGTTAGGGAAGAAACTCACCATCTCAGCATAATGAAAACACTGCTCCTGCAGCAGCTCCAACATTATGGAGAAATGACTCTCACAGCGCCGCCCGAGCTGCTGTTGCATATTCACGAGCTGCATCCAGCTCAGGGTCATTTCTCTTCCTCTCCTTTCTCTGCTGTTCTGGGTGGGTGGGTGGTGGGGGGGGTGACACAGCGTTTTTGGAGGAAAGACCAGGTGTGGACAGCCAGGTCGTTGAGGTGACACGGCGTTTTTGGAGGAAAGACCGGGTGTGGTGAGAGTGAGGTCGTCGAGGTGACGCCGCTCTCCTGCCTTCAGAGCAGATGGCGGGGCAAGCTCCTCTCTCTCTCTCTCTCTCTCTCTCTCTCTCTCTCTCTCTCTGTCTCTCTCTCTCTCTCTCTCTCTCTCTCTCTCTCTCCGTCTCTGTCTTCTTCTCAGCTTGCCGTTAATGCAATCCTCGCTGAGAGAGATATTGCCCGCTGCCAACGTGGGGCACCGTGAGGCCCGGCTGTCAAGCCAAATGAATGCAGATGCATTTATGAGATGCGAGCTCCTGTTTACGGCCATAATTTCTCTCAACGGGGGTTTATCAGTGCGATGCGTCCTGCGTATAGATCATCTGTTAAACACGTCTCATCTCTCTTTGCTCTCTCGCCTCTGCCCTCCCTCGCCGACGCACGCGCAGGCTAATTAGTTCTACTCGGGTGTGTTGGACTGCGGCTACTGCAGTGCGTTTGGGCCCCCTCCTCGAATCCCAAAAGGTTTGTTAGAGATGTGCTGTTGTTGTTGTTGTTGTTGTTGTTGTCCAGTTGTACCTGTTGGGCCAGACGAAGACATGTCTCGCTGGGATGATGTAGTCATGATACGCAACCGAGTCGAATCGTGAGCTGAATCGGGATTGGTGGTTGAAATGGCAGAGAGGGGGGGGGGGGGGGGAGCAATAGAGAGGCAGACAGATAGACAGACAGACAGACAGACAGACCGACAGAGACCTGGCTCAGTCTCCCATGGCATAATCCCTGCATCCCCTGAATATTTTTGATAATATATCCCATAACTTAATGTACAATCATACCCTCCTGGGCATGTGCATGTATTAGCAATAGGTAATAATAACTAATGAGAGAGAGAGAGAGAGAGAGAGAGAGAGAGAGAGAGAGAGAGAGACATGCCGAGCCTCCGGCTGGGTAATTGTAATGGCGTGAAATGAATAAGGTCATTACTGTTAATGTCCTGCGGGGCACTACAGTCTATTTGTCACGTCCTTTATGCACCCGGGGCCACGCCTGGATTATGACACAGAGGCTAAAGCATCATTTACACGACTTGAATATAGAACAAACAAAACCTTTTATTTTCTCCTCTTTCTTTTGTATTTTGAACTGATGACTTTTGCCTGAAGTTAATGGAGCTGTTGGGCGTGAAGGATGACTGCATTGAACCCATATTAATAGGGTTTTTGGAGAGGCCTTCTGCAAGTTGTTAGTACTTTTTCTCGGCTCAGACTCAAACAGCTCCCCTACTGTCGCATATTGATATTGCAGGATATACAAGTCAAATATGAATGCCATCGTACTGACAACACAACCTGCACAAAGAAATACCAACATACTGTAGCTGTTGACGAGGGTTTACTCAGGTGCCAATCTGGGAACCCAGAGTGTATTTTTATTTGAAAAATAGACTGGGACAGCCCTACCATTTTCCCCAGCTTCCTGTACAGCGCGCCTCTCCTGCCACCATCACTTCCTTTTCCACGTCCGTGCTCCAGTGTTTACAGTCTGAATAGCAACTTGCACCGTGACTTTCCAGTCATTTCCCATTGTTGTTGTGAGACGAGTTGACGTCTTCTATGCAGTTTTAACATTATGAATGGCTGAAACGGACGCGGAAAAAAAGCCACCGTCACAAGTTCCTTGTCCGCGTCCATTTCGGACATTCACTAATAACGTTAACGCATAAACACACTGCATAGAAGACGTCAACTCGTCTTACAACAACAGTGGAAAATGACTGGAAAGTCGCGGTGCAAGTTGCTATTTAGACGCGGAAAAGGAAGTGTGACGGTGGCAGCCAGGAGAGGCGCTCTGTACAGGAAGCCGGGGGAAAACGGTAGGGCTGTCCCAGAGTCTATTTTTTTTAATAAAAATAGACTCTGGGTTCCCACATTGCTCATGTACTAGTACGACTGACTGCTGTCACAAAGTGTCACATGTATCTCTGTGCTGCTGATGACCCTTGAACTTGTTGGGTGGCCCCGAGCCCTGCACGCTCCCATTCGTCTACCCGATGTGGCTGACCGTCTGTCCGCCCAGCAGGCTCCTCCCAGGCCTTACTTTCGCCCACTGACCCACACTGATGAAAAACCAGACCGTCTGTTGGCTTTCTCAAGCCAGCCATATTGGCCCATAGTGGGGTACACATGTCACCCGCACGTGCATAACTCATGAACACGCAGTAGGACAGTATGTAGCCTACACACGCAGACGCTGGACGGAGGGGCGGGAGTATAGAAACACACACGCACAGTCGCACACACACCCACACACACATACACGCATGCACAGTTGCCATCTTAACATGTCTCAGCTGGCACTGAGGGTCTGTACTAACACCATGGCTCCTGCCATATGGCCAGTGACATACTGCTCTTCATTAGGCTCTGCAATGGCTCTCCAGGGCCATGCTGTAACTCACCAACACATCACCGGCAAAAAGGCTTCTGCCTGAATTATGAGCATCCATTGTTATGATTGATCACAATAAAACGTTCAAAATTAAGGCCCGACACATTTATTTGCTAAAAGACAATAATAGCCAGTTAGTGTTTTCCAAGTGTATCCGTTGTTTTTTTTAGGAGATATTTCAATATGCAGTGAAACTCAGTCCATGTAGAGTTATGTTTGGCTTTAGAGAGGAGAGTATGACGGTGATTAATGTTAAGCAATGGGAAATCTCTGAAATGGACTTCAAAGCATCCATTTTGGCTACTTTGTATGAGGCAAATTGCACAGACATCTTTTATGGATATGTTTATCTTTCATGTCTGTGTATCTTGATCAGAACAAACAAAAAAAAAAATATATATATTTTTTAATCCCAGTTATCCCAGCAGTCAGCAGAGCAGACTGCTCTCTTAGCGCAGCTCATTTCTTAGGAACATCTTAACAGGAACATTCTATAAATAGCTTCAAATGCAGGCGCCAAATTACTTTCTTTTGGCCAACCTTAGCTTTACAAATTTCCTGGCAGCCGCTTGTGTTATTTTCGTCTGGCGCGCGCAGGTGTTTTTCCTCCACAGTAGAGGAGGGCGTGTCAGTGACGATTATGCAGCAACCGGTGCAATTTCCGCACGGAGGATGAAGGGGATTTGAGCGTGCGCCGCCTGCCTGAGCAGACCGGGTTAACAGCCATTTTCTTTCGGATAATGTGTTGGCCTATATTTGACTTTGATATGAATCCCTCAAGCAAGGGGAGAAAAAAAATCTTATAATAAAAAAATATCATTTTCACTGTGGCTGTGGTGTGAATGATTGTCATCCAACACAGAGCTGTCAGTATGAGCCATGACGCACGTAGGGAGTACGGATTAAGAGGGGAGGCGGCTCCATCCTCGAGACGTCAGGTGCTGCTGGCTGGTTGGACGGCCCCCTCCTGGAGACAAACTGTCCCTGCAGTTCGCCGCCAACTCCTCATTGGCTCTTGGCCTAATATAATTGACCCATTTCCTACACTGGGCAACTGCTAGGACCGGAGCAACATGGTAACCATATGTGCTATCTCCTCCCCAAGCTAATTATTTAAGGTACCATATTCGCTCATGGAAATTCTGCATACATGTATGACCACGAAAATACCACCCTGAGTGTCTGCCTCCTCTTGGCAACCATTGCATGATAACCATCCTGGAAGGAGAACCCCTCTGTGTAGCCCTTTGCAAGATTTATTCCATTTTCTTCCCTAAAGAGGTTACCGTGACGTGAGGATCTTTCATTTTTCTCTTTGAAGGTATATGGTTTAGAGCAGTGCTTCTCCAATCTTCTTGGCTCCAGTACCCGCTTTCTCTGATTTCTGAATCCAAGTACCCCCCGTTCCCGCCCGACTACAACATTTTGCTTCGAAAACTTCAAGAGAAAACTTTAGCACATGATGCAACGAACGAATGATAACTCCTCTTTTGAAGAATATAACATTACAAAATAAGAAATGGAGTGAAAGAGCTAGTGCCTCCTGAGCAGATTTATTTGAATGTTTCATTTATTTTCATGATTTATTCTTATTGTGAAGTGTTGAGACTGTAACAGTGATAAGGCTATACAAATCACCCTGGCAGATGTGCTGAAATTAAAAATTGTTCATTTTGATCAGCTATTCTTGTCGATATGAAAGTCAAGATGATCTGAGAACAACTTTGCTCAATATAAAACCCCCACAATAATCTAATCTTTACCCTCATAGCGAATGTAAAACACTTATTTAATTAGTCAATCCTTTAATGTCCCATTGTCACCACATGGGGACATGTGATGGTTTCACTGCTTGCGCCACAATTCCCTTTGATGGAGATTATTATATTACAGACTGTTGAGAGCCACAGGCTTTGATGTGGGTGGAAAGACCATCCTTTGAAATTCGACTCGAATGCTCCGTCCCATCCTGCTTCGGCTAACTAAGCCTGGAGTTACTTAGCAACAGAAAGTGTGATCTCTAACAACATGACTATGGTTACACTCATCATTTTTTCGAGATCTGGTTCCAAAGATACGATTTCATGAGATCACACATTGCTGTATGTCCACAGTTGGTCGGAAAATCCGGTTATGCGCCTCCTTCGGATGCATCCAAAAATCTCTGTCTGCATTAGAGGATGGAGAGGGTCCCTCTCAGCAGCAGGATTGCTATGAGACTATGCAGAAGTCTGATCACAACTCTGACTTTCAAGTCCAATTACAACAAGAGCAACATCACATTTCTAAGCATCTAGGGCGGCGCTGTCACTTGGCAGTATCGGATGAGACAAGCTGACTGAAACGTCAATACTGATACTGTTTATTTGAACTTCTGCGTAATTCCAGTCTATTCTACAATGAGGGGGGGGGGGGGGGCAGTAAATATACAGGCTACATTGTGAGATTGTGATACGACTGTCTCTCTGTCCCAATGATGACATCATCAGTGATGTCATAAATCCCACTGATGACATCATCAGTGATGTCATAAATTCACTCACACACACACACACACACACACACACACACACACACACACACAAAGTCACGAGAGAGACTGAGAGAGAGGAGAGGGAGAGAGAGGGGGGGAGAGAGACTGAGGAGAGGGAGAGAGAGGGGAAGAGAGACGGGGAGAGAGACTGAGGGAGAGAGAGAGGTAGACATTGTATGCACGGCAATAGGGCGGGGGCAATGCCACACAACAGCCGAGCTGCGGGCAAGGCCGAGCTGCGAATGCGAGCTGCAGGGCCAGCTCGGTGAGCTGCAGGACAGGCGAGCCCGCTCAGCGCACGAGATGCCTAGTAAATTTGAAATAGTCTTTCTGTCTGCTCCATGTTTTTGTATTGCTGTGATCGCTGCGCTGCATACTGCACAAAGACAAATTCCTCGTTTGTAACATGTTTACTTACTACGGCTATTAAAATAATCTTGAATCTCCCACGTGCCTTTACAAATGATTTACATTCTGAATCTTCTGAATAACTCTTGTTCATTTTCTCCGCGATGAAACATCCTGGGAACCTCGATCAACCTCATTCAATTGAGCCAGTCAATAACTATGATTTTTAATCAAAATGTCAGGACTTTTCCCCATAATCGATGCGCTGTTGCCGAAATAGTCTGCCCCACACATCGTGAAAATGATAGTGGTAACAAACGGTGTTTTGTTTCCAGAAGAAATGTAATGTGTTCATTTGTGCCAGGAGCATGGGCATTCAAAGAATAATGAATGTGCCCGCACAAACACAGGCGCTTATGATGCCATGCTATCTTCCACGGCCTCTCCGATAGGTTTCTATGTCCAGGGGGCTTGTGAGATTAATAGGACTGAAGCATTCTGCCATCCGCGTTGCTTTTCTCTGTTTGGTCCCAGTGCAAACGTTTGGACAGCTCCTTACCGTATGTCCTGGCGCCAATACAAAGCTGCAGCAGCAGGTGCGGTAGGGGCCAGTTTGCAGTGATAAGGAAGGATGGAAAGTGTGGGCGAGTGGAGGGGGGAGAGGGGAGGCAGCGGGTACCTGTGGGAGTATCTAACCTCCCATCAGCGCTGTAGGCCTGCACCGATAACAAACTTTACAAACACCCCTGTCAACTGCACAAGCAAGAACACACCCCACTGGACTGGGAGATCAAATGCACGCACTGACTTTATGATTCACACTATTATGCTGCTGGCATCAGGGGGTTTAGCTGTGTTGTCTTGATCAGAAATGTCAGACCATCCGATCAAAAGCAACAGTCAGCCACAAGAATCAGTCTTTTTGGAAACTCTTTAAATTACAGGTGATTAATTATGAGCAAATGACTGGAAATAATTAAGTAATGCCAAAGTAGTAGTACTGTATATGATTACGTAGGTGGTGAAATATGCATAATGTACACTCTTGATATCAAGGTCTGTTTTTTATATTTTTTCTACGTTTTGTATTGTATTGTATAGTGTTATGTTCTCCTACAGTATGGACCTTCCTAAGTGTCTTGAAAAAAGTTGAATTGAATTGAATATAAGTACAGTATGTGTATGATATAGTATAGGATGTATAATTTAGTATGTACTGTATATGTGATGTCCGGGACATGATGCTCAGTAATTATCAGTCAATTATGATGCTATTAGATCTATTTTACTTTGATATTACTTCGTTATTTCTGATCATTACTGCAAAATCAATGTCATGTGATTTAAAAGGTTATTGATTTTTTTTTATCTGATGATCATAAGATCTCTCACCCCCCCAACCCCCCCGATTCTTTAGCCCATTTTTATCCCCCGTTAGTGCTCATTTTAATTTATTTATCCTGGTTGCTACTCCACCCTCTGCTGATCTGGGGAGAGCCAAAACTGGCTCCATGCTTCCTCCGAGACATGGGCCAGCCACTTCTTTTCACCTGACAGGGGAAGCTCCACCGGTAGGACATAGCACGTGGGAGGATCACGCTATTCCAACGAGTTCCCCTCCCTCCGAACAGGCGCCCCTAACGACCAGAGGAGGCACCACATCAGCGACCAGGATATTGCATGTTTTGGTGTGGGGTTCCTATATGAAGGAAACCCCCAGGGGGCACGGGGAGAACATGCAAACTCCACACAGAAAGGCCCTTTTGACGACCCCACCCGGGCGGTGGGCACTCGAGGACATGCGGACGGGCACGCGCTCCTTCAGCGCTCACAGCGTCCCAGGTGGGAATCGAACCCAGGACCTTGTAGCCGTGAGGCCACAGCGCTTACCACTGCGCCACCGTGGCCCTTGATCATAAGATCATTCTAATCGAATGGGAGCAGCTGCAGTGTTTAAAAAAAAAATCTATGTTCTTGCTTATATAGCCTACTCTAAATGTTCTTGTTGAACTACCGTACTAAATTGTTTACAGGCAATGGATTGGATGTTGTTGTTCTTAATGATTGTTATGGCTTGTTTCACAGTGTGATGATAATAATAAGAACGCTACTTATTTCTCAATAAATTATGTGTTGTGTTAAATTATGTGTACACGTACGCACCAATAAGTAATTGCTCCGCCTTTCTGTTTCTCAGCCTAACTGGCCCATGAACTCTGCAAATTAGGGGCCATTTTACTCGGCAGACAGCATTATTGCCCGGAACCATCGAGTCATAGGTGGTAATTATGTTTTATATTCAAAGCTTAGTGGTTTGATTACTGGTGCCGGCTGAGTCAGTGTGCGGGCTAGGTGGGAGAGGTGAACATCGCAGCCGCCATGGTGATTAACTACATGTTCCCGACTTGTGTTTGTGATCGAGGAGGGGAGATTAAAAGCCACGGTGATCAGGGAGGAAACCGCATTAATGAGGCACATTGAACGCTGAGGGTCTTTAAGTTTACCGGGGGGTTGCTAGGCCAGGCGCCGCCGCCGGCGGCTATATCAGCATTGTACTGTCAGCACCGGTGGCTCCTGCATTACATTCCTGGCTTCCCTGGGGGAAGCTAAGGTCTGGGCTGTGGTCACACCTGGGTTGGGAGACTGTAAGAGGTGCTCTTCGCTCTGCTCTCATCAATAATCTCCCCCAATGCCCAGGGCAGAGACAGGGACTCTGTCCTGTGAGTGACCTTCCTTTCAATTCGGATATATAACATTAAACCGATGTCCTGACTTTCTGTGGTCATTAAAGATCCCATCGGCACTCTTCACAAGAGTAGGGGGGGGGGGGGTGTGACCCCGGTGCCCCATGGCTTAATTCCCACACGGGCCTTCCTTCAATCATGGCCACCTAATCATCCCTCGTTACGGTGCGTTCACACCACCTATTAAAGTTTTTCGCGAGAGAGAAAAATAAATATCTCGGTGTGAACAAAGCTTTACTTACAATAATTGGCACCGACCCTCTCTCTGTGTGGTGAGCGTTCTGGTGCAAAATGGCTGCCGTGCCTCACCCAGGTGGGTGCTACACATCGGTGGTGGATGAGTTGAGTTCACCCCCACCCTCTCGATATGCGAGGCGCTTTGAAGATCTAGAAAGGCACTATATAAATGCAACCAATTATTCTATGTGCAAACGTAGATGCCCCTGGAGACTGTAGGTCCTCCAGCATTGCTGGCGGGTACACGACAAAACATGCATGCAAAGGGCTCCCACTAGATTCAACACGATGTTACATGACTCTTCATTCCCCTTCGCTACCACGTTTGATCCTTGAGATTGCAGCTCGACTCTGGCTGTAAGTCAGGTTTCCTCTGGAAGGAGATGTCACGTTGATCCGTCACACTGAGCTGTTGACATTTCTGAGGAATCCCCCCGCTGTGTCATTCCAGGTGAAAAATGATCTGTAGCTCCATAACCATCTATTATGAATAGGGCTTCATGGCGACCCCCGAGCCCTAACGATACTTATCCTCCAAAGAGTATGTAGGCCATCATTTACAAGATATCTACTGTACCTCACATCAGATGTGGCTCAATGGAGATCCTGTAAATCCATCTTTACTGACAGCAAAGATTCCATTTACACCTGGCGTTGACATGCATTTTCTGCAATCTTGATTGCAATCTGACGGCAGAAATGGTTGTCCTCTCAATCCGCCTAAAGTTGCTGTATCCAGATTGAGAGGACACATTGCATTTACACTTGTGTTCAATGTGTACACAATGCATCCCTGACCACCTCCTCCTCCGGAGGTGGTTTGGCCGATCAGATTGCAATCCTTCTCCAATGCGTTTTGGGGGTGTTTACACCTGTACTTTCAAGTGATAAAACACGATCCGATTGCAATCTGATCACAGAACACGCATGTTAACGCCAGGTGTAAATGGCCTCAAACGGCAGCTAGAACATGACGCCGTAACAGACAAAACACACAACATACCAATTCATTCATTCATCCGTTTCATTCAAAATCACTTTCGAGGCACAGCGACGAGCGGGAAACAATAGCACTTGTCTAACAATCATGCTAACCACAGGAAGCAGAGATAAGATAGACTCCCCTGTGCCTCTGACGGGAGTTACAGCAAGAGACAAAAAAAGTGGGGAGGATAAACAATCAGTGAAAGGACTTCCTGTATGTGAGTCACCCCGCGTCTCCCAACCTCCTCCTACACATCATTATCAGAGGATTCAGCGGTTAGGCTGACCAGTAACACAACAACAGGCCTGTTGACAGTCTGAGGCAAAACGGAAAGCACATGCAGTGCCTCGGTGACGTCGAGAGTTTAATATTCATATGTCATATCGACCTCAGTGCGACATGGCACTTAGGATTTTACTGAATGGTGGCACTGGCGTGCTGTAATTAAGGAAATGGAAATGGTTTCCATGGTCCTACTATGTACCACCAAGGCAGCACAAAATTGAGTGCAATTTTGCCTGGATTCATATGATTGCAGATCCAGTGGGACTGCAGTGACTCAGCACAAACTCTGAAATGCAAATCAATGTTGTAGAGAAAAATCATATGAAGATTACGTTTCTCAACCATGAAAGGATTATTTACTGGTTTAGGAAATTTTGCTTCGGGTTAGGTCATGAGTCACAAAGGCAATTTATTTTCCACAATGTCTAGCCTGCTTGTTTGTAGTGATGTCTCCTTCATGTATTCTGGCTGTGGCGGGAAAACATATTTTTCACACTTTTCGTGCGAGGAGCATTGTACTTATTTTTGACAGATTTTCCGGACAGCAGGCTGGCCTTTGATACGCTGCAGATCAGTCTCTCTGTTGCCATGAATCAACCAGCTAACTGAATATTAATGCCCACCTGTAGTATCCTCCCCACAGACACAATGGCCTGCCAGCAAAAATGTATGAAAAAGATGCCGCCGCCGCCGCCAGCTAGCCTCTTTGACTCAGCAGAAGGTTACATCTAATACCACCACCACGCTATTAGGCCTACTAGCCTGGCTGTTTATATATAGTCCTTCATTCTCCTTCCTGTAATCCGGTTATTTTTTTGTTCTTTTATCTTTCTATATTTTAATTGATTAATTATTGATTATTTTAATCTGTATTTTGCTTGTTATTTTAGATTGATTTTATCTTTTTATCTGTCTTTTATCTGCCTTCTATCGATGTAAAGTACTTTGAGCTGCATGAAAGCTGCTACTGTATACAAATAAAAGTTATTGCATGTGTCTGTGTGAGTGTTGGGTGTGTGTATTGTATGTGCATGTGTCTGTGTCTATTGTATGTGCATGTGTCTGTGTGAGTGTTGGGTGTGTGTATTGTATGTGCATGTGTCTGTGTGAGTGTTGGGTGTGTGTATTGTATGTGCATGTGTGAGTGTTGGGTGTGTGTATTGTATGTGCATGTGTCTGTGAGTGTTGGGTGTGTGTATTGTATGTGCATGTGTCTGTGTGAGTGTTGGGTGTGTGGTGTATTGTATGTGCATGTGTCTGTGTGAGTGTTGGGTGTGTGTATTGTATGTGCATGTGTCTGTGTGAGTGTTGGGTGTGTGTATTGTATGTGCATGTGTCTGTGAGTGTTCAGTGTGTGGTGTATTGTATGTGCATGTGTCTGTGTGAGTGTTGGGTGTGTGGTGTATTGTATGTGCATGTGTCTGTGTCTATTGTATGTGCATGTGTCTGTGCGAGTGTTGGGTGTGTGTATTGTATTTGCATGTGTCTGTGTGAGTGTTGGGTGTGTGTATTGTATTTGCATGTGTCTGTGTGTGCAACCCGCCCACACTCGCACAAACACACACATCCTCCTCCAGCATTTTGCTACAAAGTTATACTTTTCTAGCCAAGTACAATTGGAGAGAAAATGGGAGAAACATATGGAAGGAAAAAAGAGAGAAAAAAGTTACTTTTCAGGCATTTAAACACGGAGAAAGAAAGAAAGACCACTCTATACTGCTTGTTCTTGAGAGATCCACACAACAGTTGGAGTGACCCCTCTGTAACCTCTCAGCCACTCCTCATCTCCCTTCCGACTTGCCTGCAACCTTCCCACATCTGCTACTCAGCCGCATGCTGCCTCAGCAAACACACACACAACTACCTGCTACAATTTCAGACACATAGACATGATGCACACACGCATACATACACATATAGAGCCAAAGTGTAACGTCACTTCCTGTTTCAGCACTGTACCAGAGATTTTCATCCGCCATGTTTTTTAAAGTTTTGGTCCAAGTGAAATGTTCTACAGTACGGTCTCTCCCGATCCTAAATATAGCTGAACCGTTTGACGAAGTAAAACTATTTTTATAAGCATTTTACGAAATGTCTATGGGAAACTAAATTGCGGAAGAAAATCTCTGGTACAGTGCTGAAGCAGGAAGTGACGTTCACTTTGCCTCTCTATACACACACCTAAACCTGCTCTCCCTGTTCACAACATCCAATCAATTAAATCCCAGTCATCGGTATTCACAGGAGTGTGTGTGTGTGTGCGTGCGTGTTTGCGCGTGCGTGTGTGACGCACACACACGTGTCTTTCCGACACATCTGTGATGGCGTAGAACAAATCTGTTGAGCAGTATGCATCATCAAAGTGAGTGCCTTTCATGGCAATTAGAAGCCGGCTAATTAGTTCATGTTTGAAAATGCCGTCAACAAATTCCCTTCTTTCAACGTCAATCACGCTCACCCCTCTGCTCTGCCGCATTAATTAGTTGGATACACCATTCAGACACAGCTGCCAAACGAATGCTCACAGGTATCACGAAGAGGGAGGAATTCCAGGGCATGTTAGTGGTTGGACTGCTTTCAAATAAATGTCTCTCTTGGCCCATGGTGTGTCTCTATGCAGCATTCTAAAGAGATGTGACTGGCCGCTCAATGCAGAGCACCAGGGGGAAAGAATTCAAGTCTCCTATGCAAGTTGTGACATCTTCATACTTTCTTCCATGTACTCTCTTTACAAAAATGCACTCCGGCTATACAGAACGTCCTCGCTTACTCTGTGTGCTTGGAATTTTTCCACAAATTCTCGGCACCTGGAAGGTCAAGCTTCTGTTATGTCTCGGTTCACGGGGACGGCTCCTCAGGAATGAAGATATGAGGACATCTGGTCTAATAGAGGGTCATGGTGAGTAGGGAGACTGTCCTTCAACCCGGGACCCAATTTCAAGCCCCCGTGTCGGCAAACATGCGCACTGTTAGGAGCTCTGACGAAGATGTATTGGACATCGAAACGTTATTGTGTTTTTACTAGGGGTGTCACGATACACACAGTTCACGATACAATACAATACACGATATTGGGTTCACGATAACAATATGATATTTTAACAATATTTGTTTGCGATCGATTTGTAAGTTGAGGGGGCATCCTCCATGCTAATTTGAGTAATTTCACCATTTTCATCCTCCGTGTCTTTAGTGTCCCTCATCTGTTCAACAAAGCAATGAAAAGGAGAGGCAGCATGCAATCAGATGCAGATCAGTGTCAGCTTCTTTTTCTCGCGATATGAGATTTCATCTCAACGATACATATTGTCACGCTTTGATATCGCGATATACTGTATTGTGGGATGATATATTGTGACATCCCTAGTTTTTACTGCACCTTAAAGGGATAGTTCACATTTTTTAACGCCTAGTCCTATTTGCTACTTACCAATGACGGTGTTGATTGGTAGAGTGCTTTCTCAGCACAATCCATGCTGGTGGCGTAGTGGCGCTGTTGCCTCACAGCAAGGTCCTGGGTTCGATTCCCGCCTGGGACGCCATTGGCACTGGGGCTATGTCTCCCTATGCCTTCGGTGCCTAGTGCTCAGGTGGGCTATCTCATGAGAAGGAACTTTCTGTATGGAGTTTGTATGTTCTCCCCGTGTTCACCTGAGGTTTCCTCCAAATAAACTCCCCCCCCCGACTAAAAACATGCAAGATTGTCTTTTCATTTAGAAAAATGCTTTTTTCTCTGCTTTTTAGGGACAGACGGACATTTTCGGTGAACACTATACCTACATTCAAGTGTGGATAACTAAAGAACGGATGAAGGCAGAATAAAACTTTTTTATGTGAAAGTAGAGGCTCTCTTATTTCGTTTGGGATATTTGGTGTTTAAATCATCATAGAAGAAAATATTCTGTGGGTCTTGGAAGATTAGTGAAAATGATCAAAAACCCTGGCGGTGGCTGGCGACTTTTCCTTTGAAACTCTGGCGAGAGGGATTGAGTGAACAAGAACTTCTAACGCTGGTTTCTTACTGTGGTGAAGTTAGTTACAAGTTTAGTAGCACAAAAACTCTTAGTTATAAGCTACCTTAAATTTATACTGCTCCAAACGTCAAGTGTCCTTGAGTGTCCTTCTATACCTGCCGCTGTGCAAGTGAAAAAAGAAGTTCCCTACAGGGATTAATAACGTTTGACATATTTAAATTAGGCATACAGCTTCTACTTTGTGATAGGACATATTGTGAAATAGATTGTTAAAATGAATATTTCATGTGAAGGCTATCGTGCCCATTGTTGAAGGCTAAAAGAGGAATTATTTGACATGTAGCTTATACTTGCTATCTTGAACAGCATTTTAGGACTTGTAAAAAATGTCTACATTATGCTGGATAGGTCATTTTTCTACTGTAGGGCTATATCTTAGGTAAAGGTAAAAGGTAAAGTCGCACTGATTGTCACACACATGAGTGTGCGAAATTTGTTCTCCGCATTTGACCCATCCCCTGGGGGAGCGGCAGCAGTGCCACGCTCGGGAATCATATGGTGATCTAACCCCCCACTTACAAATGAGTGAGTCTGAATGATTGTAGTTAAAATCATCCATGTCTCCCTGATGGTTTGCTCCGGTGGTCCCTGCTAACTAGCATGCAGTACAGTGTGTTGACTGATAGGGGGACTAGCAGTATCTCTCAAGTGCAGCACCAACCGTGCCCCTGAAAAATGGACTATTCGATGCATCAATCCAATGCAACAAAATGGCCGCATATAGACCATGTTGATCATATCAGTAATCATCACAGTAAACGCATTTAACTCCCCCCTCATTTATGCCAACTGACAGAAAAGTTATTTGCTGTAAACAACTGTCATGTAGCACTAAAGACAGTGCAGTGACTGTTAGGAAGTAGCTGGGTGTGCACAGTTGGGAATCACTTTAAAACGGAGAGCGGATCAAACAGCTTAATTGTGGCGTTTGCAATGCAAGTGTTGGGGGTGACGGCAGCAGAGCTAATTACAATCGCCGACTGTAGCTACTAATTTAAATCAGGCAGTTGAAGAAACACCTTTTGGAGGAGCGAGTTCTCACAGAGAGTAATAGGCCCCCGCTCACTGTCTGCACCGAGGCAGCGAAGAGAAGAGCAAATCTGGGACTACTTTCTCTGTTCAGGAGAATGTAGTGGACGATGGAAGACGGATGTGATGTGTTGCAGCAGCTACGACTTTAATTTATTTTTTGAAATTAATCTAAAGGTCATCTAAAAAGGGAACAACTTTTTTACTGTCCTGTGAAAAGGTCAGCCTTCTAACTGTGGATACTGCTCGCCTACAGTATCACTCAACATGGTAGTGTTAGCAGAGAGCACCAAATTGAAAAATCTACAAGGGATACATGGATGGTTTCAGTCTATGTATTCATCCCTCAACCGGTAAATTGAGCTAATCTCGCACAAAGATGGCAGCATATCCCTATAAATAATGTGAAGACTTAAAATGTTGTCTTCACAGTGTGTGGGGATATCGTACATCATGGCTCCAATAGGAAACATTGCCATTTGGGCGTTTACTTTGATTAACTTTACTAGGCTATTTACTATTTGAAAAACCACGTCAGGGACCATGTTGGAAATAAGTGTCCATACTTTTACATGTCTATCCCTTGGATTTTGTTGTGCTATATCCATCAAATCAATCAATCAATCAATCAATCAATCATTAAAAAAGAATTAGAGAAAAGTGTCTCAAAAGCAACCTCTAGTGTGTGTGTGTGTGTGTGTGTGTGTGTGTGTGTGTGTGTTTGTTTGTTTACATGCATGAATGTGTGTGGCTGTGCATGTATGCTATTCCATGTCTATTTCAATCATGAGAGACCAGTGGGTAAAATGTAACAAGCAAGCTTCATTCACAAATGGCATGGCGACTAGTTTTGGCGTAATGACTCCGTGATAAGATGACGCTCCTCTTGTGGTGAGAGAGGAGGACATCTGCTCAGTCTAGAATAGAGAATCCCCCCTGTAGGGAATTCTTGAGGAGTCAAGACGTTGGTGGTGGACTGGGTAGGTGGGTGGGGCGAAACACAGCTCCAGAGAAGACGATCAGCCCGAGGTACACCCAGCCACTGAGGTGAGCAATCCGGAAGAGGATGAGGATGGGACAACCACAGCTATATACTGCTCACGTCCTCTTCAATGATTGGCTCAGCAGACGGAGATGTATGACATCACAGCAACAAGTATGACATCACCGATGAAATCACTGACATGGGCTGATTGCTATTGAGGATGGGGTGATATTAGGGATGCACCGATCCACTTTTTTCAGTTCAGCTAAATTTGGATATCTGCCGATACCGATATTATTCCGATACCATAGCTATTTTTTCTTGAATATACAGTACAGACAAAAATTTGGCCAATTGAAGAAAATAGGAAAGAAAAATACAACTTGATAAAAGCAGACAAAATGAAGAAAATATACAAGGCAAAGAAGGATCATTAGAAATCAAATCTGAACTATTTAGGCATTGCTGCTTTAGAGAAGGACCCTCTGCCTGTAGTTGGCTCGTGCTAAGAGACATAATTAGTATTTGGTAATCAATTATTTCATAACATTAGGTACCTGGTTCATAAACAAGAACAATTAGGTCATTAGACATTTCCATTTCCATTCAAATGTATTAAATAACATTTCAACCATTGTTTCAACAAACCAACAATTAAACACCCCCGCCACTTTGAACACTTGGTCTGATCCCCCGGAAACCCCCTCCAGAAACTACCAAGTGGTACGCTCCGCATCTGGGGACTTCCGGTTTTGGCTCGTCTATCATTCTAGAGCACACGAGACGAGTATGTACCGTTTCACATGCAGCAGACAGGTGACAAACAATTCATCCGTGAAAAGTAATAAATATACATTGAATTGCCGAGATATGTCTTGTCTTTTTATTTTCACTGAAATGTTTTGTGTAAATGAGTACAACCTGTTGCTGTGTATGATTAACTCCATAACATCACTACTATCACCTGATGCAACAACATCAGAGAGGGGGAGAGAGAGATGCAGCGATAACAACACGGCAACACGGACAACTTCTCAGTAATCACTTTAGCCTTCGTGTCATTACAAGTTGCTGTCTTGCTTTTTGGTGTTTCAAGAGTAAATATCTCCACTCCACGGACATGTTGAGTTAGAGCAGCCTGCTGTATGCTAGTGCAAACTGGAATGGAATTTCTGGAGCGGAGGCATGTCTCATGTTACGTTGGGGGCTCAGCGCGAGCCATGCTGGATCGGCACACACGGCACGTGGATCGGCAATATCCGACATTGTAAAAAAAAGCCATCACTCTAGTGCTGCTTTTCACTCCAGCAGTCACATTTCCATAAAGAGCTGACAGCCTATTGGACATCATTACAGGTGTGCGTGCGTTCAATGCCCCCTGGCTCTGTAATGAATACGTCTCTTTGAGGCGAGGGTGCGCAAAGCAAACAGTAGCTGCTGCTGCTGCTGCTGCTGCTCTCTGTACGCCTGTCACACAAACGCATGTACACACACATGCTGGTACACACTGGAAAATAGCCTGGTCTGGCACCTGTAGCTATTCACAAGCACCATATTTCAAAGAAAATGCAATCTCTCTCTCTCTCTTGCACTTGCTGTCACACACACACACACACACACACGACAACACACACACACACACACACACACACACACACACACACACACACACACACACACACACACACACACACACGCATGTTTTGGGGTGGGTGGGGGGGTGTTGGGGTGGAGGGAGGTGGGGTGGGGGGTTATTGACATGCATGTGCAGCCATGCCGCAGTAATAGAACTGAAGACTGATGACTGTGCATATCAAGCTTTCTACGCTGCTTGCCTCGCAAACAACAACAAAAAAAGTCACGATACCCTCGCTATCGTTTCTCCACCGGCCCTTCCCACCACACAGCTCACAACATATGTCCTTCTGCCCCGTCCTCCTCCTCCCCCCCCCTCCCCCCCCCCCGAGTTAATCAATTAGAAATAATTAAATTCAATAAAGCGGAACAGATTAAATAAGAAACAACGATTGGGCGTTAAGGGGGCAGGGTGTGTGTGTGTGTGTGTAGCAGTAGCTTCCTCCCCCACTGTCAGGGAAGAGCAAACGATGTGCCGAGAGGTAGAGCGAGAGCGAGAGAGGTAGGAGAGAGAGAGAGAGAGAGAGAGAGAGAGAGGGGGGGGGGGGTTAATAAGAGAGGTAACCGTGTCTAGGTCAGGAGCCACAGAAAAGTCAGGGAGAGGATGAGAGCAGGATGGAATGACAGGAGCGAAAACAGGATAAAAGATAGACAGAAGAAAGGGACGAGTGTGAGAAGAGAGCAGAGAAGCTTGAGGATTGGTGAAATATTCATAAAGGCTGCATGCGTGGTGGTGATGAGGCAGATAGAGGCGACTGAGGAGTGAGGTGAATATAATGAGCATGGAGAGAGAGGCACCCCCCATGCTTTACAACACAGCTGGAGGCTGTCTCGGCGCGCACAAACACACTCACCAATACAAACATGTGCAATTATGCAGAGGGACACACACACGTGGACACACACACACACACACACACACACACACACACACACACACACACAAACACACACACACACTCGCTCACTCACACAAAAGGGTTAATACACACTCACTTTATATATATTACGGATCGCCCCTGCCAGCTTAGATATATTTTATTTTTATTTACTTTATTTAACCTTTATTTAACCAGGTAAGTCAGAACAAATTCTTATTTACAATGGTGAATGATTCATATGTACGTCTATTTGCTTTGGCTGTTTGTCGATTTGATCTGTGGTCTGCTCTTATAGAGGGTGCCTTTTTGTCCATACAGGGCTACCATAGGTGTCCATAAAATGGCTTCCGCCCCTGCGCTCTAGAACTCACGTCGCGTCCACACAGAAGATGGGACTGCGGCCCGCAACACAGGTTGTTGATAGCTTATACTAGCTTATGTGTCGTTTTTGCATTGTTTATTGTTTTCGTCCTGTCCCGCATGTTTATGGGACTCTCTGATCACGTGAGGACTCGCTTGGATCGCTCGCGCTATCCAACCGTCGGAGCGTTGCCCAGTGTCGGGACGCTCCTGAAGGCCACGTCAGCCCAGTGTCGGGACGCTCCTGAAGGCCACGTCAGCCCAGTGTCAGGACGCTCCTGAAGGCCACGTCAGCCCAGTGTCAGGACGCTCCTGAAGGCCACGTCAGCCCAGTGTCGGGACGCTCCTGAAGGCCACGTCAGCCCAGTGTCAGGACGCTCCTGAAGGCCACGTCAGCCCAGTGTCAGGACGCTCCTGAAGGCCACGTCAGCCCAGTGTCAGGACGCTCCTGAAGGCCACGTCAGCCCAGTGTCAGGACGCTCCTGAAGGCCACGTCAGCCCAGTGTCAGGACGCTCCTGAAGGCCACGTCAGCCCAGTGTCGGGACGCTCCTGAAGGCCACGTCAGCCCAGTGTCAGGACGCTCCTGAAGGCCACGTCAGCCCAGTGTCAGGACGCTCCTGAAGGCCACGTCAGCCCAGTGTCAGGACGCTCCTGAAGGCCACGTCAGCCCAGTGTCGGGACGCTCCTGAAGGCCACGTCAGCCCAGTGTCAGGACGCTCCTGAAGGCCACGTCAGCCCAGTGTCGGGACGCTCCTGAAGGCCACGTCAGCCCAGTGTCGGGACGCTCCTGAAGGCCACGTCAGCCCAGTGTCGGGATGCTCCTGAAGGCCACGTCAGCCCAGTGTCGGGACGCTCCTGAAGGCCACGTCAGCCCAGTGTCGGGACGCTCCTGAAGGCCACGTCAGCTAAAGCGAATGAGTGAGCGGCCTGCTCAATCGATAAAGTTTTCTTTCTTCTCGTGTTATTGGATCATAATGCCAGTCAGCCCCTAGACAAGATAGAATACGAGCCTGAATTAGATATTGAGAAATGACTGGGCCGATCCGTAACACATACAACCATGCAAGTGTGACCTATGGTATCTGCCTCTGCTGAAGTATTTCATAGGAGTCGGAAGGATGGAGCATTTGTGGTTTATTCTCTGAGAAAGTGGGACACAAATGGCCCATTTCCACCGCTGGTATCAGCGCGGCCCCGCCCAGCTCGCCTCGCCTTTTGAGTTGAGTCATGCTAGTTTTGGTCCCTGCTCTGTTGAGGTTCTAGCGCTGTGGACCCGGTACCATACGGTGACGTGAAAACACTGCAGACGACTGATTGGTCAGGCAGAATCGTGTTTACTGTATCTACTGTCAATGCTTGATACCAGTTTAGTGGGGCTTACCTTCTCTTCTGTTATTTCCATCAGTCTTTTGTGTTGCTGCCTTCGGCTCTGGAGAAATAAAATCGATCTCCTTGCTCAGCATTAACATGACAGTGGTTTTCAATTGCTTTGAGAGCGAAAAAGTCCTCCTCGGGAAGCCCTTTGTAGTTGTGTGCTACGTTGGCTCCGCTAGGCCGGAGGCGGGGGTTTAGCGAAGCCCGCGGTCTTGCCTGGTGAGTTGCCGCCGGGGTAGTACTAGTGGCTTCCCTTCTCCCCGTAACGTAACTCCCGTCCCCCGCGCAGTGCATGCATGTACACTGCGTGTATATAGCAAAACACAACGTAGGATTTCTGGCAAGCACTTTCATTAGAACATAAAAATAAATAGAAATGATGGTTGCTGGTCCCAAATTAAACATTGAATTGAAGTATAAAATCCGTTTTTTATGCACACTGTTACACAAGCACACCACGCATGCGAGCATGCACGTACCCTGCAAATAAACCCCTCCTTATAGTAGATAACGACAGGACATGCAAAGAAGTAGGATCGATTTGAAAAATGATGACATCGGACGTCGCCCCATATATATGATGAATAGAATGCGAGTTTCCCCCGTGAGTAAATTGCTTGCTAGTAGCTAAAAGAGACGTAAATGAGTCGCTGTGGGTTTCCCAAGAGTGGATTCCTATCGGTCTCTGCCACCCATGAGACAGCGGTGCTATTACATTGATAAACGCATGGCGGAGATAGCATGGATCACACCCTGCTTACCCGGCCTCTCCCCTATACACAAGCTAATAGACCGATCGAGGGCCTTGTCAATTAGCTTCTCTCTCACACGAATAAATATTCCTTTCAGACCTCATGTTCAGACGAGGCCTAGTTGAAGTGTGTTTTCATATTATTACCATAGAGGGGCTTTTCAATTTATGTAGTATCATTTTGGAGTACAGGCCCTGGCCCAGTGGCGAGGCCTGCTGCGTGTCCTTGCTTTGTATTGGAGGGAGTAGCTATTGACTGCGCCGGACTGGATTGGACGTACACACTGTATTAGTGTGATTGGTTGGATAGTGCTGATCCATGCCAGGGGCAGCCTGTCTGCCTGCCTGCCTGCTGCTAACCAATCTCGGAGGGAAAATCGGAATTCAATTAGTCTGGCCTTAGGAGGCCCCTCTCTCTCTCTCTCTCTCTCTCACGTTATCCGTTCTCTCGTACGTCCTCTCTCTCTCCTTCTGTCTCTCACTATCCTCCCTCCCTCCCCTCTCCCCCCCCCCCCCCCCTCTACTCTTTTATCCCTATCTTAGGAGTTTCCACCTGCCTTCTGCTGCTAACCAATCTCAGAGGGGCGAGTGGGATTCAATTAGTCTGCCCATCGGAGCTCTCTCTCTCTCTCTCTGTCTGTCTGTCTCTCTCTCTCTTGTTTGCTATCTTGTTCTTCCTCTACCTCCCCTCCACATCCCTCTCCCTTCCCTTTGTCTGCCCCTCATCTTCTCTTCCTCTCTCCTCTCTCTCCTCCCTCGGACAGGTATCTCCTCGCTCGCTCCTCTGGCAGAATAAAACCTTGGAGAGAGTGACGGGCCGTGGGGGGGAGGGAGAAACGAAAAGATGGAGAACGTAAAAGAGCAAGCTGGAGGCAGGAATGGAGAGTGATAGTCATAAGAGGCAGTTGACATCGAGGGGACTATTAAAAGAGAAAGGGTGGATAAGAGAGGCGGGAGAGAAAAGGGATGGACCCATAAAGAGGAATGATGGATAATTGAACGAGACGGATGGATGGATAATGGAGAGAGAAAGTAAGAGGAATAAATAACTGCTTATGATTGCAGCGAGGGAAACAGAGTCCCAGAAATGAGAGATGGAGCACGTGGTGGATAAAAGCAGGAAGAGAAAACAATCAAAGAATAAGAATACAAAAAAAAGGATGCGAAAGTGATGTACAAACCCTACAGGACAACGTCGAAATCTAAAATGTAGATGTCACATTACTCTTTCCCGGCTGTTACATGGCCCACTTTCACCAACGTTGACACAACTTTGTTTTACTAGTACCTACAGTAGCCTTTTTTTTTTTTTTTTTTTTAACCTTTAGTTAACCAGGAAGTCACATTGAGGTTGAAACCTCTTTTACAAGCCTACAGCCTCCAAAGTTCTGTGATGATTGGAAAATCGGTCACACGTTGTGACAATTTAGCTGACAGGCCATGGCCTCTCACAAAACAAACATGAATATCTTCATGATTAATTGATTGATTAATAAAGAAATCAATCAATCAAAATCTTCAAAACGACAGTAGATACAAGATACAAGGTGATTATTGTCACTCGATGTACAAGTACTGTTACACACGGTGACATTCTTGAGCTGTGTTGTGAGCCGTTACATGTCGTCATCATCATCATCATCATCATCATCACCACCATTGTGTCATATCAACATCAGAACATCCTCATCAATACAAATCTGTTGTCTGTACAGGTCAAATCTGTACATGTATATTGCTGTTGCCCATAAATTGTATATTCCATATTGCCCAGGGGTTTGAGTCATTATTGGGTGGTTTTATTTATTATTTAGGAGTCTGGTGGCTTGGGGGATGAAGCTGTTCCTCAGCCTGCTTGTCTGAGTTTTTGGTGGTTCTGTATCTCCTCCCTGATGGTAGCAGGGAGAACATGTTGTTGAGTGGGTGGGTTGAGTCCTTGTTAATTTTCCTGACCCTCTTGAGGCAGTGCTGTGTGTAAAGGTCCTGCAGGTCAGACAGCTCGCAGCTCCTCCGTACCAGGAGGTGAAGCAGCCGGTCAGCAGGCTTTTCGATGGTGCCTCTGTATAATATCAACCTTTTAATACATTTGAATGATGTGGGTCTGTTGATGCTATGCAAAAAGAAATGGTGGCGATCGCCTGAACGGTCAAATGCGGTGTAGGAGGAGATGTTAAAATGTGTTTTCAAAACTTTCAAAATATCTCAAAAACCTTCCAGGCGAACGTTGAGGGTCAAGGTCAGCTGAACAGGTGTAAAAAAAAAGTTTTCGGACTTTTAAGTTAGAAAGTTAGAAGTTATTGCCTTTTCAAAGTCTGAAAATGTAACCTTTAACAGTTACCAATATCTGTCATTGGGCCAAATTTGAAGTCTCCGCAATGTCCAGTAGCAGCTCACAGGAATTTGTGCCAATGCGTGTGCCAAACCTCAGTAAGTGTTCCGGACTGAATGACTGACTGACTCACCCTAAAATGCCTCCTTAAGACCACGGCTCTGCCAGCGGGCGTCATGGTAGAAAAAAGGGGCGGGGGGAGGGCGGGGGGATGAGAGAAAAACATATTTGAGATATAAATCAGAAGGTATAGTGCAAATTAATAGGCATAATGGAAAGCCAGAGAGATAAGGAGAAAAAAATTGAAGATAGACAAGAGAGTAGGGGTGAAATAAGGATATGAAATGTGTTCATCAGGAATAAGTGACTCGTGTCACGACAGATGTTCTGAGAGCCAGTCAGCACATCCCCGCACTCCCTCTGTCTCTCCTGTTATCTGCCTCTCTCTCTCTCTGTAAGTCCACAGAAAAGCCTGTGCTATCGCCCACAAGCTCAGACACCACTACGCCGGGCTCAGACACCACTACGCCGGGCTAAAACCCTCCAAGCAACTGCAAGTTCTGCCTGCACCGTGTCTCCGGGGGGTTATCCACCATGACTGCACCCCCCCCCCATCCATATAGACATTCATCTTCCACTGCATAGAGAGGCCTTGTAGGAGGGAAATAGTGAGAGAGGAGCTCTGAAGACCACTTGAAATATAATTATTATTACTATACCGCGCTGCAGCGCCTGCCAGCGGCTTGTGCTCATCCACAAATCGCAGGGGGCAGCCTGAGTACTCTGGTTCCCTTTGGCAAAGCATCTATTCTCAGTCTTTTTGCCGTGCAGCTTTTCGAGGTTCTAGAGGCTATAAAACGACCTATTATAGACTTGCTCAAACATAGTGTGCTTCATCAAAAGGCAGCAGTGAAACATGCCGGGAGCCATGTGGAAAGATGATGCTGGCATATGTAGATGGAAAACAGAAAATGCAACCGGCAAACATTTCATTTGGTTATCTCTACTCATATAATAAGGCGCATTCCGCGGCGCACAATTGCTCAACTGAGCACGCTCAGACAACGGCGCATACGAGAGAGAGGGAGGGAGAGAGAGAGAGAGAGAGAGACGTTAACAGGAAGGGAGAGAGCGAGCTGCATGGCGGGGGCGTTGGGGGCGGGGCTGAGAATAGGGTTGGGCATAAGGGGCACACGCGGTTTCGGCAGTTTCGTTTCGGCGTCCTTGTTAACAGGCAAGACTGATCACACCAGCCGCACGCCACGCCACGCCGAAGCCACGCTGCAGCTTCTGTTCTATTTCTCAAGCGTGCAGCGCGCTGCACCCGAGCAGCCAGGCGCTGAAGTCAATGTAAGTTGTGAGCGGGGGGGGGGGGGGGGGGTGGGGGGCTGAGGAAAAGAGAGTGCTTCTGGTGTGAACGGCAAGGCTCCTGCTCTAAGCTTCCGTGATGCACTGCTTCAGTGCTGCTTCTGAGTAGCGCCACGTTTGAACCGAGCGTAACTCTTATCAGGACTTCACTAAAAACCGGCCTTCAACCGTTTTATTAGCTCAAGATCTCCCGAAAACTAAGCCACGCCCACACTAAATAATGCTTGGCAAACGTGACTTTCATTAGAATGCACTTGACCTCATGCTTGTAGTTCCTCCAGATAAAAGCCGGACAGGCACCATACAGTAATGGTCACCATTCAGCATTCACACACCTTGAAAAAGGATCCACTATGCCAATTTCATGACCCTTTCTTGGCAGTTTTGTCCATCTTGTGATGTGTGTAACCATGGCAACACGTCAGCGCACCTGAGCCAATTTGACAGCTGGTGTTTTATAGGCGTCCGTGGCGAGGCCTGAGACAAAGCTCCTGATCCCAGGGCAAGATAGCAGGGCTTGACCTGGGTTGATTAGCATGCTGTATGGAGAAGATAAGACGGCATGGCAGGGGTGGAGGAGAGGGCTGGAGGAGAGGGGTGAGGAGAGGGGTGGAGTTGTGGTGTGGAGGAGAGGGTGGAGGAGGGGTGGAGGAGAGGGGTGGAGGAGTGGTGGAGGAGTGGTGGAGGAGAGGGGTGGAAGAGTGGTGGAGGAGTGGTGGAGGAGAGGGGTGGAGGAGAAGGGTGGAGGAGTGGTGTGGAGGACTGGGGGTGGAGGAGAGGGTGGAGAAGAGGGTGGATGACTGGGGGTGGAGGAGTGGTGGAGGCATGGGGTGGAGGAGAGGGGTGGGTGGATGACTGGGGGTGGATGAGAGGTGGAGGAGAGGGTGGAGAAGAGGGTGGATGACTGGGGTGGAGGAGTGGGTGGATGACTGGGGGTGGAGGAGTGGTGGATGACTGGGGGTGGAGGAGTGGTGGAGGAGAGGGTGGAGGAGAGGGGTGGAGGAGAGGGGTGGAGGAGAGGGGGTGGAGGAGTGGTGGAGGCGTGGGGTGGAGGAGAGGGGTGGAGGAGTGGTGGAGGCGTGGGGTGGAGGAGAGGGGTGGATGACTGGGGGTGGAGGAGTGGTGGAGGCGTGGGGTGGAGGAGTGGTGGAGGCGTGGGGTGGAGGAGTGGTGGAGGCGTGGGGTGGAGGAGAGGGGTGGATGACTGGGGATGGAGGAGAGGGTGGAGGAGTGGTGGAGGACTGGGGAGCTAAAAGGCTTTTCAAGGCCAATCGCTCATGAAATCTATTTCCCTTTTGCCTCACAGCGAGCAAATACAATTTGCAGATATTTTGTTTCTGTGTGTGTTTCTGTGTGTGTGTGTGTGTGTGTGTGTGTGTGTGTGTGTGTGTGTTTGCGTGTGTGTGTGTGTGTGTGTGTTTCTGTGTGTGTGTGTGTGTGTGTGTGTGCGTGTGTGTGTGTTTCTGTGTGTGTGTGTGTGTGTGTGTGTGTGTGCGTGTGCACACGCGTGCGTGCGTGCGTATCTGCCACAGCAAGAGAGCGAGAAAGAAGCGGAAGAAGGAGATGTTGTGTTTATGCACATTTGTGTCTGTGAGCTTTGTGAGTCCCCGAGGAAACAACTCTTATCTGTCCTGGGTTTCAAAGGGGGGTGAAAGCAATCATCAAATGGCATCTGCAGTCTAGGAGTACTTGAACCCAATCAGCACCGCCGGACCCAGATGGACCACAGGAGAGTTCCAGTGGTGGGGGGAAGCTTAATGCCAATCACACATCACACAACACACAACACACAACAACACACAACACACAACACACACACACACACACACACACACGCGCGCGCACACACACACCCCAATCAGACACACGTGAAGTATGGGGTAATAAAACCACCAAAATGGCTGCACCTCTAGAGGGATATACGAAACAAACACTTGGAAAAAAGCAGCACTTCACTAACAGCATCAGATGTAGGAGACGTGTGGTTATGAGGGGAGTGGCACGGGGGACAGCCAGAGGCCTGGAACGGCTCGCTGTTTCATTTGTTTCGCCGCCAAAAGTGATGCTCGTCTCCTCCCTCGCCCTCCCCTGTGAGCGACGACGGTGACACACCCGTGTGTGCAGGATACAGAGACTTCACATCCTCCTTCATCCAGCCCTGATCTGTCCCAAACTCTCACTTCTCTCAACTTCAAACGGCGCTTTTGCTCACTCTTTTGCGGTGCAATTAAAAACAACGTGTTGCGTTAGTGTGGAGACGCCGGAGCCCCCCGAACTCAAACCCCCTCTGGTTTACACAGTGCAGAGAGGAGATTAGGGCTTGGCTCCATGCTCTGCAATCAGATGTGTTATTCTGGGCCTGAACCATGTTAGATGTCTATAAGGGCTTTCACAGCCAATCAAAGAATTGAGTCCCTTTGCCACAGGAATTAGAATTAACCGAAGAAAGTAATAGTAGCAAAACTGTGAACCGTTTACTTCAACGGTCTAAAAATGACTACGGTAGGCGTAATCTACTTCCGTGTCTAAAACCGGAAACAAAATGACATCATGCAGAAGCGTCCTTGTATGGGCAAAGAATAAGGTGAATACAGATGCCCCCCTCTCACCACGAGAGGAGCGCCATCTTAAAATGGAGGCATATGCCAAAGTAGTTGCCATGCTATTTGCAGGATAAAGCCGCTTGTTAAATCTTACCAACTGGTCTCTCATGATTGAAATACATGACGTTAGCAGGAAATGTCGTTTTGGGAACCTAATACTGGTTCTCAAAGGGAGGCTTTGCTGATTTTCAAGGATAATCACATCGAGAGCCTTAACAAGCCTTAACGAGCGCTAATTACTGCATTCAAATCCACTTGAACGGCCCCCTCATGTGGTGTTCACAACTTGGTATGTGGAATCTTTCTGAAAGTTTCGAAGCTCACGACTTGTGACTTGTGACTTGTGCCTGTGACGTTTTTCACGAAATGGCGCACCACTTGAATGCCAAGCATATGGTGTGCACAACTTCTGGTCTCGTATTCACGGTAAACACGCAGCAATTAGACCCATACCAGCTGGCGGGGGTGGAGTTTCTGCAGGCAGACGAAAAGGGATTTCTCAATGAAAGAAAACATATAGAGAAGGTAAGCGCTGTCCATCTGCTTAATATTACCCAGATTATAATCATACAAAGCGGGTTTAAAATCGGCAACGGCTTCCTTTAATGCCAGCATTCGTTCTATGTTGAGCCACCTGTGAACCACACAGACTGACTCAAGAACTGAGGTGCGTCAAAACAATCAATCCAACTGGGTTCTATTAGACCCATTTTGAGCTGGTAAAGCAGGAAGTAAGTAGTAAGCAGGTGTAACCAATACCATTCATTCTGGTTCCATTCCATTGAGGTGTTCCAGTGCGAGGGCCCCGCCAGCAATAATTTCAACCTCCCTAATCGTGGCCAGCAAAGTGCACATACAGCTATTAGTGAGATGAATGGATGCTTTTCTAATGTGGGAGTGAGTAATTCATTATTAAAGAGATCAATTGTTGGGCTATTTGGATCATAAAAGGGGATTAGTGTCATCTTATTAAGCTTGTTTATTATAGGGCCATCTTACATTCATCGGATGGGATTTAAATTGCTTAATCCGCACATAGCACACACGGTGTATGCGCGTGTGCGTGTGCGTGTGTGCCTGTGTTTGTTGCGTGTTTCCAATCACAAACTCCACCTGTGCCCCCACTTGAATGTGGAGTGGGGGTGGGCATCGTTTGGAGAGCCTACCCCCGTGGAAAGCGAAGAGGGGGGCGCCACCATCATGGCCAAATTACTATTTATTCCCCAGTACTGTGCCAACCTCCATCGATGAGCAACCCAAACACCTGGCACTCGCCACGCCAGGCTCAGCTCGGATTTTTGCACTTTGGATAAGTAGCGGGGCAGAAAAGGTGGCACTTAAGCAAAGACGACATTTCGACAGCGTCACCGGGGGGGGGGGGGGGGGTGACACTTGCCTGCTGTGTAACCATGGCAACATGTCAGGTGCGGGTATACACAGGGCCAAAGGGTTGTGCACTGCACGGTTGAGTCTCTTCAGGCCTTTTCGAGCTTCAGGCATACTGGCTTTCTTGCTGATTCATTGTCAATTCTCTCTCTTTGTCTCTCTCTCTCATTCTCTCTCTCTCTCTCTCTCTCTCTCAATATTTACCATACTGTATAATATAAAAAGTAAATCAAGCGTAACGAGGCCTATTTTGACACCGAGCCTCCCAGAATGCTTTGCGCTGTTTTCTCATGCGGCCCATGTTGCGAGCTTTCACCCAGAGTGACCTTGAGACAACTTGAGATTGCCCCAGGAGATTTATGCTTAAGTGAGCCTGATAATAACTTAACGTACAATAGTAGATTAGGACTCGGAAACCGGAGTATTGCCCGGGCTGTGTGCAGGATGCCATGCACATCAGAGATGCAGAGCGACAGTGGTTAACCAGAGACTATTGGCTTTCTGTTGAGCTGCTTTAAATAAGCAGTGTGGAACAGATATATTCAGGTACCAATAATGTCAACGCTGCCATTTCACTACAATCGATGCCGCCGTATATTCCACAGATACTGCGCTGGATTAAATTATCGTGTCTGATGTCTGCGTAAATGTAACGATCCATGACGTTTTTCCTAAATACATCTCTGTTTTGCTACTCTCTTGTCATCAGACTCATAGACTCTGGGCTCCCAGTTTGACATAACAACACAATGATGTGGCCCAATACCCGGTTTATAAAAGCCTTTCTATGTGTTGTTCTATACTAATAATAGATGCTTTTTTTCTGCGGTTAAAATCCTCTGAGCAAACAAAGAAATCAAGTGCGCTACCGGGTGGCGTAATGCCTGGTGGTGTGAGCACACATACCGTAATTCCCCTAACCAGTGTTCATAGAGACACTGCAGGAAATAGGCCACGCCCCATCACGGGGGAAAGCCCTCCATTCACTTCCATACACCAGCATCATTTACCTTGAATTAAACATAGCTAAAAAAAAAAAGCTGTTGTGTGGTGGGGCTGTGCAGACAACAAATGTAAAAAATCGCCAATTAAAGCTTTTTTGTACTCCCGAGCAAAACAAGGAAGCCATTGAGAATTGGCGAGAAGAAAAATGTGGATCTAGCTGTCAAGGAAGTAAGTTGGAGTGTTCATCTTCCGTATATATGATCTTTGTGTGCAACACCCGACCGTGCACGCGACATAGGAGAACGCCAGGATTGGGGGGGGGGGTTTTGTTTTCCCCCGTTTTGGGCGTGGTTTCTGAATGATGACGTGCTCCGCAGTGTCTCTATTGCAGCTTGCCCTACTGGAGCCACGCCCCATTCATCTTATGGGGTGTGGCTCCAGGCTACATTGCAACAGTTAGACATGAATGAGCACGTGCACACACACACACACACGCGCACACACACACACACACACACACACGCGCACACACACACACACACACACGCACGTACGCACGCACGCACGCACACACACGCACACACACACGCGCGCACACACACACACACACACACACACACACACACACACACACACACACACACACACACACTAACACGGTGAGGTGCTTAAAACAGTACCTCCAGAAACTCAAACTGCATTGACAGAATGTTGAAGCAAAAAAGAACCAGATTAATTGCTTGGAAGGCAACCATGCTTACAGCAAATAGGATAGGAACTGTCAAAAAGTATAGCCAGGAGTAGCGTGAACATGGGCACTGCCTCTCCAGATGAAACGCAGTCAAAGATAAGAAAGGACAGAGAGGAGTGATGCAGATGTGTCTGGTGGTTTGCTGCTCTCCTCATTGTGAACTGCTATAGGCCTTGCTATTGTTTATCAGCAGCAGTGGACATTGAGTAACTTCATCATTATTATGTTGGCCCGGTGCCGACATTGAGTCGCAGTTGGTTAGATCTATTGCTAAGTGCTAAGATAGAGCTATCGCTACTGTCTTTTGTCGCTGTAACTACCAACAGAAGATGGACTTAGATATGCAGCAATAACTAAACAGTTGTCACATAATTAATAAAAAATGTTTGAATCTACTGGTCAATTTTGCTCTTAATTATCGTTGTTGATATCAGCATTTCACAATCCTGTATAATTAGCAGAGGCAGTAATGAAATTGAAAATGCCTTCCCTCAGGATGGAGTTTTTGGGCCGCTATCTTCCACTTGGCAATAATCGAAGGTTTTAATGCATCAGTTTGCCAGCGTGTAATAGGGCCAGATCGATATTGTCATCTTTGTCCGTCGGAGCAGTAGCAGTGTTAATGGCCATTTTGCAGCGCAGCTACAGCTTCGTAAGCCAAACTGGACCCGTGAGGCAGTGACCCTTGGCTTCACCTCTGACCTCCTCACCGTAGGGTGACCATCATCTTTACAATGCTGAGGCTAGAAATGAACTGGATTTAATGGTGTGTGTGTGTGTGTGTGTGTGTGTGTGTGTGTGTGTGTGTGTGTGTGTGTGTGTAGTAGCGTGCGTGCATGCGTGCGTGCGTGTGTGTGTTTGGGTGGTCCTTTGAGATCTTGGCATCTGTAGTCAGAGTAATTAATAACAGATTAGCCCTGAGAAATCACCAGAGATAGGAAACTGATCCACAAAGTTGGATTGCTTCTCTCTCTCTCTCTCTCTCATTCGAATTCATGCCAGCGTATAAACACACACACGCGCACGCACACACACGCGAACACACGCACACACACACAACCTTGTACGCTCGCACACGCACACATTGTCACATTGTTTGCGACGCACAAAAACAATAGGATATATACAATTCACAGTGTCACCAAGTATAAGCGGAGCGACACAAAGTATATGTCACCTCCAATCAGGAAGTGTTTGTGTGCCTTTCTGTTTGCGCGGTGTTTTCCCCCCGCGGTGTTGTGTTTATCTCCGGCGCTTCCTCGCAACACGTCTCTCATCCCAATCGCCTGGAAGTGAGCGGCGGCGCTCTCGCGGAGTCGAGTGCTCTCTCGCACGTCTCACAGCGTATAAAAGAGCATAAGAGGCTCCTAATGAAATATGGATGCAGCTAAACTGCCTTGTGACATTTCGACGTGACGGCGGTGAGCGCGGCACGCAGCAGCAGCAGCCACTTCCTGTCTTTCGTGGCTGCCTGTCAGACGTGTCAGATCCGGGTCAATTGACACTGTAATTAAAACACAAGCGAGATGTATGAAGTAAAGAAGGGCGATCGTTCTTTATGAGCACCCTCAATTAACACGGTCATGAAAACGTGGCTTACCCTAAATTGTCGAATGTGGGGTTGTCAAAAGTATTGATAGTATCGAAAAGTATCAATACTGAACATTTTAAAAGGATACAATACTCATTTGCAACAGGTATCGATAAGTATCAATACTACAAATTTGAAATGGATACAATACTCATTTGCAACAGGCATCGATAGTATTGATAAGTATCAATACTACAAAATTGAAACGGATACAATACTCCTTTGCAACAGTTTTGATACCATCAGTGCTTTCTTTTAATGGAAAATCACTGATTTCTCCCTCCCTATCATTGGGTATCTGTTGCTTCAACAAGCTAAACGTGTTCTGATGGTTAGAGCAGGGCTAATCTGCAGTCTGAGTTCAAAGTTTGATCAGGCCTAGATTATGGAGAAGTGTGCTTCTGTCCGTCCATCTGTCTAACTTTATTTTTATGCCTCTTCATGTGTCGTGGTATCGAAAATGGTATCGAGTATCGATATTTTCCTGTGTATCTGTATCGAAGTAGAAATTGTAGTATCGTGACATCCCCATAGTTGAATGAGTGAATGAGGGTGTCTGTGCAGTTTGACTCAACTAGCCCGATCAGTCTTAAAACACCTGTGAGAATGAACACTGCATGTCATCAGTGACGGCAGCAGCTTCCAAACATCTAAGTCTCACTTGCATACAATCCAAAATGGATTCTACTACTACAGTGCCAAACTGGGCTCGCTCGCCAAGGTTTTGACAAGGCATTCACCCTCCACATCAACAGTTGGAAATCTCCTTGCGTCTCGTTCCCCTGCACCAAGCGATTTGATCTGAAGGATCTGAAGGAACACTCCGCACATTTTCAACCTGCTTTGTATCATTAGAACATCAGTAGTATATCAGAAAACTGTAAATGGTTTTGAAGTCTGTCATTTAATTTGACAGTTATTGAGTGTTAAAATGTGGACCAGTGACATCACTGGTCCACACTAACTCAAATTAATAACTCATTAACTCAAATCAACTCTCAATAACTGTCAAACTATTCATCATTCATCTAGTTTGACAGTTATTGAGAGTTGATTTGAGTTAATGAGTTATTAATTTGAGTTAGTGTGGACCAGTGATGTCACTGGTCCACATTTTAACACTCAATAACTGTCAAATTAAATGACAGACTTCAAAACAGTTTACACTTTTCTGATATACTACTGATGTTCTAA
>NC_139633.1:26355130-26362630 GCF_964638095.1 Poromitra crassiceps
GATCTGACTGCTTCTCTCCTTCTCAGTGGCCATGTCAGTGGCTCGCGGGGGTCGGCCATGTTTGTTGGCTGCGGCACTCTGTTGTCCCGGCTCCCTCACGAGAAAGGTCAAGCTTGAGTGAAACTAGCCAATGAGACCTCTGCTGGCCCGCGTGGCAGGCGACACACAGTCCGTTACGCTCTCCCTAGCTAAGCCGCTTGACCGTCACGGATTCCCCTGTGCCAAAGCCGTTTATGACTCTGCCTTGTGTTATCATTGCCCCCAGGTGGGGGGATCAGTCCATGAAAGGAAATAGGAGGGGGTGGGGGGGGGGATCAATGGCTATAGAGGGAGGTTGCATGGATGTCGACGTGGTGGATGTTGAAATGTAAAGGGAGTGTGAGGGAGTTAGAAGAAGAGAAAGAACCATGAATAACAGAGGAGAAAAAGTTCAGAACTCATATTTAAGCCTTTTCATTTGACCTGTTTGCAGAGGCATCGTGCACGTCCAGACAGTGCACAAGTCGACCGGTGCTTTTTCAGCTGAGACTTAGGCACACAACAGGTTACATTTGCAATAAATTAAAATGCAAAACGGAAGATGGGATGTTCAGGAAGAGGTAATTCGATGTTTCTGTGGACGTGTTGAAGCCTATATGTGTTTTATCAATACGCACACTGCTGTCTGAGGGGGGTGAGGATTCCCAAAGTCGCAATTGTAACTGATGCTTGTCCATTTACGTTAATTGACTCCAGAGATTGATTTAATACCAACAAAAAAAATCATTCAGTACCCTTCTTGGACCTTGAGTACATTAGAAGTTCTGCAGCTGTAGCGCTTGAAGCATTCCAACTATAGGAGTGCACTGAGAAATTAACCCATAATGCAGATGATAAACGTTCTGAATAGGTCATTGTAATCTGCAAATCACCGTTTCACCTGTCTGATCATAAGAAGTTGCTGGATCAGCTGGATCAGGGCAGCAGTTGAAGTGAGTTAGACTACAGAACTTTCTCAAGCACACATTGATTTGTGTTTGGATAAAACTTGTATTTGCACATGGGTAGGCAGCCATAAGAAGTGAATCTGGACACAGAGCAACATTGGGAATTATGTGACTATTTATGCTTGCTGTGCACTCACATGATGTCTCGTTAGTAGATAATCTGGGTAAAATAATTGCAATCAGACATTGGGCATCGCCCCCAGGAAAGCTGATCAGCACATCGCTAATTGCAGCGTGATCAGCAGAGCATCCAGGGATGAAGGTGCTGGAGAGAGTGGACGCTGGGGTTTCCCTATTGGCTGGGCCGGATTACCCATATATGGCATCAGGCGAGTGCCGGGGGCACCAAACTTTGCAGAAGCGTGATTGGTGTCTTGGTAGTATGTGGGATTTTGTATGTGGTGCTGAAGTTGCATCCGATTTCTGTGTGTTGGGCAAAAACGGTTTTGTTTTATGTGTTTTTATTCCTTCTTTTTTGCATTTTCGCCTTTATTGGATAGGATAGTTAGATAGACAAGAAAGGTATGGAGAGAGAGAGAGGGGCCAACCGCGGGAAGGACCGAGCCGCACCAGGGTGCCCCCGTTTCATGACCCCCACCCCCCCCCCCCATGCTCTGTAATGGTTTGGCATTTAGTCTTCATTCACGCCTTTATAGTGGAAATGATTATTTTTTTGCATGATGTTTTTTATGTGAGTTGCATTCAAATTTGATACAGTCTATACGAGGGATCAGCCAAGCAGCATTTTGGTAAACAAACCACGTCACTGGGTGGCAACGGCAATGGAACCCTATGGAGCCTGAGTTTGAGCGTCTTGACTCTAGCCGGCTGACCCTGTTTACATTTTAAAAACGGTTCACACAACGTTTTAACACAACGTGCATAATTATACATCAAACTCTTGAGCTCATTCTGCTCTCACTCAGAATGTCACACACGCAGAATGTCGGGGCACTTCAGGTGAGGTCACCCCGGGCCTAGGGCACCACACTGTAGAAGGAGGGGGGGCAGGGCACTTCAGGTGAGGTCACCCCGGGCCTAGGGCACCACACTATAGAAGGAGGGGGGCGGGGCACCTCAGGTGAGGTCACCCTGGGCCTAGGGCACCACACTGTAGAAGGAGGGGGGGGGGGGCACTTCAGGTGAGGTCACCCTGGGCCTAGGGCACCACACTGTGTTAATCCGGGCCTGCTTTTCGAGGTTTGCTGTGCGTCGATCGCTAAGCCACAGCATGTTAGCTCACTCGCAGGCCAAGAGAAGCATGGCCGCCTTCCCCTGCACAAGCTGACACAGGGACGACTGCAGCCAAGACGCAGCTCTTACGGCTCCACACACTAAGCCCTCTGCTCTTTGCTGAGGGATATCCACACGCTAAGATGGATGACATTTGTTTAAGCGTGTTCAAACAATGGCTGCAGCATTTCAAACGGCTGATGTCATCGATATGTATGAGACTCGCTACCTATGCACTTAAATCTTTGACGTAAAAGAAAGAGAGACTGAGAATCCCAAAATAACATATTTAGTGTAGTTTCCAGACCGAATTTCAATCAGAAGGCCGCCATACTCGCATAATCTGATCGGCCCGTGACGTCAGCCAAGTTCAAGTATGACGTCAGGTATGACCTCAGTTCATCCGAGTACATAATAGCGAGGGTTCTACGTCACCTCCCTCTCTGGCGGATCATAGCAGCAGCTGGCATCACGGCTGTTCCAGTCTCTTCTGAAGCTGTCGTTTCGCCCCACCCACCTCCCCAAGTCCACCACCAACGAGTCTTGACTCCTGAAGAATCCCCCATGGATGGGGGGGGGGGGGGATTCTCTATCCTAGCCTATACAGATGCCCCCCTCTCACCACGAGAGGAGCGCCATCTTACAATGGAGTCATACGCCAAAGCAGTTGCCATGCAGGCCATTTGCTAAATAAAGCCGCTTGTTAAATCTTACCAACTGGCCTCTCATGATTGAAACACCTGTGTTTTTTTATTATTTGAGAGGCGCAGCATGTTAGGAAAATGGAAACAGAGTGAATTTTATAAAGGCACCAGATTGCAATTATTTTTACTGTGTGCACACTTTCCTGCTTGTGATGATAGCTTTAAACCAAGTGTTGCAGTAAATATAAACAACCTTGTCTGTGTAAGTAACTACAGTAACTACATCTCAAGAAGCCATGTGGCTTCATGCCATGTGTTTGTCATGTGACTTTTCTTGTGTGGATTTGTTTGCCAGAGTTACTACTTCCTGCTGCATTTACAACTGATGACGGCGTTTGGATGAACACAGCCAACTGTTCCGAACCACATAGACAACACACGGGCGAGGATAAACTCCAGGCATAGCTGATGACGCAAACGCAGTCTGAAATGTTGTAATGTGAAAGCTGACCAGCAGGGGAGAGGGAAGGGGGGGGAAGCAATCGTTCCGGGTGCAGAACGGAACGGAACGGAACGGAACGGAACGGATCGAAAGCAATCGTTCCCAGTGAGAAAGCAGCCCGAAACGTCTTGTTTTATATCGTTTTTTTTAGTCCAGTGTTTTTAAAAAAATAAATTATTTTAAAAAACTATAAACAACCTTAAGACTTATTATTGTGGCCTCTTCTCCATTTTCCTGGGAGCCTAAGTAGAGGATGGAGAGTGGTGAGTTACATAATGTGGGTGGTAAAGGTTTCCAGGCATCATACTGTAGCTCTCCACTACCCACCCTCTATCTATTTACAGTAGTGAGAAGAATGCCATCGGGTGATGACATATTCATATAGTGCACTCACATATACAGTACAACAGAGTAGGCTGATTCATATACTGCATCACATATACTGTACAGTACAACAGAGGAGGCTGAACCTCTGCTCTTATATGCTAAGTAATTGCCTTTTACACCGAAGGGCTTGTTTACTATGGCGACTGCTGATGTGAGGGGCCGTCGAATGTCAGGAAACACAGGCCTTTTCTTTGTTGTTACTCAGAGATAATTCCCTAGCTGTGTACAGTATGTACAGTATGCCTTGACATTTGATCGTCTCTCAGTGATGTCAAAGGAGGATGCATCTAACTTTCTGAACATCTCTCTAAATGGAAATTTTCAAAATGCTATTTGATGTCATCTGTCTATAGTGGCTTGGTTAGGTGTATGGCAGCATGGAGGATTTCTCATTCTGTGGTATTCCAAAAATATATGCGCAAGCTTCTCGATGCCGACGTGTAAAGTGACACATATACAATTATTTTTATTTCCGCTGCATGCGTGTTATGAATCGATATGAATGAATGATCCTATTTTGTTGCAACTGTGGAGAGAATTTAGAAGTTGTTGTAATACCCCCCTCAAGACCTAGGGGGCACTATCTGCAGTAAACTGCTCTAATCTAGGGCTTCCTTGTGAGAGTCTTGATAGAGGTCTGAATGATGTGATTCTGGGGCAGTCCCCAGAGGCAACAGAGGAGGAGGAGGGGGCTGAAGCAGAGCTCTGTTATTTTGCTTTTTGTAAATAGATCATTTTTGTACTTTTTAACTTCTAGTTTATTGGTTTTTATTATGTTAGAATAGTAATTTTACCACACAACCAGAGTAAGTGTTGTAACTCCCTGAGTCACACATATCCCCCTTTTCATATTTGAGGGTGAAAAGAAAATGGAAATACCCCCCCCCCCCCCAACCTGTCCTCGCCATCAGCATTCGTAACCTGGTTTCTGTTTCGATTAAACTTTGCTCACTCTACGACGACATTTATGTGAGAGGAAGGCTGATATTTTCACACTGTAATTACAGGCATAGGTCAATGAAACAGAGCCGCTGCTCCACACTGCTCAGTCCTCAATGCTCGACAAATCAGTGCCGAGTGAAGAGAACCACCAGGGGGCCAGTACTGTATCCTCTGGGGGGCCACAACTAGAACAGTATGAAGGCTAAGAAATTGTCCATAGAACCAACAAAAGGCTCCAAGATGCTGAGATTAAACGTTAAAACAATCTTTTGAAAACCACATCAAGAGATAGAGATCGTATAGGAATAATATATTTGTTTGTTTGTTTTGTACAGTGGTTATTTTGAGAACTGTCTAGGCCTACTATTCATGTTATTGTAATCACCTGTCATTATATGTATAGGCTACTTAACATAATCTTATTTCAGTTCTTTCATCATGTGTTACGTTGTTTTCGAGGGGCGATAGCAGTCTCTGTTTCTCTGTGTCTGTCTCGGTTTCTGTGTGCATCAGTCTTTTGATCAATATATCTTTTTTAAATTATTGAGATGTGTGGTGGGTATTTAATTGATCCCCCACTGCCATAAGCTTCCAGTATTCTGAATATATCAGAAAATGTACCTTAAAGCCTTAATGTTCAATGTTTTGCCTTGAGGCAGAAAGTGTACCGTTTGTCCCGCCAACTCAGTTGGTCAAGTACCAGCCCGGCACCTGTCACTCATCTTGATGAGCTGTCTACCTTGAAATTATATCTAGCCTGGGGCTGACTTAACCAGCAGAGAGCCACCAGCACTGAAGACGCAGACAAGCAACACACACACACCCACGCACGCACGTGCACACACACGCACGTGCACGTACACACGCACGTGCACACACGCACGTGCACACACACACACGCACGCACGTGCACACACACGCACACAGGTGCACACACACGCACGCACACACACGCGCGCACACACACACAGACACACGCACATGCACACACACGCATGCACACACGTGCACACGCACACACACACACACACACACACGCACGCACGTGCACACACACACACACACACACACACACACGTTCCTGCTGTTTCCTTCTGTTATGTGATGACATTCTCTTGATAGCCACACCCCAGCTTGCAGGAGAAGGTCATACAAATGTCCCAAACATCACTGAAAAGCCAATTTCACACAAACATGTACACAACATTTTAATCATGTGACATGTTTTTTTGTCACAATAGTTTTGCATATTGCATAAACTCCTCTTACCCCCACCCCACCCCCCACCCCAAAAACAAAGACAGTATACAGTAATATACTTAAGCAATATATCACGAGAGCAAGTGTGTTGTGGTGAATATATCCCCCTGATCAGTTGTTATCCCACGAGGCCGCAGGCCGAGTGGGATAACAACTGAGCAGGGGGATATATTCCACAACACACGCAGCTCGAGTGCTATATTGCTTTTATAAAAGGGTTCCAAGTATAATAATATAATAATAATAACACTATAAGTCCGACTGGCATGGTATTCTGAGAGTCAGTTGAAACACTACTGTAAGGCGGGACCTCTAGCAAGAAGATAGACGTGCGGGTGATTTGATTGGATCGTTCTGGAGACTGAAGTTGACATTGGCCAATCCTGGCGCTTGGCTGAGAGCTTTCTGGAAACCCAGGCAGCTCGAGCGCAGCGTTGCATTCTCAGGGCTTGCCCGACACCAACTAACGTTACGGGGTTAAATGCGGGGTTAAATGCGGAGTTAACAGCCTTTCTTTTGCAAAGATTCAAGATTCAAGATTCAAGATTCAAGATTCAAGATTTTTATTGTCACTCCATGGTACAAGTATCACGTGTGAAATTCTTGTGCTGTGGACTCCGTTTACAACATAGTGCAAATAGTACAAATATAACAAATATAACAGGGCATATGGGTGCAAAAACAACAAGAGACACAACAAGCATAAGGCAGTATAGTGATAAGACAAGTCAGAGACAGTGGCATATTCACTGCACATAGGTGCACGTGTCGGGTGCATACTTTAGACGTGCTTAAACATTTTAAATTCTGCGTATTTGACATACAGGTGCAAATAACATATTCCTTATTAAACATACAATTAAACTCGGCATTTTAAATTCGGCGTATTTGACATACAGGTGCAAATAGCATATTCCTTATTAAACATACAATTAAACGTTAGACATACGTAATGGTAGCAGCTACAGTACGGTACAGTGCGGCTACTACACTATTTGTGTATGTTAAGGAGTCTCGTGGCCTGCGGGAAGAAACTGTTCCTCAAGCGATTTGTGCGTGCTTTCGGAACCCTGTATCTTCTCCCTGAGGGTAGCAGGGAGAACAGGCTGTTGTGGGGATGGTTTGTGTCTTTGATGATCTTCAGGGACCTCCTGAGGCACCGCTGTTTATACAGTTCATGCAGATCTGGCAACTCACATTCTGTTACGTGCTGTGCCGCGCGTCTCACTCTCCGTAGCGCCCTGCGGTCCATGGTGGTACAGTTCCCGTACCAGGTGGTGAAGCCGCCAGTCAGCAGGCTTTCAATGGTGCCTCTGTAGAAGTCCCTGAGGATTTCTTTCCTTAGCCCAAATTTCTTCAGGCGCTTGAGTCCGTGTATTCGCTGTTGGGCCTTTTTGACGACAGTGGCGGTGTGGCCGGCCCATGTCAGGTCCTGGTGGATATTGACTCCCAGGTACTTGAAGCTGTCCACCCTTTCCACCACTGTGCCGTTGATGGTGATTGGGGGGTGTGCGCCCCCCCCCCCTCCTGTAGTCTACAATGATCT